>NC_079156.1:24900028-25523363 GCF_947563725.1 Argiope bruennichi | reverse complement strand
CAAATTTCTTTCATATAGAATAAATTTCCTTGAAGTTCTTTAGTATAATTTGTGATTATTTTTGATATCTGTATTAAAACATTGTATAAATTAAATTACACTCACAATTATGATAATCTTTTAGTGTAACATAAAGGATTTTATTTATATATTCTAAGTCAGCAGTATTAATTGAATAAAATATATAGACGAATTTATGAAAATACAGACTATTATAAATAGTAGATCCTCACAAATATCAACAAATTTCAAATTTCTTTTATGAAACATTTCTATATTTGCAAAATGATGTGAACATGTAGTTTTTTTCATTTTATTGAAAAATATTTTTCAGAATTATATAACATATAGCATTTATTATTTTGTTCATTAGCCAATTTTCGAGGTTTGGAAAATTAACATTCAACTTCTGGTTCATAAAATTATAAACCTTCATCGTATTTATCTAAATTATATGTTGTATACCTTTATAACAAAATTATTTCATTGAAAAATTGGTCATATTATTGCTATAGTGCTTCTATTTTATGACGCTTTATGAATCCTCATGTAACATTAGTAATAATATTTTTCTCTTAAACATCATTAAAGATTTATTTAATTCATTGAATGTAAAGATTTTTTTAAGCAAACAGGAAAGCGAATAAAACAAGAAAACATGATTTCCAAGTTTAAATACTCGTATATAAAAATTATAATAAATAATATTTGAATAATTATTACACATTATTCACTCAATTAAAGAGGTAACAACTTAATATGACAAAGACCTTATACCTGTTAAACAAAATCCACACAAAATGAAGAAATTTAGTTTTTATGATGCTTTGTATCGAAATTTCCATATATTTTAAAATGTTCCTCCTAAAACAAATCACTTAATGGTTATTATTAGGATTTAGATGAAAATTGAATAAAATGCATTTTCGCTTATAGCAAATGTAAAGGAAAACAAGAAAAGGTTATAAAGTTTCCATATATGTTGAAAATAGCGTTTTTCATATTAATCATAATTCACAAGTAATTTGATCTAAAACGGGAATAAGTAATTACATTATAGGCGAGACTTCCATTAAAACCATAAATATTGCCAACTAAGGAAACCAAAAACAAAAATGAAATACACAAAATCAACATCCCATTAACGCCCCAAACGCACAGTAATGGCTTCTCTGTCAGCAGTTATTAGATGCAAAAAGTCGGCAATTTGCACAGGGTCCAGAAAAATGCTCCGATTAACTAGATAATCGATTGATTAAAATTAATTATCCTGGAACAAATCTAATCTCTAACCTTCATCTTGATTAGGTCAAGGCAGAAAACCTGCATTTCAGATATAGATAAAAATCGATGATTTCTTTAACTAGGTTAAGACGCTCTTGTAGCGTAGTCTGCATTGATCGCCATTCCTATAGAAGACTTCTGTGAAGAAAAATTGCATTTGATTTGTTTCCAGGAAATTATCGAATATCTTATCTGGTTCTTGAATGTAATATTTCCTTTCTTTATTTATCATTTCCATTCGCATAGTTTCTTTCGTATTTCGTGTATATGTCTGTTCACCTCATAAAAATATGAATGTGTCTGTTTACATTTAGCACAGATTAAAGTTGTACGAGGAGTCCTGTTACTAGTATTTCGCAACTTTATAACAAATTATAAATTTGTCGGTTTCGAATAAAATGTCTATAATAATTTTGTCTTTAATCACTTTATCGCCAGATATAAAGCTTTTGAATCTTCATAAAATGACCCTTATTGCAAAAGGAGAAAGCATTGACGGTCTTAGAAAATTTTTCACAAAACTATTTTCTACGTTTCAGCCGATTTCAGTACAATAATCAAAGACTTTCCACATTCGAACTGTTATAGAAGAGATTAATTAGGGCAACTTTCTACATTCCAATCGATTGAAGTGTTAAAAAATCAGTAAATAACTCATAGTAAAACCAGCAGGAGTGTGGTCTCTCTGATACTTTCTTACATATTTTCTAATAAAAGTGTTATATCTCCAAATTGCATAAAATTATAGATCTTGGGCCAGGCCATGAAAGTGACGAGAGCTAAATAATCTTTTTTTCAGCTTCTCGTATATGAAAGATTTTGCTCTGTATTAAACTAAAGAAAGCCAAAAAATAACAGTTGTGAAAACTTAAATTCGACCAACTAGAACCAAAATTGGATATAGAGATACAATTTTTGCCATAAGATCAACAGCAAAAGTATTTACATTTATGTGAAAGCACAGACGGACTGATGGTCTTTAGATGACGAAAGTACAAAGATAGATGACAACAATTCGATGGATACTTTCAAAACCTTAAATGGATTTAGAATTTAAACGTCACATTCGTGTACTATATTTTCTCCATCAAGCTCTTTACATTTTATAACTATCGAGTTTATTTGTATTCGGAGAGTTAGACAGCCAAGCTTCCAATGAATGTGCAGTGGTTTCTAAAAGAAATGAGAAATCCACAAATTTGATGCAAAGGAAGCAATCAAAATATACTTCTAGCTCAAATCGTTTTTGAGTTATCGTATTAACGTACAGACGGAAAGACAAAACTCCAAAAGTGTGTTTTTCGGATTCGGAACATTCTCAAACAGGCTAATTCATCAATATGGAGCTCGAAAATTTTGATGA
This sequence comes from Argiope bruennichi, assembly GCF_947563725.1. NCBI lineage: Eukaryota > Metazoa > Arthropoda > Arachnida > Araneae > Araneidae > Argiope > Argiope bruennichi. The sequence continues at coordinate 25,520,716 of NC_079156.1, read as the reverse complement.
TCATAATACTTTTCCTTTTGTATACGAGAAAATAAAAAAAATAAAAATAACAAAAAAAAAAACACTAAGTGAGAATAATTAATTTTTAAAAATTGGACACGGAAAATCTTTTTTACAATTCTTGCAATACATCTATAAAATGCATTGACCTAATTTTAATTACAATGGTTATATATAGTCATATCTATAACGATTTTGGATATAATTAATTTTGTGCTATGTGTAAGCATATAGAATTATATTTTCTTTTTTTTAATATATTATCTGCCTGTGTAAAAATCTCGCACAGTTGCTCGTTAATATTTTGGAAAAGTGCGGAAATCCAAGCCAAAAATAAAAATACATTTTCATGCTGTATTCCTTGCTTTAGTCAAAGTAAATTTAATAGAAAATTTTAATCACTTTTTTTGGGAAGAGTAAAGTAACCTTTACTGCAGTTTTAAAATAAAGGGACAATAGTAGCTCCCATAGCTATGAAGCATTCATTCAGATATAAAATGATTTAAATAATATAAAATTTTATTTAATAAAAAAATACATTTTCAGGCCAAACTATACTAATGTGAAGAGCATTATTAAGTAAATTTATTAATTGCAGTGGAAATTAGATTGTTGCAACAAAGATAGTTTGAAGTCTTTGCACCAAACTAAAGTAGTCTCTTTTGCTTTCTTTAAGATATGAAAACACACACACACACACACACACACACACACATATATATATATATAGAAAACTGAAAATAATTTTAAAAGTTGAAGAAAATGTCTTTAAAGTAGTTCCATCATTATCATTATAGCCATTTTGTTTTGTATTTTTACAATACATTATAAAAATAAACAATCATTTCTGACAAAAGCAGATTCAAGACATATGAAGATGAAAAATAATCTACAGTTTTTCATTGCATATTTAACGGAAATACAAGAATGACAACAAATCAAAAGGGCAAAATTTTTCTAGCAGCAATTAAATTTAATTTATGACCTTAATGCAAACAAAATTGCTTTGGTCATGATTATTTTCATTGGGTATTCATTAAATTTATTTAAATAAGCATGCGCCTTTTTTAAGGAACATCGATAAAATCTTCTTTAAGAAAATGCCATTCTAATTATATAAATAAAATTTATATTTGAATTATTTGGAAAACAGCAAGAAAAAAAAGGAAGAAAGAAAGAATAAGAAAATAACTGGAGATGGAATTAAAAAAAGAGAAAAAAAAACTGTTTAAAACGATTATTTTAAATGACACATTTGTTTTAATGAACAAGTTTTAAATACTTTTTATGCAAGAAAAGATAAATTATCTTCTTTTTCCTTATATCGATCCAAAGACGTTATTAAAGCATCCCACAAAAAATTAACTGCGAAAAAAGTAAGATCGTTTTCAAGCTCATAAAATGATGATAAAAAATAACGATCACAAATGCTTAAAATTTGTGGCAACAGCGAAGCTGGGCTTTTTACTTCATTTTAGTCGCTTGTAGCACAAAAGATTTTGAAAAGGATTTATTTGAAAAATAGTAACACGTTTACATTTGAAAAAACTGTTGTCTTCAAATAAAAAACTAGAATGTTTAACACAAACTTCCACATAAATCTCAAAAGGATTGTTTTCAATATTATTTTCAAATATTCAGAACAACACTGCTTTATTGTGTTTCAGTCAATAATTAGTCACAAGGGTAACTTCGTAGTTATAACAAACAAATGTGATATTAACCGACGAAATTGCTTCAAGCTAGAGAATTATATTTTTTTATTCTTTATACATGCAGAGTATTCTTTGATATTTTTTTAATTTATGGATGATTTTCAAAGCGCTTAAAAATTTATATGAACAACTGAACTCAATAATGGAACACAGAGTTAACAACAAGATATCCATTTTGAAATATAACTGCTTATGTAAAATATTACGGAAAAAATTATAGCGTAAAATGTTTCCCTAATGGATTATTGCATCATAAAGCAGTATATTGTGCTACAACTGGCAGTTAAATTCTTCATGAAGTTTAGTAAAGTATTTTATCAACACCGATACGGGTATATTCAATAAAATATCGAAATGCTATAATGGAAAAAAAAAATCTTCATCACGATTTTGAATTTAAAGTAGTAATTTTAACCAGTTTTTTTGGTATTTTATGTATTTTAATGTTTTTACATTTATTAAACAAATGAAGAAATATATATCCAATGCATTTATCTATAACTGAAAATGAAATCATGAATGGATAAATAAAAAGTTTATGACAGAACTGTATTTAACCCTTTCTAGGGCCGTGGGAAGTATGCTTCTCACCAAATTTATCAAACTTTGTATGAAATTATGTAGGTTGGCATAAGTTCTGATAATTTTTTTTATAAAGACAGAAACTTAGATGCTTCAGTTCCTTATCTCACACAAAATGATGCGTCTTGATTTGTTACTTAATTATTAATTAACCAAATTAATTAATGAATCAAATTAAATTTATCTAATAAGCTAAATGAATCCCTTTCCTTATTCTAATTTCAAGCCTAAGAATATTTTAACATACTATGACTGGAAAAAAATGGCCCTTTAAAGGTTTAAAACCATTACCATCCAAATACAAAGTATAGATGCTATTAATAAATTCGTAGCAATATTGTTTGAGATTTCCAAAATTGGTGGAAAGCAATGTTTAAGCTTATAAAATTATGATAACTATTTTACATCTAATAGAATAACTAATTAACAGAATTAATAACAGATGGTCATAACATTGCATTAAATAGTTAAATCCCAAGCTATTTGTTGAATCCCTAGATTTGCAAGAAATAATTCACGGTCTGCTTGTTAATATATAAAGAAAGGAATTTAGAATCATTAACGGAAAAAAAGTTTAAGCAACATTTAAAAATTTTTAAATTAATTTTACAGAAAAAAATGTATGATTGAAAATAGTTGTACAATTGAGAAAAATATGCCCCAAAATTGGTGGCTTTTTGATGATATAAGTCTAAAATATTTTTCAAAATTTCAATGTTTTTTTACTGAATGTTAATAAATAAGGATGGTCAGCAAAATCCCTTTGTTTCTCCTAAAATTTTCGTAAACCGGCAATAATAAAAAATAATTTTATACATAAATCAAATGAAATGTATGTTCCATATGTAATGTAAATCGAAAGAAAATTATGTTCCAGACGTAATGTAAATCGAAAGAAAAATCCCAAAACTGCTGATTGTTTTAATCATAAAAAATGTTTTCCAAAATAATTCGATACTTAAATTTATGGCACAATCATTTACAGTGTGTAGGTGCAATCTTAAATTGTGACGAACAGAAAGTGGCCAACATATTTATTAGGAATAGAACGCATGAAATGCTTCCGCATATTAAAGTGCCAATGCTTAAACAGACGAGACAGTTATTTAAAATGTTGTATTAAATCTTGGAATAGGGCGAAAAGACAGCTGATAAAATTGTAATCCTCAAACATTTACAATATTGAGGATTATAAATTGCTTGTTCTTTTGTTCACCTATTTGGACATAACAGATATTTGAAATAACAATTGTAATACAACTGAAAATATTACAATATTGATGAATATTGTATTACAATATTCGTAAATATTGTGATATAATATTAGTAATCACCATCAAACAAATAAATGTCATATGTATTTTAACCTTAACATTAATTTGGACAAAATATCTATTGGGATTATTATTATGCAGATAACAACTTAATACTTTAGTATTAATCTATATTTCGTATAATTATCAAGAATGATTCGTAATTTCTGCTTTTGGCATCAGGAAGAGCGAAAAGCCATCTAATTTAAAAAAAAAGCATAATGTATGTTATTGTGTGTAAATACCCATTTTATGACTACAGTTGTCGTTCAAAAATTAAAGAAAAATAGAATTAACTTATCATCATAGATATTCTCTCTATGTTTATGAGAAAAGATACAAAAAAAAAAATAAGATAGGAAAAGTTTATTTTATAAATATCGTTTATGCAATGAAGTTTATTCTTTTTATCTCTTTTTAATTCAACTAAAGGTTCATTTTCATATTTACAGAAGGGAATTTCATAATCTGGAAAGATTATAAAATATAACGCTGGCAGCTAAAGAACTCAACTTCATCTTGTTCAAATTCTTAAAAATTCGTAACTAATTGACTCTGACTTTCGAATCAGCATTAGAACTTGCAGCCCGCAAGAAATAAAGAAATAAACAAAGAGACAAAGTTGAGATTTGTTCTAGCGTAAGAGATAAATCTCTCGAGCTGGAAAGGAAAGCAATCTTTCTTGCAATATTTCATTTTACCACTGTATTTTGATGTAAGTTTTCCGAAAAATTTGTCTGCGGGGAATATGCGTGGAAATAGATTTCAGAAGTATTTTTCGTTTCATTTTCACTTACAAAAAAAGTGATGTGTGAATTCCTTCCTACAGGCGGTTGGAAAAAATAAAAATATGAGCGGTTTAATCTGAAATAAGGAAAATAAATCAAAACATTTTCAAGCGCATGGAATTTAGTAATAAAAAAAATATGTGTTAAAGATATCGTAGTACGAGATTTAAATTATTTATCGCTAGAAGAGCTATTGATGCTTCAAACGTGGTGTTAGCAAAGATGTAATTTTAAGCATCATTGTTTAATAGTATCTAAGCTAAATCGACTACATATCTATTGAAACTGTATAAAAGTTTTAGATGTGACGTATCAATGATTTTTTTAAAAAAAATATTCTTTTTTTAAGGTACGTAACTACGTTAAAAGGCTTTTTTTTTTTTTTTTTTTTTTTTTTTTACAAAACTATGAATTTTTTTTATTTAATACGCTTAATGTTTGAATAAGTTTCTTCATAAAATTGTTAGAATTGGGAAGTTAAATTGATTTTTTTTTTTTGCATTTACGTAAGTTTTAATGTTAATTTAGATACATTTTAATGTTTCTTTAGAAGCTATTTTCTCAAATTATAATCTTTGATAGAATTTTCTTACAAGAAACCTCATAAATTAAAATCTAATGCATATTTTTTGTTCAAATTTGGCACAATGATGTCTCAATATGTTCTGTAGTTTCTGAACTAGATAATAAGTAATCTATTCATTTAGAAATATTTTGTAGCTTTTTTAATACCTCACAATGTAAAAAACAATGGAAACGTTAGTGCTATTTATAAGTTAAGCGTCAATATTTAAAGAATGGATAGAAGTACAGTTTCAGGAACTAAATAATATGTTCCTTAAGTTATATGGAAAGTTTTATGCAAATCATTTGATAAACCTCCAAACGAGAAGATTTTTGCTTTATACGTCTTTTTAATCAATAAAGACCCTTTTTCTCATTTAAAAAAAAGAAAAAACTTTTGCCACTTAACTATTACATTTTGTTTCCATAAATGATTTTTCGATCTTTTTTTATGCAAATATTCAAAAATGTAACTAGTTTCGAACGTTTAAAAAAATCATCCCGAAAGTAATCATATACCTTAATTATTACAGTCATTTGTCAGTTATTAGAACAAGTGAAATAAATGTTAAAAATATTCTGTAAGTTTTTGTAGTTTAGTAAATCTGAGTGGTTTAAATATTCTGAAAGGTCATATTTAGCTTTCAGTCACAAGTATTTAATCGCAGTTCATCGAATCTGAAAGAAATGTAATAGCTTTTGAATGAATATGAAGAAAAAGAAAACAAATAAAAAGAAACGCATTTCAATATATTGATCAATTGTTATTTCTTTCTCTTTCTTACTTATTCATATTAGAAGATATGTTTCTAGAAAGGCTTTCATTGAATATATAACCTTTTTTTATGTTGAGAGCCAAATGATGAATATTCTTGTAAATTGTAGAAAAAAAATACCTCTTTTTACATGTATTAACACAAAATTTCGGGTAAAATCTATAAATTGTTCAAACTTTCATTATAATCAATGCAAAATTTTATAATAATAATACAGCTATAATTTTCTATTATAAACAAGTCATTATAATAATATTTATTTAAAAAATTTCAAAGAAATCAGAAACGACTTTTCTTTCCTCACATTCCTTTTAACTCGTTAACCTTTTTTTCTTGAAATTATATATCCGAATTTATAAAGTTAGTCTTAATAGATATAACACAAATACATATCAGTAATAACTGTAATCTTCTTTCAAAGTTCAGGACGCATATTTGTCCTCGGAATAGATCATTATTTAAAAGCGCTGTAACGTATCAATAGTCAAGTATCCACAATAAATCGATAAATTTGGATTTGGAGAGATCGTTAAAATTTTCTTAATGGTAAGCTGTATATCAGATATTTGAAACAACCTCAGAGAAAGAAATTTAAAGGAGTCAAGTCAGGAAAATTTGGTGACCATTCCAAATTACAAATGTAGTGCATTATAAATTTAGTTTTAGAATTTTGATTAAATATTGACATTTCTGATGCAGATTTTACGCTGATTTTTTTTTTACTATTCGACTGATCTTCAGGGTTACACATTACAAATTTGACATTCATTTTATGCATATCGACAATACTCTACAATTTTTGATTCTGCTTTTCATAATTTATAAGACAAAAAGGCTAACAAAAAATCTCTAATGTCACCAAAGCTCACCGCAAAGAAAAATTCAATTATTTTAAAGTGACAGGGTATTGCCTCTTTACTGTAGTTAAACTTTAAATCCACAATTCTCACTACTTTCAGTCAAACGAAACATCCCTGTAAAGATATAAATAAATACCCTTTATAAGATATTTTTAATTTATTAATATTTTTTTAAAGCGAAGAATTTGTTTTTCTCATACCAGCTAATAAGATGTATTAAGACTATGCATTAAATGCTATACTATTCTCTAAATTTTAATGGAATGCTAAGGAAATAAACCATTATACTGGATATGAATAATAAACCAATTAATATGGAATAGTTAACATAACGACAAGCGATTGGACTGTCTCTCAAACTATTTTGACATAGTAGGGTCCTAGATATGACAGTTCAGGAACTCCCAGCTTATGTTTGATGGACAGAGGTCAGCGGGGATACTTCTCCTCATCCATTATTGGACAAACACAACACTGTCGTATATGTTTAGCAATGGGTACTGAACTGATGGATTTGCTTATTTAATCCTATATCCTATTTCCCTCATAAGATGACGCACTTACAGGCAGAGGATTTGATAACTCATTTAAGTTAATAATGCTATTTAAATTTACTAACATTTTTATTTTTAATGAAATTATTTAAATTTTTCTAATGCTTGTTGTACCGATAATTTTTTTAAATTATTATTATTTATGGGTTGGGTTGTGTATATATGAACATATAACAACATTTTTGTATAGAATCCACGTGTCACTAACTATATTGTTCTCCAATCGGCCTCTTATATATTAGATACAAAAAAGTGTTTGTATTTATAACACAGCATCCTTTGTCTTCCATAATCTCTTATTTTATATTAGTGTAAGCAAAATACGCTAAAATAAAGTAAACTAAAAAAGAAATCATCACAACATACCTGATGTCATCTCTAAAATTGCTGTACGAAAACCGTAGCCATATGAAAATTGCTCTTTTATATACTAGATAGTATACGTAAGTTGTATACTGTAGATGATAGATTTTGAATTTAAGTACAAGCATCACAAAATATATGATATTTTTTTTCTAAAACAATCATATGAAAATCTTTGAATATTATTACATGTTAATGTAATAAAAACTAGTCAAATCACCATAATAATAATTTTACAGAATTCATATGCTCATGAAACACAGATAATTTCATATTTTGATATTAGATTTTACAACTGAAAGGAAAGAGTTAGTGAAAATGGCAATTGATATGCCTTCCGTTTTCTGGAAAATGAACCAATCTAAAAGAGATGTCACTAATGAAGGAATAATGGATTGGCCTTATTCTGCTGGCAACGAGTGATACGTACAACCTTTTTGCAACGCGTATCTATATATATATGACACTAACGTACATGCACATAAATATCTCTTTTTACTTACAGACGAATGGCAACATTTAAATATAAACAAATGTCATACTAATTTCAGACTGTTTCATTGAACGCTTTTACAGCTGCTTTGAATGCAACGTTTAACTTAACTAGTTAATGAGCCTCAAAATATTATTAGAAATTTTCTAGAAGTAGTTCGCCCTGTCAACAAAAGGTACATTCAGTCAGGGAAAAGATGATATTAAAGAAATTAGCTTCAAATAAAGTCTATTATCGAGCAAAAATAGGCTTAAATACTGCCTGATGGGTGGTAGTTATGACTGGTCTATGAAAATTGTTTATATGTTTCAAAACAATTATCAAAAAAAAAATCTTTGTATAATCTTAAAACTCAAAACATTATCTTTTGAATGATATCAATTTCATTTCCATAAATGTTTTTCCTTTATTATAAAGATATTTTAATTCAATTTGATACATTATACGTAAAACGTTTTTTAAATGCTATAACGGAATTCAAACTCATCAAACATTCAATCGCGTGTTTTTACCAAACATTAATACTGTATTAGGATTTCCACTTTCATTTTTATTTCGTAGTATATACACACCTTTTTAATTTGTAGTTCATTTGAATACATTAAAAGCTGATTTAATTGAATTCATGTTTTTTCAGTCCTATAAAATAGCAAGTTAAACTGTTTTTTTTTAAAAATTGCCTTCCATAAATTATTTATCAGCATAAAAAGTCAATGGATAAAGAAACTGGATGTCAAAGGTAGCTAGTTATCAATGTAATGCATAGAACACAGATACACGACAATGCAGCAAACTATGGAGTTTCATATTTGCTTGCATTGACGACAAATTTTGTCTTTCAAAATTTTATGATACGTTTTGCCACGGATTTCTATCCAAGGATTTTCTATTTTCTGCGTGTAGCATTGGAATTACGTGCTACATGAAATAAAGTACGGTTCCTAATCAACAGAATAATATCAAAAAGTTCTTCCTTCGTTAGTGATATTTTTACTGAATTCGTTCCTTTGTTTTATGTAAGAAACGAAAAAAAGATTAGTTATCACTTTCGCCATTTATATGCGGACCCATGAGTCACATAATATAAAAGCTCAAAAAACATTTAGCAACTGATGTTGGCAATTATAAAAGAAATGCTGGATATAAGATTTATTTATTTTTATGCATTTATACATTTTATATACATTATTTATTTTACTACACCATTTATACATTTATTTTTAATACACTAGGATATAAATTCTGAGATCTCTTCTAAGTCGTTTGAAGATATTTTCTCTTTTATAGTCTTCTTAGTAATTATTAAAGCCATCGATTACGAAGGATTACAATAAGATATCGTTTATCTACATGTAGATTAGAACCATGTATTCCTCTGGGAAAATGAATTTTTAACTTAAAAGGAGATCATTTGTGATTGTCTGTATGCAGAGAAAAAAATTCTGTCTTCATAGCACCTATGTATTCCAAACAAAAACACCGAAAAGGTCACATGACCCTGTACACACCAATGCACATTTTAATGCAGATATAAAATGCAACTAAATGTTGCTTTACTTCCTTTATCTTCTCCAAACAAATATAAAAATCAATATATGTTAATTAAATATCAAATTTATATATTCTAAATATATTTCCTATTTTAATACCAGACAGTATAGCTATTTTAAATTGTATTCTGAAGAAATTTGCAAAAAAAGCAGTTAAAATTCGATACATAGTATTATTAGCAACAAAAACGTATAGCAAGAAAATATTTATAATTACAAAAAAAAAGAAAAGAAAAGAAATAAAATTCTAATGTTATAAGCACATTTTTATTTTATAATGCTAGTATTTTATTTATTTATTTCCAATCTTAGAACTTTTTAATATATTTTCTTCGAACGAAAAGAAATGTTATGTACTTCCAAAAATTAAACGCAAGAAGGAAAGAAAACTCGAGATCCAAGAAATATCTGGCTTTTCCAGATATTGGAAATCCATAAAATGTAGGGTTCTTCTGTAAAATATTGCTAGAAAAACATATTTACTTTCTTCTTTTTCATTTCTGGATGTTTTTGTTTATTTTAGGTTAGCCTATTCTTTATATTTTTGAGACTTTATATCTACACTCAAAGTTTATTTCAACATGGGACATATACATTGTTGCGGCATAAATCGTAAATATTTTATTTAAAAGTAGCTAACGATTATTTTAATAATTATAAATTTTATTTTGTAAATAGTTGTAAAATTCAGATTGGCAACAGTGATACTTTTGGAACTTGTTGTTTAAAAACGATGCTAGAATGTTGAATGAAAATAAGTTGATGTAAATTTGATAATATTATCTATATGTAATATTTAGTTTTATAGTACGTTTGTCTGCATTTTATTTTTGTTGATGCACGAACACAACAATTGGTGACCCGGACGTGATACGAACACGTCCGGGCAACCTTCTGAACACGAGACTACATAAACAAAGAAATAGGATCAATGAAACTATGCCAAAAGTTTTAATTAAACGAATAATAATAAAATATAGATTTTATTCTTTCTAACAAATTATGAGTAAACTCTAGAGAATTTAAAAAAGCGATCAAAATTTACATTAAAATAAACACAGAGGAAGTGGCTTCCCCGCAATTCTAATACTTAACAGATAACTAATACTTAATAAATAACCTTAGTAAAATTACTGATCTTGGACAAAGCCTTGAATATCAGTAGTGTTTAGACCTTTATTTTAGGAATACAATACATAGTAGTAGCATGATTTGTAGAATAGTAAAGAAAATTGATTTATTTTGAGTGTATATTTGGAGATAGTTTCAACAAATTAAAACAAAAATGTGATGCAAAAAAAAAAATCACAAACAAAGTCATAAGGTTACATGCGAAATTTCATCTACACAAGTTATTGAGTTTTTAAGCTATCCTGTTTACATGCATGTGAAAATACAGACCGATAGACGGTCATCCCCTTGATGAATCTGGTTCCACATTCTATACGGATCTATATTTTAAATGCTAAGTTATCTATATCTTTACGCCATGAAGGTATTGTGTTCATATGTCAGATAGATTTTCTATTTGGCCAATGAAAATTCTATCCAACTTTCCATTGGACAGAAATTTAAAATTTTGTGTGACAAACAAGTACCGAATTTCATTAATCTAGCTCAAAGCGTTTTTGAGTTATTGTGTTCACAGACAGATAAACATAATTCCAAAAAATACTTCTTTCGAATTCAGGAAGCTTTGAAGGAGCATAGAAAAATAAATTCTATGGTCCAATGTTGCATATTAAGTCTAATAATTATAAATACTAGTAATGCACGGTGCCTTAGGAGACAGGTGCACTAATATACTGAAAGAAGGCCATTTTTTTTTGCAAATCGTATTGAGCCAAAGGTTAATGATTATTTACGATTAATTTTAATTGAATTCTTTATCTACATTTTTTGTGATTACAAAAATAACATTGCAAAAATCTTACACACTTGTAAACAAATTTTTTTGAATAGCGAGAAATCAAATTCGAGTAAAGCGATTTAATTTACTATAATTAATAAGGAAACTTGATAGTAAACATAAATCAGTTAAAGGATATAAATTCGATTATCTAAATCGAGTTTTCCAAATTCAATAACGTCATTTTCTATATCTGTACGAAAATGGAAAATAACGTAATTAATGTTGACGGAGTAATATTTCTATGCAAATGTATTGTTTTACTTAGAAAATTGTTCTATCACTAAACTTATACGAATAAATTAAATTCAAAATGAGATAAAATCAGATTTAACATGCTAAATAGTTTCAAAAATTTCGAATATACTTAGTATGACCATATGAATGAAATTCAATCATTGCGTGAAGACCACCACCCTGCCGCAACAGGACGATACATTTATACAATATATATTATTTATTTTTATTGCATTAAATAATAATAATAAAATATTCCTATTAAAAATAAATTATTACAGATAAATGACAAAGAAAACTTTATTTATTGTTTAAAGACATGATTTAAAGAAATTTGAAGAGGATATATGTTATCATAAACAAACCGAAATTTAAAAATATCAGTATTTTATGGGAAATGTCGACACATATCAAATGAAAATCAAATATTTTGGTACATTTTTATACATATGGACTAACACTAGTGCTTGTCAACAAAAGTTCTGGTGGCAGTCGAAAGAAGAAGCTGAAAAGAATATACAAAAAGGCGCAAACAGTAATTATTAATATTTCGGAAGAAAATTTTTGCACTGGCCATATTGAAAATCATATTCCAAAGGAAGATATTGAAAAGAAGATGCATCTACCACGTCTTCGTATCATGAATTGATTAAACAAAACGAGTTTGTTTCTATAAAAAGTGACTGAGAAAGGAAACATACTGTAAGCAACGAAAATACTATAAAAGTCAAATGATTTCCTCCTTCTCAAATTAGAGATATCTTTTGAATACAGGTTTCTAATTAAAACTTTCGTATCAAGATGTTTGAAATTTGTTGTTACAGTATGGAAATTTTATAAATTACCAAAAAAATTTATCCTTAAGAAGCGAATAAAATAGCATAAGGTTGATCACCTAATTTTTATGTCAATTTATTTATAGTATTATACTCTTTACTTATTTAGAATGTACTGTTTGTTTTAGGTTTAACAATTATTTATTATTAATTATTACTCTAACTTTCTTCTCTTTTGGCATACATCATAATAAGTTTTGATAATAAAGCATGATTTAAAAATATTTAATATTTATGTACCCTCAAATCAAAAATAAACACTAAAATCGAAAGAAAATTAATAATGATCCTCTTACAAAAAAAGATGCATTGTCATATGTAGAATTAAGATATTCTGAAAAAATATTAGCAATAAATTCTAATTTGCCTTGAAGTAGGAATATAATGAATCAGCATAAAATTGTAGACCTCAGCTCATTGATATTTACTATAAATTCAGCATAAAAATGTAAATAGAAGGGGAAATTCCTGAACAAAACTTAATTTTAATTAATGCTAATTTTATGCGTTAAAAACACCTGAACAATTCTCTTGTTACCAAAACAGAAGTTATGATTTATCCTTTCGATAATAATGCATACAAAATGGGTGGAAAATATTTTAACACCGCTAAGCGTTACAGATAGTGGTGAAGATTATATACATCGATAATAACCGTGGATTAATAATACCCATCAATGTAATATATCAATTAATATTTTTATAGCTTATTAATAATAATCAATTAACCACATTAATCGTAACATATTATATATATATAAATTCCTCATAAAAAAGTTTATTTGATAAGGCGTTAGGTGAAATGGAGTCACTAACATTATATCTTTAAAATAAAAAATGGTGCACACCTCTAGCTGTGATCTTTAAAAATACAATTAGAAGAGAATAAACTTCGCAGGGAGTTATCCTTTTTAATTACAGAAATTACCGGGGAAAGTAAATAAACTTTGATGGATGAAGACGAAAGCGGAAATTTGAAGCCGTTGAATATTTAACGTGTAGGTGTGGTATCAACGCAGAACCGCAGTTGGGTTGTTAACCTATAAATATTTTATTATTTGTAAAATATGAGTATTGATTTATTTAGATAACGGAAATACATTAGCTGTTTGGTGAAATTAAAAATAGATAGCTTAATTTATTATGTTAAAAAATGTTAAAAGCAGATTAGAGTTATTTTATTTGCATCAAATGGCTTTTTAGTTTTACTACAATGAATATCGCACTTATAGGATCAGAATCTTTATGAATGAAAAATTAAATAACTAATAAGTATCGTGGAGTCTAGGAATATACAAGACATGCATTATATGACAAATTTATGTAAATCTAAGCATGACTCTAATTTGTATCAGCGCTTATTCATGGTGGGATATTACTTTCTTTTACTTTCACGTGTATGAAGTAATCAAGAAAGTATATAATATATATATAATATACTTTCTCGATTACTATATAAGCATTATTTTGTTTAAAGTAGCAGGTTTAAAGTGATTGAAGAGACATTTTACATTTTTAAATTAATTTTAATATCCATTCCGGGAAAACATAATTATTTACAAGCAGAGACGGGGACAAGGTAAGTCCACCACAGCGCGACACAAAAGCAGAAGTAAGGAAGGGAAGGGCGCGAAACAAATGATCACTAGTCTTATATAACATGGGATTTCCGGCCACGTGTCGATTGAATACACGTTTTTACCTTGGCAGGGGCATTTGTTGGAGCAGCAATTTTTACACAGATTCAGTTGGATTAAAAGTGGAATGAGATCAAGAGAATATTTTAGAATTACTTTGATGTGGACTGAATTAGGCAAAAATTTAGGAAATTAGTTTGGTTAAAATTAGATATTAAAATATCATTACATATACATATTATTACTTTATTTGTGTATTTGTATATCATTACTTTATTATTGGATAATATAAATATATATTTATCATGTATTAAAATAAAAAGTATTGCGATCACAAAAATAATAAAATTCGAGGTTTTGACGAATATCGAAGATGTAAACCTCCCTGGGAATCTAAAAAAACATTTTTGCAATTATGTTCGTCTGCCCGTGGACACGAGAAATCAGTTTAGTTTAGTTATATTAACGTCCCGTTTTAAAGCAACACTAGGGCTATTTTGGGAGGGACCTCGTAATTTTGAACCGCTGTTAGACGACAAAAACGGTACTTTAGTGGGTATTCCCCTCTCCAAACTTCCACACCTCATCAGCGGGAGGGCGTTTGATTCCGACGGATTTAACGTGCACCAGACCGCTTACACGTCGGTTCTTCGGTGAAATCGGATCCCGAACCTGAAACCCTCCTATTCCAGAGCCGAGAACTTACCACCAGGCCACCGTGGCCTTCTAATAGAGAAATCAAATACGCTAAATAAATGAAATTATTAAGTGGTTTTTACACTAAGTATATTTTTTTGAAATGTGGTATGAAATCCATCCATAGAAAATTAAGTTGTAAAAAAATCGTTGAAATATCAAAATAAATATTATGGACTTATTATTACTGACTTAGATGCAAAAAGATATAATTCCTCTCAATAGACTGCGAGTGCCATTTATTGTAAATGCTGACTTATCAATACAAAAAATAGACAGTGAGAAGGGTCTTTTCCAAACAATCTCTATTCTCTTTAATAAAGCTCTGGTCCAACCTCTTTCCTACAAATGTGACACCGTGTACACCAAGAGTGCTCTTATTTTTATGTTCAGATTCCTGAACATAAGTGTTGGGTTCTTTGTAAAAAAAAATAACCTAGTTAAAACATTCTCTGTGAAGTAAAACGAGTATGTATTTAGAACAATTATTTGTCAAATAATCAAAATTTAATACAGAACTACAACTTTAAGAACACGATCACATCAAAGTTTCATTTACTTACGTGATTGCATTTTTAAGAATCTCTCACGTTTATATATATGCGAAATTACTGGCAACAAACTTTCAGCCTTTGGACAGAAAAGATTAAAAGTGTGATTCCCATGCGCAGTTTAGATGTTTAAAATATTTATTAAATTTTAAACATCTAAAAATATTAATATTTAGTAGTTATCATGCTTTCTTGCACACGCTTAGGCAACCAGCTAGAGAGACAGACAAGACACCCAAAAAATTGATTTCGAATGAATTATTTAGCAGAATTCGATAAATATAACGTTAAGACCACAAACCAAATTTTATTTGTCTAATTCAAAATGTTTTTGAAACATCGTATTTGCATGCAGACAAAAAAAAAGAAGAAGAAGAAGATATAACTCCAAAAAAGGTTTTTTTCGGAGACAAGGAAGTCGTAAAAATAAAAATGTGCTAAAACCTTGTGTTCGAAAATTTTTGATGATTACAATACTTTCCATTGAATGCATCGCTTTCAAGAAAGTTAAAAAAAATGATAACACAAGAATCTTTGAAGCAATGAAATATACAGCAATCTTTTCCAAGTTATCAAAAGAAATGAGAAAAATAATAGTCATTTCTTGTACTGAAACTTTCAGAACCAACTAAACAATTCTCGTTAAAACTGTTGATAGAAGTGACCGAATGTTTACCACAAGGAATAAGTGGACAGAAAATTTTGGCAGCTACTTCAGGAAAACTCTTCAACTGGAACAATGAGCAAAATGGAGCTCTAAATGGACGAAAGTTGAATTGTGTGTTCTGGTGGTCACAAAGAATAAATAGAAATGTTTCAATTGTTGTTTCGGCAAAAATAAAAGAGGCTTTTTAGGGTAGTTGTACCATTCCAGTTGTTACACTGAACCGTGCCACAGTTGATAGCTTCTTTCAGACAATTAGATTACTCTTCCAGAACTGCCTTTTCTAATTTGCTTGTGATTGTTTGAGGGATGGGAGCAATTATTTTAATGGCAAACAAGTGTCGTCGATTGATCTTTTATCAACAACAGCGTTTCCTTCTCTGCTGTCCTAAATATGAACACATATATAAGACGAGATAATTAAAAGTTTTGTTTTTAATTAATGTTATTGCTAAGCGCAATTTTTTTCATGTTCTATATTTGCTATGAGAGCCCATTCACAATGAAGAATTTGTTTGATAAAATATGAAATTCTAAAGCAAAAATTTTACATTTAATAATATTTCATAGATTGGCGCATACATTGATCTGTTTTACACAATTCTATTATATATATATATGCATTTTTTATTTATATTATAATACACATTTTTTTATATATATATGGCAATATACAGAGATTATAAGTAAAGCAAACAATTTATTTTTATTTTAAATTTATTTATCATTTATATGCTAATTTATAAGTTAAAAATACATTTACATTCCTATTAGCTAATATTCTTACTATATAAATAAGCATTCGGCATTATGTATATATTGATATTCATTTATTTTAATTGAGTTATTAACTTCGTTAGGAAAGGAATTTTTTGAAAAATAATTTAAATAACATTTTTAAATTCTTACATAAAATTTATAGAAAAATAACACAGACATAGATAGAAAATACAATAAAAAATATAACAATAAAAATAAAAAAAGGGAAGTAAGCCGTAAAAAAAGAGAAATATATGAAAAAAAGTTGTAAGAAATTCTGTAATACGTTTTACGGTCCACATTAATTTCTGTCACTGCTGAGCAATTAATACATCGATATATATATAAACTGCATGTAATCTCTCCTTTTTTTAACATGTTTTAGTCATTTTTCGCCTTTGCTCCAGTTAATCTTCTGTTTTTTCATTTTCTTTATTTTCATTGTTATATTTTTATTTATTTCATCTCTTTTGATTATATATTATTTGGCACACACACACACACACACACACACACACACACGCACACACACACACGCACGCACGCATGCACACATATATAAGACGTTACGTTACATTGTCATCAACTTTTTTTAAACTTCCATTTTAGTTTAAAAATATTTTTTACAAACTTTGTAAGGATATCACTCCAGAATCAAATTAAGGTTCTTTTACATTCTGTTAATAAAACTTGAAATGGATATCAAAACATGTTGTAGTTTATGTAAAGCATTGTTTTTTATTTTATGCCGTTTTCCACACTAAAGTCCATTATAATGCATAATTCCATTCTAACTCAATATACAGATGATTAATAAAGTAAGCTTTCATGAAGTTTCTATTACACAAACATATTTTCCACAATACATAATTTTTCAATAAATAAATTTAAAGATAATCATTAAACTGATGAACAGATAACAATTACTATTTTAAAAGCTTCCTCATGACACTTCTAGATTATACCATTTATACTATCATACCATTTTTCCATACTAAAGTCTATTATCAATACATAACTCTATTTGAAATCAGTACACAAATGATGGGAAAAGTAAACTTTCAAGAAATTTCGATCACATAAGCTCATTTTTCTTAATACATAATTTCTCAATAAATAAATTTAAAGATAATCATTGAACTGATGAACATATAACAATTACTATTTTAAAAGCTTCCTCGTGACACTTCTAGATTATACCATTTATACTATTATACCATTTTTCCATACTAAAGTCTATTATCAATACATAACTCTATTTGAAATCAGTACACAAATGATGGGAAAAGTAAACTTTCAAGAAATTTCTATCACATAAGCTCATTTTTCTTAATACATAATTTTTCAATAAATAAATTTAAAGATAATCATTGAACTGATGAACATATAACAATTACTATTTTAAAAGCTTCCTCGTGACACTTCTAGATTATACCATTTATACTATTATACCATTTTTCCATACTAAAGTCTATTATCAATACATAACTCTATTTGAAATCAGTACACAAATGATGGGAAAAGTAAACTTTCAAGAAATTTCGATCACATAAGCTCATTTTTCTTAATACATAAATTTAAAGATAATCATTGAACTGATGAACATATAACAATTACTATTTTAAAAGCTTCCTCGTGACACCTCTAGATTATACCATTTATATTATTATACCATTTTTCCATACTAAAGTCTATTATCAATACATAACTCTATTTGAAATCAGTACATAAATGATGGGAAAAGTAAACTTTCAAGAAATTTCTATCACATAAGCTCATTTTTCTTAATACATAATTTTTCAATAAATAAATTTAAAGATAATCATTGAACTGATGAACATATAACAATTACTATTTTAAAAGCTTCCTCGTGACACTTCTAGATTATACCATTTATAATATTATACCATTTTTCCATACTAAAGTCTATTATCAATACATAACTCTATTTGAAATCAGTACACAAATGATGGGAAAAGTAAACTTTCAAGAAATTTCGATCACATAAGCTCATTTTTCTTAATACATAATTTCTCAATAAATAAATTTAAAGATAATCATTGAACTGATGAACATATAACAATTACTATTTTAAAAGCTTCCTCGTGACACTTCTAGATTATACCATTTATACTATTATACCATTTTTCCATACTAAAGTCTATTATCAATACATAACTCTATTTGAAATCAGTACACAAATGATGGGAAAAGTAAACTTTCAAGAAATTTCGATCACATAAGCTCATTTTTCTTAATACATAATTTTTCAATAAATAAATTTAAAGATAATCATTGAACTGATGAATAGTTAACGATGACTATTTTAAAAGATTTCTTCTAGAGTATACCATTTTCCATACTAAAGTCCATTATCAATACATTCCATTCCAACTGCATAAACAAATGATAGAAAAGGCAAACTTTTATTAAGTTTTCTACCAAACAAATCCATTCTCCTCAATATATATTTTTTTAATATACAAATTTAAAGATAATCGTTAAACTGATGAACAGTTAACAATGACTACATTAAAAGCTTGCCCATGGCACTTCTAGATCCCAAGCTGATTTCAAATCATATAATTTGGTTAAATAGGCAATTTGATGTAACAACGTTCTCTGTGTCCTTTTTTTTTTATCTTCAGCAATACTTCCCACGCTCCAATCCACCAATCACACACACAGAAGAACTGCAATCTGGTTCTTTACGAGGCCAGACATCATTCCATCTTTATAGCTCCCTTACCTCCGAGTAAAACCACCCCGGCCATTCCAGCCACGTCCCGGCCCATCGCCAGATGAACCTTTAAATTAAGAGCTCTTTTAACGGAATAGGCTTTGCCCGTGAAATCTCTCGCACCAATCTTATCGATTGAGCCAACAGAACGGGATCGAGGAGTGCCTTTTACGCTGCATACGTTTATTCCTTAACAAAATTTGTGTTTCGCTGCTGGCAATCTCAACTTATTGACTCAGAATCTTCATGCCTTTTCAGAATTAACTAGAAAGTCATTAGCGTTTTCAACTGTATGATTAGTTTTGTAGACGCATCATACAATGGGAAAAGAAGTTTCGCTATTTTCAAGTTGATTAAATCTTTATTTTGTGTTGAAAATAGAAGGTATCTAGATGGAATAGTTATTTTGTAACTTTATTGGTATACAGTACACTCCAGAGTATCCGGTTCGCAACTATCCGGCTTCCGTACTATCCGGCATAGTTTTCTTTTATCATAATTAATTGAGGAAGGCAATGCGTCTATTAAATCATCTATAACAGATTTTTTCAAAACCTAAGAACTGTAAGTTTTTACTCTTATTTTAGCGTTACATTTTCATATCGGTATAATCATTTATCAGAGAAAAATAAAACTGGTTTGAGTAAAATTTCTTAAGAATTAAGCCTATGATTTTAAGCCATTAATGTTTTGTTTGTTTTCTGCATTTAAGTTGAGCATTACAGAATTTATGTTAAAATATGAACAGTTTATATCCTTACTTTTTCGCTAATAAATTCTTTAAACGTGCAGTGCAGTATATAGACATATATAAACTACCAGTCAAGAGCCTTCTATTTTAACTCCATATATTACCGGCAACTGCTGGCCGTGGCAACTGCTGATATATCTGGCCGTGGCTGAATTAGAGATTCACGTTGAGATAAATGGTGGGCTTAATATTCAATAAGAAGTGAGAAAATAAGTATTATAACTATGGGTTTTGGATAAAAACTTTGCCTTCTGGTATTGGTGGGAAAAGAAATGAATTCATAGAGCACCAGCCTATCCAGCTTTTTGTTATCCGGCCATCCTTCCTCCACATTAGGTCGTACACTCGGGCGTGTATTGTAATTTCATTTCTTATGGAATTTCAACTCTTTTAGAATGTTATAGGTTGCGCAAAACATTTAGTTCTATGCTTCCAGAAAACATTGAAAATATCCAGTTCGTGAGTCAAATTAAACCACTATACTAGCAGTACATTAGAATATAGCATAAATGGAATAATTATGATATGAGAGGCAGTTTCATAGTTTAAAGAGCACATGAAGAAAATTATTTTAGTATACCAGTAAGGGACTTCAGTCATATAACTTTAAGATTGAGTCAATTTTATATATTCAAAAATGTGTCAAGGAAAATAATCCCCAAGTTAGTTAGACCTTCTAGTTAGTTACCTCTGTATAATAAAATTAATACAGATAATACGTCAAATGACATTGTATTTTTGGGTATTTATGAAAGAATAAGATCCCACTATAAATATAATTTATCCCCATATAGAGCTGATAATATCATTTCGTCAGTTACCTTTGTTTTTCTAGAAAAAATAAATATTTTTTTTATTTCAAATATATATTATTCTAAATATTTGAGTATTAATATGTCTATATTTGCATGCAATATATTTATCAATAAATTGGATTTACTACAGAAAGGCGAAATAAAACCCCAGTTCAATTGTTACTTATGTTATAATAGACTTAGTTAATACCTATTATAACGCAACTAGTTAAAATTTACGTATTAGTTTCTAAAATTCACCGTTTTGAAGAACACATTTAGAAAGAAGTATCCAGTCCCAGATAATTATACCAAGACAGTACAGCTTCAAGAAATTTGCTATTTATTTTCATATTATTTGTGATCCGACCCCGGTGGCAATCCATAAGCAGTGAAGCCATTGGAGATATTCTAGAAAGTACAAAATTCTAGTCTATGGTGTTCGAGTAATTGGATTATCTTCTGACAACGAAGTCGTTACAAATGCATGATATTTGTTAATTTGGTACTTCTATGATTAAAGAAAGTTTTAAAATGATTCTTAATTATTGCTATACAAAGCACGCATTAGGATCAACCTTGATAATTTTGTATTATCATGATTAAATAAATTAAATTAACTATATTCTTTATAGAATATACGAGTAGTTCATCCCTTTAAAGTATAAAAGAGTATGAGACTCAGTGTTATACTTCACTATGTACTTATTTATCATTATGTATTATCAATTTGGAGTACGCCGGACTGATATATTTTTGAAAAGGCACATGAGTTGTAACAGCCAATTATTTTCTGTCAGTGCAGCCATACTCCATCAAATATTTTTATTGTTTAAGAAAAATGCAGTGATTCCGATTCATTCAATTTTGAAAGCAAGCCGAACCAAAGGAATAACATTTGCTTTATCTTTTTGATGGCAAGCTGATTTTTATTCAAAACAACATTTTATTATTAACCTTTATTATGCTCTAAACCATGATTTAAATAATTTCTCTAAATAGTTACCCTCTGCTTTGCTATTTCTTAACTGTAGTAGGGAACGGAACATTTAAATCATCTATCTAATTGATATCATCTAGATAATTATATAGTAGGTGTAAACGTATTAGATATTAGGTGTGTATCACTGGTGAGTCACACATCATGATTTGTTAAAATGCGCATAAAAGAATTTAAAATATCCTTATTAAACAGAGAAAGTGCTTTTCTTCTTTTTAGATCACTGAAAGATAAGATGCGAGTCTTTTCTTATCAGTGATAATGTTGCCAACACACACACAGCAAGATATAATAAGACGAAGGAGTAAAATCATATGGTTGATGATAATAAGAATTACAGATTGCTTCCGAATAAGATAAAGATGGGAACTGAATCACCTCCCATCAGCAATAAACCTACCTGCCCATTACGCATGGTGCAATTCAATGAGGAAGAAGAAGACAAGTCATTTAAATAGTGATAAAAAAGAAGGCAGATTAATTACGAATAAGATAAAAATGAGATTTGAGTCTTCTTTCATCAGCAGTAAAACTTGCCATCACACACGATGTTATACACTAAAACTGCTGAATAAAATCGTTTACATAGTGATAAGAGAAAAGAGAAATTAATTCGGAATAAAAGAATTTTTCTCGTAATTTCGTAAGGGAAATAAGATTCGTATTCTTTGGTTGTTTAAAGTTTAAATGGGAATAAAATTCTTAATATTTAGTGAACCAGATTTCGTACAAACGTGAATTCAGATGAAAAATTCTGATAGTATAACATCCGTAATTATCCTAACATAATCAAAAACATGAATATAAACATTATAACAATACCACAAAAACCCGCTGAAAGATGCCAAGAAATATAAAGGGTGTCCCAAAATTAACGCAAGATTTGAATTTATCACTATTTGTGCTGTAAAATGTGTTAACAGCGCTATTAAAAAAACAATTTGACAGTTCATAGTTAAGGCTGTAGTAAAAACGGAGCGTTATACTATAGAAAAACATGTTTTCATTCTTGAACAATATTTCAAACGTAATGGAAATCTTGCGGCCTTAGTTTGAAAATTTCAGAATTGCCACCTTTCCCCCCCTAGATTTTATGATTTAACACCGTTGGATTCCTTTTTATGGAGTTATTTGAAGTCAAAGGTCTATGCCTACAAACACACGTGCACTGAAGGACGAAATTCAACGCTGCATCAACGAAATTCAGCCACTTTTATGCAAAATGGTCATGGAAAATTTTGACAAAATGTGCCAGCAAAGTTGTGGAGACCATTTGCACTGTTGTTATTCCATACATAATCCTATCCTGTGTATTTCAAGATTCAATAAAAATATAACAATTTAAAGGAAAAAAACTTTTTTTTATTTATCTTTTTATAAATTTTGCGTTAACACGTTGTTCTAACGTATAATGTTCTATTTTTACTAACTCTTAAACTATCAACTGTCAAATGTATTTTAATACGGTTGCCAACACTTTACTAAACGAAACATAAATAATATATAAACATAAATATAAATATTATAACATTATCAGAAAAAGGCAAAACCGATTTCGTGATATTTACATGAATTAGTCATAGAAAGATGCCAAGAAATATAGAAATACATTTCACCACATTCTTGTATTACTATTCAAATTTAATGCAGCCCAAAATAAATTTGAGAAATTAAATTTATTTCAAGAACAATTGCCAGAAAAGAAATTCACGACGATAATTACTAACAAAACAGATAAAAGCCTTCGAATAACATGATTTCATTTATACTAAGAAATCGAATTATAATATTTTATTGGATTACATTAATAAATCAATTTTGCTTCATCATCTATTCACAATTTTCTTCATTCAAATCTGAAATCCGCTGCAATTAATTAAATTAGCCTCTCGATGATAATATTTAAAACTGTAACAATAATTAATGATTAAAATTTAAATTATTAGCATGTAGCTTAAATATTTATCCTTTTCCGTGTTTGCAGGGTACACAGAAGGATTATAAATATTTGATGTCTGTAATTACGTCGAGAGTACACATATTCAGTGTTTGCATTCACAACATTAAAATAATATAAAGATTATACCTAAAATTTATACAGATATTAAAACCTATTTTTGTTAAGTCACTCTTTTAATAATATACACTACAATTATCTCTTTAAATTTACGAAAAGCTGAAAGATTTATCTTAAAATACTTCAAACAGTTGAATTATTTTATTGGCACCGTCCATAGTCAGCTTATGCCATTACGAATTTTCAAAGACATTTAAGCATTTCACCCCAAGGAGGGAATTTAACTGTCAAAGCCAAATGTTGATTAATTCTACTTTCGGCAATAAGAGTCAATGTATTAATTTACCAATAAAATGTCTTACTCTAATGGCACATGAATCCATTTAAAGTATTACTCAGCTTACTTTATTTCGTCAGAATTAATTAAACTAGATAAATTGCAACAGATTAGATCTAGATTGTCGATTGTATTATGATATTAATATGGCTTTAAATTACTCATGTATATATTTCATGAATAGAAATATTCTTAAGGATATTAAAATCAGAAAATTTCAAAATTTTACTATTCGCGGCTCTCAAGTGAATACAATCTTTGCGAAACCATTTCGATTAAGAATATATTTACCGACATCGTTAAAATTTGGAAATAAGAAAAGATAAATTTACGAATAACTATCCGCCTTCGTTGACCAGCTGGTCGTGTTTACTTTAAATCAATTTTCTTATGCATAACCTATTCATAATTTCTCAAGAAAATATTTTTAGGCATCAAATATTGACAGATATTAAAGTGATTTCATATAAATAGACTTACTTCTGTCCAGTTCATTGTATATATGAAACATTTTAATAGAGTCAAGTCTCGTAACATCATAGTGCTATAGAAATCATAATTATCCGGGTAAATTCTCCTCTAATTTTCACAATATTTTAACTTCTCTCTCATGCTCTTTTTGCAAACTACACAAATTTTAAACAGAAAATACTTCTCAGTTTTCAATAATGGAAGAAAATAATTGGTAAATTTTTTTATGAAACAATGAAAACGGTTTGAATTTTAATTCGACAATAAAACCTACTGTTATTGTTAAAGCTACTACTATGGAATGTTTCTCAATAATTAAATCTACTACTGCAAAATCTACTGTTAAATATATTGCTGAATATTTAAAAAAAAGTGTCAAGATTCAGAAAACTTCCACAAGATAGTTAAATTGCTTTTATGAAAAAAAAATTTTTAAAACATTTAAACAGCAAAAATCATTTTTATGTAATAATTAATTCTCGAAGTTTATCGTACAGAAATGCCAAAATTCGCTTAACATTAACTTATTTTAATTTCGAATTAAAATTTTTATAAAATAACTATAAGATGAGCATTCCCATTCTCCAAGAATATATATGCAAAGTTTGGAAGCTGCATGTCAAACAATTTGACTTGTAATGCGTCAACACACACAAATGCATGCTAGCGCATATTCACACGTATTTCTTTATTAATTAATAGAGATAATTAAGAGTAAGGAAAATAGTACTTTATAAATTTAAACGGAATCGTTCAAATAAAAATAAAACTCAGCGAAAAAAGGTCAAAATCTCATTTTGGAATATAGTTTAACCCTTTCTAGGGCCGTGGGAAGTATTCTTCCCACCAAATTTATCAATATTTGTATGAGATTATGTAGGTTGGCATAAGTTGACACATTTTTTTAGTAAGTCAGAAACTTAGATGCTTCAGTTCTTTATCACACACAAAAAGATGTGTCTTGGTTTGTCATTTAATTATTAATTAACCAAATTAATTAATTAATCAAATTAAATTTATCTAATAAGTTAAATGAATCCCTTTTCTTATTCTAATTATTAGCCTAAAATATTTTAACATAATATGACTAGAAAAAAATGGCCCTTTGAAGGGTTAATGAGCGTTATTATAGATTAAAAATATATGGGTATGACATTCGGAAATAAGACGCTGATTTAATTTTATTTTCTAGAAGAAACTATTACATATTTTTTTTCAAAAAAATCTAAATTAAATATAGTAATTTTAAAATGCATTTAGTTTTGAGATTTTTTTAAAAAGATTTTACAAATAATCTGAGAAATAATTCAAAACATTTTCTTCTATCTATAATCGTAAAAAAAAAATGATTGATTAAAAAGTGGTGTAAAACCAAAATGTCTAATTTAAAAGTTTATTGAATGATTTGTTCAGAATTTTGATGATAAGAAATGCATTACCTAGCCCCTGAACTAAGAAATAAACTGTGCGTTTCAACAACTAATAAATAAAATTAAATTTTCAATTTTTTCAATTTATGAAACATTAAAACCATTTTTTTAAAATGAAGAGATTACTAATAGATTACAATAATGATAAAAAGTTGTTGAACAAAAATAGGCATTATATTTTAAAACTCAGAAGAAAAGCTTACCAAAATTTGGAATTTGAGAAAATACCGTTTTATATTATAAAATAGTATTAAAATATTAATCATGCATTTATGATAATGAATGTATCTCCCAATAGAATGAACATACAAATAAATTAAAAATAATTTTATAAAGAAAACTCTTCAGATATTAAGAATATTGAACAAAATAATAATCAATATTTTCACCCAAAATCGACTTTTCAATATAGGATAGAAACTTAAACTATGAATTTATAAGAAAAAAGAGAAGATGATGGACTATAGAAGAAAGAATTAATACTAAAACCCAAAGTTACGCCAATATCGTGCTTGAAAACTTTTCAAGATGACTTTAACTTCTCTAAATTACTTTTAAAATGTCTCAGTTTTCTTTTACATTATGGAAATTAATATTACAATGACTATAATAGCAGCATAATATTTTGCCCACATTACATCCATCATATTACATTTCTTCTTTGCTTAATTTCTTAAATTAAAATTTATGATAAGAAATGCTTTAAAAGGAAGGGATACAAAAATGAATACGTTGAAAACTATATATTAAACTACATTTCTTTGCCCTTTTATCATAATCATAAATAAAAAAAAATCCATAATTAAATCGAGACTCTTACCTAAATGCAAAGCTATTAAAAAGCGAAAATTATACTATTTCTAAATTATCATATATTTAAATTAGTTGAATAATTTCTCATGAATCAAAAAAATATTATCCTTTTAATTTGAAATGTGCTTTCATGTTTTCTTCAGAAAAATAATTTCTGGATGATATTATATGAAATATTTCAATGCTCTCTTATAATAATTATTCGAATAATGGTGGATGATTCATTTTCTCCCAACAAACTTTTCCAAATGTTTTCAAGCTACAAATTGATTTTGTTTATCCTGAATGGGAAAATTAAATGAATTCACAGACAGAAAACAAACACTGTCTGGGGTTTTTTTGATAAAACAAATTATTCAGTCAGCATACCAGAATTTTCATAGTAATTCATTAAAGTAACTTTCTAGTCAATAAATTTTTCAAAACAGTTTTAATGAAAATAAATGCAATATATTTTAGGAAAAGAAAGAAATTAAAGTTTTATAAAAAAAAAGTGAAATGAAAGAAATGAAGTAAGATTTTATAAGTAAGAATAAAACAAATGTTATTTATTCAAAAAAAGTTTTGGAAACAAATAATCATTTTTAATATTTGCATTGTATATATATACTTCTGCGAATACTACAGAAATATTTGACAAAATAATAATTAATAATTACGGTAGCTCGAATGGTTTATTTTAGTTAACCATTAAAATTTATTTCTTTAGTGTCTTTCATCTGATTATAGAAATTAACTGAAAAATTGAACGTCCTTTACTGCAATTTTTAAACGAAATATCTCACAAAGCAATAATTCAATAAATAAATTAATTATTTTTTGTTAATTAGGAGTTTTTATTAATGAAAAAATCTGAATGTTTTGTGTGCATTAATAATTCAAAATCAATTACGTATATTACTTTAATATTAAAACTTTTTAGTTTAAATTCATTTTTAAAACAAATATTTATTAAGGCTGTTCTTCCCCTCACCTCTTCTATTTGATAAAAATAAAATATCTGCAGATATCAGAAAGAATATAGGAAAAAGCATATGAGGAATTTGTTAACAATCTTTACTCCTCAAAGGCAGAATTTAATTATTTTTTATTTTTGAAAGGATAAATATCATAGTGATTTTGCTGCATTAATGAAGTATTTTAACATTGAAAAACTATTTTTTTGAAGCGCGTGTACGAATCAATACTAATCGATAAATAGTGATTTCTAAATACAGGGAAGCTATGATACAGAAATATTGATTTTTCCACAACCAAAATTTAAGCTAATTATTTCACTTACTTCGAATAATAATTTTTATTTAAATTAATTGATTTAAACAGAATGAGAGAAGTGGTAAAGAATTATGAAACAATTCTGTGTACATGTAATTTAATTAAACAATTCTATAAAATTTTTTCTTACTAAAGTATTTTAATATAAGTACAGATCAAATTAACAAGGAAATTATCTGAAGTTTAAAAATAAAATTAAGTTTGCAAATCTAAATCATAAATTCTTATAAAATGGTTTATACTGCATTAAAATTTAATCTAAAAGTTTAAGTAATAATGATGCAATAAGAACGTTAACAATAGCATTAAAATTGTAGTTTTTCGAATATATTTATATTTTGTTATTAGTATATACCAAATAACAATTTTAAATGAAATAAAAATACCTTCAATTTTTAGTTTGAAAGCATTTTATTTTATTGTACACAAACCATTTATTAAAGCTTCTACGTCTGGTAAAAGTTTAATTAATGCTATAAATATATTCAGCAAGTAGTTAGATTATAAAAATGTGAAAAACGTAACTTCCTTTTGTTAAGATACTTTGTTTGTTTTTTTTGGGGGGGGGGGAGGGACAATGCAGTGAGAGTTTTATTTTATAAGTAAAATTATTCACTTCTAGCATCCATTAGAAAATATCTCTTACTTAAAATATTTAATAGTGACTTATAAAAGCGGTTTTTAATTTATATACAGATATAACCAAAATGTTTATCTGTTTATGTAAAAAAAAATTATTATTATTATTACTTTGCAAATAATTTCGAGTTTTCATTCTGTGTATTACAATTTTACTTAAAACATTACTACCAGAAATCGGTTATTATTAAAAATAATTGTGGTTATTAGTAATAATACTAAACCAATGTGATGGATTGATTATTTAATATTAAAGCTTATTGTTAATAATAACAGATTAATCATATTCGCTGTAATATAAATACCAATTAAATCATATTTTAGATTTTACACTTGAAACGACAATACCTGTTCATTCATAATTTTAATGGTTAAATATAATAATAATTTATTAATCGACAATAGTCATCAGAGAGTATATTGGATATTTTAAAAGTGTTGTATTATATAACTCATTTTAATGCTTACACCCAATCCATAAATTTATATTTCCCGGTAGAATATTTATTATACTGAAAAAAAGATTTTCTCAAAAAAATTCAATACATTTTATTTTACATTTAAGTTATTCGATTAATATAATGCATTAAACAACTTATAATACATTTTTAATTCATTTTCCCAATAACATTTTCCATTATTTTTCATCGCTTCACTCATCAGTGCTTGCTGGAAATCTGAATTGCATTTTTACCAACTAAGTAGTAGTAAACGACTTTTATTTATCAAATGGCATGTTGCAATAGAATTATTCGATTAATTATTTGATTAATATAATGCATTAAACAACTTATAATACGTTTTTAATTCATTTTCCCAATAACGTTTTACCATTATTTCTCACCGTCTCACTCATCAGTGCTTGCTGGAAATCTGAATTGCATTTTTACCAACTAAATTTTAGTAAACAATTTTTATTTAACAAATGGCATACTGCAATATAATTACAAAAAGGAATTGTTGTTCTTAGTGATATAATTATTATTAGAACGATTCGATATGCTTCTTTTCAATGAATTAAAAAAAAAAAATTCTGTCTGTAAAAAATTATTTTTAGTACTTTAACGTATGAAACTCCACCTTTTTAGTATAGTTTATTTCAATATCCTAAAAAAGAATGAGGAAAGTATTAGAAACTATTCTAACCTAAATATATGAAGAAATAAAAAATAATTAATTTAACGATTTTCAAAATTTGGAATCATTTGTAAGTTTAGATGCATTTAAGTTGAAAGAAATCAGGAACTGATACGAAAATCTACTAACATAAAACAATAAAGCAACTTATTTGCATTTGGTTTTAACTTATGAGAATTGCAAAAACTAATTAACTAGTACAGATTTAGTGAATTCATTATATACGGTAATTATAATTGTTCCACTTTTTTTGTTGATTGTATATAATGAAGTTGTCTAAAAATGACCATATTTTTTATATATAAATCAAAAAAACCACATATACCAATAACAATTAATGAGTCACTAATTCCTTAAAATCTTCCATAAGTGTATTTTTGTCTTGATCGGCATTTTTCGAGCTTAAATATTCCAAAATTAAGTTTTTAAGAATTCTAAATCATTGCATGGAATATTAAGCCCAAACACTTTCACATTCATTCATCAAATGAGCAACGTTTTGGATAAAAAGGGGAAAAAAATCTATTATATGACACAAAAAAATACTGACAGGAAATTTATGAGGTAATATAAAAACTGTTACTTACGACGTACAACCATAATCCAGCAAAAACTCTCCCGGTAATTGCTCTGGATACGTCGAAGCACCGGCTTGCGACCAAATTCCAACGGCAGCCATTGATTAACTCAACTCGACTCAAACCTTGAGGGCAGCGAAGAGGAAGAATTCCAATTAAGCTGAATTCACCAAATCAAAATTCATTATTCATTTCCTAGAGAAAATCGCGAATAATTCCATCCAGCACTGATTTGTTTAGCCTGTTGTCAAATCTCTATTTGTTGCTCACTAAGGCTAGAACTGGACCCTTCATCGGCTTAATCCGTGGTTGATTGGGCTCACAAAGACCAATTGTGGACACAAAGACACCAACTGACGACAATTTTCTAACGTTTCAACTGTATTCGAAGTTATTTTTATTTGAATACGGACAAAGAACACTAGAAGCAGTTGATTGCTACGTGAGCTAAATTCGTCTTCATTAGTTTTAATCCACAGTTATTAAAGATGATGAAAATTATCTGTGGATATCTTATTCAAATATTTCAGTTATATATATATCATATGTTCCGAGAGAAGTTGCAAATCCGTTACGTTTTATCCATGATTCATTCAATCGAAACTGTATTTTTAATTCATATTTCAACTCAGAACAATTTAAATCAGTCGTTCTAAAGCGCCAAACGATTTTTAGAAACTGCTTCTATAAATGTTCATTAACTTATATAATTGCCAAATTTCCTTTCGGGATTTAAAAATAGATGAACATTGGAATTCCTATTTAATAATTTATTTTCTTTTGAGGAAATTGAAGAATTTTCAATTGTTCCAAAATCGAAAATGATATACACTGCAAATATTTCCCTTCTTTCTTTGGGAGATAAATTATATTTTAGCTTAATGCAAAGAATTTCAAAAACACAGATATAAAACACATTTGAATTCAATAATAATCAACAGATTTTTTTATTATTATTGCTCTTGCAAAGAATAATTTCATAATTATCACAAAAGAATTGTTTCTTTACAATATCTTCTATAACTGCACGTAATTCGTTGATTTCATTTTCACTTTTGAATTTATCTATACGTGAATACTTTTCATATATCCTGATATTTGACCTTAGATACTATTATATTGAAATTCTTAATACTATAATTTCAAATCTTCTAGTTTAATTGAAAAGCGTTTCGTACTATTCCAACTGATTCGAATGATATTAAATAAAGGAACAAATGGTATTCTTTAACAACTTTTCCACTTTTCGAGGAAGGAATTCTTTTTTAGATCTATAAATATAAAATGAAAATCGACGACATATTAATTGAATTTTTCATAGCTTTCAATTGTCGATATATCACTTAATAAACATTATTTACTCAGTAAAGCTATTTCTAATTATTTCGTAGAGCTATATATAGAAATGATTCTCATCTAATTAAACAATGAAAATTATAAAACTTTTCTAGAAACAAGTTTTAATACATCCTTTGGTTTCCATTTGCTTTTGGTTTCCATATGACTACTGAAGACGAATTTTTTAAAAATATCTTCTATAACAAAACGTTTCTTCATATTTGTATGAATAATCGTTCTAATATTTTAAATACAATAAATTTAGGAAAAAATAATGAAATTGGTTTCAAATGACAGATTTGTTAAATTATGTTCTTTAAAAATCACATAAGAATTTCACTCTCGTTATCTTTTAAAATCGTCTGATAACTGTACATTTTTTTCAAACGATTTCTATCTAGGATAAATGGCAATTTTTGTAAATCAGCTTCTGGCATTCTGAATCAATGTGCGTATTTAAAAACGAATATTAAAAATGGACGGAAATAAAAATTTAAGCAGATCGAAAATTTTACATCCAATAGAAGCAGAATACTTTAAGGAAAAGGATAGACAAATATTGTTGATTGGAATAATTTGTTTTAAAAATTAAACAACATCATAATCGATCAGTGCATTGTTTAAAAGATAGAAAGAGTGCTGATTCCATAATTTTAAGCAAAATCTGAGTAGTTTCAATAGTTTAAAGAAAAGATTAGTAAACAATCATAGTTTGAGAATTTAAGGGCATTAAATTTTACCAGAGATATTTAACTGTAACTGTGTTTCAAGAGTTAAATTTTCATATATCCTAAAGCTATCTACCTTCAATCTTCGAATTCTCCGTCTAGAGCAAATATTTCATTTCAAACAAAATATTCCTTATGTATTTTACGACCTGCTTCTCCTTTTCAGAATGAAGGCTTCTTGTTTATATTTTTATGCAATATTTTCCGAATTCAAACTGTAATCGGAAATATTTCAGTTAAAAAAATGTTCTGTTGTTTTTGAAAGGTTATCTTTAGGATAAATTTAAATTAAGGATTATTTTAAATAATTTTCGTGTTTTGAAGATATTATTACTATTTTGATTTTAGGAATAAATGTTTTAGAGAATTCTGTATTTTATTATCTAATGAAGAATATTTACGAATGATGCCAGATTTAAATAATTATACCAACTTCTCAATCGTTTGTAGAAATTTATCTTACAAAGAAGATAAAATTTTTCACTGATTATTTCTAAGCAATTTTCATCCAAAAAATAACTTATAATGCAATCAAATATGTAGAAATTATTTTTTTTACAAAGAATAATGTATATTTTTAACGAAAAGTGCTAATTGCAATATTCATGAATCAATATTTTAGACAAATTTATGGTAACTTTCTAATATAAAACTATGCACATTTTGTTAAGTTTCGAGTATAATAAATACAAAATTGAATTAAGAAATATTTGGCAGTAACAGCTTTGTTTCATGCAGTTTTTAATTACTTTATATTCACTTGTTTTTTTTCTCGCTTTTCTTCAATTTTTCATTTAATTTTGTTATATATATATATAACATAAAATATAAATGAAGACAGATATACTTCTATAATTATTTTTTTTTCTTCAGATATTTGAATTTAAATACAAAACATGCAATAGGTTGAGACTATTTAGAATTTATATTAATGAAATGAAATTGGTGTTGTACAAAACATCATTTAAGAGTATTATTAATATTTAATAATAATGCAATAAATTATTCTCTCCATATTTTTTAATAAAGCAGAAGTTTTCAAAAATATATACATTTAGTATTTGCGAAATGGCGGGATATGTCTATTAAATAAATTGGGGATTTAATAATGCTTGAAATTTTTTTGGCAATTTATGTGGCAGAGAATTTAAAACATTTTCACTAGATTCCTAAAATAATGGACTGTTAAATATTATTTATCGCTCTTTTACTGTTTTACACGCATTTATATATTAAAAAAATCCTATGATTATGATTTATATTTTTCTGCAAATCTTGGAATAAAATATTCGACTATGAGTTAAAAGGTGCAACACACAGATATATATTTTGTGCAACGCTCATTTAATTGAACACATCATCATGCAATTACGAGAAACAAAATGCAGTCTAATCTATAGTCTAATTCTGAAAAATCATTAGCTACTTATTCGTTTCTCTCAAGATGAACTTTCCTCAGATCCACCGGATACTTTCAAAAATAATATATCACATAAAAAAAAATGAGAAATATATGAAAAGACGATTTTCTTTTTCAGAAAAAATGAATCGGAGAAGCAGATTTTTTTTCAGTGCTAATGGAAAATCCAAAATCTTGAACACATAATAAATATATATTTGAAAATTTTTCCAGCTGTAAAAAATCTCAATGAACAACTGCAGCAATTAAAACGGATCGTTATTTGGTAAATATTAACACAACTGTTGAATGCATAAATAATAATTCCACTTCCAGTAGAATCGTATCCAAATTTGAAGAACTGCGGTCTATCACAAGCACACAACAGAACACCACTTTTTTTTCCCAGCACCTGAAGCAGACTTTTAAAAAGAGAACACCGTGAGGAGAATTATCGCGGGAAAAAAGAGAAGCATTTCCTGAGTATCCGGCCAAGCGATAATCCGGGCAAGTTGCACATCAGTCCGGGCCGAGCGTTTCCTACATACTACCTCGACGGACTACACGACCAGGTCGATCTTGCGCGGGATTCGGTTCCCTCACGGACGAGCTTTTGATCGTTGCGGCGCCTGCGCGAATGGGGGGTCTGAATAGAGAAAAACCTCGGTGAAGTCACGCACGCGAAACGCGCGCAGATATTATTACTCCTTTCTTGGGTTTATTTTATGTTGTTGCTCCTGCTACGATGTTTGTTTGGGGGGGAATACCACTGAAAAAAGGAAAAAAAAAAAAAGAAGTGGAGTGGTCTCGTCGAAACTTTCACGTATACTCCCTAATGAAAGCGATACTTTCCCCTCGCCCCGCATGAAAATGTGGACTTCAGGTAAGACCGCAAGGCTCTATTGTCGCTAGACTCTAACATTCGGCGAATCCCGCATATGAGCGTTTTAGGCTTTGTAGTACAGGAAAGAAAAATAGAACAAGCATTTCGAAAGCCTCTATTGAAATCAAAATTTGTTACAGAAATACGAGTACAATTCTACACTAATAATATAGAAGAATATGTGTGTGTTATCGATCTAAAGGTCAAATCATTTGACCTAAGTAACATGCATACCTTGGAGGGTGGAAATGTATTACCTCAGATTGATTTTTGTTGAAATTTTAATCAGCTTTTTAAATAATTAAAAATTAAGCTGAAATTTAATATTTTTTGGGGGGAATAATTTCCAAAACGGCACAAAAAGGAATTCGTTCTTTCGAAATTTAACAAATTCTTTTTTTTTTTTTTTAACAATGTCAGTTTAAAGTCGCACCAATTATTCCTAAATTTTAGCAATTTTCTATAATATATTTTTTAAAATTTATTTATTTTGCCTAATCTTTAACTACAGAGGGCAATGTTGCCTTGATGAAATAATAAAAATGGCTAAAACTTCAACTATCTGATAGCGCGATATTTTTTCATTATTGAAAGTCAAGGAAGAAGAATTCTTGAAATATCTATATGTGTAGAAAAAAGTAAGTTATAATCTTGCGAAAGTTAGAAGATAGATGAACTGTATATTCACATTTTTAATAGAGCTATGATCTTATGGGCCTTAGAAATGTCCATGTATATGTTACGGCCAAAGCCCGAAATCGGCCAGTTCGCGATCTGGCCAACGTTGCTGTAAACTTACCGGCCAATGTCCGATCTTTTCTTGATTTCGGGCTTTGGCCGGCCAATTCGCGAAGTGGCTGGGGGCAATCGGCCAAAGTAGGAAGAAAGGAATCAAGAGCAGATTGCTTTACACACTGTTAAAAATGAAGTATTTAAAAATGAGTACTTCTCTGTACTGTTTTTTTAAGTACAATTGTTTCAGAAATGAGTTCAAATATAAGTGACACCTCTGAGTGAAAAATAAGCTTGTAATATATAAAAATATGATCTCGTGTTATTCTGTTCTCATATTAAAGCCATAATAGAAATTATTCAGTGAATGTATATGCTATAACAACGTGATAGCATGAAGATTAGATTTGCACCCGTCAAAATGAACGAATTATATCTTGAGCAAAGACGTTGCGTATCGTGTATGAATACAAAGGCAAATTGAGTACTCAGTTTTGAATTACCTTTAAGGTTTTCAATTACCTTCAATTACCTAAAGTTATATTAAATATAATTATTTAGTTCCTTTAGACCATTTTGTTAGCAAATGTATGCCCCAAATTGGCCGATGGTCGCTGATTATAATGATTATAAGTATATTAAACTTTGTTTGCCTTAAATTAAATTGTTTTATTGAATTAATAATATAGGTATTGTCAAAGCTCATAGAAAACGTTTCCTCCTTTTACTTTTCAGAAAATATCTTATTTCATTTTTTTTTTCATTTTATACAGACACCTGCCGACAATTACAATTTTATTTATTAAATTTGCAAGAATAGTTGATTTAATTTTTTTATTTAAACTTGTATAAATGTGATGGCAACACGTTGATAAAAGGTTTTTTTAATTTGACGTGCTCCTGCAGATTAAATTTTATTTTTATTTTGTGCTAAATATATTATTGAAAAATATGGTTAAAATATTTCTTTAAAAATTCATTAAAACTCTAAGCATAATTTATAAATTAAAACATTGGTATCATTAAAAAGATAATTTTTTGAGCTTCAATTTGATGTAAAAATTGATTTTGTGCAGTATTATGTTCTGGTTATAACGACAAAACGCCGAAATTACGCTTAGTTTTTAATTAAAAATTTTTTTAAAAATCTCTCCACGGTGCACATTCCTGACCTCCAAGGTATACATATGCCAAATTTGATAACTGTATGTCAAACGGTTTGGACTGTAGAACGCCAACACACACACACACACACACACACACACACACACACACACACACACACACACACACACACACACACACACACACACACACACACACACACACACACACACAAACAAACAAACAAAAACACACATTGAACTTTATTTATAAGTATAGATTATCACATCGGGCTTTGGCCAAGGATTCCCGGCCACTTCGCGAAATGGCCAGCCAAAGTAGAAAATACAACATTAATTGCAAGTATTTCGGACATTGGCCAAACCTCTTCTCCAGTTCGCGAATTGGCCGTACTTCGGGCTTTGGCCGTAACATATACAATAAACAAATTTTAAGTAAGACCATTAAAATAACATAGCGTTAATATCAGACAATTTGGTGTAATCATGGGTAAGAAGTTATATCTAAATGAGTAATCAAATCAAATACTGCCAGAATTTCCAATGAACCATCTGCTCGCCCAAGACGACTAGTTTAGTAATAAGTGATTGCTGATGCTGCGTCAAGTGAGTCTGACGACTTTGTGTTGCTGTGGGTAGATGGCGCCGCAACAACTGTATGAAGGTTGAAGGTCACCAATGTGGTGGATTGGGATGAGCGAGGATAAAACCTGGGACTTGTGGTTCGCAGCCCAGTAACATGACCACGATACAAAAGAAATTGCTCGTGCAGCGTAGTTGTTAACTTTCTTATAAGCTATTCACTACAGAGTCATCGCATTAATATGCAGGCGAATCTTCTAAATTTTATCGTGTATCAAATGTACGTGTACCAAATTTTACTATGCAATTCACAAGCATACGAATTATTATGCAATCATATGCATGCGAAACAACAGACCGTAGATTGGCAATCCTTTAATAGAACTAAATATCCTGACAGGGAATATGAACTAAGTTTCATTCTTCGGTGTCTTTGCATTTTTCAGAAATTCTGCACCACATTTCCTCTCTACACCAGTGGAACCAACAATAATCTTGTGAAAAAAAAAAGGTCTAATAAATTTCGCAACCAATAAAATTTAATTCTATTCTAATTACGAAAAATTTAATGTTTTCATACGTTTATTATATACTTAATTCATATACAGAAAGATGGAACTTGTAAAATTATTTATTAATGTGCCAAAGTTCAGAACTTTTGAAATTGAGTGTTCATGGAGAAACTAGAACTTAATTATTAATAGATCGATTAAAAATGAATTTGGAATTCATACGGATGGCGTCACCTGCTGGTTAATATGAGAAATAATCAATTCCAACATTTCATAATATCATACTGGATAATAAAGTAAAAACTAAAAAGTAAAAGTAAATTCCATATTTTGATATATTAATCAAAATACTTTTTTTGAAAACTGCTTTTATTTAACAGGACTTGTTAATAGATATGAAACAATTTATAAAACAAATGTAATGAAGAAACAACCATCAAAATACAAAAAGTTAAATTTTGTAGTTATTACCGATTTCTTCCCTTTCAAAGAAATCATCTAAGGGTGAAATATAGTTATCAACAAGTTCTAAAACAATTATAGAAACGTTACAGATTGATTAAAAATATTTATCGTTAACAATTTTCTCAAAAAATAGGAATTTATAATCGCCAATTGAGATTCTAATTGATTTAATCTAACTTTTTATTGATGAATAAGGGAACATGTCAGGAACGTTTTCGATTTAGATTTTCATAACAAGATAGTAAAATTTGATATTATGTATGATTATATTATTAGAAATTATTTATAATTATAATATTATTTTATTAGTAGATACATGGTAGGAACGGTTTTGATTTAAAAATCTATTTAACAATAAAATAGTAAAACTTAATTATTATTTATTATATTATTATTATTATATATTATTTATTATTATTTTATGAATAGATAAATGACAGACCATTTTAGAAATTTATTTAATAATAAGATATTAAATTTTTTTATCATTTATTTTTAATATATTAATAAAATGAAATCATATTATAAATTTTATTATTTTACTAAAATTTTATTTATATTATTTTATCTTATTTATATTAAAATTTATATATCAATATATCTATATTCATTTTATTCTGAAAATATATGAATTTAGAGCAGACAACAGAAAACTTCTTGAATTATCATATTCACGAGCAAACAAACTGACATTCAGAGTCACATTCAAATAATTTATTTACTTATTATCTATGAGCATTTCATATCGAATTCACATTAATTAATAGCAGAAAACAGATTTTGGAATTATCGTGTTAAGGGTAATAAATATAAACAAACATTTTCAGATAAATTTTATTTTTATAAATCTCTTTCAAATTTTATAAGGAAATTACATTCTTACGTTCAAGTATAAGAGACGTACGTAGTATAAGAGAAGTACGTAGTATAAGAGAAGTATAACATTTTGAAGCTTGTTGCATCTGATATCATGTTTTTTCAAATTGGAAAATTCAATTGAAAGACATAATGCAAAAAAAAAACCCTGTTTTTATTTTTGAATTTGGAATGATCTAAAATGTTGAGAATAACCAAAATCTCGAGATAACATTCTTTTTTTTTAAATAATTACAATACTTTTTCATTGTACACTTTGTGTACAAAAAAAATGAAAAAACACCAAAACAAATAATTTTATAATTATGCATTTATATACAGCCTTTACACTCTCAGAAAACGCATTGGTGAACATTTCATCTAATATCCAATACCGCTTCCAGAACGTATATGACACGAATTTAATAATAGAGTGCAGTGGATGGTTTCATTTTCCTCATAGCTTCCTCTTGAATATATTTAAATAATTTTGCAGCTTCCTTTTATGAATATTTTAATATTCTCAGGATCTGAGCTAAAATTGCACCTCGGTTGCAAGCACAGATGGCCATGGTATCAGTAATGAAGATTCTCCCCTCGGCGTAATACATTGTTCTTTAGAACAAACAAGAGAGTACTCTGGACCTTGATATTACATTTTTGTGCCCTAGTATTTGAAATAAATTAAGAGTATTAGTTTATCATTTTTTAAATCCGTAATAAGAAATTAATTTTATTTTTAAAAGAATAAGTATAGTATTTTTCTAATATATTTTGAAACGGTTTCTTTTTGTGCTAAAAAAGGAATAAAAAGTGACTCGAATTACGTGCATCATCACTGAAGAGCCTGAACAAAAGATAATTTAATATTCTCTAGACTGAGCTAAAATTGAGCAACCGCGTGGCTTGGAGGTAAATACAGATAGCTGAGGATCAGTAAAGGTTATTTCCCGTTGGTATAATACATTACTCTCTAGAATAATCAAGAAATAATTCTGAAACTTGATAAATTAATAAAATAATTTAAGTACATTCATTTAATTTTCTTATTTTTAGTAAGAAAATAATTTACTTTTTGAAAAATTTAGATGCAGCTTTTTTCTAACCGATTTTGAAATGTGTTTTTAAAAGACAGTGAAATTTGTTCGAAATATATAATTTCATTGGATAAAGTAAAAAAATGATTCAAACAATAAAAACCCGAAAAAAGCTAACAAGATCATTTTTTAAAATGAATTTAGAAAAAAAATATTTGTTTAGAAGCATTATTTTTTCCAGTCATTAATTGAATTCATGAAAATTTTAACAGATCTTAATTTTGAATTCATTTAAACTTATTCCATCTAAATAGAAACCACAAAATCGATAAATTTTAACAACCAAATTTATATTTGGAATTCAATTCCACATCACAGTTATCGCAATTTTGAAGCTTCTTACACAATTCAAAAGAAATTTACTGAAGCTAATGATTTTATAAAAATTGCACGTTATCGATCTAAAAATAATAAAAAATGGTACATACAATTTCAACTATTATGTTTCCATTGTTAGGAATAAAACCTAAATCAGGTATGTGCGTACGCGGTGAAAGTACAACATCTAAATAATGGGTAGCAATGCTTTTTTCTATACAAAAAAAAAAAAAAAATTAAAAAATTACACATAATAAAATACAGCCAAAGCATATACAAGTAAATCATTCGCAGTAAAGCGTCAAATCAGTAATAAACAACCGTAACATCATAAAGCATTAGAGAGACCACACAGGTGAGAGACGTTTCTCAACTACTCACGTCTCTCGGATCGTCTGCTATTCTTAGAATAAATACTCACTATGAATGACTGTAACCGTCTCTCTTGTTTATAACCGTCGTGAAAGGGGCCTGGAATGTTCAAGAAAGGTATCGCACTCCTCTTTTAAGTCATATATTGTGAAAATTATAGCAATTTCAGGAACATTCATTTTTGTCACCAAAATCGCCAAATTTGTGTTCAAAGCCGAGTGTCACTGCCTTCGCATTCATCAGAGCTACTTGCAAATATCTCTTCCTAACCTGGAGATTTACAGTGCTAGCAAACAATATTAAAAATCATAACGCTATACATGCATGTTTATCACGGATTTTAAAAAGAATGATAGAGATTGATTCATCAATGAAAATTATTTTATTTAAATAGCCCGATGGTTGCGGTGACTATCCATTCGAGTGAAAATATCAGAGATGGAGAAAGAAAACAAGCAGCTGAAAAACTGAAAAATCCAGTTTAGATGAAGGTTGAGGTTGAAGTGATGAATGCATGATGGCATACAAAGTGACATTAAAATCATAAAATTAAATTACTGAGAGGTTTGGCATGCAGGAGAAAGAAAACAAGCGGCTGAAAACTGAAAAATCCAGTTTAGATGAAGGTTGAGGTTGAAGTGATGAATGCATGATGGCATACAAAGTAACATTAAAATCATAAAATTAAATTACTGAGAGGTTTGGCATGCAGGAGAAAGAAAACAAGCAGCTGAAAAACTGAAAAATCCAGTTTAGATGAAGGTTGAGGTTGAAGTGATGAATGCATGATGGCATACAAAGTTACATAAAATCATAAAATTAAATTACTGAGAGGTTTGGCATGCAGGAGAAAGAAAACAAGCAGCTGAAAAACTGAAAAATCTAGTTTAGATGAAGGTTGAGGTTGAAGTGATGAATGCATGATGGCATGCAAAGTTACATTAAAATCATAAAATTAAATTACTGAGAGGTTTGGCATGCAGGAACAGATAATATTTGCAGAAAAATATGAGGTCACAAACCCAAAGGAAAATCACTATAAGGCATCTTTGTCAGTAAATTAAATACAAGAAGCGATCTCACCAGAGAGGGTGTACAACTAGTATAAATGAAATGCAAATTTAATAGTTAACACACAGTTAATAACAAAGTTACTTCTTCACTTCCATCTCTGCCAATAATAAAGATGGATGCACGTGTGTGCGTTGACTCTCTACACAGCAATATGTTTACTTAGAACTACCAAACTTGGCTCATATGTATCGTGGAGGATAAAAATGCGCACCTCTGAACAATTTAAAAAAAAAAAATATATTAAATAAAAATCAGGAGAAAATGTGGCCTTTTTCCGTGAATAGTTCTGAAATTATTACAACACAAACATTTTAAAAACTAATCTTAAAAATTCATTATTAGCTGACCTTCATATTTTTAAAAATCGAAATTCAAATATCAAATCATGACCAGAGCATTTTCTTTTCTGATAACAAGGAAAAAATGTAAAGCATTTAAAAAA
Source organism: Argiope bruennichi (assembly GCF_947563725.1). Lineage (NCBI taxonomy): Eukaryota > Metazoa > Arthropoda > Arachnida > Araneae > Araneidae > Argiope > Argiope bruennichi. The sequence goes on along the minus strand of NC_079156.1, from coordinate 25,477,966 downwards.
AATCGTACGACAATAAAATTTATTCAAGCTGTTAAATCCTCTGAGATCCGAACTCAAAATTTTCGAATAGAGAACGCGAGTAGAAAAAATGCACTTTAAGAAACATGCTCATTTCAGAAGATTCTGAAATGCAAGGAAAAAGAGCAGGAGCAATGCATGAAGTGGCCATTAATTAGAAAGCAATTCATTCAATCGATTTTCAAGTTCAAGAATTCCGTCGCAGAATAAAGATCGTTGGAAAAAATCCTACCATTAAAAGAAATATGTGACGCTTAAAATGAGGAAAATAATTTGCCATTACGTCACGAAAAAAACTATTTTTGCAAATCAATTTATTTGAAACGCATTCTTGTTTCTTTAAAGCAAATGGAGTTGCTTTTAAGTGGCATTTTCTTAAAGTTTTAGGATATGGATATTTTGTAAGAGATGCTTCAGCTATCGTTAATTAAATTTTATAAATTTCAAGCCCGATTTACAGCAGGTTTTAAATTAATAAGAAAAGGTCGAATACGTTAAATTAGGTATGAATTAACACACATATATGGATGAAAACAAAATTTCATACATGAAAATTAATTGAAACCAGTTTTGTTTCCATATTCTAAATAGAAGGGAGAAAGAAATATAAATTTTTTTTTAATAAAAACAAATGCATTGTTTTACCCACAGTAATATCAGTACACTTGGGGCACCTCATATGAGGATGAGAAGCTATCGACATAATGGTTGGTTCTGGCCTCCTACTAATAAACAGGCCGTACTTCCCACGGGGAAGGTTGTACCGTGGTCGGTGATGATCCTTACGACTCAATCTTAGTTCCTACCAATGCTGCCGCAACGGTCCTTCTATTCAATTTTAATTCGAATGTCTTTAATTAGGCAGGGCAGAGTGTGACCTTGTGTGGTGACCTTCAGTAATGTACAATTTTGATGTTTGATCCTGGTTTCCACAAATAAAGTTTTTATTTTAATACCAGGAACTTCGCGCTATTTCATTCGCAGGAAATATTACAAACTAAACTGAGATATTTTTTATTTTGAAAAAAGGAAATAAAATAGCGGATGTGGTCTTCACAGAACTTTCTCACACCTCTCTAATAAGTGTATTTGTATATTATTAATTGCATGATATCGCCGAACAATATTACGAAAGCGAATATTAGTATGCAATTTTTGGCGATTTGTTTTTGGCTATTAGTTGATGTGATTGGAATTTCACAAGTACAGAAAATCAAATGTGTATTTTGGACGTCTTTTTTTCAGTCCGATTGAAAGCAAAATTTAACTCAGAACTGCAATTGCGATCACAAAAATCATCATAAATATATATATTTATTTAATTCACTTTTTTTAGTATGACATTCCCATGCTTGTGAAAATAAAGACAGATGGAAGATTTTAGTCGAATTCAGTTCAAAATTTGATACAGATATATATTTCAAGAATTAAAAATGTGTACAGTATTTTATCTACTTAATTCCTTGGATTTTGCCGTTTGCAAATTCATTTGCTTTCGAACAGACAGGCAGACGAATTTAGTTCAAAATTGGATAGAAATTAACAATTTGATGTAAAAACGTATACCTACTGAATTTCATTTATATCTTAAAAATGTTGAATTATATTTTTCACAAACAGGCAGATATTATTCCCAAAACACTTTTTTTTTAGGAATCAGAATGGTATCAAATGAGAAGGCTCGTCAAAATCAAGAGTACGAATTTTTTTAACAACTACAACCTTTTTCTTATTTTATACGAAAAAGTAAAATTTAAACAGTAATATAAAGCAGATAAACAAAAAAGGAGCTGTTAAATAAGTTTAATAGTTACTTGTTTTCAAAGCATTAAAAGACAACGCAGTAAAATGATTAATTAATTAAATTAAAGCATAATTACAAAAGGAACTTAGCGAAAAAGAACTTAAGTGTCACTATTCTTTAAAGAACATATAAGAGCTTACGATACATATAAAAGCCGATTTTTATTTATTCAGCCTTTATTCTTTTTGCTCATAAAATTTCATTTTTCTAACTTTTCGTTTCATAATTATAATTTATTTTTTACATAGTTGGTTTTTATACAAAGTAATAGAATGAGCTTGATTTTAGATGAAATTCTTAAGATTGTCTCATCGTTGTAATGTAATCAATAGTGACTGAATTCAGATTCCATTATGCGCAAACCAACGCATTTCAGTTAAATTTTGATTTCAAATCTGTGGCTACATCTACGGAAGTATTTGAGAAAAATTACTTTCAAGATTCTGTAATATTTATAATAAAGAAGTTCAAAACTAAAAAAAAAAAAATGTAAGAAATAACTAAAAAAAGCTTTAAATTACTAATAAACGTTTGTTTTTAAAAACTGGTTTTACTCATTATATTCTTTTGGCATACAAGCATGCTTAAATTAGTTTTCAAAACAGAATTCTTAGCAGTTTTTTTCTTTCTCTCAAATTCGTTTTCCTTTTAATCTTATATCTTTAATAGAAATGTACATTATACATACAAAATATATTGAAAAATTTCTTAACTAATATTTTTTTAATCTACATCATATATAGTATTCCAAAATCCTTAATTTTTTGTAAACTAAAGAAATGATGATTAAATCTTCATAAAATAAGAATTAAGGTAGTTAAACAAATGATCAAAAGTAGAAATAATGTCCAAGAGTACAAGACCCTTAACTTTTTAAAATTCAAAGAAAGATAAATAAAACTACATAAAATAATCAGCAGGAGTGGTTCATTCAAAACTTTCTCGGATCTCTGGGCCACTCCCTGCAAAATATTGTGCACATTTGATGAAGCAAAGAATTTCTTACATGACACTGGTGTACAATAATTACGAAATATTAACCTTTTCTGTGAACTTATCATTTTTACTGAATTTAAGATATGATCCTAAGCGAATGTTTTGGCAATTAATTCTTCGCATGCGGTTAATAGTATTCGAAAATCGAATTTACGTTTTAGACGTGTTTTTCTTAACCGATCAAAACAAAATTTGACATAGAAGTATTATATAAAAATTCATATACCAAATTTATTTATTTAAGTCAATGTATTTTTGAGCTATGACGTTTGCCTTCTTCGGAAAGTACAGACCGGCAGACAGTTAACTTCTTGTTAGATTTGGCTCAAACTCTTATAGGTGTCAACTTTATAGATATTGGATCTATATACTGAATTTTATCTGTCTAACTTACTTCGTTTCGTAGCTATCATGTTAACTTATATTCGAATAACAGGCCATACAGATGTCCTCTGAAGGGATTTTGCTCAAATTTACAAATTGGATTTTAAAAGATGATACCAAATTTCATCTGTTTAGCACAAAGTGTTGAGTTGTCATAGACACAATGCCTAAAAATGCCTTCGGTGAAATCTCGAATTCAAGTTTTTTGACGATTACAATAATTTCTATATACTATATAGTAATAGTCTGTATAGTAAAATTTAAAGCAATTCAGCTTTGAGCAGATGTTTAAGGGCATAGATAACGTCCAGCATTTTAAAACCATGGACACTAAATTTGTAGACCAAAACATTGCTACAAAGTTGAGTTCGAAAACAATCTGGTAACGCTGGGTTAAACCCACAATAAAAACACAAATAACTCACCGTTTCCAACCGTGTTGCGTGATATGGTTGTTACCCGGGCAGTCGTTTGATTGTCAGCCGTTGATTGAAGCGGCTATAAATAGATCACGATTTCCATGGCTTTTGTTCTTCCTCTTCGAGCTTTAATGGATTTCGTGGAAAAAAGTACCACCTGATTTGGTTTCCGAACAGATTAAAAATAATTCCCTTTTTCTTTGCATCGCAAAATTTGGCATTTGTTGATTATGAAGACAAAAGAGTGCTGAAACATTTGACAAAGTAATTCAACGTTGCAACGATTGCTTTTAAAAATACAATTTTACTTTTGACTTTGTAATAATAAGCCTTGTCATGTTTGACTTTGTTATGAATTAACAACAAAAAGGAAAAGAAAAAATCTCATTTCAATTTTCTCAGAAGAAATGTAGAAGTTTCATTTACTTTCTATTTACTCATATATAGTTAATGCAATAGCATTAATAATACCGATAAATATTTTTGCATCTGATTTCCAAATAGCATACTTATCAAGTACGCTTTGTAGTAAATCAATGCGAAAATAAAAAAAAAGGAAAAAAAATCAATTTTTTTTTTTCAAAAAAGCATAAACTTATTTCCTTTTTATGTTCTTATATATTGTTTCAGAGATATTGTTTTAAATACTGAAAAAATATTTTTAAATCTGACATTAAAAAAAATTCCTCGACATTTTTACTTCTGTAATAAATAAACATCGAAATAAAAAGAACTTTTACATCTGAATTTCAAATGACAATCCTTGCCAAGTCCAGAAAAAAAAAGAACGAAAAAATAGTCTTTCTTTTCAATATGTTCAAAAAGAAACAAAAGAAGTCTTATTTCCTTTCGCTTTATTCTTATTTGTTGTAGTGATGCCATTTATAACACTGAAATAGTTTGCATCTGTAATTGTTATGAATAAAAATGAGCAAATAAATAAATAAATAAATAAAATCTTAACTGAATATTTGCATTTGTTAAAAATTTCCTTTTTTATTGTATGTTTGCCATTAGCAGATTTCAGTATTTCAGTATATTTAGAACATTACAAGGCTTCGGGGTTGAATACATTGTGATCTTTTTCTTAAACAGTGGAAGTAGTCTCGCCGAACCTTTCTGGCATAGTCTTCAGTAAATTTTTTCCCCACCAAATCGTTCATCACGGATACGGGGGTATGAAATGGCGTTCTGTATCTCCGAATAAAGTTGTGGTCTTTAGTTTATTTTTAATCAATTTTTTTAAAAAATTATTTTAACACTTTTTTTTACACGAATATATTTTCTTATTGTAAAAAATTTCAAATCGTTTTCTTTATTACTACAATTATTTCATCATAGATTTTTCTTTCATTATCGATGATGAGGATATGAAAATAAACCCATTTTTCTATGATGAGTACATTTTCGTTTACAGTATGTTTTTAATGAACTTTTTGTAATTTTGTTATATTTACAATTAATATTTAATTTTAGAAGTAATCAATATTGAAAATTTTTAAAGGATGTTCATTTTTAAATAGTTTCAGCAAGGACATTTTTACATTAACTAAAGTTTAATCACTTCTGTTTCCAAATTAAATATAAAATTTCAGATGATAGAAAATTTGAAAAACTTAGCATATTGAATAGAGAAGTATAAGTCTTCTAAAATAGTACAGGCTACATACCTATCACAATTTGAAATTTAAAAATATTTTGTTGAAAAAAACACAATAAAAGTTACTTACTTAAAATTTTTAAATGGCAATTTAAGTAATCGTATGTCCTGATACACCAACTGAATAATTCTACAACAACATATGATCGAACAGACAACAACAAAAGATAAGAGTAATACTAAAATCAAGATTAAAAAGGTTCAAAAATAATTAAATTTTTCAATTTTTCATACAAATAGAAATTGTTGTAAATAACCAAATATTTATTTAAAAGTTGCAAAATTAAGGAAAAGGCTTTGAACATAGTCATGCAATCTCAGCAAAAAATAGATTTTATGAGGTTTTGAATGTACATTCAATAAAAAAAAAAAAAAAAAAAAAAAAAAAAAAAAACTGTAAGTTTCAAACAAAAATGCATTCAAGAATCCATTAAAGGCTTATATAGCCCCATAAATAAAAAGCATGAGAGCCTTTGCTGATAAATAGCTTTCAAGGTTTAAATCCCCGCTGAACTACCAATAAAATCCTTCGGGAGACAACACCCACCCAAGATAAATTTTTGCAGAACAAAAGCAAGAATGCTGTTCCCTCTTCGGATATTTTCGGAGAACGAAAATATTTTCAATATTTAACACACACACACACACACACACACAAAAAGAAAGAAAAAAAAAGAGAAAGAGATTCAGTTTATTTTAAAAGAACTGAAAAAAATCAATAAATTTCAAGTACATAGTAACTCTTATTTCTTAATTAGTCAGAATAATTTTTAATTTTTCGGTATCTTTATAATGTTTTTAAATAATACATTTAATTAATACATTAAATAATACATTTAATTTTCGTGTTCAATGATGCTTTTGTGAGGGTACGCTTCACTTCTTTCTAATGAGACTAACTTTACACTAAAACATTTTTCTTATACAACATAGGTTTAAATCTTACTTTAAATTGTATTTTTCAATAAATGTATTAAAAACTGTTTTTGTACAGAATCCAGGAACAATATAAAAGAAAAAGCAAATAAAAAATTCTGCAACCGTTACAGTAGTTGCAATATATATTAAAAAGATTTATACGGTAAAATGGAAAGTCACATACAAATGCCCTACACAGAAAATAGTTCAGAAACTGTAGCTAGATATTGATTTTTCATCTAAATAAATATTATTTTAGACAGGAAAGCTTTTTAAATGCTTTATTTGCTCTTAAATTAAACATTATACATGTGAAGATCTTAAAATGAGTATTTAAAAGCTATTTTTTGTTCGTTTATAATAAAATATATATATAAAAAAATTAAGTCAATTCCTACTTAGATCAACAAAAGAATTTGTTATTTTAGTTACTTTTTATTAAATAATTACAATTAATATAAATATGTATATAAATATGACAGAATTACAATATTAAGTGGCAAAATAGAGATTGGCGATAAACTTAGCGACGGATTTGGCGACTTTGGCTACCAAATAGAAATTACTGGGCAAATTTAATTAATTAATTAATATTTGAAAAAAATTGTATTAACATCAAGTGTCATCCAGTACAAGTTTTAAAAACTGTATTTGAACTTGAGTGGATGAATAAAAAGTATTTTATTAACGATTGAAAATTTGAACAAGATATATATAGAGAGAGTGTGAGCTAATAGTAGGAATTGAATCAGCGATGCAATATGAATTTTATTTTGTAATGTGATGAAGATATATCAGGTGATTATCGATTGCTTTCTTTTTAAATCACCATTTCATCCCTTTTGAACATGTATTTTTATGGACTTTTTTAATATTTTGCATTAAAAAATCGTATAAAAACTGATTTGAATACATTTGGGTTTCAGCTTCAATCACATTTCAACTCAATTATAGCCACGCAGACACACACTAAAAATAGAAATTATGCGTGTCTTTAAAGCATGTAACAAACCAAAAATAAAAGTAATCCTACTTTAATTCAAATATAAAGGAAAAAATTTCTACTTTTAATTATGTGCCGTGCAAATCGTTTCTACTCCCGAGTTCTTGTAAAATAGTACGTTATCAAAAATGAAGTAATTCCAGGTTCAAATGCATAAAAGCAGCAAAAATGCTGCTACCTTCTCCGAAATACTGGCAACACCTTTACAAATCAATCTTCCTTCATTTTAAATAATGTGTCAAGACTTTAATAAAATTTTTCATTTCATTCTGGCTAACTCATAATAACTACAAAAAATATTCAAAACACGTTTTCAACCATTATTTCTCTTTTTATTCCGTGCAAAAAATATTTTTGAAGGCATCAGTTTTTACGAACTTGTTTTATACAACATGCAATAAAAATAGTAAATATCAGGAATTTTTATCAATTTTAAATGAATTGTATTACATCTTTAAAATATGATTTTTAGTATAAGATAAATAGAATATATGATAAATTGGATGTGTCTAGAAAATCTATGGCATATTTTTTGCATATATTACGATTGGTATTTGAACTCTATTAAAGTACAATTAATTTTGAGAATCATTTATTCTTAAATTAATTTAAAATATGCAAATCTATAGATTTAATAATCTATGTGTATTTGAGCATTAAACATTAATCACGCTGGTTCCAATCCTATGGTACTATCAATTGGAACTGGGAAACATGCCATATTCATGAACCATTGAATCGCATTATCACCATCCGTGGTATTATTATCAGACGAATAATTAATAATCCATTAAGACACTATTCAAATTGTCTTTACCAGCAACATTATCAATCCACCAAGATTGCTTTTTACTTTCTTGTGCTCTTAGTACAGAGAAAGTATGGTATTTGAATTCTAGATTCTGATAACCTCCATATTTTAGACTTTCTGAGATCGCAATAACATATTTTTGGAAAATGTCCGACTGTCTGTGACCAAGATGAATCAAAAACGCTTTGACGTCGTTGGTCGAAATTTAATACAGGGTGTTTCATAAATGATTGGAGTAACTTTAAGGGGTGATAGTACACATCAAGACGAGTAATAGTAAATAGGAAACCAAGTGTCCGAAACATCTTCCGAAGGAGATAGGCGCCATCAAAGTTTAGGGCCCTAAATTTCAAATGATGATAAAAAACGGAAAAATGGATCGATTCATTTGCGGTTTTCGCTAAAATCATTCTTTAAATTAGTATTTTCTTTAAAAAAAATGTTTTAAGACAAAGTTTAAAAAATACCGATAGAGGGCGCTCTAGACTTTGAAGTACCGAACAACTACTTGTTACCAGTATTTTTTTTATTTTGTTAAATGTTTACTAATGGTTAGACTTTAACTTAAATTTTGAGCGCAAAAATGAAACCATCGGGTTAAGTGGCGCAAATTTAACCGCTAAGATACTAATTTAAAGAATGATTTTAGCAAAAACCGCAAATGAATCGATCCATTTTTCCGTTTTTTATCATCATTTGAAATTTAGGGCCCTAAACTTTGATGGCGCCTATCTCCTTCGGAAGACATTTGGGACACTTGGTTTTCTATTTACTATTACTCGTCTTGATGTGTACTATCACCCCTTAAAGTTACTCCCATCATTTATGAAACACCCTGTATAAGGTCTTTAAGCCAAATTTCCTACTAAAATTTGGGTAAAATATATCCAGAGGAAGTTTATCTGTCCGGCTGTCCGGTTAACGGGATAATTCCGTAACTAAGAGAGTTAGATGCATAAGATTCAGTACACAGATTTAAAATCAATAGTATAGACACCTGTCAAATAAATCCAACACGGATTGATTGTCTGTCGGTCTGTACTTTCAGAAACACATAAACGCCATAATTCAAAAACTCAGTGACTTAAATATATCAAATTTGACATAGGATTATGTGATTATAATTGCAGTTTTGTGTCAATTTACTTTTCAGTCGGTTGAGAAAAACGTGTCTGAAACACAAATTTGATTTTCTGACACTTTTAAGAGCATGCCAAGGTTTAATCGCCAAGGATGACACGAAAAAATGCTAAGTTCACGCCAAAAAATATTTCGTAACTATTGTATGCCGATGCCATATAAGGCGTTGTCTGGCACACTAAGTTTATAAGAGAATATGCTAGAAAGTTTTAGGGAGACCAATCCAGTTGGTTAATATATAATCTTTTAATTTTTAATGAAAATTAAATATTATATATTAAAGCTCTTTGTCTAATCTAATCATTTACGTATTACTTGGAATATGTGAAATTCAAGTATGCTCTAAAATATCAGCGCAAAGCACATTTAAAGATAAAGATTGTAAATGTTAAATATAAAACTATTTACATAAGCTGCAGGGAGGTTCACTGTAGAAATAGATTTACACACACTTTGAGCTTTTAAAACGACTGATAGGACCGTTCCATATTTACCACAGAATTCATTTGGCGTTTAGTTTAACCCTTTAAAGGGCCATATTTTCTAGTCATATGATGTTAAAATATTTTTAGGCTTGAAATTAGAATAAGAAAAGGGATTCATTTAGCTTATTAGATAAATTTAATTTGATTCATTCATTAATTTGGTTAATTAATAATTAACAAATCAAGACATCATTTTGTCTGAGATAAAGAATTGAAGCATCTAAGTTTCTGACTTACTAAAAAAAATTTGTCAGATGCTAACTTACATAATTTCATACAAAGATTGATAAATTTGGTGGGAAGCACACTTCCCACGGCCCTAGAAAGGGTTAAATAATCCAAAGGGGATGGTCTCAGGGGAAACTTTTTCCATATTCTCCGATAAGGTATAATCCCCCTGCATAAAACTGTAGAAGGGCCTGAATGCCAGGAATGAGGAGATCTCTATTTTCCAAGCGATTCATATGAGTACTTTGTGTATCGTCATATAATCAGGCAAAGTGAGTGTGCATTAAGAAGAATCTTGTCAATGATAGAAATCCAAATTCGATTTAGACAGACTATTTTAGAAAAAAAGATCATGTATCAAATTTCATTTTTCTGAATCACTGCATTTTTCTTTGATCATGTTTTCATGCAAGCGAGTGTATATATTGATAAATACTGAAATTATCGACGGACTTGCCACAGAATCTGACTCGGATCTACACTTTAGACCCTAAAACTGTGCACCAAATCTTATCCATCTAACTCTTCACATTATGTAATTGTCATGTCCACTTGCATTCAGATAGAATAACAGGGCATCCTTGTAACTGTTGTCGGTGGTGCAATATCCGTATTTATTACCTACTGTGGTGAAGCTTATAAGCCAGTTAACAGCTACGCTACCCGACCAACCGACCCATTGCTTTTGTATCATGGTCATGTTACTGAGCTGCAAACCACAAGGTCCCAGGTTCGATCCTTGCGCATCTCAATTCGTACATTGGTGACCTCGCACGATGATCCTTCAACCTTCGTACAACTGTTGTGGCGCCATCTACCCACAGCAAACCAAAGTCGTCAGACTCACTTGACGCAGCAACACAAAAAGGCCGCAGTAATCCAAAAGTCGTCAGACTCACTTGACGCAGTAACGGCATCAACAACCACTCACCCACACACGCTCGCCATAACGCTTGTCGCTACTCAAATGGGTACAGGCGAATTTGAATTAACAGCTAATACATCACCACTCAACAGCCATATCGTTCGTATGGTTCGTTCGTACGCTTATAAGCCAGTTAACAGCTACGCTACCCGAGCAATTGCTTTTGTATCATGGTCATGTTACTGGACTGCGAACCACAAGATCCCAGGTTCTATCCCCGCTCATTTCAATCCGCAACACTACTATCACATCTGAACAAAGCTAAGTTATCTTTAAACAGAGAGCATAAGTACACAGAAATATATGTCCATTATTTCTTTTTTTAATTTTTAAAACATTAGGCTAATTACGATTGTAACACACCAAGCAATTCAAAGATATCGAATTTTTACATTTTTCATTCATTATAATATATATTCTACATTTAATATCTAATGACTTAATTATACTTTACATCAAGCGCTTGTAAGACTTTTGCATTTTTCAGCTACATTTGATTCCACTCATTTGCTAACATATTTGCCTCATTCATTCATTCATTTTTTTTGTCCCAACGCATTACCCAAAAGCAATCTAAATAATTTTCAATAGATTATGCGTGCATCAATTAATTATTAAATTCAATGCATCTATTTTTATTCCGATTTGCACGTTTATAATGGCTCCGATGTGTACAAGCTAAGTGTATTGATATATTTTAGCTCACAATCGCGTGCATTCGAGGCATTAAACCTTCGCAGACAAGCGAATTAGAATGGCCAAAGATGCTTCTGAATCGAACCTTTTTCACTCTTTTGTGAGGACTAAACATCGAAGCAATCCCCGGTTTGCGTGCTGTTTGTGAAAGCGAGAAGGCCGTATTGATTGCCGGCTGCGCTTGGCTTGAATATCAATAACTCGCGATTTGGAAAGTTTTGTTTTCAATCATTCGGATACATTAATGGACTTAAATATTATTTTGGTGTCTGCTGCTTGAGGATCATTTGTTGTGCTCCTGTTTTCGACGTCGGGCAGATCAATGAAGACGTGTCAACTCTCTAATTTTGTTTCGAATCTGAACCAATTGATTTTTTAACAATATTTTTCTATGGAATAAAAAGTGTGTATTACACACTGTATGCTATTGAAAAACATTTTTTCCCTTTATTAATGTGTTAATCAAAATTATAAAAAGAATATTTAACCCGATGATAGTGCAAATTATATCAGGACTTGCCGGCGTCCTGATATAATCCGTCCTGAGTCCCGGTTTGGGCATGCTGGTTCTTCTATATGTGAGATGTGTGAATGTGCCCTCCTGTAAAAAGGGGTTGTGCAAGCGAATGAGTGATGCGTGAGTGGCAAAGTCGTACTCTTGGCCCTAGTTGGCGCTACTAAAAAACAAGAGACGCTTCCCCACCGGCTAAATAACAGCGGGCTTGTCCATGGCAAGTGCCATAAGAAACAACAACAACATATCAGGACTTGGAAGATTTCCTGAATACTTCTACAGATTCGGAAAGATGCAAGACAACCCATGTATATGTGGGGAAACAGGCTCAATTTAATACTACATAACAGAAAGCGTCGAACGAAATGAAATTAGAGGAAGATTCATTATGGATAGGAAGATTTTAACAGAATATCACAATAACCTGAAAACTTAAAAATATTTAAAAAAAAATAACGGAAAAGATTTTCTAGCCTTTTACTAGAAGTTTGAAGATTCTTTAAACTTTTGTTAGACGTTGTTTTCTTATGCAAAAATTGGACAATTAATGAGCTTAACAGCCAGTCACAATAAGCCCTGTTTATATGGTTTAATTCTGTGGTAACGGGGTGACGGGATGTAATTAAAAATGTACTAATAGAGGACTTTAAACATATAGAATCAAAGTAGCACAGGAGGTAAGGAGTCAATCCTCCAAATGCCACCAAAATGTTGGATCCAGTTTCCAATTGTGAATTTACCAACTGCTCTTGTCTTGTATCCTAAAGGCGTTAACTATGGATTCTGAACTTATAACATTAAACTGAAGACCGCAATGGTATAGTGGTAATATCCACATTTTGTGACACGAGGGTTCAGAGCCTATTTGCGAAAGTGAAATCTCATATATTGATTACTAATTTCACTTGCCTTGAATATCAATAATTCATGATTTAAAATGCTTTTTTTTAATCATTTGGATACTATAATGATCTCAAATATTATTTTTGCGCCTGTTGCCGGAAATAATTTGCAGTGAATGCAGATTCAAATCTGAATCAAGTGATTTTATTCCAATATTTTTTCAATACAATAAAAAGTAATAATGATATACTGAGAATTTTTGAGATCATTAATGCTTTTATTTACTTTAAAAGTGTTTATTATACTTTGAACATAGGACATTTAACTAAAAGCTTCAGTTGTCTGATAGTAATGTTTACTAGACAACTGTATGGGGCAAGAGAGCCATGGGTTATCACACATTTGAGTAAATTAGAAACTTATATTGAATGCCAGCTGCACTTGGCTTTTACTTAAAAATATTAATTATGAATTCTGAACTTTCAACATTAAATTGAAAGCTTTAGTGTTATAGTGGTGAGGCCACGGCTCAGGACTCTGATGGTCAAAGATCCAGAAAGCTAATAAAAAGTGCTAACCAATGTTTAACATACTGCTCATTTTCGAGACCATTAATCCTTTTCACATCCTGAAAGCTTTAATTATGGACAAAGAACTTGTGGAATTACTGAAGGCCGTTTTGGTAAGATCCTGGCTTTGCGAAACGAAAAAGATGGGTTCAGTACAATATTTTACCAAAATTATCGGTTTAAATGTAACGGAAATAAATAATATTAAAACACATGAGATATTGAACTGGTATTGCCAATTAAAGAAGGACAATCTGTTTTCTTTCAATAATTAAATGAAATTAATAAAACACTTTTAAATACATTGCAAATACAATTTTACGAATACATAGTTACTTGCCAACAAAAAACAGCAGAAATTCTTATATTCGAGTTATTTTTTAATTATAGCATTTATTGTCTCTCAAAGTAACTGCTACGATAGAGTCACGGGACAAAAATCAAAATTTAATTTTATTATTGAATACATAAGCCTCAAAGCAATTACATAAAACTATCTCATTCATAACACACAAATGTAGAAAATATAAAACCTCCGGCACATCAGGAAGTAACTGAAAAATTCAATTCTAAATTTCTTCCTAATGAATATGAAATATGTGTAGTAAAAAAACAACATTTAAAAATAGTAAGAATTTTTTTTTAATTTTTATATTTGAACTATTTGTTTTATAAATAAATTTTAAAAAAACGAGATAAACAGCATAATTTTTATCAAATACATGAAACAATTGTAGAAATAGAACTGAAACATATATCCGGGACATCTGGTAATGAATGACAACTATACTTCAAATATTAAAGACTATTATTATTTTTTTTATCTATTTTATGTTTAATAATTATTTTTGCCCATAAAAATTACAATCAATCAAGAAATCCAATTTAAGAAAATTATGCATGAAAAAGAATGCAACAAAATTATGCAAAGAATAAAATGTTTATTTTTTTTTCTTTCCTTCAGAAATAAAATTCTCTAAAAAATAAATATAGTTAAAGATACAGTTAAATAAAGTCATTACATTAAATAAAGTTAAATACAATCATTACCTATTTCTAGAATAAATTTATCGTACTTTAAGGAAATAATAATAATAATAATAATAAAAAACACTGTATGTAAGACAGCCTTATTTTGTAGAAATAACACGAATAATTTTATGAAACTCAAGCTTTAAAGTTATTTTGAAAAAAAATCCATATTTGATGCTTGTAAAGTATTTCAAGTTATAAATTAAATATATGCTATTCATATTTTCAATTATAATAATGAAACTTCAATTTTTCATTGAAATTTTGGCGAATCCATTATTTTATCACAAAATTTGAAATTGTCTTTCTTTCCTTATTTGGGTGTTATTTCTAAATAATACCCAAAAAATTCCAAATAATGCAGCAATTTATATGATATCAAATTTCTAAAAAGAGATAAAGAACTTTTTTCACCCAAAAATAAGATCTTTCTTCCTGCATATAGAATTTGATAGCTGCGGCTCAATATATACTTTTTGAAATGGAAAAGCTTTCTTCTTGATAAGAAGTACGAAAATAGGAATGAAGGTTTCTAGTTCTTCTACCAGTTTTCCCTCTGAATTTTGAGCAGTTTTCATAGAAATGCGCCATTTATTATAAATTTTGCATAAAAATGATATGGTAAGTCTTTTATACTTTTTCGTATACGCAGAGAATTTCTTGACGATTACAAAGAAAATGTATTGTAAACGCCAAGAAACTTAAATTCTAAATTTTGACGAATTTACACATTTCAGACTTCCCCCGAATCAGAAACGTAAATTTTTGAATGATATTTGTATGCAAAACTCTGACACTTATACAAAGCTTTCAACTAGATGAATGAAATTAAACATGTAAGTTTATTTCAAAATTGCAGCTTCTACTGTACAGTACACTTCCGAGTATCTGGTTCGCGATTATCCGGCTTTAGTATTATCCGACCTTTTTTATATAGTCGTAACTAAATGAGGAAGGCAATACTTGCTTTGGCAACATTACCAAGGCATTGGAAGCAACGTCTGCTACGATCTTCCTACGAGTCGTGTGCAAAATAAGTTGTGGCAGGAAAAGAGCAGCGTTCTGCTCATTGTTCATTGTTTCGTCAGTGTGTAGCGGACTTCAGTCGTTGTCTCTATTCCTGATTATAATTGCACAATACATACAGTATTCGTAAATTACTCTTGGGGTATGCTTAATGTTTTTAAGTGCATTACAGTGAAGATTTCAAAATGGTTGATAACCGAAAACAAGTTATAGTGACTATGGTGGAGAAATGACGCGTTATACAGTGACTAGACTCTGGTATAACAGCAAAAACTGACAATTGCTTCTATGATTCGCAGGGTCACGTTCACATTCTACTTGGCTGGAGATAAATGAAGGGCTTAGTACTTAATAAGAAGTAAGAAAATACGAAATATAAGAGATTTGGTATAAATATTTTGTCTTCTGGTATTGGCTAGCAAAGAAATGAGCTCATAGAACTCCGGTCTATCCAGCTTTTTTGTTATCCGTCTACCTTTTCGCCACATTAGGCTGGATACTCGAGAGTGTATTGTATTTCAAAAGAATTTAATTCACAAGAAGTGTGTTCATCTGGCTGCCCGAATACAAGTGAACATGATAATAACCAAACGCAAGGCGTCGCTTGGACAGAAATCGGTAAGTAGATTTAGCCTCTCAAGTGCATATCAATATCAAATTTTGAACCAAAGCCATTAAGAGATTCACCGTTTGTCTGTCTTAACGTTCACATACACGCAAAATACGATAATTAAAAAACTAAACAGCGTAAATAAATGAAATTTAATATCTAATTTTGTTATTGAAATTAAATTTATAAATCAATGAATTATACAAAATGGTATCAAAAACAAACATTCGATTTTCTTTATTATATTAAAGAGCAAAAAATTCTCACTAGCAGGATTCAACAAATGAAGATCTGGGCTCTTGCAGAGTCAGGGGCCTTGCACAAGTCCTATAATGTTTATGTGACGGGAGGTGGAAGCAGGTTTAGACGAGAAAACTTCGGGCAGACCACCCTCACTGACTTCCCAAGTATGTGAAATCATAATACTCTTATCACGAAGATGCGAAGAATAACAAGTCACAAAGTAAGAACACTATATAAAGTTTATTAGCCTTAAGCAACTCGTAACACGCAGGCGAAGAACTGATTCCACTGCTTGTGGAACTCTGAATTTAAACCTTTACAGGATAATCTAGAATTATAAAGAAGATTATAGAAAGTTGTACAACATTAAAAAATGAATAATAAGAATTTCAAATTAAAGTTCAATCTTTAAATGAACACGACTTGGCTGGGATTCGAACCCTTGACTTTGTGCAATGCAGTCACGTACCCTACCTCTGAGCCACGCTGACTATGTACAGACCTTCCTTTTGTGACTCTAAAAATATATATTTTATCTATTAAAAGGCAAGCTAATTAAATCTTTTTCTTATTTAGTAACAGACAAGTTTTAATAAAGTCTTTTATCAACAATTTTTAAGCAATAGTAAAGATGAATGTAATAATAGAATTTTTAGTGGACGAAATGTATTTTGAGTTTTCTAATTAACGATAGCCGAAGATAAGTGAACCACTAAAACTGCCTTTGGAGCTACGTATTATGTCTGCCGTAAATAGCGATATCTTATCAAATCATGAATATCATGATATATTGGAACAAAGGAGAATGTTTTAGAGTGGCATGAGATGCTATAAATGTTAGCGAAACTATTAGAATTTTCTGAAATAGTAAATGTATTGTTCATAAGGAACACATGTTATTAAAGGACTCGGAATTGCAGAAAACGAGAGAATATCATAATAATTTGTTCAATATGTTTCTTTTTCATCATTTTTAATATATAATTCTTAAAATTTTACACATACTAAAGTTGAATCTCAATGCATCGTTTCATCTTTAGAAATTGCTCACTGTTGATAATGCGCACTTACCACATAAAAAGGTATTTAAAAGCATTTCCTTTCAGTGGCTGCTTTCAAGTCGTCGAAAGTAGCCAGTTTTAAGCAATAAATAGTATTATTTTTCAAATATTCACATAAAAGAAGATTACTTTTAGCGAGTCGGCGTACTGGCATAGGGATAGCGCGTCTTCCCCGTAATTTGGGTGCCCTGGTTCGAGTCCCGGTTCGGACATGGTTGTTCTTCATCTGTTCTATCTTGTGATATGTGTGAATGTCCCTCCTGTAAAAAAGGGTTGTGCAAGCGAATGTGACGCATGTAGTAGTTAAGTCGTACTCTTGGCCCTAGATGGCGCTATTGAATAAACAAGAGACGCTCACTCGGTTTAAATCGCTGACAGATAACTGTCGGCGGGCTTGTAAAGTGCCATAACTCACAATACAACTAAACAACAACTTTTAGCGACATCTGGTAAACAAGAGGTCAAGTCAATTGACAATTATCTTAAAATCTTCAGGTGACTTTATTTCAACCACATGCTCCACAGGATAGACGCATCAGGATAAGAACCTGTGGAGAGGGCGTATTCATTAACAAGAAGTAAAATAAAATGACGCACCTCAGCCGATAATATAAGCGTTTACGAATTCAGTGTCTTTGTAGTTTCAACTCCAGTTCGAACCTCAGTTTCAATTTTGGTTCTCTCTGTTTTTTATGATTCTTCTTATTGGTGGTACGACAGTTTGCAGTCTTAATTGAATCTGGTACCAAAATCAATTGTTTCTAGTATATATTCAACTTATATGTGTCCTAATTGAATCCGGTACCAAAATCTATTGCTTCTAGTATATATTTAACTTACGTGTGTCCTAAATGTATCCGGTACCAAAATCTATTGCTTCTAGCATATATTTAACTTACGTGTGTCCTAATTTAATCCGGTACCAAAATCTATTGTTTCTAGTATATATTCAGCTTATGTGTGTCCTAATTGAATCCGGTACCAAAATCTATTGTTTCTGGTATATATTCAACTTATGTAATCATGATTTGAAAGTTGTTCTTTCTTGGGTGACCGTCTTTCCTTATCTTCATTTATTAACTTAACCTTTTAATCATTGTTGTTGCTTTTATTAAAATTATATTTATTCTGTTATATTTATGCGCAACATCTTTGATGGAGATTGGGTACTGGAATTGGATACGGACTGAAGTATCCTTGAAAACTGGAGTCGGTTGTTTTTATTACAAGAATTCATTATTTATATCATAATAATTATGCGCAATATCTTTAGTGGTGATAGGGTATTGGAGTCAAATACGGTCTGAAATATCCTTGGGTACTAGAGTTGGTTGTTTTTATTACAAGAATTGCTTATTTATTCCATAGTAATTATGCACAGTGGGATTGGGGGCTGGATTATTAATGGGATGGGATTATTAATTTAGCGGAGATTGGGTGCTGGAGTCGGATACGGTCTAAAATATCCTTGGGAATTGGAGTAGGTTGAAATTTTTTAAAGGAATTCATCACTTATACAGCAATATTTGTGCGCAACATCTTTGATTGGGTACTGGAGTCGGATATGGTCTGAAGTATCCTTGAATATTGGAGGCGGATATTTTTATTAAAGGAATTACTTATTCTATATGCACAATATATTTAGGGGTGATTAGGTATTGAAATCAGAAATTGATCAATTCACTCACAAACTCTTTTAGTAGTAGAAGTTAATCTATCAATTAATTTGATGCATATAATTAATTGTCAAATTAATGTGAAATTTTTTTGGATATTCTACATGTACCAAATTATATGAATTATTTTTATGCATATAATATTAACAATCAAATATCTAAGGCAAAAACTCTTCATGAGAGATCAATCTACTATTAAAAAAGAACGAGAATTAAAATTATCTTTGTTCTAAAATGGAACAGCAGATCAGTTTCAAGCAGGTAAATCTAGCAATTCTGTGGTCAGATGTCGTCCGAAATAATATGATAATCACCGCAGATTGGTCACGCGTCCATCGAGAAGGTCAGGCGAGAAAGACGATTTATGTCCGGAAATCTGCCGGAATATCCGGGAGGGGGGATAACGAGCGAACCGCCGATTTGTTATGGCGGAAAGGAAAGCAAGATCGCCGCTCTCACGAATTTGCGATAAAAGTCTAGTGTTAATGATGATAAACTCATTAAAGCGGAGAAAATGATAAAATGTATATTAGATTATTACTAATAGTACTTAATATAGTTAAAAAATCAAATAAAAAATTGTTAATCTTTAAAAGAAATATTAAATTATTAATTTAAGCCAGATTTTTTAAATTTTAGATGGCAAAATCAAAAAGGACCACAGGCATCATCATTAAAATGCAAAAATAAAATATTATTAAATATAATAAATAATTGACAATGTGTTCTTCAGTGAAATTTTCCGATTTATTTAACCGTTTAAAACGCCATATTTTATAGCCATGGTGTTTTAAAATATTTTTAAGATTGAGATTTTCTTAAGAAAAGTAATTCATTTAGTTTTTTTAGATGAATTTAATTTGGTTAATTAATTAATTTGGTTAATTAGTAATTAAGTAACAACTCAAGGCGCATAATTTTGCGTGAGTTAAGGAACTGAAGCATATAAGGTTCTATCTTATTGAAAAATCTGTCAGAACTTATGCCACTCTACATAAGTACATACAAAGATTGACGAATTTGGTGGGAGCATACTTTCCATGGGCGTAGAAAGGGTTAATACATAAAATTAAAGCCACCTTGACGTGAACACGTTTCATTAAAATTTTATTAATTATTATGCTTATTTTTGATTTTGATTTTAGTAATTTCTATTACTTTGTCTCAGTATTTTATACTTTTCAGTATTTAATTTATCATTTAGATTTTTAAACATTAAATAATCTGAAGATCAATTCTTTTTGAAGATTTTCATTCGTATGGAATCAATATTTAATTAAACTATACAATTAATTGATAATTATGCTATAAAGAATATAAAAGGAATGTTTTCTTATCCATTTATAAGTACACAAAATTTGGAAATTCAAGCGTATCAGATATGATTAAGAAAACTCTACGACAAAAATTTCATCTTTACAAATATAAAGCAAATCTATTAAATAAAAACGTGTAAAATCAGTAAAAGTGGACCTCTCGATATTTTTTAGCATATCCTCTAATGAAGGTGGTTTAATTTAGTTTAGTTTAATTTAGTTATATTAACGTCCCATTGTAAAGCAACACTAGGGCTATTTAGGGACGGACTTCGTAATTTTGAACCGCGGTCAGATGACGAGGACGACACCTGAGCTGGCACCCCTCTCTCCACCACACCACACCAGCGTGCAACAGACCCCCTTACACGACAGTTCTTCGGTGGAATCGGATCTCGAACCTGAAACCCAATAACTCACGAGCCGAGACCTTATCACCAGGCCATCTCGGTCCCTCTAATGAAGGTAGAATCCCTTCTCCAAGTAAAAAAATAAAAATAAATAATGCAAATTTTGAGTAAAAGCAGGATTTTCAAAGCCATGATTTTTATTTTCGAAGTCCTTATCCGAGGAATTTATACGCAGTATAGTAAAAAAAAAAAAATAATCCGAGATTACATTTTAGGCGCCTTTTTGTGGACTGAACGAAACCAAAATTTAACAGAGAATTACAATTTAATAACAAACAAATGTTACAAATTTTATTTATCTGAGTTATTACGATTTTAAATTGTCACATTCACATCACGCAAATATAATGACTGATAAACGGTCAACCATTCGATATAAATCTGGTTCAATATTCAATACGGATCTAAAATTTAGATATTAAAATTGTGCTCCAAATCTTACCCAACTAGATCATTGCATTTTATAGTAATCCTGTTCCTTTGAACTCGGATAAGGAACAGGAACTCGGATTAGATAAAATTCCTCTTTACGAATTTCATGTACAAGTTGATAGAAATCTAAAAATTTGATGTAAAAATTACATACCTAATTTTATCTATTGAGTTCAAATGAGTTACAGAGCTGATTTGAACTAGATTTGAACTCAGATAATTTTTTAAATGTATTTTTCGGATTCAAAGAAATCTGAAACATGGAGATTCATCAAAATCTCGAATTCGAATTTTTCAACATTTATATCATTTTTTCTCTGTGTACTTCATATAGGAAAAATTAATAAAAAATTATAATAATTCTATGAAACAAACTAACATAATTTTTAATCTTCTAATATTAAAAATTTAGACACTCTTAGACCATTTCAGTATCTGTTTAGATGAGTATTAGCAATCAAAGCATGCGCTTTCTCGAGGTGTCAGTTGATTGGTTTAAAGTAATGAAACTCAAAGTTTAGTTTAGTTATATTAAAGTCCCGTTTGAAGCAACACTAGGGCTATTTTGGGACGGGCCTCGTCATTTTGAGCCGCGGTCAGATGACGAGGACGACACCTGAGCTGGCACCCCCTCACCACACCAGCGGGAGGGTGTTTGGCCTGGACGGATTTAATGTCCAACATCCCCTTTTACACGACGGTTCTTTGGTGGAACCGGGTCTCGAACCTGAAACCCTCCAGTTCCGAAGCCGAGACCTTACCACCAGGCCACCGCGGCCCAATGAAATTCAAAGCTCTACAAATCTATTTCCATTGTTTCATTACATATAAATGGTAAATAATTCACGACCCACTATTTAAACCAATTTTCCCTAATTTGACTTTTTCCTTTTCCTAATTTAGCGACTAAAATATCAAGCGTCTAAAATTGAACGGATGGAATATAATTTATCACACAGAATGCCAAAAGTGTTTAAAAATAATCACGGTATGATTTCTATTCATACTTATTAAATTTCAGTCAGTACTCGAACAATTTAATGCTCCAGCTTTCAAGCTATTTCCTAAAATGAGAAAACACTAAGCTGAAAATGCGATCATTTATCAATGTAAGTGCAAAATAAGTGTCTTTTTTCCTATTACATGAGTCTTTTTCTTTGTTGGACAGTTATGGGCGTCCCGCATTGGCAATAAGTTGAATTGATTTGTACAGCCATTCATTTTATCACCATTAAAATAAGTGTGAGGCAACGGAAGTCTGTTTTTACAACCAGACCGCATTCTTTATTTGTTTGGCTGAAAATCATAAAACGTAATTGTTGAAGAAAAGCCCACTTTATTGCTTTAACCGAGATTTTTGAAAGGCCTAAATAAGTTGCTGTAAGCGGAAAAAATAGACTAAATCATTATTAGAATAACGATAAAAATTTAGCTCAAATTTTAAGTAGAGGTATATGAATTTTAGCAAGTTATTATTCCAAAGAAAGTCAAATAACTAAATTCTAATGGAATCAAAGCATGTTACTACGTTATGAAGGAGTTTTTGAATAACTTTATAAAGTACTTAATTTTTAAAAACTTTATTCAAAAAATGGACTGAAAAACTTATGAAATATAAATAAATTAAAAGCCAAAAGTTTTTTAAATAGTGAAAAAAATTAGATTTATTTGTCTAAAATGAGATATAAAGCAAAACTTTTCTAATTTAGAACTCTATGAAATGATTCTTTCATAAGTCTGCAGATAATTTTAAAAATATGTTAGCTAGGTTCTGAATTAAGGGAAAAGCTGCATTTCTACTCAATTTTAAAATACAGGGATTTTTAAAAAAATGAAATTTGCAGTTTTTTCGCTTTATGAAGACTTAAAACAATTGCAAACTGTTTTTAAATAACAAATTGCTTATTCCAAAGTTCAAAAACTGCACAAATTATCAAAGTAGTTTGAAAGTAAAAATATGCATTAGATATGGATTTATGAAATTTTTGGTAAGTAAATGTAATCAAAATTTAAAATTGGAGAAAACAGCATCCACATACAATAATTGGCACTGTAACGTAAATTAAGCAAATAGAAAAATGAAAGCAACTAAGAAAAAAGAACTAAAATCAAAATAACAACTGAAACTTTATAAGGAAAAGTGTTCAAATTTAAGAATAATTAAATTATTTTTTTTCCTTATATTTTGTTCAAATCGACATTCCAATATAGTCACCTGATTGAATTTATGTGAATCTCATTTGTCGTATAATTTATTAATTTTTTGTATAATTTAATTAGAACATACGTAACTAAGTGAATGGCATTAATGCATGCTTGGAAGTTGTTATAAGCTGTTAGCGCTCATGTACCTGCCAGCATACATCTTATTTTTTAAAAAAACACACACTTTAGATTATAAAAAAATATGTTATTATTTTCGACCATAATTAGTCATAAAAGGAAGATGATTTTAGAAAGAAAAAGTTTCCCAAGTCATTTATTAACAAATCAGAAAAATCAAAGAAAAGTTTTTAAACATACATTATATTGTACAAAAGAATCTTTTGGACAAAAAAGGTATTCAAAACATTTTTTGTATATTTTCACTAAAGAATTTTAAATCTCTTGATTCTCAGAGACATCGCTAGTTGATTCCTGCGACCTCCTATCTCCTCTTTCCGTTTTTGAGATAAATCTCAAAAATATTACTTCATTATGTGTTCTTTTGGGGGTAAACGTTAACAGTTTCTCCAGCCGCAACCACAACCGTACTGATTTTACCATTTTATTTTCATCTGAAATTAAATGATCTCTAGATATGTCAATCACCACATGCCTTCCATCACCCACAAAATACACCCACATTTTCAGAAATACTCTCAAAAACATTACTTCATGACATATTTCCTACGAGGCAAAACGGAAAACATAGACGGAGTCTCCCAGCAATGACCGCAGTAAGATTTTGCTAATTTTATATTTCTTATCAAAGCTCATATTCCTTATACAATCATTATAGGATCCACCTTTTTATTTTTGAGGGAAACCTCAAACTAAGATTTGGCCGAACACACCGCCTCAAATGATTTCGTGTGGACCGATTTCGCCTTTTGAGTGCATAGGAAACCAATCAAAATGCTTTATGTTTATTGTGTAACTATAATTTAAAAATATTACGTTCTTTTGTTATGTTGAGATGTACTTGACCAATTTTTGTTGATATGATTAAATTACTTTATTAAAACTGTAGACGTAGAAGTGGGTCGTTAAAGGTTGACTGCAAATAATAAAACTTTAAATGTAAGAATAGAATTAGATAATGACAAAAATGTGGCAACAATAAAAAAGAAAACTTTCATTTCTGGCAAAGTAGCAAGTAGTAATTGTAGAATGCATGTTGAATGCCAAAACATTAAGTATGTCGACAAGAATCTAAATGAAGTTTATGCATTCCAGACTAATATTTATATAAATTTACAAATTAAATTATATTCCATATTCATGTAACTAATAAACATAACAAATTAAGATTATTTTCTTTTTTAATTTTGCAAAATGAAGAAAATAATGGACATAGACAAAAAAACACATTTTGGCTCCTATAAATTTTCAGGCACCGTGTATTAAGAGCAAAAAAACTTAATAGATAGTGGAAATAAAAATACTTTAATCGGAAGCACGTGGGAAATACTTTGTAATTTCCCACGTGCTTCCGATTGTAAGAAATTTGTTTGAATACTAATATGTAATAAATTCTTTAAAAGGAATAAAAAAAAATTATAAATATTCATTGCACAGTAAGAAATTATTTTCACTATTTCCCTGTACGTGAAATAACAATTTTATAAATTATTATTAATGGAGAATTTAGTTATGAAGACCGAGAGAAAGAAATACATTTTTTTTTACTCAAGATTTATTCAATTGTATAGTGAGTTTTGATTAATTCAAATTTTTAAACAAATAATGCTTGAATCTGGCACATAATATTACAATTTTTTTTTTAATTTAAAAATAAATGGAAAAGGACTTTTATGTATAATGTTATTAAAGTCATAACTTTTAAATTTTACACAGTAATGTAACTTAGTCAAAACATAAATAAAAATTCTTCTCTTAGAACCATGTTAAATATAACCACCATTCTAAATTTCTTCTAAAATTTCAATAATGTTGCCTTTATATTACTTTATATTGTCTTTATATTATATTCAACCAATAAACCCCTGTGTTTATTGGTTGAATATAATGATTTGGACGACTTATTGGAAAGGGACAGTCAGTCAATTTCTTTTTACATCCCATCTCATTGCACGTATTCGCGTCGCCATCTCAGAAGGCTCTGAGAAATTATTTTAGTTCAAAGATCTTGATAATTAAAATTCTCATTATATAAAAAAAGCGCAAAACTAATTATGAAGAAACCATTCAGAAAATACAAGAGAGTACCATCTGAAAATATTTATTGATTTCATTAAAAATAATTAATTGATAACATTCAAAATGACAGTTGGCTGAGAAATATCATTGACCATAATAGTATAAAATGCTATGCCATCATTATTCTTGTCAATCAACATGATTTGCATATTCGTGTATTGCGCTTTATTTTTTCATTTTACTGAAATACGGTCTGGTGAAGATTTTAAATCAATATTAAAGTTTAGCAAATTGTAGAAAGACATATCATTCAGGAACT
This sequence comes from Argiope bruennichi, assembly GCF_947563725.1. Classification (NCBI taxonomy): domain Eukaryota; kingdom Metazoa; phylum Arthropoda; class Arachnida; order Araneae; family Araneidae; genus Argiope; species Argiope bruennichi. Next base: position 25,452,066 of record NC_079156.1, on the reverse strand, counting down.
TATTGAAAACTTTATTGATTCTGGAAGGAATTCTAATCATGAATGTTAAAAAACTGTTGGCTAAAGAACTAGCTCATTAATAACTATAAATATCAATAGGTTTTTGTCACATTCTGCGTCATATTATTGTATATTACTCTATTTTAAAAATATACTTTCCATTTTTAATATACTTTTCCATAATTTCTATTTTTACTTTTAATTATATACTATCTGTTTCTTTTGTTTGGCATTCCGAAGGGCCTTAGTATAAACGAGCCGGCTGTTGTTCCTCATGTCTGCCATTTGGCGTGTTATCATTTTCTTCGATGCATTTCTATCACAAGGGATACTTTACAACGGGCCATCATTTCGCAATTGGCTTCAGCTTTGTAGGAATATGGCGGAATTTGTATATATATCATTCAAGACTTGGGCACTAACCAGAGATTGGAAATCCCTCATAAGATTCATGATTCTACGAGTTTAGTACTACAAAAATAAATCCGTGACGTAAATTAAACGTAGTTTTAAATTTAAAAAAAATTGCATTGCGTAAAGCGCTTGTAAATGTTAAAATGTATTGTTAACATCAATTCATGTGTAGTATTACTTTCAATAATAATAGAATCTTGTTAAGCATTATTGAAACAAACGTCTAGATACAGTATATAATCTTCCCTATACTATCAGTTTGAATTGATGTAATTACATTTATCTTATAAAATTAAAATAATTTCTTTCTTAGTAGATTAAAAATATTAAGTTTCTTTAAAATTATGATTTATGTTATATTCATAATATAGTGCATAATGGAATATTCAGTATCAAAATATGTAATCATTTGAATCCAATATTTTTTTTTAAAAAAGAGAAGTGTTAATTTTAAATTCCATTCCAAACAGGAGTGATATTTTACAAATCAGACGATAATTCTTACTGTTTGTATTTCGCCCATTCTGAAAGAAGTACTGTGGTCTCTCTTTGCCGTAAAACAGCTTATCCATACAAAAGCAAAAATGTACTCACCTGAAAAAGAAGGAAAAAAAATTAAGTACAACATGAATAATAAATAAATTTTATTGATTATTATTATACATAGTCATTTTTGAAATAAAAGAAATACTGTCTTTCGGAACGAAAGACAAACTGAAATCAAGAATAAAAATTTGTTTTAGATTGATTATATTAACGCCCCGTTTTAAAGCTATAATAAGGCTGTTTTGGGACGGATCTCGTAATTTTGAGCTACGATCAGACGACGAGGTCTACAGTTCGGCTGGCACCCTCTCTCCAGGCTTCCATGCCAAGCTGGGGAGAGGGTGTTTGGGCCTGGCGGATTTGGCGTGCGCCAGACCCGCTTACACGACGGTTCTTCAGTGGAATCGGGTCTCTAACCTGAAACCCTGCGCTTCCGAAGCCGATACCTTACTACCAGGCCCTCTAGGCCTGTAATAGAAGAACAATTACTTACTTCTTTAAGTAACAGAAGAACAATCACTTATTACTTAACCGATTTAATTGTTTTCTGGAAAACAAATGTTTCATTAAAAGTGGCATCAACAAAAGGACATTGTTCGAAAAAGAATGGATTGTATATAGGATGATGGAAAAAAAACCCCGGTCAGCTGTGTAAAACAATATTTTATGAGAAAAAACATACGGAATCTTTTTTGTTTTTATTCATTTCAAAAAACAATGAGTCTCCTGAAATCTGCAAAATTTTCTGGCATACTTTTGAATAAAGGTGTTATCCTCCCCCCCCCCTTGCACAAAATTGAAGAGTCCTTCTCCTTGGGCAAGATTCTGAGCACCATGAGTACTCAGATTTTTATTTTCAATATCTAGCACCTGTGAAGTATGTATTTTACAGTACAGCAAAGAAACTTGAATGTGTATTTTGAATATTTCTTTCAAGCGACTGAAATGAAAATTTGATATGGAAGTATTATTTTAACTACAAAATAACTGCCAAACTGCTAAATCGTTGAGTTTTTTAATTGCCATATTAACATGCATTAAAAATACCAGAAGAACACAAGGTTAATAACTAAATAGATTTGATTCAAAATTTGATAAAAATGTACAGTTTAGGTGGAGTACCAAATTTCATTTCCTTAAGTCGTTGTGGTTTGGAGTTATCAAATGTACATTCATATGAAAGTGCAGACCTTTTGTGCAGATGGTGAACACTTGATGGCTTTTGCTTTAAATTTAATATGAATCTACACTTTGGATGCTGTAACTGTTTGAAAATTTCATGTATTTAACTTTTTACGTTTGTGTTACCTGTACTTGAACAAGGAGGAGACGATAAACCCCTTGTGATTTGATTTCGTATAAAATTTGATAGAAATTTACAAGTTTTGTGAACAAATCTACAAGCCATACCAAATTTCATTCGTCTAGCTCAAATCGTTTACGAAATATGATGTTTATAGATAGTCATAATTAATTCCAATAGTGGCCGGCGCCCTGGCATAGGGGTAGCGCCTGGCATAGGGGTAGCGCCTGGCATAGTTTTCCGTGATATGGACGTCCCAGGTTCGAGTCCCGGTTCGGGCATGGTGTTTCTTCTGTGTTCTATCTGTGAGGTGTGTGAATGTGCCCCCTTGTAAAAAGGCGTTGTGCAAGTGAATATGATGCATGAAGTAGTTAAGTCGTATTCTTGTCCCTTGTTGGCGCTACTGAAAAAACAAGACACGCTCACTTGGCTTAAATCGCTGACAGATAACTGTTAGCGGGCTTGTAAAGTGCTATAAGTCACAACAACAATTCCAAAAATGTAGTTTTTAGACTCGGTGATTTCTAATACGTGGAGTTTCGTCAGAATCTCGCGTCTTAATTCTTTTTTTAAGGTTGTATCACTTATTTTTTTGTGTGTTTGTATACTTCGCATATGAGAAATTTAAGAAAGAAATGAATGATTTTTATCTTACCTAAAAGCGATATTATGCTTTCATGCGGAATAATTAAAAGCATACAAATGTATTCATTTAGAGACAAAAAGGCAAATTCTCAATCATTATTTTTATCCGTCATAAAAAATAACATATTTTGCATAGAAATTCACACTACATATCTTTGATACACTGCTATTTCTTTCTTTCTTTCTTTCTTTTTTGATATGTTACTTCTTGAGAACTGTAATTATTTCGATAATCACAACAATGGAGTGCGAGGCAACTGAGCAACTAAAAATATCTACTAGAAAGAACAAAATTAATCGAATCTGTGGGAAGGATTAATTTTGTTACACGAGTAATTAAATAAATCCCTCGCAGAAATCGGAATTGTTTATTTGATTTGATCCTATTAATGGAAACAAAGCGCTCTATTTCAGTGGAAGTGATTAAATTCAGTTGAAGCAAGCAGGAATTTAATGTAACACATTAAATCTGTCAAATTAAATCGATACATTTCAAGAATTGTTCTCTAAAATGATGTTTAAAATAATTTATTGGAGTTTCTTTAAATGTATCCTATCGAGTAATTTTCGATTTCTTTGACTTTTATTTAAATTATCTTGTTTCGTGTTTCTGAGGGAGAAAACTTTTGTATAGTGCTTTTTATTCATCGTCTATTATCGCTAAAATGTGCAAATTTTCTGCACATGTGAATTCTCGATAACATTGCACCATTAAAATATTTTCAGAACTTAATAATCGGTCAATCACGTAATGTATTTATAGATTATTTCGCATTAATATCGATAGGAAATTGATAGGAAAATTTAAATTAATGATTCCATAATATTTTTAGTAATGAGTTATTAAATATAATAAGAATAAAAGTTAAAGAATAATAAATATAAAAAATATGTTGTTGTTTCTTATGGCACTTGCCACGTACAAGCCCGTTGTTCAAAGACAGCCGATTTAAGCCTAAGGGGGAGCGTCTCTTGTTTTTATCGTAGCACCAACTTGGGACAAGAGTACGACATGACTACTCACGCATTACTCATTCGCTTGCACAACCCCTTTTTACAGGAGGGCACATTCACACATCTCACAGATCGAACAGGAAGAAAAACCTTGCCCAAATCGGGACTCGAACCCAGAACGCCCAGATCACGGGAAGACGCGCTACCCCTATGTCAGGACGCCGGCATAAAAAATATTCTTCCTTTTAGTTCAATAATATAAATGGATTTATATTATTGAATTAAAAGGATAAAGGATAAAACTAAAGGATGATTTTGTATTTAACGAATAGTATAAAAAAAGCAGATTTTATGAAGAAACAGCCCAATGGTCTCTGTAAAACTTTCTCGCATACTCTCTACTAAAGTTATTACCCCAGAGATCGCCTTGTATGGCATTAGCATACAATACCTGAGAAATTTTATCTTTTGGCATGAATTAAACATTTTTTTACTGAATAACTACTATCCTATGACCTTTGGTTTAGTTTAGTTTAGTTATATCAACGTCCCGTTTAAAGCAACACTAGGGCCATTTTGGAACGAACCTCGTAATTTTGAACCGTGGGCAGATGACGAGGACGAAACCTGGGATGGCACCCCCTCTCCACACCACACCAACGGGAGGAGGTTTGGCTTTGACGGATTTATTGTGCAACAGACTCCCTTACACGGCGATTCTTTGGTGGAATGGGGCCTCGAATCTGAAATCCTACGGCTCACAAGCCGAGACCTTACCACTAGGCCACCACGGCACTGTATGATCTTTGGAGAATTTGTAGGTGATTAATCCTTGGCATGAGGTTAATAGTATACGAAAACTGGATTTGCATTTTAGACTTGTTTTTGCCAACTGATTGAAACAAAAATCTGATGCAGAATTACACTTATAGTCAGAAAATCACATGCCAAATTTGATACATTTAAGTCATTGGGGTTTTGAATGATCGCGTTTATATGTTTCTGAATGCACATACAGACAGATTGTTTTTTAGAGATGACTTAAAATTTTATGGACGCCTACACTATAAAATCTGTGTACCTAATTGTATCTATCTAGATCTACATTTTGAAATTATCTTATATTCGTAACAATCGGATAGACAGATTTCCTCTAAACGGATTTTGATAAAAAGTTGCTAGAAATCTACTATTTTGATATGAAGAATGTGCACTAAATTTCATCTAACTAGCTCAAAGCATTATCTTTGTCACAGATAGACAGACATTTTCCAAAAAGATATTTTCCGAAAATCAGGGAATGTCTAAATCGTAAAGATGAATCAAAATCACGAATTCGATATTTTGGATGATTACAATATTTTCTCTCTACTTCGAATACGCTAAAGTAAAAAAGTTACAGGTCAAAATAACAAATACTGTAAAAGTATATTATAAAGTCAGCAACTTCTTCATCAGACTCAAATATCTTCTGACATTTGATATTTCTTTGTTGCCTGAAGATGCTTCCAAGAAGATACATGGTAAAGAATGAAAAATGCCCCGAATTTCATAAAAATTGTAGAAAAATAAAATATTCCCTCTGCTGAATAGGAGAAATCATTTTCAACCTGCTTTAGGCAACTCGAATGTAATCATTACAATCCGTTTCCAACTACTTCTTTGGAATTGGTAGCTTCGTTGGTATAATTTCAGCTTCAAAGTTTGGATTCACAAAAAATCCCTTACATATGATGCATATTCAATTTGTTAAGGTTCAAACGCTTCTTTAAATATTCTATAGTTCTACGCCTTTTGCTTCATATCCAGCACCAGTTTTCTTTACATTATTACGGAAATCGTTCAGTGGATTTACTGTGAAAGAAATTCAACTCTTTGGATCATAAGACATATTTGAGTAACATACAATGAAACACCGCTAAGATTTCCATAGAGAACAATATGTTTTAGCACTAACAACACAAGCGGATAGAAATTAGTTAAATATAAAACAATTCAGCGCAAAGAACCACAGAACTCATTCTGCGATCAACACTCTAAAGAGAGAACTAATTGAATCACTTCAGTCCCTAGTATTCACATAAGTTTACCGACAAGACACAGAATTTTCAAGTAAAACCTTCAGATCTAGGTTCCTAATACAGATAGAGTCACGAATCTTGTCATTTCTGGAATATTCATTTTTGTTACGGAGATCGTAGCTCATTTAGCTGATATTCTTTAAAAATGCTTATAAATCTCTCTTTCTAGCGATAAGACTTGGTAGGGAAATCATACTACAGAACAGTAACCATATAAACTTCTATTCTTCTATATACATTTTCAAACTCTATCGATCGATAGATATATAGGTTCTAGACATCCTATATATATTTATTTATTCATCCGCCATTGAAATAAATAAATGGATAGAGAATATTAATGCTGTATATATTTCAGATTACATTGGTCTTATTCAAACAAAATGTATTCATTTATCTTTGCATATTGTTACGAACCTGTGATGCGGCTTTCCAGCATAGTGGGCTCCACAGGAGGTCCCAGAGCTTGGCGACAAACTTGGCGACCATTTGGCGATTTTGGTGCCAAAATAGATTATACCCGAAACATCGAGAATTTTCCCGATCCGTCCAGTAGGAACGGAGATACGCCTCGAACGTTCCTGATTGGTTGAGAGGCTTTCAGCCCCTCCTCCTGAGACCTATAAAAGGAAGCACCCGCAGCTCCGGGCAGTGGTGAGTCGAGTGGTGAACCAGTGGTGAATTGAGTAGTCGGAAGCGACAGAGAAGAGTGGTCGTGGAGTCAGTGGAGTCGTCGTAGTTGTGAACCGACGGTGAATTGAGTCGTGGACCAGTGGAGTCGAAGAGCATTCGGAATCGACAGAGAGAACTGGCCTTCCAGAGATTAGCGGAGCAGCGGCGGAGTCAAGTGAGTGCTGAATTAAGTTGTGCGCTACGGTCTGTTGTGTGCTGTTGTCTACACGTCTCGGCTGAAGATAATCGTCTTCTGTGCTGTATATAGTTGTCGTCTTTGTGTTGTCCTGTGTATCTTCGTGTAAATAAAAGTCTGTTTCATTTGCTACTGCCACCTGCTGATTGAGTGTTCTCCACACCATATAACTCCCACTATCCAAACGAACCCGGAAATTTCGTAACAATATTGTTACAAATGTATATGTTGATTGGAACTGGGTCAATCACTTCAAGTATTGGCTTTATGTCAAATGCAAAGCCCTTAGAGGGAAAAAAATGAATACTGGGGAAAACTGCCAGTAGTTTTATTAGGTCCCGAGTATTGACGTTTATTCTAGAACTTTCGATGCTTTTACACGATAACTCTAAAAACAAAGGAGCATAGACGAGGATCAATCGAGGTGAGGGTGTAATCTTGTTAATTCTCTCTTAAAATGTTGATACTGCAAATGTTGTTTTGTGTAGGTCAGTGCTTTGTTAGCTATGTTTTGCTTTTTTGTGTGGAATAAACGGTCATTAATCATGAATGAAAAAGATTGAATTTTGCACTTACTATTCAACGAGTAGATCTTTCCACAACAGTATGTTGTAAATAAATATAATTTCTGTAGTGAATCACCCGTAGACAATCAGCAGATTAGAATGGAATTTTGAAGGCGTCATCAGAAATGTATGCTTTGAACGGGGATTCAAATAGGTAAATGGCAGGATGCGGTTGGTGGCAGAATAGCAGAGTCTAATTCATTCTGGAGCAGTTCCTGATTATTCCGAATGAGACTTCCCCTCGGATTCCTCTAATAAAATATGGGCAAGAGACTAAAGAGACTCTAAAGAATCGAAAGTCCGGAAGATCTTCAACCAAGATTTTTCTGATTCTGAGTTCAAAGTATAGGAAGGTCCTTCAAGGAAATTTTACATATTACCCTTGTATCTGTATGAGCAAATTCGATATATATATCTTAAATATTTATCTTTTGATATTATTTATCATTAATTATAAAACAAAAAAAATATTTTACGATACCGTGAGGACTGAATATGATACATTTTGTTTCGATGCTTTTGTGTGCTGAATGCTCATTATAAGAACAAAATTTATGATGTGAACATCATAAAGTCTCAAAAACACAATAAAAACCAATTCACAAACAAAAACAGAACTGAAATACATAAAACTCCAAAGTAAATAAAAAATACAAAAAGAAAATAAATCTATTATTGTAATAATCTTCTTGAGAGATATTCTAAACTTTTTCAATTTCCAATATGTTGAAAAAACTTAACTTTCCTGGGCTTTTCCCTTTGAATAACCTATCTACATTTTATATCTCCTTAAATTTATCTTCTCAAAAATATATTAAGAAACTGCTATATTAAAAAAAATCAAGAAAATAAAATAAAAATTTAGGTAGTATATTAATAGTCTCTCATTTAAAACAATTACACAAACTATAAAAGTTTTTGCAACATATTTTAATTCCGACTGCGAATTAAATTTGAAGTAAAAGCTTTAGAATTTTCTTCAAATTCCAACTTGCAAACTGAATATATACTAAAATGATAATAAAGAAAAAAAAATTATTGAATATATGAATTTTGGAATTTAAATCCTTTTCGCAGCTGCGTATTTATTTAGTCTTGAGTCGTCTTATCCTTGAGCCCATGACTTTTCAGAGGCAGCAAGGAAAATCGATTATGGATTTTGAGTAGATTGCTTTTCCATCGACAGGGTTCAATATTTGATACGAATCTACAATGGTGATGCCAAAACTACTGATTTAATTTCATTTGAAAATACGATATTGTTTTTGATTGAAGACCAACAGACACAGATGTTTAACTTATTGTGTCTAACGTTTGATATAAACCAACAATTTTAATAATGCCCATACGCCTAATTTCATATATCTAGCTGTTTGCGTTATTGAGATCTAGTACTTACGAAGACACTGCAAACGAGCAGATTTGCAAACAGTGTCTGATAGGATACTGCATAGGCATAAATGTTTTACAGTAAATTTCATGCACTTAACTGGCAGCGGCAGGTAACTGTTATAACTGTTAAGGTAACTGTTACTGTACTCACTGGCAGGTAAACAGACATAATCCCAAAAATGTATTTTTGGATTCAAGGTGATCTCAAATTTTGGCTGTTTTGACAAATCTTGGCATTTTTTTGCTACACTTTCTCGTTAAATATTTGGCATATGAGAAAATAAAAAATAGAAAATAGAAAAAAGAAACTATCAATCTATAAATAAACAATGTGCAAAATCCTCTATATAAAATTTCCTGAATCTATACAATAAAATATAAAATATACATTGTATTTAGAGAGCGCTAATGCTGCTACAACTAAAACACAAATGAACTTAACCAAATTAAAATTAGAAATAAATATTAAGTTTACAACCAAAGAATCAAAAAGAAAGATAAAATGAATCCGGCCCGAAGAAGAAATTATATTATGAAAAAGAAATAATTAAACTTAACTTAATAATAGGCTGGAGATATATTGATGACTTAATTTTGTTAAATGTGGATAATCCTAATGATATTATTAGTTGTTACCCAAAAGATTTAGTTTTAACTCAAACAAACAAAAATCAACTTAAAGCTAATTATTTAGATTTAAATTTAGAAATTGATAGTGGAAAAACTTTGATAGGTATTTATGATAAAAGGGATGCATTTAACTTTAAAATAAATAAACTTAGTAACTACCATTCTAATTTAAACTCTAAAATTTTCAAAAATTAGATATTTTCACAATTTAACAGGATTAAAAAAATTTGCAATAAAAAAAGTTCTTATACTCTAGCAACAAACAATCTCATTAAAAACTTAACTACTAACGATTTTCCCAAAAACCTTTGCAATATAGAATTCTTGATAAGAGAGGGTCTGTTGAATTTCTGACTTCCTCCAGTTTGTTAGCTTTGAGTTTTAACTCAATAGATGGCGCTTCAATTTTGATGAAGATGCATTATGATGAAACGTGGTAGGCGTATATAGCTTTAAACGCTGTAAAATTAAATTTAGTTTAATTTAACGAAGTGCATTTGCAATAGCAAGTTTTTACCTCACGTTGTTTTTTTCGGAATTGTACTTTCAGTTTGTAAGTATTTTGCTTTTTTGTTAAAATTTTTTGGTTTTATTTTTATGGTATTTTGTGGTTTGATTTGCTATGGTCTTATTTGGATTGTTTTTTTTTGAAAATGATTTTATTTGTTTTAGTATAATTATCTTTAATCTTGTGATACTAATTTTATCTCGAACACCTCAATTTTCTAGGATGTTCGGGTCACGAAGGGTCAGTTTGTTGGACGAAAGTCAGACCCCTCACAGAAAAAATCCCTGGTTTGAATCCTTGCCTGAGGGTGACCCTTGAGAAAGTCTTCGGGCCGGATTCATTTTATCTTTCTTTTTGATTCTTTGGCTGTAAACTTAATATTTATTTCTAATTTTAATTTGGATAGAAAATATAAAGTTATTAATGTTAAATTTTACATCTCTATTAGGTAATTTAATCCAGCGTTATTCTTTAACCTTTTCTATTCAAAATTCATTGTAAGATATCGCTAAAGGAGAGTCTTCGAATACAGGATAGGCCGTGGTTACCTGATGGTAAGACTGGGGATAAGTATTCCGGGCCAAAAAATTCTAGACCCAATATCTGATGCTACCGAATAATCGTCGTGTAAGTGGGTCTAGTGTGCAGCAAATCCATCGAAATCAAATGTCTTTCCACTCGTGTGCTGGAGAAGTTTGGAGAGAGGGAAGAATGCCAGCCCAGATATCATCTTCATTATCTGACCACGGTTCGAAATTACAAGGTCTGTCCCAAAATAGCCCTAATGTTACTTTAAAATGGCACTTAATATTAATTAATAAACTATATTCGAATTTAGGATGGCTTGGGATTCGAAATTCAAAACCATTAAAGAACAGAGGAGCTATGTTCGCTTGATGCATATCAAATATAATGTCTAGGAAGTAGAATTCCGCGGTTGATGCTGAGTGAAAGTTCGTAGAAGGCGCTTTCAAGGTTCCAAATACCGCCCAAAATGTCCTTGTGTAATTTCAAACCTGACATTAATACAACTAAATTTTTACTATCAACGAACTAAATGCATTTAATATAAATCCGAAGAATATTGCTTATGTATTTGAAAAGAAGCCATAACCAATTGGAAAGAATGCAGCTGCAGAAGTTATTCTTTAACCTTTAACCTTCAAATTCGAATAATTTTAAAATACACTTTAATTAATATGCCAAATCAGAATTCTTTCATTTCAGTGTTTTTGTGCTCTTTTCAAAATTCATTAATATAAACATTATAAAATCCTGAAATCTATTTTTCTAAAATTCATTATTGTAACATTTTTGATTTTTACTGAAAATTCATTAATATAAACATTTTGAAATCCTGAAATCTATTATTTTCTGAAATTCACTATTAGGTGGCGCCACCAGTAATGAATCAGAATTTGATTAAATAAACAAATTAACAGATGATTAAATTCTGAAAATTTTATTGGCAATTCGAATCCACATGTATACAAAAATTTGGAAGCTTTATAATATCAGGAAGAGGATGGAATATAGATTACAAAATTTCACTTTAACAAAATATAAAATGAATATGATTCAGCATATAAAAATAGCTACATTTTATTTTGCATTTTTTATAGAAGATTTCCATTAAGCACTTCTATCCTCATTTAATATACATTAAATTGAATCTCAGTAAGCATATCTGCAATAACTTTACACTATTATGAGTTATTTTCTTTTGAAAAAGAAATAATACGAGAGAATTCCGGTGATTAATATGGCAAATTATAAATAGGTTTTGAGTGCTTAAAAACCATTCCACCGCATTATAAAAAAGGTCAGAGCATCCCACGGGGGAATGGGTGGAGCGTTCTACTGCAAAAATGTCAATAGAGCGTTTTAAGTGAAAAGGAGAGCTTGGAGTTGACGAATGCATGGGTGGAACATTAATCATCTCCATAATGTCCCAGAATGACTGGACGAAGCTACTTAAAAATATCAAAGATGTTTAGATACGATCTTTGAACTGAAGAATAATCAGAGTGAAGTTAAATATAACGTGTCACAGAATTACAAATTTTAGAATTTATTTAATGCGATTGTAGATTAGGTTCTCTTTATCAACTTATTACAATGGCTCTAATGACACAATTTAATTAAAATTTCTAATTTACTGGATTTGAACTGGGGAGATGTATTTATTAGGAAAGGTCAAAAAGATGATGGAACGAGTTAGTTGATTGGTTATTCATTTCAAAGTGGTAAAAAAGGTGGAAAATAGGTGTAAGGATGGTGAAAGAAGGAAAGTGAAAGGGCAGGGGACATTTCACCCTGTCTACATATCCGGGAATTCAAATGTCGTTGTGACAACATAGTCGAAAACAGACAGCGTAATACTAAAGTCATCAACGACCACAGAAATCTAATCTTCTCGTTACTAGGTATGTTTCGTCATTGGAGTGTAGGTAACTCAACCCCACACTGTTTGCTATATTCACAAATAAAGCGAGGAAATGCTTACTTATGTGGCAGTTTCTTATCCAGGAACTCTTAGTAATTCCTCCCAGCGGGATTAGTGGGAGAAAATTTTTATTTCCCATAACTCTCTTACGATTGAAGATAGAAATATTTATTTCTAGTTTTTAAACTTCAGATCTGTTAATTTTCTAACTTCTTATCAGTAGTTTCCACTGATAAGAATCCAAAATTTAATTCATTTAATAACTATTTGAAAATATCAAAATAAAATATTGTCATCAAAATAATAAACAATGAAACAAGCTAAATAAAATTATTGCATAGAATATAATTTAGGAAAGAAAAAAAAACGCAACTAATATCCAGATAAGTTTTACAGTTAAATGAAACTATGCCATCTTAAAAATACATAGACAGTTTAATTTAGATACATTAATTTCTCATCTCAAAGTTACAACAAAGTTATTTGGAACAGATTTCAGTCATGTTTACAAGACGTGGATAACACTTGAGATAAGATACTTTTCCCAAATTTTCAAACAACCATAAAATGACATCTGGTTATGGCTAATTTAATACGCAACATAAAACTACCTAAATGATGATCTTTAATGTATTGAGGATTCGAACCCACGACCCTCCAAAGATCCAAAAGACGATAATAATTGCTAGAAACTGCGCTGAGTTGAGAAAAAAACCCAAGAGTGAGATAGAGAGAGGAAACGTTAGATGAAATAATTTAAATTAATAAAATAATTTTTTAGAGGTAAAGAACTTCATTTGTAACACGGATGTAAGCAATAGAAACTAACGAGGAAATGTCCAATTATCCAAAATAATAAATAGCAATTCAAAATATAGAATGAAATCAGAATTAGTTGCTTTATGTATTTTTTCGCCATTTGTTGCTTCGTTTTGATTTGCAAGCCAATCAAAGGTATCGAAATTAATTCCTTTATACGATTCATATTTTCGCAATTCTTTACTTCCTTTTTTTCTCTAAATTTCAAATAGAATAAATTAGAATTGCATATCTTACATCGAACACTAAACATATAAAATGGGGGGGGGGAGAAGGAAAAATCGTTGGGACAAAAATAATCAAACCCAGTAAACATGGTAATAGAGCATTTTGCTTTAAACGCAATCAGATTTAAAACTAACGATATTAAAAACGATTTCATTCCATTTACTAATAAAAAAAAATTCCTTCGGAAAAAAAAAAAGGACAGCGTTCGCTTTTCACGGTCATCCCCTACTGACGTAAGCCTTTTCAACTTAAGCTGAATGTACGTCAAAGGCGAAAATCCTACGCATCTTAACGATCTACTCTTATCGTTTGCGCCTCCCTCTCATCACCCACACCCCCTAGAAATCTCCCCAACTGAAAGTTCCAAACGATTTTAGGATATTCCTATTTCTTTGAAAGGCAAAGTTGCTATTTATCATTTACGTATTCTTGCCATTGAAAAGAAGAAATATTGTTGTTGCAAATAATAAAAAAAAGGTTTGGGGATGGGGAATTTCGATTGTAAAATTGGGTCGACGTCTCCAGAAGAGCGCATGAGGGCACCAGGGGTAGGGTATGTGTTTGCTTCGAATGGATTGGCCCCTATTTGGAGACCAGCCAAAATTTGGGAGCTCAATGGATTAAGCTTTATCAACGAAAGAGGTTAAATGCTACCGCCATCTATTGGCACATTCCTCTACTAAATGTTGAGTCTTAGAATTGCGAATGGATGAATTTAAAATCATTTTTTTTAATTATTAAAAATAGATCCCCATTCCAAATTTGATCATATAATACGTATTGTGTCATGGAAATTTTTCAACAGATTCTTGTTTCAAATTTTATCATCTTGCAAAAACACTAAATAAATTCATTAGGTTAACTAATGTATTTCGAATCGAGTTTCCTATTAATTATTTAAAGATTAATTTTCCAATATTATTTCCCCTTTTGGTTGATTTATCCTGGGTTATTCGTGGTAAAAATACGCTCGTGCCTATTTTTAAAAAATGTATAATATTTTTATTATATGAAATACTATAATGCACAAAATCCTCTTTCTTCTTAACTTTATTCATAATTAAAATAAGAATATAATTTACGTTAAATGATTTTCAGTATATGCAACTTTAAAAAAAAGATGCGATAAATAATTTTTTAAAGCCATCAAAAGATATATTTTTTTTACTAGCTATTAATAATTTATAAAGAATGTTTCAAAATTTGATTTTACGATGGTCGTTTTAAAGGATAATAATGATAGAGACCTAAAGTATCTGTAATACTTTTATTTAAAAAAAATGCAAGCACAAAAGATAAAATATATTTTTTATACACAAAAATAAAGTTTTTAATTCATAAATATTTATTTATTTAATTAATTTTCGTCATCTTTAAAACCTTACAGATGATTCAGATGATGTTTATCAGAAAATTATGAAGGAAATATAGAGAATAGTTTGGATCCTATAGAATACATATTATCTACACGTTTCGATTTTAATCATTATATAAATTTTAGAGGAGCAAAAAATGCCTTTAAGAAAATGAGTCGCGAAATTTTTACTATTTGCAGAAGTGTTGCCAACATTAAAACTGTCAGAAACTCACTTAACCCTTATGTTCATTTTGTATAGTATACCATCAAACAACTTTATAAAAATTTACAAATAAAATATAATACAAATAAATATATACAATAATATGCACAATAAATATATACAATAAAATATAATACAAATAAAAATATAAAAATACAAATGTATAAAAATTTCTTCAAAAAAGCAATCTTGCCACGATAAGGGTTAAATTCCATAGGGAAAGTAGGCATGAGAGATGTTTTTAAAATATTAAATATAATTTTCATTTTATTTTTAAAAAATGCAATTTTATTCACAGAAGAATGTTATTTAAAACAAAATAATGTAAAAGGTCAAGAATTTGATATTTAGAGAATAGAGAAATAATTCTTGATCTAAGAAATCATTTCTTGAAGAGAACATTTTTTTTCCGTTTAAAGAAATTTATTTCAAAGATTTTATCAAGGCATAAGTGCACCTATCCAGGTTCAAGATAGCTTAATTTATATACAGAAAGACGTATTAAAGTTAAATGATTTCTTCTAAGCGATATGGTTAAAAATATTCTTAATAAGTTCTACAATATTAAGAATTTTTATACATCAAATGAATTTACTACAATAAATACTATAAAAATAATTTTAATATGGTATTATGAAAAATCGTTTCATAATTATATTATTTATAAACAATTTTTAGATACTACAAAAACTGTTTTATTAAATTACAAAATTGATAAAACAGCTTTTTGATTTGAAACTTAGTATTCCAGAACATTATGTAATCAATATCTGATGTAAAGGATTTTAGATCATCTGGAATTTCAATGCGAGTATTTAAAAAAAGTGAATATAAACACTGAGGAAATCTCTAAAATTAGCGTCCTTGTCATTATTTAAATAACTTATTATTTCAACAAAAATTGATATTATTAATTTCAAGCAATGTTTTAAGCAATTTCAATTTTCAACAAAATTTATTACATTTAATTTCAAATTAATTTTATGGAAACTTACAAAATATGAAGTCATGATCATTTGAAAATTTTCTTAAAAGAACAACGGATTAAAAATGCTTATTCAAATATAAAAAAATTATATTAATTTATCTGTTTTTAAAATCTATTGAAGTCCACAAATTAACAGAGAATTTTGATATTTTGAAAACATACGCATGTATTCAAAACAGGCAACATTAATGTATACTACTAGATATATTGGAATACAAAAACTCGAATAAACAAAATATTTCTTAATTTTTTAACCTTCATTCCATTTGCTTTCCATAGCTAACTTTTTAATAAAAAATCAACTTTTTTTTATGTGATAATTTCAAAATTTTTCCTAACCGAATATGAAAATTCTTGACATTTTTCAACAGCATTAAGAACTACTCAGTGGAGAAATTCGAATATCAAAAAAGGCTCAACTATGTCCTTTATTTGTTTGATGATACTGAAAAAAATGTTTGGATATCAGAATAACCAATAAAAAGCTTATTAGCATTATTATTAATTATACTCTCAAATAAACTTAAAATAATTACATCAAAAATTATTTTCTATTTTAAATACATTTTTTTATTATTAATGACCTGATTATTTTTGCAGCTGAACCGCTTTATTAAGATAATATGGAACTATAATTGTTGAAGCAATTAATAAAAGTAATAATTTATAATTTATAAAAACAATTCTTCAAATCAAGCATTCTGCCAAAAATATTTATTTCCATCATTTTCTGTTTAGTCTTTAATTTATAGTTCAGATAATATTTTTGGACTCTTGCAAACCGTTTTCACAGTTTTTTTTAGCCAAATTCGATAAAAGGTGGCGACATTGAGTAGAATAAAAATAAACTCATAATAAAGTTCTGGTAACATTGAAATTGCATAATACATCCAAAAACACAGAAATGTACGAGATTTCGAAACTGCAGCATATACAAATTATTGATGAAATATAAATTTGAACAAAACCAAATAAATAAATAAGGCAGTAATAAAATAAGGCAAAAAAAATTAACACAATCCAGTCAATATTAGTATAGATATTATAGTTACTAACCAAGAATAATTTTCTTTTCAATGATTATAGTACATTTTCCTGTTTAAAAAAAATCATTGATTGTAGGGCTACAAAATTTGGATTGCACGAAATTTTATTTTAATTTTTTTAACTTTCTTACAAACGAAGTATATATACAACAAAAAGCATTTTAACCTTTATTGCAGGGTATGTAATAAAAGCTTAGGAAAATTTTTACCGCTGGTTTAAATGTGGAGTGATAGAGAATAAATTTTAATTTAAAAAATAATAGGTAAAATAATTTTTACAGTTTATTTGTCTTGGGAAACTGTGTAACTAACTTTTTATAAAATGTATTTAAAAAAAAAAAAAGTCATACAAATTTGGGTTGTTAGTCCAAGGTATGAAAATTGGTTATCCAGATTGGACCATAATTTTTTCGAATTAGATTATCAATTTATTTCAATGCATCAGGTTTTTTGTTACTCAAATTCATAATAATATCATTCCATGTATGTCGCTTTACGCATATTATTATATTTTTTTCTTTGTTTTACCATATATATATATATATATATATATATATATATATAAACTTTTCCTTTTTTTTAAACATATCTTTAATGTCATTTTAACAATATAATTAGGCTTATTCTACTTTCAATTATTAGTGATTTTAACTGCTTCTTGGTCTATTTTTAAAACTCAAGATCATAATATCAGTGAATTAAAAAAATTCAATTGAAAGAACGTAGTTCAAACTAAACTATTTTAGAACTAAACTATTTTCAGACAAGAAAAAAAAATCTTATCCTTATCCCAAAATTATTTCAATAAAAATCTGGATGCTATAAGAAGAAGGAGAAGAAAAATATAAATGTCAAGTTATGAAAAACGACGCTTTATTCAACGGAAAACAACATGTCACATGCTATAAAACATAATAAAAAAGTAACATGTAAAAGTAGTAAAAAACAATAATCAAGAAGACAAAAAAGGAACAATTGCTGATTCTAGCAACACAAGCATACTGCAAATATTTAAATAGACAACAATTCTGTGTGAACAAGCTCACTCTGCCCTTAACATTGGAAAGAAGGAATAAATTTTCGTATGAGCTCCTCCGCTTAGAAAGGGTATGAAATTTTCAAGAAAGATGTATAGATTTCGGATCCTAATAGTAATATTGCCATAATTCTTGTATTTTCTTGCGCTTCAAAACTTGTCACCAAATATGTGCGATATACATTGATTTGGTATCCCTTCGACAGTTATTAAGAATATCAGTAAATAATATTTTTTAATGACGATATTAAAGTTGCGCGAGAACAATATTATAATTTATAACAATGCTAAGTTGTAGCTAACAAGGTTTCCTTTTAAGGATACAAAACATTTTCTTATTAGTTGTAAAGTACGCATGGACTCTTAATAATAATCTTAAGTATTTTAAGATACGAAGATATAAATTGTTCTATAACTGTAACCAGTTGTGTTTACCCTTAAAATTAATTTCATGCATCACATTTACATCATCACAACATATTCGATTATTTTACAGAATAATACCAATACGGAATATGGATACCAATCTAATCCAAACACTGATCCTATCTATTTTCCTTATTCGAAATTTCACAATGGCGAATTTAACGTAAGATAGTGAGATCCAGCGTGTTTGAAACTTTGCTTAAAATAGAATTTCCTTTAAGCATCACTGTAATACTAAATAAGCACAGCTTTTAACACATTAAGGGCAAAGAAGCACTTAGGTAACTCACTTCTTTACGAAAGACTTAAATTTACAATGCTTTAGATGCATCATAATCCCAAAAATTCAATACAACAATGGTTCAGACACATCTCTTAATATAAATATATATATTTTTTTATTTCAATAAGAACATAATGCTACATAATTCCTATCATTTCATGCACTGCCATTATAAGTAATGAATAACATTATGGGGAAATATTTGAGTTAAAGTCATTAAATACCAGAACCAGTATTAAATTTTAATGATGATGCCTGAAATATTTATTGTTCAGTGAGTGTTACAAAGGAATCATAATCATCATTGACGTTATTTCTCAGAATTTATAATTATATTCTCGGCAGTGTAGTTTCTCACTCTTTAAAGCATGTCATTTCCTTTGACATAATTCATTGTTACCCCCCCCTCACCTTTATAACGGTATCTCTTTGTGTTTGCAATCCCATTATTTAATGTAAAAAATAACTTCTTTCTTGATTTTTTTATTGATCACTTATTGTAAAAATTAACTTGATTTCATTTTATACTGATCTTTTACTGTAAAAATTAAGTTTATTTTTTAAATCTATTTATTGATTACTTATTGTAAAAATTAACTTGATTTTTTATCTCTTTATTGATTTAATTATTGTAAAAATTAACTTGATTTTTTAACACTTTATTGATTTTTTAATGTAAAAATAAGCTTGTTTCTTGATCTTTTTATTGATTATGTATTATAAAAATTAACTTGATTTTTTTTTATCTCTGTATTGATTATTTATTGTAAAAATTAACTTGATTTTTTTATCACTTTATTGATTAATTATTTTAAAAATTAACTTGATATTTTTATATCTTTATTGATTAATTATTGTAAAAAATAACTTGATATTTTTATCTCTTTATTGATTGCATATTATGAAAAATAACATGTTTTTTTATCCTTTTTTCTAAAGACTTTCGTCCTCTTTTATATATTTTAAGAATCTGTAAAATGATTTCCTTTTTATATAAATAATCAACAAAATTAATTTTTTTAAGTAATAAATTCATCAATAAAGTTGATTGAAGAAACATGACAAATTATATAAGATTATATTCTTCCACAAAATTCTAATAATAATAGTAAAGATGATGGAACTAAAACAAAAAATGCATTGAATTTTTAAAATTATTTTTTAAGAAGTAATTCCAAAGACGACAATTTACTAACTTTTGTAATTCTTTTTCATGAAATATTAAATATCGATAAAGTATTCCTCTGGAAAATTTAATTTCCTGTAAATCTAATATAAATTAATTACATATAAGCAAATTGAAAAAAAAATAAGAAAAAAAATGATTTGTGTTTTATGAATGATAGAATTTTTTTGAAAATACTATTTGAAATAACTGTGATTGCGTGAATAATAAAAATTTTATATTTTCCATTAAATATAATTTTTTGTGTTAATGTTTATATTTAAATTTAATTTGAACAAAAAATTTAAGATTTATTCTTTGTTTACAAACGTTTCCTATTTATACCATCTTGATCCGCCGTTATTTTCATCTAATTAAAATTATAGCATTTTCAAAACAAAATACAAAGATAATTTGTAAGATATGTCTTTAATGCAAGAATAAAATAATTCGTAAAGAATAAGATTTTGTGTTGCTAGTCAATTTAGTTTTTGCCAGATCAATCTGTTTTTTAAACACTAAAGTTTATATTCATTAGAACAACAGCAACATAAAATAGCTGGTATTGAATAATTTTTTAAATTATCGATACAATAACTTATTCAGTTAATAATCAATGTAACATTATTCCGTTTCAAGAATTAGGAATTTAAATTCAACTTTTTAAAATGAAATCTTGTAACATTTATCAGTTAAAAACTGATACGATAATTGTGATTTCTCAAACTTTTAAAAGTAAATCTATTTAATTATATTAAACAAGTTAATAATTTTATTTGATAATTTTTGTTCTGTTTTTATTTAAATTAACTCGGCAAAGCAAAGTACTCCATTTTATTAAATTTTCTTTACAGGTGCTCCCAGAAGATGGCAGCACAGTTCTACATACAAAGAACTTGCAGAAGGCAACACGCAACACAGTTAAGGAACAAATAATTGGAAATGCTTCGATTCTTTACAAAAATATTTCATATGAAATGGTTAAAAATTATTTGTGAAAAAAGTCACCTGTAATATTTTATACATTTGGGAGCATTATTTCATAAAACTGACAGACAATATTTTAAAAAGTTGTTAAATAATTAAAATTTTTCCTTTTTCTGCTTTTTACAAAAATAAGGATAAAATAGGTATTGTATTTTTTTTTAAATTGCAAAATAAAAATTTTATGTAAAGTAGCAAAATATTTCTTTAATAATATATATCTAATCTATCTTTATAATATATTTAATCTATTTAACAAAATATATCTAATAATGAGTTTAAACAATTCCTTAATGCCTTTCAAGATTTTAGTAGTTTCTATTCTAATTATCTAAATATTTTTTAACAAAAATAATTAAATTATGGAAATATTTTGCAAACAAAGATAATTCAATAATAGATATATTTTTAAATAAAAGTAATTGAAACAAGCATTTTCATTGCGATTTCATTTCCCCTCTTCTTTTGTGGTACTTTTCAAATTTTACGATTCATTTTTTTGTGTGTTTGAAATATAATAATAATCCATGAATTATTTTTCTTTGATTAAGTTATTTGCCTTTTTTTATTTTTTATTTCTCTTTATATCAGAAAACAGTAAATTTTAAATTGCATTCTGCCTTCTAAACAATAAAACAAACAAACAAAAAAATTCTGAATCAAAATAAGAAAAGAAACTCTTGGCTTTCTTTAGATAATTGAAACAAATTTATGAATTTATTTTTTTTAAATGTTAAATTAATGAATTTAATAAACTTAAGCAAGGGTTCATAATAATATGCCCTTTATGAAATGCTATCATAAAAATGAATAGTAAAAATAGTTTAATAATATGCTCAATTTTTGTTTGAAAACAGCGAAACAAAATGAATTGTTCAGCCCCAATATAATAAATTTATGGAGATTTAAACTTTTAGAAAATTGAACGGACTGAAAACACTCCCAAGCGCACAAAATAATTCATTTAATGAAAGTTTTTGAACAATGAATATTAGTGCACTATCTTTAATTTCAAATTTTATCATCCTTTGAAGTTAAAATAAAATAAAAAACTTAAAAGATGTTTCATTTTCTTCCGACAAAAATTTATCAAAGATAATTATGTTTCTTACATTATATGCCCATAGTTCTTTTGTATATAAACGTGAAATGCGGACCTACTCTGTGCTTGCTCTTACTTTATAGGGAAAAATATGCAATAATAAGAGGAAAAAATTATATCTCAGTAAAGATAGAAATTCCTTTATGTAGAATGCCATCTTTATTTTCTGCCATCTCAAATATGCGAAGGGAAAATATTGTAATTGTCAAGAAATGCATACATTGATAAGTATCCACATTTCAGATAACTCTTTTTCCAAAAATCACATTTGTGAAAAGCATCTATCTGCTTAAAAACAAGATAACTCAAAAAAAGCTTTGAGTAATACAGATATTTTATATTTGGTTTTTAACAGAATTGTGAAGCTTTATTTTAAATTTTGAATGAAATACAATCGTAAGTGATTCATCTGTCTATCTGTAAGATTAAAAGTGATTACAACAATTTCTAACTTACAAAGAATCGGATAAAATTTAGCATATCAATTAAACATCTTAAGTGCATATATGTATTAAATTTTAAACCAACACATTAAACAGTTGATAGCCTGCCGACCTAAACTTTTATTTGCATGTAAATGTAATAAAAGTGTAATAAGTTGGACAAATAGTTGAAATTTGATACACAGTTAAAGTATTTAAGAGTAAAACATATTAAAAGTTGAATCAGATTTGCAAAAGTTTTGATCTGACCACCTGTTGGTCTGTACTTTCACATGTATGCTAACACTAGAAATTGAAAATAAATGAAATATGGAATATAATTTACCAAAATTGTTGTTCTATAGAACATTTTAGTTTCAGTTGGTTGTAACGAAAACGATTCCAAAATGCATTCTCAGTTTCCTTCATTTTAATAAGCTTCTCCTTCTTCTATTTTTTTTTCAATTTATTACTTACACAACTCCTACATGCGGAACTTTGAAAATAAAAATCTGAGCATTCGTAGTCTTGCCTAAGGGCCACAATTTTATAAGGAAATTGGAGGATTACACCTTTATTAGAGGGTAAGCGAGAAAATTTCGTAATGACCATTGCCACTGGTTAATGTGGTGATAAAGTATCATCATATCGATTTCATGGAAGAAGGATTGTGGGTTCAAGACATGATTCCACCGATAATTTAAATGGTATTTGTACGTTATGCATGCCTTTGGAATTGCATCTTAAAGAGTTGAGTTGGTATGGAAGTCTGAAAAGTGGAAAAAAGTCTCTTCATCAAGTTCTCATAATGTTCATTATTGAATCAAGAGAGGGTATTGAATTGATTTTAATTGTGTCTTTAATTACAGGAATTGATATAAATATCTTACAAATGAAACTGTCATGTTATGACAATGACATATATTTAGTTCTTACCAATGAAACTGTCATAATAGCATCGTTATATTGGTTAAGTTACAATCTAGATTTTATCTAATAACTTCGTTAGGAAATTTCTCCCAATTTATTAAGCATGAAATTAGAATATTCTTGTTTTACTACAAATAATAATTTATCTCATGGAATAGGAAAGTATTATTTAAAAATTTTTTTTTTTTTATTTTATGAAGGATATCAGTCATTTTGTATTATTGTTTAAATATCGCGGAGGAATAATTGTTCATTTTCTTCGTATGGGTAAAATATAATAATTGCAATATTATAATAAAGAGGTTTGGAAATGAAACTCAAAGATATATGTTGACAATGGATAAACCCAGATTATTCAATAATATATAAAGAGCATTTATGTCTAAAACGCACAAAAAAATTGCTTCAGAAATTTTAAGGCAAAAAATTAAGATATAATATATATTTTTACAAATTTGTAATATTGCTTCTGAGCGCAGTACACCTCATAGTAAGGAAGAGATATAAATAGATATGTTTAATGCATGTTGGATGGATCTTAGGTAAAGGAAACAGTCTTAAAAATATTTATGGTAGAAATTTGGTGATAAAAATGAAACTTTTGGAAAATGCAAGAATTTTGGGGAAAATCTATAAAGAGTCGAGGTCCAAGGATTCTTCTATAAAATCTTATGTCCAATCAGAAAAACTATTAAAACGCGAGGGACTTAAAGCGAGTTAGTCATTTGGTGCTTAACAGTGCTGATCGCAAAACGAGATTTCCAGCTGTTTCCACTCCTCTAATTACTTGCACTGTGCGCTTCTACAAATGCTACACTCTGAATACACCACGGCAGTGTGTTTGCTACCTACATTTCCTGTGTTTCGAGGAACGAAGTGTCATCTTCCATTATAGGCCTATCTACCTTTCATTGTTTACCACTGAATGACGATTTCCATAACAATATTACGTATATTTATATATCCTTTTAAGATAAAAACGACATCTCGTATAGAAAAGAATGTAGCATTTACCTATAACAAAGAGATTATAATAACAATTTCCTATAATAATGTTATAGTGCTCTTAGCAGGGAAAGAAGAAATGCAATAAATTGGGAAATGTAATATCCGATATAGTTTCATAGTTTTTCCTAGTTCTGAAAGCTCGTGAGGATATATTTTTCAATAGATTACGAATATATGCAATTTTTAATTTTAAGAATACATTTTTCAACTTTAGAACGAACTTTTTTCAAGTCAAGAAAGGTTCATAATTTTAATCATAAATATCTCCGTCAATTTTACATGTAACTTTATGAAATATTTTCCTTTTTTTTGTTGTGGTAAGCGAACATTTATTTTAGATGAAATTTTTGGATGATATCTTTTATTTTTTAAGTTGTTTTTGTAACTTCTTTATTTCATCGGTAGGTGTGCTGCGTTATGTCTAAATATATTCAGCACTGTCACTTTACTATAGATGCATGTTATTTCCTTGATGCGCCGTTTTGAATTAATAAGGCTTAAAAGAAATTTATCAATCACCTTAAATATCTATTGGCAATTAGTTTCTTTTTTAAGACAGTCACCAAAATTACACAAAGCACTTCATCATCACTTCAACAATCTTCTTGTTCGTAAAAACTTGCTGACATTGAAGCTAATGACAACCAATGCCTTTCTCAATATTACTTTATTCTGCATTTTGTCTGATGCGAGTAAGTAATATAAGTGTACCTTTCGGCAACCTCAGTAACCTGGTGGTTACTTAGGGATTAGAGGATCACTTACTCGGCATTGAATTGTTTACTATGAACATGAATGGTTCTGATACTTTTTAAGCGTCCTCTCGATAATTTAGGTGGAATTTAGACGTTGAAGCTATTAAATATAGTTTCTTACTAATCATCTGGCCACAACTAAAATCGGTGATGGACTGAGCAATTCAAGATCATGGAACAGAAAACGATTACAGCTCATGTGATAAACAAGATTCAGAAATATTGGGAAATTACTGCTCCAGTAATTACAGTATAAATTCGAAATCCACCTTTCTACAAATCCTAATATCCCCCACTAAGTGCTTTTAACCCTGCAGCTTCGGATTCTAACACCGGCAAGAGAGGGGAGGACGTCGAGCTGGTGACGCAGTAATTGGAAGTGAGAAAGGATAGCTGCTATTGATCACCGAATTACACGCCCACCGTCCAGACAAAGCTGAGTTAATGGATGTGGAGGAGCTTCTATTGAACATCTCTTCTATTCAACGCAGAGTAAAATAGTATTTATGAATTTTTAGAGACTCAAAATGGCGAGGATGTTCACATTCTGCCATTAGTGAAAAAAGTAAATAATCACATAAAATTATTAAAATTTTTATATTCAGACCTTTATACATGTTCTTATAAAGACATTTTTATAAATGTGGCAAAAGATGCAATTTTTATTTTAACAAGTTAGGCGCCAAGCCTGCTTTAACATTCTATCCACCTACACCCCCTCCCCCCATAAACGATTTCTTTAACACGCTGACAACTATAGATCAAAGAAAGCTGCGATATGACTGCATATATTAAGATGCGTTATTTGGATTAAATTCTTTCAAACAATTCATTTTTAGTCTCTTGCAAACGAAGCACAAAGAAAAAGGCGTAATCGTAATAAAATTCAAACTCAATATTTTGACAAATCTCTACGTTTAAGAGCTCCTTGAGTTCAAAAAACACATTTTTGGAACATACTTGTCTATGAGACAAAGATAACTCAAAAAATGCTGAAAGCTAGATGGCTGAAATTTAGTATAAGATATTTGCACCCCATTTGTAGATTTCTATGAAATTTTGAGCAAAATCTATTCAGAGAAAGTCTGTCTGTCCAGCTGTTATAATATCAGTTAACAAGATAAATACAACATGAAAACAGCTAGACAGGATTAAATTAGGTACACAGATTAAATACAGCAGAAACCTTAAATTTTGGGGCCTAATCCAACGAGGGATTAAACGTCTGTCAGTCTGTACCTTCAGAAGCATGCAAATATGATAACTCAAAAACGAAATGACTTGCATATAACAAATCTTGCATGTGATTTTATGACTTTGTATTCAATGTGAAATTTTAGTCTACATTAGTTAAAAAAAATCTTTTGAAACACAAAATCAATTTTATTACAGAGTAATTGAGGAAATTTTGGACGGCGACTTTACTGCTTTAAATGTGTATCGCCAGACAAAATGACTACCGTAAACTGAATGGAAACTATATTAGTCAACAATAACTCATGTGTTCTAAGCGAGAAGTATAAATTCAGTCACTGGTCACTAATGAGATATAAAATGAAACTATATTCTTAGGCACCAGTGACTGGTGCATTTTAATGGAAAGTTCAGTGTCAATCACGAGTGACTGACACTGTGTATGACACGTAAAATGTTTCCAAATTTTTACATTATGCGTTAGAACTATATTCTTAGTCACCGATGACTGATGCATTTTGAATGGAAAGTTCAATGCCAATCACGAGTGACTGACACGGTGTATGACACGTTAAATGTTTCCAAATTTTTACATTATGCGTTAGAACTATATTCTTAGTCACCGATGACTGATGCATTTTGAATGGAAAGTTCACTGTCAATCACGAGTGACTGACACGGTGTATGACACGTTAAATGTTTCCAAATTTTTACATTATGCGTTAGAACTATATTCTTAGTCACCGATGACTGATGCATTTTGAATGGAAAGTTCAATGTCAATCACGAGTGACTGACACGGTGTATGACACGTTAAATGTTTCCAATTTTTTACATTATGCGTTAGAACTATATTCTTAGTCACCGATGACTGATGCATTTTGAATGGAAAGTTCAATGTCAATCACGAGTGACTGAGACGGTGTATGACACGTTAAATGTTTTCAAATTTTTAAATTATGCTTCAGAACTATATTCTTAATCACCGATGACTGATGCATTTTGAATGGAAAGTTAAGTGTTAATCACCAGTGACTGACACATGTATGACACATTAAATGTTTCCAAATTTTTAAATTATGTTTAAGTTTCATATAAAACTGCTGCTTTCCAGTTAAATATCCTATGCAAAACGTGATGTTAATGATTCCCCGAAAAAATTATTTTCAAGCATCGTATTGTGAGAGACAGAAAAAGCACGTCATTTTGAAGTCTTACACGTGTTCTATTTATAATGTATACGATCTGTATCTTCCAAAATCATATCAAGTCTTTTAACATTATCATATTATTATAAACATATGTCTTCTGATAATCTATCTTTCGAAGTATTATAACTTCAATTTCTTATTCTTCATGGAAAATACTCATAAATTAAAATATATATATATATCTTCCTTATCATTCAATCAGGCGATTAAATATTTGGCGGAGCAGTGATAAAAAGCGGATTGAATTTCATTTCAGCGGTGATACCTTTTGTTGAAAATTATGCCAAAAAAATCTTAAAACTTGCCAGCATTCATAAAAAGATTAACACGGTAACTAAATTTACATTATTAAAAGACATTTTTTTTTAGTTTTAAAATGCTGTAAAAATTAGTTCTGTGAAATAATATTTTCGTTATTGCGGAAAACATCAAAATCTCGTTTAATTTTCAATCAGTTGTAATTCGAATTATAATTTCAAGAAAAGAAGCAATCCGTGAACAAATGCATCTCTATCATTCAAAGTATATTGGTAGCGCTAAAAATTTATTAGTGCAAATCACACTCTCATCCTCCTTCATTATTAGTTGCAATAAAGATCGTTAAGTTGGTAGCTCTAAAAATTTGGTAGGACAAATCACACTCACTCACATTTTCCATTATTAGTAGCTATCGAACTAGCGAGATCTTGAAGTCAAATGTTTCTAAAATTGACTTATAGATGGCGCCACGAATGCGCAATAGAGCTTTGAGAATATTGATGGATTAACTCCTAATTTAGGTATCAAAACTTTAATAATATTGTATTGTCACCGATTAAACAACATGAATTCTTTACAAATATGAATTTAAACAAGCTGAATAAAAGTTTTAAATTAAATATAGAAATTAAATTAAATTTCTATATTAGCTTTTGAGTTTCAGATAAGTTACATTTTTGTGAAAGTAGCTACTTCATGTAATCATTTAAAAAACATTAAAAATAGACAAAACAAAAAATATGTTAGATACTCGAAGTTTAAATATACAAATCGTAATTTGTGTTTCATATAATTATTAGAGGGCACCGCCCCCTGTTCACTTATGCTCACCAACCCCCGATCGCTTCACTCGCTCGCCATCAATTAAACCACTTTAGTCTAGCAACAGATATATTCAGATTCAATTTATTCCAAAATATGATAAAGCAATGAAAAAAATAAAAATGTAAAGCAAAAAATACACACGCAAAAATCACCTGTACCAAAATTCTTTGTAAAAACAGCAGAATTATATTCTCTTATATGCTTCCGATAGTTTCTTTCTTCAACTGAATCACTGATCAGCAAGTCTTTCAATATTTCCGGTGGATTCAACAGATATTCTAAAACATTTTTTTATCATGACAACATTTCGTGTATTTGCCACTTGAATTTATTTCTTTTTCCCAGTAACGTGCCTGGCAAAAAGAACAGAGTCCTGAAATAGTCCCACAACTACGCTCCTGTAGTTCGGAAACTTCGCTCCGTACACATAAACGTTTAACCCTATCTCGTTCATTACGACTAGATCTTATGAACGAATCTTGGGCATTTTCATTCGACCTGTCTTCTCTTTTTCGACGATTCTTTTTAAAATCGACAAGACACGACTTAAACCCATCGTAAAAAAATGTTGTCCATTTTTTTAACTGTTAACTTTTTGTTTAAGAAAATTTCAAACCGATGTAAGAATAGTGCTCGCTTGAAATCTTATCAAACCGCTTGTTGATTTTCCCGGGTGAGGTCGAAGTTTTGCCAAACGGCGATTCATATTTGGCTTGAATTTGCTTCCACGTAAGCGTTTTATATATTATTATTATTATTTTGCTTCAAACATTTAGCTGTTGCCATTCCTCTGTAGATTTACTTTTTCTAATCACAATAAATACGCAGCATGAACATTTTTGTTAGTGAGAAATAAAATATGATTACTCCTGATTTTTATAGACTTTTTTTGAAAAATTGTGTTAAAACTTTTGAAGACTTACCTAGCAAATCTAAACTCTATAGGAAGATTATAACCTGCAGTAACGTATTTAAACTTTGGAAAAAATATTGGCTTTCAGAATATACACATATTTATATAAACGTTTGCATTGTTAACGTATTGCGCACATATATTTTATAAAATGATTGGAAGCATTCTGTTTGCAAAAAAATTGTCTTCAAATATTATTCACTTTTCAAGCAAATCATGGTATTGATATAATCGATTTTTTTTCCTACACTGATTAGAGATTTAGAAGTTCGAATCTCGGTCCAGTTGAAGACCCGCTGAGTATACGAAAAAAAAAAAAACGATTTTATTCGCAAACACCCCTTGTAAATACTTTTTGCTTTTAATGTTGTCCGTGCTATTCCGATTTTCAGTAATAAAACGAAAATCGTAATACAACGAAACCGTGTTACAAAATAGGTGCACTATATCTAGCTAAATTATCTTATTTTTGTCTTATTTTTATTCTCTCCTTATACAATCGTCGTTCAGCTGTTGGACTTACATCTACAAATTTGTCACTATATACGGGGTGGTTATGATTAACCTTACCCTATAAACCGCATCCTACAACGCAAACGGATGAACGGATTACAGTGAAATTTGGTATATAGGCTATACACGAGATGTGCTCACGGAATTTCGAAAAAAAAAAAAAAAGGTTCCAAAATGTCCACCAGGGGTGCCTTTTTCGGAAAATATTAAATTTAACACAATAAACGACCAAATCGGAAAACAGAAACAATATTAGCAATCCAGAACAAAAAATTATGATTCATAAAATGTAAAACCAGAAAAAGCTGTCAATTTTTGGAAAAAAATTGTCGAGATTTGCATGCTTGCGAAGAAGAAGAGGAAGCTTTATGTAAAAAAGTTTAGGATAAGAAACGTTTGCAGTCGTTGTCATGTGTTTATGTCGATGTTTTCGGCTGTAATGATGACACTATCTCGTTCAGACTTTGAATGACTTAAAGAACTCCATAACTTTCGTCATGTGCGAATTATCACAATTGATCAGTTATGATCTGCTATTGAAGACACTGTCCATCAAGTTGAAATTTTGTAGGTGAATGAGGGTGGTCACATGGAGCACCTTTCCCTACGTCATCCTGGACACGATTAACAACTGCTCCTGTTGTGCAATTTCGTCCTAATCTGTTCTTGTTTTTGCAAATTGTTTTTCTCAAACAGTGTACTGTTATTTTTTCCTTACCTTTACTTAATGTGGTTCGATGACAAAGTGATGAGAAATTAATCAATAAATGTTAATATTGTTTCTGTATTCTATTTTGGTCGTTTATTGTGTTAAAATTAATGTTTAAAGTTTTAAAAGGCGCCCTCTGGTGGACATTTTAGAACTAATTTTTTTTCGAAATTCCGTCAGCGCATCTCGAGTTTCGTCTCTATACCAAATTTAATTGCAATACGTTCATCCGTTTGTGTTGTAGGATGCTGTTTGTAGGGAAAGTTTAATTATAACCACCCTGTGTTTTGGATGTGAGCGTGTGTAGCAACAAATTATTTTTAAAATTCATATTACAATTTTAATTAATCAAAAATTTCTTCTTTGCTACTTTAATACCGTTTTTTCTCAAAATAGATAATCTCGTGAATATACAACAAAATAAACGTGTGATATCGAGTAATATATAACCTTATAAATGCAGTTTTTTAGATGTAAAAACACTTTTTTAGTCCTTCTTTATGAAAAAAGAAATGATTATCATAGTATCGAAAATTTCCCAAGAACAAAATATGCCATAAAGATCGAGAAATTCTTGTTGAGTTTTGTGCATTTTTTTTTATATTACCTTACCGAAAAAAAATTAAAAATTATTATTTTAAGTAATATTATTACAATATTTTTTGAGAATAGAAAATTTCTATTTATTTCAATATATTTGGAAAACATGAGACATTTGTTGCATTCAATCAAAAATATAATGAAATTTTAAATTGCTCTGGCAGAAATTTGTTACTTTTTCTGTTTTGATTTTGGGTTTCAATCTAATTGAAGTTAAGCTTTTTGAATTTAAATCCCCTTCCCCTTCTGTATTTTTCTTTTTGAAAATCTAATTCCGAATTGAAAACAAGGATAATATTTTTACAAGAATCTAATCACTTTTTTCCCTCTATTTTCGCGGCTTTGATCAGAAGATTTTCCGACAAAAGCAAAAAATAAATCAAAGCTCTCTAGAAAATTTCGACAGGTAAAAAAGTATAATTTAAAATATCTCGTTCGCTTCTAAATGCAAAAGAAACAACAAAATTAATGGAAGCTTTTGGAAAAATTTTAACACTGTTTGTTTTTACATGATATCAAATATTTCTTCCTTTGATAATGCGCGAATCTAAGAAAAAATTGAATTTCAGATTTCCTTTTAATTTTTTATCATTTATCTAGTCGTTTATATTTATAATAAATTTTATGCACTTTTCCCACAAAAGATTTCATATTCTTAAAATGAAAGATACACCATTTTGTTCTCTCTCTCTGTAACTACTTCCAGTTTTGAAAAAGATATTAATTAGAAGAATTCGTATTGCATTCTAACTTATCACTGAACAAAATCTTGAAATGGTAAAATATTTCAGTTTTTTTAAATTGTGTTTTTTAAAGAACTAAAATTTTACTTATTCTTATATATTATGTTAGAATTTTAAAAAGAAAGATTTGAATAAAAACTACTGAAATATTTTTTCATTATAAATATTGCAAAACTACGGAACGTTTTAACTTTTTGTTTCCAGCTTATTAAAAATGACAGAACGCAAAATGTATTTTGATAGCTTTTCATAAAGAAAAAAAAATAATTTTTTCCTATTGTCAAAACATTAATAATGAGAAGAGAAATAATAAATGAAATAATAATATACTTCCTGTACCAAAACTGCAAAATATTTCATGTCAATAAAAAAAATCATTAAAAACAACGAACTAGTAAGCTATCTAATGCCATTCTAACAATGCACTCTACTATATAATACATTTGAGATCTCCGTGAATTCGAAAATGCAGCCAGATGGCTTAAAATGTTAACTCAAAACCCCATTCAATTACAGGCTTGAAACTTGGTATGTAGCCTTTCTTCCAAACAGTTTCTATTAAATTTTGGGAGAAATCTACGAAACATTCATCTGTTCATGTCCAGATAAATACGATATATCAAAAACACACAGTATGCATTTTTACCACTATGCCTTAAAAAATATGACCTTTCTCCAAATATGTAATATTTATCATATTTTAGACGAAATCCGTCTATAGGATACCTGTATGAGGCATGAACTCAATGATTCAGAATCGCAATTTGAAGAAACATGCCTTAGAAATATATATATGGAGTTCAGAGTATTTCAAAGGAAATTCGCTAATGAAAAGTCTATATTATCCCGTGAACACAAAAATCCAGAAAATGAAGAAGTATGGTATTTAGTATGTGACCCTTTCACCAAATGTACAGATTTATTTTATGTGAACATAATAATCCTCTGAACGAATAGATATGAAATTTAACATGTGATTTTTTTCATAAAATGTGCAGATTTCTTTCAAATTTCAAATTAAATCCATTTATATAGAGTCTATCTATTCATCAGCCCATATTCATGTGAATATATCATAATAATGCAAAGAGTAAGTAGAATTCAATTAAGAATCCAGATTTATCATCAAAACTGTTGATTTGAAACAAATGTTGGTTCCAATATGTCACAAGAGGTAATTATTCATCTATATGAAAAAGCGATAACTTTGTGGTGAAAACTTATAAGTCAATTAACAATTACGCTACACGAGCAATTGCTTTTGTATCGTGGTCATGTTACTGGACTGCGAACCACAAGGTTCCAGGTTCTATCCTCGCTCATTCCAATCCGCCACATTGGTGACCTCGAGCGATGATCATTCAACCTTCGTACAGCTGTTGTGGCGCCATCTACCCACATCATACCAAAGTCGTCAGATTCACTTGACGCAGCAACAGCATCAGCAACCACTCTCCCACACACGCTCACCACAACGCGTGGCGCTTCTCAAATGGTTACAGGCGCATTAGACTCAACAGCAAAATACATCACCACTCAACAACCATATGGTTCGACTCACTGGAGGGAGAGTCTGTGGTGAAAGTTTATAAGCCAGTTAACGATTACGCTACATAAGCAATTGCTTTTGTATTGTGGTCATGTTACTGAATCTTGGACCACAAGGTCCCAGGTTTTATTCTCGCTCATAACAATCCGCTACAACTTTAAAACCCTAAGATTTAGACAAATAATTGTTAAATGTAGTCTTACCATCTATATTGTTGATTTCTATCAGATTTTACAAAGAAACCGTAAAACTAAAGATATTAAATGTTTTTTCACTGTAATATGAATCCCAAAGTGCGTCATCTTATTATCATCCGAGATGATCTAGTGAAGGACACTAACACTGATTTCGTTTAAATATAAGAAAATTTACCATTTCATCATTATCATTTTTTAGCGCATTTTAA
The DNA here is from genome assembly GCF_947563725.1 of Argiope bruennichi. Classification (NCBI taxonomy): domain Eukaryota; kingdom Metazoa; phylum Arthropoda; class Arachnida; order Araneae; family Araneidae; genus Argiope; species Argiope bruennichi. Next base: position 25,418,020 of record NC_079156.1, on the reverse strand, counting down.
AATTAAAAAATATATATATCATTTATAAAATTATTATTCACAATTTTTTTTTGAAATTTGACATTTAAAAATATTTTTAATGGTTTATTTTTTAAATTTTTGAAATGAAATTACAAATTGTTTGCTCAGTTTCATCAAATATTTAATCGCATGTTTATTTTTCATAGTTAAAAGCTCAGGAAGAACGATTATGTTTATTATCTTTGCAATTTACATGACGAACATGAAAGTGTATTCTAGAAAGTGAACGAGATGCTAGAAGGTGGGGCTTATTTTTTGACAGTTTACTTTAATAGCAGTATAATATCATGGATACATGCCATGCCCGTATTAAACAAATAAGGTACAAAGTTCTTAAATAAAAATGCTTCAATGTCCCCCCATTTGATACTTAAAAATACTTTTCTGAAATAATTATGCGTATCAAATTAAGTTAAAGACATCTTATTGAAATTAAAGACAAACCACGTTAAGTATTTAAAGAATACTCTCGGAGCAAAAGTTGAAGAATTATTTTACGAGTTTCCGTTTGAGAAGGGAAAGATTTTAACAGAGAATTTTATTTTCGGAGGTGTGGCATTAACTATTTTTAATTTAGGAGAGTTTCGCGCTTCCCAGTATTATAAAAGAAACCGAATATGCATATTAGAGCCTTTTTTTCCACTATTGAAAAGAAAATTTGACGCACAATTACAATTTTAGATACATTATAAAATTCATAATTTCTTTCTTTCTTTCGGTTTCGTTTCTTTTTTAGTTAACATGCATGCGAAAGTACATACCGACCAATTATTAACCCTTTGACGGATTTGATTTAAAATTGGATATTAATCTACGTTCAAGATGAAAAATACGTATGTGTACCAACATCACGTTTAGTAGATATCATGTTTACTTACACTTAGCCAGTCGAACTTCCTGAGAGAGGATTTCAATCAAAATTTGACAGAAATATAAAACTTTTGTGCCAGTAAGCTTGAAACATGAAGATCAATAAAAACCACGACATCTCTTCCGAGTTCAAATTTTTTGAAGATTATAATATCATATACTTCGGATAGGTGAAAGTGGGGGGGGACATCCAGTGGGAATAGTTTCCCCAAAACTTTCTAGCATACTCTCTAATAACTAATGTGGTAGGATTCTTCCATGGCATTGGCGTACAATAGTTACGAAATATTAACCTTTGGCGGGAATTTAGCATTTCTACGTCGTGCCATTCTTGGCGACTTATTTGGCGATTATTCCCTAGCATGCGGTGAACATTATCCAAAAATTCCGATTTCCGTTTTTCTCCACCGATTGACACAAAACTGCGCATGTACTCACAAAATCTCCTCCAAATTTGATATACTCATGCCATGAGGTTTTTGAGTTACTGCGTTTATTTATTTCTGAAAGTACAAGTCGACAGCCAGCCAATCCGCATTCGGATCTGGCTCAGAATTTGAAAGGTGTCTATAATATAAATGTTAAATATGTGCATGGAATTCTATCACTTTAGTTGTCTCCGTTTTGTAGCTATCATGCTTATTTATATTCGAACAGCCAGTCAGACGGACTTTTCCGATCAGATTTCACTGAAAATTTGACAGAAATCTGCAAAGTTGGTATAAAGACCGCATACCAAATTTCAACCTTTTAGCTCAAAGCGGTTATCAGTTATCTTTGTCCTAGACAGATAGCCGGATGGACATTTCCCTAAGATCTGTTTTTCGAACTAAGGGAGCTCAAAATATCAAGATTCATTAAAATTTCGAGTTCGAATTTTTTGAAGATCGCTATACTTTCTCTATACTAAGTATATCGACTTTAGAAGCTCAAAATATTTTGGATTTCCTATATCATAATGAAAATAGAATTTTCCAAATTGAACAATAATATATCCTAGTGAATCAAGCACTGTTAAGAGTGGACAGTGGGTGTTGGATTCACGTCCCTTGGGTTGCGAGTTCGAACCTCGCCGGCCGAAGACTCCCCGCGTGCGTGGTGGCTGGCGCGCGTATAAATATGTCGTGGTTACAAAGTCCTCCATGTCGAGAGTAATACCACTGGGGAAACTGTATCAGGGGTGATTGTTCTCTGATTCATGTCTAAATTACGATCTGTGGATGAGTGAATGAAATGCGTGAATGAAGTCCGCCCCGTAAAACGGGTTGTGACTCGTGTGTAAGTCGTTCTCTTGGCCCTAGATGGCGCTACTGGAAAAAACAAGAGACGTACCTTTGGTTTAAACCACTAATGACTTCTTAAAGTCAGTGGGTTTGTCTAGACAAGAGCTATTAGAAACAACAAGAGTAGACAATATCTAGTGAGTACAAGAAAAAAAGTGCAAAAAGAACTCTAGCTGGCTTTCGTTCCTGATCATGGACTCTACTTTAGACTGAGCCATTGAATGTTTTTATTTTTTCATTTATTTACTTATTTTTTCATTTGTTTATTTATACTTTTCTCTTCGCTTATTTATTTTTTTGTTTATTTATACTTTTCTCTTCGTTTTTTTTTGTTTGTTTATTTATACTTTTCTCTTCGCTTATTTATTTTTTTTTGTTTATTTATACTTTTCCCTTAGCTTATTTTTTTTATTTATATTTTCCGCTTTGCTTTTTTTATTTTTCATTTTTTTTCTGTGTTCTAAATTTAAATTGCCTATCTTCGGTAAATTTTATTATTTACAAATTATGTTTCAATGATGCTGTTGGAATATTCTGCAGGCTCTTCTGCTTGGGCCATTTAGACCTCTCCACTTTTTTCTTTTATGCCATCTTTTTTTTTCTTCTTTCTTTGGCTATTTTTAGCTTCTAGTACAAAAGATTATGAAAAAAAAACGAATAGCTAGTCCTTTGATATCTATTTAAATTCTATTTTTCAAAATTTTACTTATGAGCTTTTACCGGTGTAACGCCACTTTTGGCACGGACATAATCATCATCAGAATACTACGTATACAAAAAAAAGTAACAAACACGCCGATTAAAAGAAAATGCTGTGCCCTTTTTAAGGATTTTTTTTGTAAATGTAAACAAAATAAACTCATTGGTATGCCGTATAAACGCAATCATGTTTGGCTCAATTGCTTCGTTAATAAGAACATGTTTATAGGAATGCTAATATTAACATTTATTTAGTGAGTGTATAAGCTGGTATTAACGAAATAAATCTTTCATGATATGGATATATATAATTTTGTCTTGCATTTAAGATAAAATATAAACGATGCGGTGTCTCGCTATTATTCGGACAAACGACGATGGAATATTTTTTTCAAAAATAAAAATTTCTGCAGAATAGAAACAAAAGATACCGGAGGTTAGTGCAGACATGAAGCTCATACATAAAAACTACTTTTCCTTTTTAAGATTCATTCAGCATCTTGTTTTGCAGAGATATTTCATGTTTCCACTACTTCTGCCAGAAAAAAATTACTCCAAGAGCAATAAAAGAAAGAAAGCCACATTAATGGCGCATAATTGCAAATCAAAATTATTCTGGAACTGTTTTAATGTTCTTTTCACCAAGGAATGAGTTGAACACGTCATGCAGTTATGACTTTCCAGCTGCCATCTTGTCATGAAGCCAGCGATTTTGGGGTAAAAGTTGTGGAAAAGTTCGAAAATTCACTAGAGACGCAAAACGAACTTTGGATGATCACCAAGAATAAGATACGCTTGCGTAAGGATGAAATAATTTGTTTTATTGCTGTTTAGCGAAAAAAAAAAAGTTTTTTTTTAGCTACCATGGAAACATGAAACAAATGAATTTATTTTTCCAACAAATTTACATATTTATAATAAATTATGGAAATAAAAAAAATAGTTCCTAATGTATAGACAAACTTAGTTTCCGAAATTTCAAAATAACAGGATTCGGAACTTTGCCGATCTTCAATCGTATAATTTAAAAATTTAGCAATAATTATTCCAAATCTCTACATTGTTTAAAATCAACTTTTGCACTATTTCGAAAACTATTTTATTTAAGTCTATATTTAACAGATTTAGCTGCTAATTACATTTAAAACAGTTTATTGTATCATTTTACAATGCTTGCAAAGACTTGGAGGAGCAATATCAATTTGCTAGCTAGTCTATTGCCATAGACTAGCTGATTATATTCTGTAATTTGGTGACAAATCAGCAGCGATATTGAATCCAAAGAAATTTCAACATATTTCAAGCAAATAAGAATATTTTGATATTTTGTATCAATGCTTAATACGGCAGTTAGTAAACTTTCATTGAATTTGAGGTGCCTAATAATTACGAACATATTTATCGGAAGCAACTTTTTTTGAGAAACAATTTTGATTGACTACAGATCTTAATATTTAGAATTGCATTAACTCTTCATAATAGAAGACAACATCAAATCTTTAAATAGAAAAACTGAAAAAAAGGCTGTACAACTTAAGGAACTTTTGGTTACTCATTAGGAGTTTTTTTCGCAAGGTAGTATTTTCTTTTGAAAGGAAAATATGAGCAGCTCTTCAGATAAACCACTATCTTTCCTTGGTAGCTGGGTACTATTATGGAAGTAAAATAAATTTCAACTCAAAAAGAATAAGACCAATAAATAATAGAAAATTTTTGCATAATAGATATGCTATATATTTCATACACCACACACCTGCTAGAAAGTAAATATGTTTAGCAATAAAATATATAATTCACAGAGTATTATTATTATTATACTAGTCGCCTTTGGTGAGCAGCTGGTTGGTCAGGATTGATGCTGCCAAAATTTTCAACTGAATGGTTCGATAATCATATCTTAATGAATTTCTCATCAAGATAGATATGCAATACATGTTATTTTAGAAGCTTGCACCGTTGTGTTCTGTTCTTGTGCTATGCAGTTCTCTAATTTTCTATCATTTCACCCAAAACTTGGCCTTTAACTGGATGCGGAATAGATTAACAAAAATAGTTTCTGGTAAAAACTATTTTTAAAAAAGCGTGCTTTAATAATGTTTCTTCTTCGTTTGCATGATCGAAGTAAAGTTGTGAGCTGTATATTATTATACTTAATTGTAAATTTAATAGTATTTTAAACATCTTATTAAAAGTATACTTTAAGCGGAAATATAACCTAACAAACATATCTTCACCATCAACAATGAAAGAAAAAAAAAATCCAGGATGAAATATTGATATCAACAATGAAAACGATTTGAATTGCTTCATAACATTGTAATATACTGTAACAAAAAGAGCTTAAAAATAATTTTTTTAAGTATTTGAAGGTAGAAAAAAATTGTACTGCCACTAAATTGGTATCATTGACAGGATAATTTTTTTTAATAGTGGGATTGTGTAAAATTAATTTTTGTGCTATATTATCTGTAGTAATTATGGAAGAAAGCCATCAACATTACACTTCATTTTTAATTGTTTAAATTTTAAAAATAACCCTCTAAGACCCATATCATTGCTATCCAAATACCAAATGTGTCAAATTTGGTAGCTATTAATTTAAAACTTTGTTCCTATAGTGCACATACCAATTCACACACACATTCACTTTTAATAATAATAGAGATGGAAATAAAAAATGCTAGCTACTCTTTTTGTTTGATTTTCGTTATTATTAAGTCACTTTTTAGATCTCCGCAACCAGTTTTTATTTTTATTTATTCCTTAAAGGGTCATACGAATAATGATAAGAAAAGGAAGAGACAGTTTTCTTTAACTAAATAGGAACAGATAATGCACAATATTCAAAAGATCAAACGCCCGACTAATGTTAATTTGCAAGATTTCAGAAATAAAAGTTTCATCAAGTCCACAAAAAAGATTTCAAAAAATAAAGTTATGCCAGGGATTATCTTGCATGACAATAGCGTACAATAGTAACAAATATTAGCTTTTGGCATGAATTTAAGTATTTTTAGTGAATACAACGTATGATCCTTGACGAGCAATTTGGCGAGTATTCTAAAGACGAATTTGTGTTTTGGGGATATTTTTTGATACCGACTGAAACAAAAATCTGACACAAAACTCCACTCGTAGTCACCAACTTTGATGCATTTATGTCAATGCATTTTTGAACTATCACGTTTACTTATTACAGAAAGTACAGACCGACAGACAGTCAACCCGTTGTTAGATTTTGCTCAAAATTTGAAAGATGTCTACACTATAGATGTCAAATCTGTGTACCGAATTTTATTTATCTAAATATCTTAGTTTTGTTATTATCGTGTTAATCTATATACGAACAGTCGGACAGACGGACTTTTTCTTCACAGGTTTTACTCAAAATTTGACAGGAATCTATAAATTTGGTGTATAGAGCGTATACCAAATTTCAGTCTCCCAGCTCAAAGCGTTTTCGAGTTATCTTTGTCACAGACAGACGAACATTTTCCATTTTTTCGAACTCAGAGAGGTTTGAAATTTGGAGATTCGTCAAAATCTCGAGTTCAAATTTTTTGATGATTATCACACTTTCTCTATACTACATATACTAGAAAGCCAAAATATGTTCTTTTATGTGGAAATAAATTTATTGGGGAAAAAGATTATTTTTACTTTTAATATCAAAAAATAACATCGGGTATGCATCATCAAAATTGTTCTTTTTACAATCGAAAATATTTTCTGAACCGTATTTTAGCTTTTGAACTTCTTTCATACTTAATGCATCTTTCAAAGATTCGAAACTGCAGCTCACTCATTCAATCAAATTCAAAATTCTCACATTACCTCATTACCTTCATTTTTCATGATATGTAAGTTATTTATCTGCTTTATAGTTCAGAATGATACAAATGTAACATGTATTTTCCCTTTAAACAAAGTGATGAAAATGGAAAATTTAAACTGAAGAAAAGATTTTTTTTTTGTTTTCTAAAGCTTTTAAATGAAATACAAAAATATATTCTGGCACGTTGTCAAACTTTAACAAATAACCAAACAAAAGTAATTAATTCTCATCAAAAGAAACGAGATTATTTGCGTTACAATATTTTACGATTTAAATGGATGAAATTAAAAAAAAACCCCAGATAAAACATTATTTACAGCCAAAAGCACTTATAAAATTCTTAATAAATAAAATCACCAAAAATGCATTTTTTTTTTTTTGGTTTATGGTCATTATTATACTTTCTACATTTTGAGACTATTTGCTTCGCCAGTATTAATGGTTGCTATAAATTTCAATTAAATACTTTCCTCAAGTTGGTATTAATGTCTTTTAAGCAAAATATTTTTAAATTTTGTAAGGCATATAGCACATAAAATATTAGAAACTCAATATTTAGCTCAATTTGTTTTGTTTATTGTCTAATTACCCTAACTTTTTGGGATTTCTCTTAAATTATCAACTTTAAATATGAAAAACGGAAGGGTTAAAATAGATGTGAGCTTTTTGATAAAATTAAAAAAAATCAATAATTTTTTTTTCTCAATACATCCAACAATTCACGAGAAAGAGTAGAAATGTCTAAAATTGTTTTCTCCACTGACTTATTCTGAATTATGAAAAAATTATCAAAAGAGTACCTTATATTGAAACTTAATAAACACGAGAAAATACCTCCAAACTTCATATCTTGATCATCAACAATGGGGGAAAAAGCAGCAGCGAAAGATAAAAAACGACAACGAAAGAAAATTATAAAGCAAAAAATTGGCATGATCAAAAATATCATATTTTGAAATTTAAAATGATGTAAAAATCATTTTTGTGCTGTAATATGTTTTGATATTTCATGGATAAACGCTTCATTTTTTTTCTCAATTTTTAATAAATTAAATTTTTAATTAAATTTTCAAAATAATTGATCTGAGGTGCATATTTTCACCACGAAAGTAATATAAATGTATTAAGTTTAGCACCTCTAGATCAGACAGTGTTATTTACATTGCGTCACCACTTAAATACGCACACACACACATACACGCACATACATCTTCATTATTAGTGAAGATATATATTCAATACTAGTTCCATTTTCATATAATTGTGCAGATTGCTTCCCAACTAGAGCGAAAGAGAGACAAAATTATATTTGTAAGATTTACAAAGTTGTTGTTTCATTACTTATTTCAAATGACATATAAAATATGATATATTTGAGCTAATTAGAATAAGTTCATATGAGAGTTGTAAATATTTTTATTCACATGGAAAGAATTATAAAAAAATATACGACTAAAAAAGAGATTTTTGCCGAATATCTTTAAAGAGGTCATTGTATGACATGGAATTTAATTAATCTCAGACACTGAACCGAAGTATATTTACTATGAATAGCCTTACTATGAATGTTTACAACGAGTAGGATATATTGTAAAAGGATATATTATAATTTCCTCCTTTTTTTTAAGAATATTTTCCAAACAGTCTTATTCAATCGAAGATCAAATATTTTTATTATTAAAGTCTGATATTTATGCTGTTAAAATGAATTGCATTTCTTCAAAACTAATTTAATCAACAATGAATTTGGAAAAAAGTTACTGTCAATCAATAACCATGTCAGTATGAAGAATTGCATTAGTTACTTTATTCACCACTTATAATTCCTTGAGATTTCTAACTTTGGGATAGTATGAAATATTTAATTACATTAGAAAATTCCTTCTAACGGGCCATAAATAATCAGTGACCTTTTTGAGAAAGTTGCACTCAAAAAGATGTGTTTCAAATCACTCAAAAGTTTATTATCTTATATTCACCAACATTGTTTATCCCTTTACTTTTAAATGAATAAAAAAATTTTACCAGCAATAATTAAAAAAAATAAATTCATTCCAAATTTGTAGATTAATGACAATTCATAATACATTTAAATGTGATTTTACCTCTTTTATATTTATTATATTAATATCAAATATTCTAACGTGAGTCATTTCGATGTAAACACCACGGCATAGGTAAGTCCTGAAGATATGCATTTTCAAAATCGAAACGTGGAATTCATTTAAATATTTATAAATATTTTTCAATTGATTACGGCATAGCTTGCTCCACCTGGGATAATATTTTATTAATTTGAAATATTTCATTTAAGAAAGTAAGAAGTTAAACAAAGATCAATCATTTATAAGCGTCTTGTAATTTCTTTTGTTTATTTTCCGTGAAAAAAGTGTCGGAATGTTGTCCCAGCGTTGCTTTTTTTTTCTTCTTATCCCTAATTGGCTTTCCCCGAACCTGATGTCCCTGCTTCTATTTGACAGCGAAAGTTTAAAAAGAAGAAGGCGGGAAGACAAGATTAAGATTGATATGCGAAGTTTGTTTCCAAACTCTACATTGATGTATGACACAAACAGATAAAGATAAAAAAACACGCGAAACGTAAATGATTTTTTTTGTCTTGTTTATAAAGGAGAGAGAAGAAATTTATAAATGTAAAGCAATTGATTAAAACTCATTTTACACATCTCGATTTTAAAGTTGTCAACTATTTTGTACGAATAACATATAATCTGTATAAATTTTAATAATTTATTCCTTAACATGCAATTTATAACAGGAAATATCTAATAGAACTTACATTGATCATGATTTTAAATCAATCGCTCAATAAGATACGGCAAGCGTATTCTTCATTCCTTCATTCCGTGAATTGATGCAAAATGACAACGAAATTTTTATATAATTATTTTATATATAAGTTTATTTATGCAAACCAGCAAGAGTAATCACACCAAAATGTTTTCGCATAGTCACTAATAAACTTGACATGCCAAAGAACCCCTTACATGACATTGGCTTATAATAGTTACGAAATATTTTTTGGCTTGAATTTAGCATTTTTACTAAATCTATCTTATCATTCTTGGCGATTTATTTGGTTATTAATCTCTGACCTGCGGTTAATAGTATTCGAAAGACGAATTTATGTCTACGACACGTTTTTCTACATCGACTAAAACAAAAAGTTGACACAAAACTGCACTTGTAGTCACAAACTTCCATACCAATTTGATATATTTAAGTCATTGCGGCTTTGAATTATAGAATTTACATGCTTTTGAAAATACAGACCGACAAACAGTCAACCTAAAGTTAGATTTGGTTCAAAGTTTGACAAATGTCTACACTATAAATGTTAAATGTGTGTACTGAATTTTATTCTTATAGCTCTCTCCGTTTCCTAATTGTCGTATTAACTTATATTCGGACAGACGGACTTTCTCTGAATAGATTTTACTCAAATTTTGATAGAAATTTCCAAATTTGATATAAAAACCGTATATTAAATTTCAGCCGTCTAGCCCAAAGCGTTTTGGCGTTATCTTTGTCAGAGACAGACAGACAGGCATTTAATAAAATGTGTTAGGGAGGCGGCGAACTCATGGAGGTCTAAAACGAGGAGATTCGTCCAAATCTCGAGTTCGAATTTTTTGATGAATTCTATACTTCCTCTATACTACGTATACGAGAAAGTAAAAAGCGAGTTTTTATTAACGCTTCAAGAGTTAAAGGTTTTTTTTTTTTTTTTTTTTTTTTTTTTTTTTTTACATTTTAACAGAAATAAATCATACCATTTTCTAACGGACGTAAACTAAGTTACAATAAATTAAATTATTTAATATGTACAAAAAATTAAACTTAATGTGTATAAAATTAAAGATGATTTATATGCAAAGCAATTTTTTTTATCAACCACTTATCAAACATAAAAAAAGGGAAACAAAAAAAAATCAAAAGACACCTTCTTCTCTTTAATAGAACAACTCCACTCTACTCTTCCGGTGCAGACGATAAACCTATTCCTAAATTCCATTAGATTCCTGCAATGGTTCTAATACATCCGAAACGAACCATTCTATCGTATTTAGTGGTCAGTTTATTTCATTCTGGCATCAGAATCTTCTATTTATTTTTTCACATTCCTTTCCGCCAATAACGTTTTTTCTTCTTTTCGTCGTCGTCACAAAAAGTAATTTTTCAAATTGGGACAGATCCAATAACATTTGGTTTTAGATTATTCCTCCCTTCCCCCCTTCCCTTACATTTGGAAGGGGCACGAACGTTTTTCTGGCCCCGCCCCTTCCGTAGCACGTACTATTTCATCCAGTGAGTTAGGGTGAAAAAAGTGATAGGATGGCGAGTGAAGGCAAGTTGCCAATGGTTCCGAAGTGTGAATGTGAAATATTGGCTGGCCATGACAGTTTCGCTTTTTTTTAGCTCCTTGTTAAAGAGATTGATAGCTCCAGTTAATCTGCGGTCTTATCAATATACCATGTTCGAAAACCGTGTAGAATTTTCCTGATTTAAAACCCGATTCTCTCTTCAAAATTTGGCAGCATAATGTTTTAATGTCATTAGTGCCAGAAGTTAATGTTTATGGCTCAATCAGTTTGACGGTTGCAGAAGTTTTGATGGATTCGAAGATTTAAAAAAGATATGTGAGAAGTTTGCCAATAGATTAAAATATTTACGGATAATTCTAATAAATGTTAATACATAACAAGTACATCGATGAAAGATTACACATTTGCAAGTAACATTACTTCTCGCGCACATCTGCAAATGTCGACATTCAGCATGATGAATGTTGAATAAAATTATTGTAAGTCAAAAATGATTAAAAACTAAATAACCTTTTAAATTATAATCTATTGTTAAAACATATTCAGACTTTACACCGTTGATAACCCAAACATCACTAACACTTCTTAATTCTATATTTACAAATAAAAAATTGTCAAAAAATGGCTGATGAATAGGTATTTATAAAGAATTTACTCAATTAAATCAAATTTTTTAAAACATTTTTCAAAATTATTTAATAGACATTTATTATTATTGATTAAATATATAAGTAAAATCATTTTATTAAAAAAAATCGCAATAAGAATTTTGTAGAGCAAGGGAATTAATATTCTTTGTTCGACAATTTTCTAAACTATTAGTTCGATAATATTATTTTGTTCGTTATTTTTTTCATTAAGCAGTAAGAACTTTTTTTTACATCACGGCTCAGTTTAATATCATATATTGCCATTCATAGATTCGGAACCTTCTGTGCGGTTGCGCATCTTAAAGAGAGCTTATTTAATAAAAAAAAAAAATTGGTGGGGTTGAGAGGAGAAATGAAAAGAGGAAATGTTATACAACTGCTTATCTTTCTTCATATCATCCTCTAACTTAGTACAATCGACTAAAAGTGCTAGTCTCAGGATCCTGAGAAGAACAGCACATTTTTTTAATGAAGAGCAACTCCAGCATTTTTGTATTCATGCTAGAACAAGTTCCCATTTGATTTTTTAAAACCACGCTAAAATGTTTATTTATTAATTTGTATATATGATGTCGTAGTGTCTCATTATATATCCATAATTCCGCAATTTTCATCTAATTTCCGTTGCAACTATAGAAAATTCTGTAGCTGTTGGAGGATATGTACCGAGTAATTATGAAAAAAAAAATAACCCGGCATATAAGACTGTAACAATCATAGCATTCATAAGAACGAAAAAAAAAATAGTTCAAGGTATTTTGAGGTACGCACACAAGAATCATATGAAAAACGACAGCTAAAACTTTAATAACTACTATTACAGTGATAAAATTTCAAAATTTTCAAATGGTAACAGCAATTGTTTTGAAATTGGAATGCTTTCTTCTTAACAAAAAACAATAAATAGCAAAAGAATGATACTTGCAGCAAGAAAATCACGTTAACTAGACAAACCAGCGCTAAATAGACTACTAAGAAAAGTGATAACAACCTACCATAGTGTGTCTACCATAGATGTGAAGTTCAACAGAATATTTTCGACATGGTTACGTACTTTGGTTCTAGGCACCATCTGCCGCATGCAACGTGTCATCGTGGCTGAAGTAGATCAAGTAACAAATTTGTGGAACACAACAAAATGTTTTGCTTTCTTTTGTTTCACTGTTGTTATTGGCTGTTTTCACTTTTCTTCTGTCTATCTCTGGTGATTTTCATGTTACAGGTACCATCCAACGCTGTTTATTGTTTTTTGTTACGAAGAATACATTCCAATAAAAAAAATTGATGTGAACACATTCCAAAAAAAAAAAAAAAATTGGTGTTGCCTCTTGAAAATTTGAAATTTTGTCATTATAATTGTAATTATTAAACTGTTGCTTTTCATATGATTCTTGAGAGCATAACTCAAAACCAAAAGCGCTGAACCAAAATTTTATTCCATTTCTGTGAACGGTATGAAAGTTACGGTCTCATATATCGGGATAGTTTTTTTTTTTTTTTTTTTTTTTTTGTAATGACCTCGTATATTATGATCAAAATGCAGAAAAGTTTATGTAACATCATATGTAGAGAAACTATTGATATTTAAACGAAACGTACTTTCTAAATAAGAAGCTAAACTTATACAAATAGCAAAACATTTATCAAATAATATGATTAATATTATATAATCGCATTTGCAGCTTGAAGGTATCATTTTTTTTTCGAAAAGTCGAGGTAACTTTTATAAAAGAGAGGTTAAAGCTAATGAATTCAATAAAATAAAACGTTATATATTCGATTTTCATTACGAAATGTATTAGCATCCATAAAATGTGTTAAAGCAGAAATTTTAGTACGTTAATGTGTTATTTATATTCTTCAACCAGGATTAAATGATTCTGCATATCATTTCACACACATTACACATGCGAACGCTGCTGGCTTAATGAAAATCACTTGCAAACATCATTTCAAATTTTATTCTCTGCTTAGATTAAGGTTGGATTCTATCCATCGGCACTTCGGGACGTTAAAAAAAAAGAAGGTAACGATGCAGATTAATGAAGTTGCTCGTGTTCCTCGACATTCTGCGGTGTTGCATCAGGAATCTGGGCAACTTAATTAAGGGCATCGATTTTGGAGGCCATAGAAGGAAATGTATCCGAGCATTCTGCAGATGCACAGACTGCTGCCACACACAAAAAAAATTCTTTTTGAGAAATTCTTATCGCAATTGGAAGACAGCTTGACAAACAGCGGCAAAATAAATGAAGTAAGTTACATTTCTTTTCAGAATCATTATCTCAACTATATTAATGGTGATGTGGGAGGTTACCAGAAGAGCATTAATCACTTTCAAATAAGGATTAAACTGAAGTTGGTTATTGAAAATTTTATATTTTCACTTTTTCGAATAGAAATCATACATAAAAAGGGTAATGTAATCATCAAAAAAAAAAAAAAATCTCGGATTACTTTCCCCACTTAATACTTTCCTGCGCCTAAAAACTTATTTTTCGAATTATATATACTTGCGGGATTATTGTATTTTATACAATAATTTAATAAAAATATAAGATTTTATAAAAATTATAAAACGTTGCAGGCATGAAATCTGATATATTAGCTTTTCAAGAAATGTATTGTATTTATTTTCAGGTTTTGGACAAAATAATCCGCCGATGTGTTTATGATTCCGATTCATACATATGTGAATACATAATTGAACCAATAGAAGTGGTCTACCGAAAATTTTTCGCATACTTTCTAATAAACATATCCCCATTAACCTCCCCCCATTAAGCGGGAATCTTAGATATAACAATGAATAGCCAAATAGACATATAATGTACGAGCACTCAGAGTTTTATTTTCTAAGTTTCGTAATAAAAGTTTTTGTGCTTGATAGAATCTATTATATTATATATATATATAATCGTCCACCGCCGTGTGTAACGCTGGATGGAGTTATATATCTCCGTATTTGGTTTGCATCATTACCGAAGGAGAAATCTCAACTTATGCTTTGGTGTCTCGCAAATGAATCAGTTTTTTTTTTCACTGTTTAAATTGACCAATTTATCGGTAGTCGTCTAAACCTAAGCATGAATAATTAGAACAGGCCCATCAAATGAGATATGCATTTGTTATTAATTCATACTACATGTTCTCCCTTCACAGATTAAATGGAAAGTTATTCTTGATGTTTTATTTCAACATTTAAAAAAAATTGTATTTGAAATTTCTGTTTTCCTGTTAATTGATCACTATTTATTTTAATAGGATTTTAGTGGTTAGTTTTGATTTGCATATTGGCGAAAATTATGTGCAAAAAAAAAAACCCCACTCAAAGAAACGAAACTTATAATGTTACTCTATATTGAAATTTAATATGTACTATAAATAATATTTTTTTTTAATTTCTTAATATTCTGCAACATGCATGATATATTCTACTACATCTTTAGATATTTAATCTTTGAGAATTAGATCTTAGATAATTTTTACAGCATTTTCTACTACAACTCTGATCAGTTTAGATTGGTCACATCTTCTTCTTAAAAGAAAACAGAAAATGTAATTTTTACACCTTTTATCAAACCGATTGAAACCAGATTATATAACAAACTACAAATTTAGTAACAAGGTACAAAATTCAAACAAACACAAAAAAATTCATGAAGTCGTTGCATTTTTTCAATTACTGTGCTTAAAAGCGAAAGTACAAATCAACAGACTGCCAACCGTTTAATGATTTAACTCAAAAATTGATAAAATTCTAAACACAACATAGCAAAACTGTGTACCACGTTTCATTTATCTGGCTTTATAAGTTTCGTTGTACTAGTGTTCACTTGTATTCGGACCAGAAAATTGATATTTGTATTCAGACAGCTCAAATGCAAGCTTTCTGTGAATGAATTTTGTTCAAAATATGAAAGAAATATATAAATTTGTGTAAAGGCCATATAACAAATTTCAATCATTTTTCTCAGAGCCCTTTTGACAGACAGACATAAAACAAAAAATGTTTTTTTTTAACTTTGAAAGAAAATGCAATTCCTCAAACTCTAATTCAATTTTTCTGAAGATTATAACATTTTCTCCTTGTGCAGTAGAAAATAAACAAAACAGAAGGATAGTTTCTGTAATAAATAATGTGATCTGTTAGCTCTGATAAGTAAATACATCTCCACAAAGCTTTGAACATAAACATATAATCTCATGTTTATGAAATATTAAAAGTCTCCACTTCATTTATTCCTTCAAAACCAAAAAGCCTTCAAATCACTTTCGGAAAATATTTTTCATTTGGATTCTAACCTTGGCTTCCTAAACTGGTTCCATTTTCTATCGATTTATTTATTTTTTTCTAAATATAGGAAACAAATTGAGAGATTTTGGCGTGCATTCGATGTTTACAAACTTTTCCTTTCCTTCGTTGTTTACTATATAACTGGGATGATACCTTTCTCCTTTTGTATTGGGTTATCGATCAAGAAGCAGTAAATACAAAAGTAAATTCAATATTTTTTCAGAAAGAAAATCAATCCAGAATGCACTCCCACAAGATTGATCGCAGGTTATTTAATACGAAATATTCACTGACTAAGTAAATAACGTGAATCATTGCATTAAAGATCTTTGTTTGAGAAATTATTTGAGAGAATGGACTGGTTTGTAATTCATTAATGTTAAAGAAAAATAAAGATGCTTTTCATCAAAGAAAAATAAAACAACAACTCTCTTGGTCTTAATTCTTAAGAATATAGCAGTTACTTTTCTAGAAAAATGAATTTGATATTTTTATTTCAAATATTGTCGATGTTTTAACAGTTAGCGAGAAAAATTAGAATTCATGCTTTAAAAAACATTGAAAGATATGATTTATTGTTGGTGTAAAAAAAAAATAGTTCTCGAAACAAACAATTTGATAATCAAAACAAAATCATAAAAAACTGAATCTCGGTCAGAAGTACTGCGATTTCATTCTAATTTAACCACTTTTACATCATGATAATAAGAATCTGTAAAAAATTTCGCCTGCAAGGTTAATCTCAAAGTCAAGTTTACAGATCATTTTAATGGATGCAGATTGAATGCACGATCAATGACTTTCGATCTTGGATAAAACGACTATTTAGTAGCTTGATGACGAATTTGATGACAAAATTTAAGATTTACGAAAACACAAGAATTTCGGTCGTATCTCTATTAGAAACCGAGTTCTGAAGGTTTAACTGGGAGTTTCTTGACTGATCAGAAAACCTATGTAAACGTGAAGACGGAAGCGATTTCATCGAATGTACTTAAACAGTCGCTATTGTTTAAATAGTGATTTGCTGTTTACTGGTATATTGTTAATTTCTACTGGTGCTGTTCTGTATATACACATTCGCCGTGTTTCGTTGCTTGCGCGTCGTAGTTATCGTGGAATTGAGCATCGAGCTTTCATTAAATTAATCGTGCTGCAGTCAGACGATTTGTGTAACATTTTTTAATGTTTAATGGAGATTAAATAATTCTCTTCTTCGTGATACTATTTTGCCCTAATTTCTTTTTTAAAAATTGCAATAAAATCAAGCTTTTACTTTTTTTTGCGATGCGTGCTTCTGATCAGAAAATGAGTTTCTACTTTGGGAATTACCTTTTAAATTCGTGTTTTAAAAACATTAATATTTTTTCTTTTTTGTGTGTGTGTCTTTAATTCAATATATTTCATAACCCATTCCATAAATATTACAGTAATACATCTCTCAAATTTTCTAGCAGATTACGTCATTCATATGGAATAACAATTAATTTAATGGAATATTAACCTTGGGTGTGAATTTAGCATTTTTACTCAATCTATCACATCATTCTTGGTCAGTGATATGCGATTCATCCCTGGCATACGGTTAATAGTAATCGAAAACAGAATTTACGTTTTAGATGCTTTTTATACTACAGGCTAAAAGGAAAATTTAACACAAAAATGTAATTTTAGAAAGGCATCACATACCAAATTTTATCAATTCCAGTCATTGCTCATTTCGAGTTCTCGTTTACATGTATGGGAGACAAACCAACAAACAGTCAACTCTTTGACGGATTTAGTCATGATTTAAACTTTAGATTATTTTTGTAAGTATTTTGTTGTTTTTTATGACACTTGCCATGGACAAGCCCGCTGTTATGAAGACAGTGATTTAAGCCGGTGGGGGAGCGTTTCTTGTTTTTTTAGTAGCGCCAACTTGGGCCAAGAGTACGACTTGACTACTCACACATCACTCATTCGCTTGAACAACCGCTTTTTACAGGAGGGCACATTCACACATCTCACAGATAGAGCAACGGAAGAACAACCACGCCCAAACCGGGACTCGAACACAGGACGCCCAGATCAAGGGGAAGACGCACTACCCCTATACCAGGACGCCGGCACTTTTGTAAGTATAGTCTTTATTTCATTCGGATAATCAAACAGACTATATTCCTTTGAATGGACCTTACACAAAATATGATGTTCAGACCACGGGTCATATTACATCCGACTAGCTGAAATAGTTTTTCACAAATATGCATAATATCAAAAATGTGTTATTTTCGGATTCGGGGGGGGGGTCTTTGAAACATCATAGTCTCAAGTTCCAGTTTCTTTAAAAATACAATATTTTTTCTTTGTATACTTCATATACCAAGAAAAGTAAAAACCAAATTGAGTGATCTCCCACAAACTTTCTTGCATACTGTCTAATAAAGGTGTTATACTAGAGAACACCTTGCATGGCATTGGCGTACAAAAGTTACGAAATATTAACCTTTGGCGTGAATTTAGCATTCTTACTGGATCTATCGTGGTATCCTTCGCGAGTTTTTTAGCGATTAATTCCTGGTATGCGGCTAATAGTGTCCGAAAATCCAATTTGTGCTTTAGACACGTTTTTCTCAACGAATTGAAACAAATTTGACTCAAAACTACACTCGCAATCGGAAAATACCAAACAGATTTTATCTATTTAAATCATTACGTTTTTTAGCTATCTTATTTATATGTTTCTAAAGGTATAGGCTGATTCTTGTTGAATTTGGTTCAAAATTTGGCAGGTGTCTACATTATTGATATTAAAATTTGTATACCAATTTTTATCTATTTAGCTATTTTTGTTAATTTATATTCGGACGGCTGGGCAGACATTTGAACGGGACATACATTCTTTGAACGGATTTTCACAAAATTTGAGTGAAATCTACAAATTTGATTTTTAAAAACCCACATATCAGAGATCAGTTCCAAGCGTTTTTGAGTAGTTTTTGTCACAGATAAACAGACCGACCGTCATTTTTCAAAAATGTGTTTTTCTAATTCAAAGAGATCTGAAACAAAAAGAAAAAAGATCACGAATTTTGGGGACAAAAGTGTAAGAAATATGTTCTTTCAACTTGATAAGGAATAAATCAGTTTTTTTTTTTTTTTTTTTTTTTTTTTTATCAAGAAAGCAATTTTCCGCAATGAAAAATATTGTTAAGTCTTCAGGAGAAAGTTTTATACTTTATGAAGAAACTTACTTGAAATAATTCATTTTATGCAACGTTTTAATGTGAATATACACTGCTTGGTGGGAAACAATATATTTTATTACATAATTTTCTTTTCAGAAGTTTTTGTTAGTGTTTGACACCAATTAATTAAAATTCCCTTATTTTTATGTAAAAGATGGAATTAAATTTTTTCAACAATGCCACTATTCTTTAGAGAATCCACAATAAAATCTTACAGCGCCATCTAGTAATGCTGTGTGGAGATAAAAACAACTCTGTCCTTTTGATTTGCATGATTTTTGGATGCGCAAATCCCAACTTCAGATGTGGCTTGAAACAATTCAGATAATTTTTTATTTTTATTTTAACTGTTTAACTTGATTTATCGAAGTGATTATAAATCTAAGAATGAATAGAAAATTGTTATGGGATTGTAAACTAAACATTTTATTTACATCGCTTTTTATTACGCTAGATTGTAGCAAAAGTCAATGAGCTGAGATCTAAAATTTTTATTTTATATTTGTGCTGATTCGTTGAAGGTTATTGCTAATATTTTCCTTCAACATTGTCCTTAATTTGTATTTGATATTGGAAATTGATTTTCTTGATTAGTTTTGACTTGACTGTTCGGGGACATTATGGATAGAATAGATTCTGCTACAAAAAAAGCAAAATTTTTAACGTACATTTATATTTACATCTAAAATAAACGGCAAATAATATTTTTTAAAAATTTCATAAGCAATTTGTCAATGCGAAAAAGATTTTCTTCCATTAGTTAATTTGTGGAAATTATACCAGAGATACTGGTAAAAGAATGACAGATTGTCTAGACGGTCTCTAGACGATTGTAAATATCGCTTCACTTAACGTCATCCGAGGACAAAAACTGGATTACTGGAAGTTCAGACTGTTTGGAAGAAATCTGCGTGTACAATATTTTTTTTTGGTTTTTCACCTCTTAATTTCACTGAACAAAGAATTCACCATTAATCATTGTATACCAGATTACTCCTGACGTGTAAAGTCAGCTTACCAAAAAAAAAAAAAAAAAAATGCCAGATTTTTAAAAATAAAGAAGAAACTTCGATTCCAGTAGCATGAGATAACGCCAATAAAACAGTTAAAGTTTCATCTGGTCACGTCTTATAAATTTTAAGAAAGCATGATTATCAGCAACATATCGAATATAAAATTTTAGCACATCAAAAGGAGACTGAAAAAAATTATTTATCAAATGTCATCCTCACGAAAGTAAAAAAGTAAACCGAATAAAAATTTGTCCGGTTTGAGAAAATAATTTTTTTTTTCTTTTCACGCCATTATCCGATGTGTGATAGTTTACATCCTTGCCTTCAACGCGTTGTTTCTTAACCTGCAGGCAATGCTACTGATTGAAAAGAAATAGCAATATACTTCAAGTAAATAACGGAAACAAAAATATTTTAAAACTTACAAATGTGTTGATAAAATGAATTATTAGGTTGAATGTGAAATGTGAATGTAAGCAGCGGGATTGCTTTTACGAAACGTTTCATTCGCGCAGTCTCTAAAAAAAAAAAAAAAAAAAAAAAAAAGTATTAACCTCAAACTCCAACTTTCGCATGAAATTAAGCTCAGAATTTTTTACAAATAATAATTATTTGTGCGTTTTATCGTAAAGAAATCCGGTACTTGTATTTTTATATCTATACGTAAAGACCCTAAATGCCCAATCAGCGAAGTTGAGAAGCCCACCAGAGTCACATGAATATCATTGGCAAATTCATCCAGCCGCCTTTGTTAAGCTAATTGATGAAATACCCGAGGGGCTTACTTTGTTCGTTCACTCAGATGGGTTTATATGTTCTTAGGTTTTCTAAGAACATTCAAAAGAATATTGATTGATATCTATAAGTTATGAAACTGTTTTGTATAAAAACCCTAAAAGACTCGGGCTGTCTAGTTTAGTTATATTAACGTCCCGTTTTAAAGCAACACTAGGGGTTTTTGGGATGGACCTCGTAATATTGAACCGCGGTCAGATGATGAGGACGGCACATGAGCTGGCACCCCTCTCTCCACACCACACCAGCGGGAGGACGTTTAACGTGCACCAGACCCGCTTACACGATGGATCTTTGGCGGAATCGGGTCTCGAATCTGAAACCCTCCGATTCCGAAGCCGAGACCTTGCCACCAGGCAACCGCGGCCCTGACTCGGGCTGTCATTACGGTTTTTAGGGAGTGTGGGGGGGATTTCTTTTCTTTAAAATAGAATCTCGGGCGTTCCAATATTCTGAGGTACCTGAATGCTGGAACATCCGAGGATTATAAGAATCGAATCACGATATGATCGTTGGAATGAAAGGATTAATTGTATGTTATTGGCGAGTAATATATATGAAATATCGGATACTGTTTGAATCTAGGGTTTTTTAGGGTTATTCATCGCGTGCGATATTCGGCGATTAATCGCTTTACATGCGACTTACATAAGCATCATATAATCGAATATGTAATTTAGACGTATTTTTTCACCGACTCAAAGAAAATTTGACATTATCACACATTTGTTCGTAGAAGTTTGCATGTCAAATTTCATTTATTTTGAGTTATCGCTTTCGTAAGTGTTCGAAAGAAAAGATAGGCAGACATTCAATAATTTGATAAATGTGGTCCGAAACTTGATAAGAATCTACTTTTGAGATGCTAAAATATTGAACCAAAGTTAATTTATCTAAGCTATTTTATTTTTGAATTATTACCTTTACATGCATGGAAAAGATTTAGAAATTGTCAATACCTCCTTGGATGTGGTCGCAAATTTCACATTTTAGACATTTAATCTATGTATCAAATTTTATTTATCTAACTCTTTACGTTTTCACTCATATTCAAATAACAGGAGAGTCAGATTTCCTTAGAAAAAGCTTCTTTCCAAATTTGATAGAAATCAACACATTTGGATTAAAGTTAATGTACCCATTTTCATCCGGTCAGATCAAAGCATTTTTCAGTGATAGAGACAATATACAGATAGACTGAGCGATAAACAGATATCATTCCAAAAATGTGCTTTTCAGACAAACGGAGGTCTGAAAAGTAGAAATTCGTTAAAATCCTGAGTTTGAGTTTTTTGACTATAACAATTCTTTGTATATTAGAAAGTAAATAAATGCAAGGTAAAGTTGATTGCTCACATAATAAAAATCACACAATGAAAATTGTTTACATAATTTCTCCCAAACATCAATATTTTAAACAAATCATGGTATGTTGATTTGTTTACCACATTAAGAAAGCATTCTTGGACATTTCTACTTTATCGTATACAAAGTAAGAAAAAATATCGGAATCAGGAAAATATTCGAAATTAAGATTTTGACGAACCTTTACGTTTTAGACTGCCTTGAGTTCGGAAACCAATTTTGGAAAATGTTGGTTTGCCAGTTACAAAGATAACTTAAAAATGCTTTGAGCTAGATAAATGAAATTTGTTATACTGTCTTAACGCCAATTTTTTAGATTTCTTTCAAATGTTAAGCAAAATCTATGTAAAGAAATTCCGTCTATCCAACTGTTCGAATATAAATTAACACAATAACTGCAAAACAAATAATGCTAAATGGATATAGTTTGGTACACAGATTTGACATCTGTATTGCAGACACCCATAAAATTTTGAAGAAAAATACAACAATGGGGCAAACGTCTGTCAGTCTGCCTTTTCAGCATATAAACGCGATCATTCAAAAACACGGTGACTTAAATATAGTTTTTTGGTATATGATTTTCTGACTACAAGCTCAGTTTTTTGTTTCAACTGGTTGGACAAAGATACCCCCCACCCCTAATGCACAAATTCACCTTTATTAGAAGTATGCGAGAAAGTTTCGGGGTAACCACGCCTACTGAATGCAGGTCGTGTAGATTAGCAAATCAGAAACGTTATCCCCAAAGTGAATGGCATTAGAGCCAAAAACCGAACCCTATTAAATGCAATTAATAAATTGAAGCTTAACTTACCATTATGAAATACTCGTACAATTTTCTAGTTACCGAAATTGAGCATAGTTACACCTGCCAACAAATTTGGGAAATATTCCAGTATCCGTAATAGCATCGAGTCACTTTTCCGACCCACCTTAATTGGAAATGCAATGGGAATGATTGATACCCCAGCTTTGCAACGAGCCCTAAAGCCGGCCACTTAAGCAAGTTTAGATGGGGGTATTAGTATTCAGTGCCGACTTGATACTGCGGAAAAGCAGCTTGTTTGCATATCGGTTTCGTTAGTAACTTAAGAAAAGGTATATTAATCATCCTATTTTAAGGACAGGTTTATAGATGGAATGCTTTGCATCTTTTATAGCTTTTTTTTTCTGTACAATAACAGCTGGGTAGCAACCTCCGCAGAATTATTATCTAACCTTTCACTAAATAATTTTCCCATTACTTTGATTGGAGGAAATCATTAGTATTATTAAGTGAAGTGTTTTTCGGATTGGACAGATTAGAGTTCTGTTTTGAACCGAAGTGAGGATAATTGAATTAATGTCATGTTAATGATCAGAGAATTGTTTTGTAATATGCGAGTATGGAATATTAATGATGAATCAATGATCGATTATAATTAATTGGCAGGATATTACGGATTGATCATTCGAGATTTTCAATCTATTGTCCAAATTTCTCATTAACTCTCTTGGATTATCTTTTTTGAAATAATTTAACTTCATTTGTTTTCAAGAGATGGAAATGAAACTTTGTAGTTTAATTATCAATGATATATACCTAATTAATTATTATATATATCTTATACTATAATTTTGAAATTCGAATACTTATGTGTCTTACATGTGCTTCTAAATAAGTTAAATCTACTGTCTGGAATTCAAAGTTCTAATGTGGTGTAGAAAATTGCATAGTAGGATTCCAACTTCCCTACTTTCCATGGTGCCGCGGTGGCATGGTGGTAAGGTCTCTGCTTGTGAGCCGTAAGGTTTCAAGTTCGAGGCTCGATTTCACCGAAGAACCGCTGTGAAAGGGGGTCTGTTGCACGTTAAATCTATCATACCAAACGTCCTCCCAGTGGTATAGTGTGGCGCGGAGAGGGGGGGGTGCCAGCTCAGGTGTCGTCCTCGTCATCTGACTGCGGTTCAAAATGACGAGGTCCGTCCCAAAATAGCCCTAGTGTTGCTTTACAACGGGATGTTAATATAACTGAACTAAATCCATACTTTCCATATGATCTATCTATGCCGAAATTAATGAAGTTGTCACCAAAATTTCCCCTTAAATTGTTAGGTAAGAACACGCGTTTAGCCCATCATATTAAATTTTATTTTTAAAAAAGTTATCTGTGTGAAATGTAACATAAAATCAAAAACTTTCAAATAGCTAAAGGTATAAACATATATTTATATATTATATTTTGAAAGGATAATATATATTTGTCAAAGTAAACTTTATTGATCTCATTTCTAAAACATATAATGTTAATATGAGCATAAAAATGTTTTAAACATCTGATTTCGCAAATAATAGGAGGAAAATTTTCTAAGGATCAATAAAATAATTTCTAATGAGCGTCAATGATCTCTCTGAAGCTTTCTAGCATACTTACTAATAAATATAATTGTGTCATATTAACAATATGCCAGTGGCAAACGATAATTATGGAAGAGTGGCTACCAGGTAAACGAATGTTTTGTTGGGCAAATTTTTCAGACACATTAAAATCAAAATTTGACAATAGCAACAAAAAGTTGCGATTGTACTGCTGACTTCGCGTACTAAATT
The DNA here is from genome assembly GCF_947563725.1 of Argiope bruennichi. Lineage (NCBI taxonomy): Eukaryota > Metazoa > Arthropoda > Arachnida > Araneae > Araneidae > Argiope > Argiope bruennichi. Next base: position 25,393,026 of record NC_079156.1, on the reverse strand, counting down.
TTATATATTTAATTCATTTCTTTTGTGTTTTGAATTAACGCGTTCGGCTGGCCTCCTGGCATAGGAGTAGCGCGTCTTCTCGTGATCTGGGGGTCCCGATTCGGGCATGGTTGTTCTTCTGTGCAATCTATGAGGTGTGTGAATGTGCCCCCCTGTAAAAAGGGTTCGTGCAAGCGAATGTAAAAGCATGAAGTAGCAAAGTCGTACTCTTGGCCCTAGTTGGCACTACTGAAAAAACAAGAGACGCTCACACGGCAAATCGCTGACAGATAACAGTCAGAGGGCTTGTAAAGTGCCATAAGTAACAACACAACAACAAATAACGCGTTTGCATGCAAACTTCAAAGATGGTCAACATCAAGGGGGCGGAGTTTGAAGCATGTCCGTTAAGGTTAAATTTGATACCTATATACTCTTCAGATATTAAATATGCACACCAAATTTTATCCACTTAACTCTTTACATTTTGTAATTCTTGTCTTCATTTGTAATCGAACATGCAGACGAACAGACTTCTAGTAAATATATTTAGTTTAAAATAAGGCTAGATGGTTTAGTTTAGTTATATTAACGTCCCGCTGTAAAGCAACACTAGGGCTATTTTGGGACGGACCTCGTGATTTTGAACCACGATCAGAAGGCGAGGACGACACCCGAGTTGACACTCCCCTCTCCACATCACACCAGCGAAATAAGGCTAGAATCGACAAATTTGGAGTATCAAATTTCTTTCATCTAACTCAAGAAAAATGAGTCTCTCCTGAAAATAAAAACCGTCAAAATTACAATTGTAGACAAAGTTAATTTTTTTTCACAAGTTAATTTTTTATCCGATTGAAAATTTAGGTATATAGAACGTGTATTTTATTGTAATTACAAAACAATAATATTATTTGTTTGTTAAAGTATTTGTTTTTTAATAACAAATCGAATTTGCGTTGTGATGCGATAAATTGGTTCAATGAGAGAAAATACTTAATTACAAAATTTCTCAATTACAAAATTTCTCAATTACAAAATTTCTTAATTACAAAATTTCTTAATTACAAAATTAGCATAATATATGAGGTTTAATAATCACAGCGAACTTCATTTAAATATGCTAATAGCAAAAATTTCAAAAAATAATAATAAATGTCATGTAACTTGAAAATCTTTAATATATAGAATGTATTGCATGATAAATAATCTTAAAAGATTAATACAATTATTTAGAAAAAAATAGGTTTCATACATGCGTATTGTTGTATTGTAATATTGCTGCGTAACGTTTCATACGATTTTGGAGAATAGAATGCATTCTATGTTGACCGAAATTCGAGGAAGTCAGGTTCCGTGAAAAATGTAAAAAAAAACTCTTACGTTTTGTCATAGGAATTCATGGTAGAATCCTTGTTAAAAAAATAATTTATTTTTTTACTTTTCAAAATTAAACAAATTGTACATTTCTTTATTCAGTGCAACACCTCCAATTTTATAAGACTAAAATTGAAAAAATTACTTTTTTGAAGGTACAAATGTTTTCTTCAAATTAATCTTTTAATTTTTTTTTTAATAACTACATTTTACTGACAGACATACCGAAATATCGAAATGTGCGTTTTTAACTAAAGGGGGTCTGAAACATAAAAATTCTTTAAAATATCCAGTCCGAATTTTTTTTGGCGATTTCAATACTTTTTCTCTGCATACTTCGTATAAGAGAAACTAAAAATAAGAATCCAAAAGCATAAGAAAACGAGCCTCCATTACAGATCAGAAAGTGCAAAGAAAACCATTAACAACCGTGATTGATGCCATTATGCGAGTCAAATTACCCTAACTAGAACCGTTACGCATAATCTGATGAGCATATTAATAGTTATCTATCGACAAATGCTGGGAAGGAACGCATTATTCATTGCACCTGACAATTCCTTACTTTGCCTTCTTTTGGAACACCACTTTTTTTTATATCAATCATAGTAGTAGTAGCCTATTTTACTTTTTAGTTTTCAGATAACTTTATTCTTGGCACCATGTTGTTTCATTATCTCCATATGACACTTTACTGCCTTTGAAAAATGTATCTTAGTTAAAACATTAGTGGTATTCTAATAAAAAATGATACTACCAATGGCAAAAATGTTCCATTTCTTTTCATAGATAAGTGAATTACTTTTTTTAAAAATTCCGGTCATTAAACTGGATACCATTGGCACAAAATATGATTGAAAATAGCATACAGAACGTTTGATAACAATAAATCAAAATAACTTTGCTTTTTATTTTAATAATATTAGAGAGTGAAATTAGTCAAAGCATTTGATTTTAATCAACTATAAATTAAAAAAAAATGCATCAATTGAAATAAATTATTTCATATGGTTAGCTATGAATTTAAAAAAAAAACTAATTTCAATAGCATTAGTTTCAAATAAAAAAAATATTGTACTATAATTTTGCTTTTCACTTTCTCATAGTATAGAGAAAATATAGTAATAGTTCAAACATTCTAACTCGACATTTTGATGATTCACCACGTTTTAGATCGTCCTCAATTCGAAAAACATATTTTTGGAAAATGCCCGTCTGTCTGTCTGTCTCTGAGAAAGCTAACTCAAAACACTTTGAACTAAACAAATGAAATTTGATATGTTGGCGTAAAACGAAATTTATAGATTTCTGTCAAATTTTGAACAAAATTCGTTTAGAGGAAGTCTGTGCATCCGGCTGTCCGAATATAATTTTCCACGATAACTATAAAATCAAGAGAGCTAGAGAGATAAAAATTGGGACAATAGAATTAACATCTTTAATATAGATGCCTAGTGTTTCGTTCAAGTGTTGAACGAAATCCAACAAACGGCTGACTGTCTGTCAGTCTATAAATTCAGAAACAGGTAAACGCAATAATTAAAAAAAAGCAGTGAAATATATCAAATTTGATATGCAATTTTACAACTTTAAATGTAGTTTGTGTCAAATTTTTGTTTCAAACAGGTGGGAAGAACGTATCTGAAACCCAAATTCGTGTATTGGATATTACTAAACTATACAAGGGTTAATGCCCCCCCCCGAAAAAAAACAACATGATTGAGTCTAAAAATGCTAAAATAAAAAAATAAAAAAATGTTAATATTTCGTAACTATTGTTCGTCAGTGCATTGTTGGGAATTCACTGGGATAGTATCTTTATTAGAGAGTACGAGTGAAATTATTGTAGATACCAATCTCGCTGTTTCTTTCTGCATTTTTCGAACTCAGGAAGGTCTAAAACGTAGAGATTCGTCAAAATTTCTACTTTATCTACTACTTGATAACAAGGTAATGGGTTCATGCGTCCAATTCACTCCTTGAATATGTAACATCGTGGTAATTACGCCTCTCGTAGGAAAAATATGTACAGTGGCAGGCACACTTTGCAGCATTTTCGAGAGGACGTGTTGTAGAAACACATGTTGCCTCATTGAGGAGTTAGGGCAGCAAATATGATCCCAAGAGGTAATCATCGAGGATTTCTGCTCACATGTTAAGACTGTCGGGATTTGCATGGTAGACTAGTGGGATGGGGATAATCCGTGCTGCTCACCGTCTAGACTCACAGCCTGCATGCGTTTCTCATGATTTTCATCCTTTGAACGTGGTTTTCGATATTACCATGTTCTTTTTCAATTTTTCTTTTTCTTGATGTGTACTAACAGTCTTCTATGTTTGTCGGTAGTCCATTAACGTGTGTAGGATGTTAAGCCCATTTTTTCAATGCAAAATATTTTATAAATTTATAGAATGAAGCTATGTTTTTGCAAGTGATTAACTATTCTTTGAACATTTCAGGAATAACCATTAGATACTCTAATTTATTAAATAACCAATCAAATGCAAATTTATAATTGATAACAATAAAAGTGTATCGCACTTTGGCACTATTCCACTGTCTGACGTCATCAAAATTAATTCGAAAACTCTAATGGAAACCAGTTTTACGAAATGGGACATAAACTATTAAAACGTTGCAGAAATACTAACATAGTTTCATTTCTTTTAACTTCAATTTTATGAAATGCTTTTTTATTTAATAGTTCACTACTTTAACAGCTGCTGTATTTGTTCTACTTCTCAAAAAGAAGAAAAGTAGAAATTATCTTAACTTCACTCGACATTTAATATTTGAGTGAATTTCAGATTTCTTTTCTTTTAAAGCCATCACAATTTTAAAACTTTCTTATAATTAAAATAGGACCATTTCAACTAATAGAGCACTTGCCTTATTTTTATCCCAGTTAAATGCACTGCATGAATTTTCTGAAATACATTCAGTCCTTATGTTCAGTTTTATTTATTAAATCATTTGTTTACTCAAAGCTAATTGAGAGAAAGATTTTATAGCATATTTAAAAGAAAAAATGCAATTTGCTAGAATGATCTCGGTTCATTCAAAGAATTATATGACTTTGAATTATTATGCCATGTGAGATAATTTAAACATCTCGGGCTCACAGTTCAACTCTCCTTGAAATGTTAGAGATTTGGATTTAAATTAGAAAAATCTGAAACTTTTGCAGAGAACTTTTATCCCTAAGAATCTTTTAATGGAAGTTCAAACACTCATTTAGGAAAACTATTTGAAGAAATCGTTTGTCTTTTTTCTTTTTTTTTAACGAAAAAGAACTTTTTACCGCCAAGCTGTGCGATCTTAATCAAATTGAATAAAGTTTTCTTCTACAAGCATTAACAAAGAGAAAAAATCGTCTTACTTTTTTTTCTTCTTATAATTATTGAATAAATGGAAGTTTTTGTGGGAGAAAAGTTTGTAATTGCTAATTCATGGAGACAGATTCCCATTTTGTAATTTCCAGAAGAATTCGTAAATATTTCTTCTAATCGAATGAAATACGAGCAAAGGGCCATTCCAATATTTACCAAAGATTCAAATAAAGGTTTTTTTTCCTTTTAAAAAGTTATCCTTTTATGTAGAAATGAAAAAAAAATCTACTAGTTTACTAAAGTAATTATTAACCGATTTAAATTTTTTAAAACAATATTAAAGTCCAATGATTCGAAAAAACAGTTTTAAAAACGTTAATTTTTCTTTGACAATATGAGATTAATTCTAAAAGAAATGACTTTCTTTCTATTTAAACATATCAACGTATAAAACATTTTTCTCTAATCAATTCAATGGCGAGTAAAACAAAACTAATAGGAGTTAGACTTTAAATATTCTTAGAGACAACAAAATTTCTTTATTAAAAATTAGTTTTAATCTTAAAATATGACAGCGCTTTTTTTTGTATATGTTGGTTGATTCTAATTAGAACATCTATATACAGTACAAGAAATAAAAACAAAACATTTTTATTAGTGTGCTAAAAAGAAGAAATTATTTTTTTACCTTTAATCATTTAAATTATGATTCTTGTTTATAAATATTCCGAAATCCCCAAATTTTTATTTAAGTGACTAAGGGGTGATGCCACTCGATGAAAACAAAATTAATTAAGAGGCGATGCCACTCTATGGAAATTAAATTAACTAAAAGTTGATATTAACCTACGGAATCATAATTTAATTCAATTCAATCTTTTAACTTCTAATTAAGTTCTGAAAACATTAAATATGGGGATTTTTATTGAGAATTCTCAAGTGTAAAAATTCATAAAATTTTAGTGCCTTAGAAAGTGTATAAGAAATCGATTTCAAAATTAGAATTTGATAAATATAAAATGATTCAAATAAAATAAAAGTACTTAATAAGTGAATTAGAAATCGATAAGTGAATAAGAAACCGAAGCCCTCTAGGGACAGTTTAGTATAGGAGGTTTTAAAATCGAGAATAAAAATACACTGAAGTTTTATTTCCTCAATCACTTCTGTATGACATTCTCCCTTAAATGAATTTTCGTTTCTAAGAGGAAAAAAGTGAAATTAGGTATTTTTTTCACTTTTTCCTAAATTAGTCGGGAAAAAACATACATATTCAGTCATAGATATAGAAAAACCCTAGAGTATTAAAATCTGAGTAAGAGTAATATCAATTTTCTGTACTTTGCTACAGAAATATAAATGCTAGGTCTAATTAAAATTCTGATGATTTTTCAATTATTAAAAAATAGCAGTGCATCCGAGAAAAATAAATAAATAGAAATAACTTAATATGAAATTAATGGGAAAAGCTTTTTAAAAAAAACTTTATTGGTGGATTAGAAAGAGTTTTCATATATAACCAGAAAATAATTTATTAAAGAAACTCACATTTTTAGTACATTAAAAAAAGTATGTTTTAAAAATTCTGTAACTTTCAATATTTTTATAATAATTAAAATTTAAATTTTATTACAATTATTCTTTATAAATTCTATATATTATTGAATTATAACTGAAATGAGAGATCAAGAATTGTGATTTTGATTTGAAAGATTAAGAATTATGAAATTTTTGTTTTCTTGATTTCTTAGTGAGTCATTAATACAAAAATCATTTTTTTTAAAATTTATCAATTACTTTATACTTTAGTTCTAAAATATTAAATTAGTATATTATCAATAAGAATGAAGAATTGTACAAAAATTCCAAAACTTTAGCATGTTAAGAAATGTGTGAAGAGCTTATTTCAAAATTCCATCAGTGCAAATATAAAACAAGTAGAATAAAATTGTTAAAAACTTGTAATTTATTACTGATTTTTATTTAATTTTGCTTGATATTAGAAAATACAGTATTTTTAAAGGATATTTTTTACTCATTCCCTCATATGTTAGGGCTTTAAAATTTTGAGTATTAGAGAATTCTTGATGGCAATACGTTGTTTTAATATTATCTAAGTTTAATCCTAAATTAATATATATATATATATATATATATATATATATATATATATATATATATATAATTATTATAGAATTATTATTATTATAGAATGCATTCGCTTGGAGGTGTTAAGAGCGGGAAACACTACAGAAAGCTTAAAATTTCTTTGCATGCTGCTGGTATGTGCTTTCCTTTTTGTTTACATTACTGGTTTGAGTGTTATTATAAGGTTATTTTATGTTATTTTTGTTATTGTATTTTTTCTTATTAGTGAACGTATTCTTCTAATTTATTGTTTTGTATTTTCCTTTCTGTTAAAATGGTATATCTCTTAGACCTAATTTCAGGGGATTTTCGGGTCACGAGGAATCTATATTAGACTGTTTAGTCTGCATTCCTTCACAGAAAAAAAATCCCTTTTTCCTTTTTTTTTGAATCCCTGCCTGAGGGTGACGATTTAACACTAGTGGCACCAATTTTAAATTCAAAATTTTATGACAAAAATATTAATGAGTTATAAATTACAAGCCTAATATAGAAAATAATTATGATGAATTCTATATTTTGGCAAAATCATAAAAGGATTTAAATTGTTTTATTAATTTTAATAGCATGTTTAGTCAAGATCAGTTGGTACAAGTGGAGCAAAGGATCGTATATAATAGTAAATTTTTTAACAATTGCAATGAGCAAAAAATTCGGACACAATTAACATAGTGGCTACCGTGTGACTCACTTGTAATTCATGCCTTTCTGTTCACACCTATTTTCTTATTCGATGACCCATTCTCAATTACAGATAACAAAGAAAAGGCCATCTGATTAGATAGATGGACTGAATCACCTGCGGAAAACATGGGAACTAACATTCTAGATCAAATATGCATATGAATATACCTTTTGTCTCTACATGTAAGTCCAAAAGAAAAGTATATAAATATAGAAAAATGGATGAAAATGTTAGAAAGGAAGATTTGTTTTTAAATAATATATGCGTCATAAAATATAGAAAGCTTTGTCAAAATTTCCATATTAAAATAAATGCAATTTCTTTTGCCATTATATACATTATAGAATATATAACCCAATTTCTAAGTATCTTTTCACATTGAGTATTATCGTGCTTTTATTTAGACGTGTTTCATCTTATAATAAATAAAAATTTTACTACTGCTGCCTGTTTAAACCCGTTCGTAAAATTACCAATCTCATATAAGAAAAATATTCTTCATTTTATTTAGTTTTGAATACCTTCTTTCTTTTCCACCGTACTTATTCCTATATTTTTATATGCAACTCCTATCGTTTTTCAACGAAGAAAAATAACTCATATTTTATCTACAGGAAGTGTAGAAAATAAAATCGCAATTTTTTTAAAAAAAAGAAAATTGAGTACTTCCGATTTTTAGCTTTAAAGTATAAATCAAAAGAATGCATGAAAGATAATACGCTTTTGAAAATTTGCCAGAATACTTAGATCTTAATAATTAATTTTTAATACTTTGGTAATTCTTTTTATTTAAAGACTGCGTTGTAGAAAAGATTCACATCAAATATGATTGATTGATTGATTGTATTGCTCTCTCTGGTGGAATTCAATTCTTTACAAATATTTTACGAAAATATTATCATTTAGATTAGTGCAAAAAAGATTTCACACTTTTAATCTAGATTTATTGCATAAGAGTAATGCTGTATCAAGACCTTTGAGACCAGTTCTTTACAAGCATTTTACTAAAATATTATCATTTAAAATTGTACAAGAAAACTTCCTCGTTTGTAGATAATGCTCATTTTAAAATAAATATAAAATAAGATGCAACAATTGACCATTTTTATAAACAATAACTGATAATAAATGATCACACAAAAGTTGTCATCTGAATAACGGTTTAGAAGAGCAACCTTCAAAAGAGGAAAAATAAATATTCAATTAAACGAGATGAGTTTCTGTCGGGGTGAAAATAACTGAAGTCGAAATAATCAATGAGGAAAGAGAGAAAAAAAGTAAAAATGAAATCTACGATCGCAAATTTCAAGTTACCATGTGAGAACATTATTTTTTAAGTCATTATTTGTCTTAATTTAAGTCATTAACCAGTTTAAACCGGACTGAAACAATCACGAGACTTCTCAACCGGTCTCTATCCTCCTTCAATGATAATTTTTTTAAACTTTCATTTTTAATTTTTTTAGCTGGCAAGCAAACGTTTGGAACACGATCGACTTTGAGATTTAAAAAAACATCGTTTTTCTAAATATCGATGCATACGTAATCTGATAGTCTCATGATTGTTTTAAACTGGTTAATGACTTAAATTAATTAAGACAATTCGTAAAAATTCAGAGAATGAATAATTTAGAAATCAAGTTGTAACTTTAGTTGTGATAAATCGCCAAATGTGACAACCTTCTGCATTATTTTCTAATAACCCTAAAAGCGAAAAATTGAGGCCTCAAAAGTGATAAATCGCCAATTTGTTGCCTACGCATTTTGAGGCTTCAAAAACCTCAAACCAAAACAAAATCATGTTCTCACATGATAATAAGTTGAAATTTGAGAGTACAAAAGGGGATTAGTTGATCGAGCTCCAAAGTCTGTCTGTTCGATTCTGCAGTTCTTGTTCCTCTAAATTCAATGATAGTGACGGTTGCGTTGATCTTGAAATCAAACAATCAGTTGTATGCACAGTAAGCTTCATGGGCTGCAAGAAAGATATCCCCAATCTACGTTCCTCTTGTTTATTTATTGCTTTATTGCCTAGTTTTAACATTTCTTAAAAATCAAATTCTTTAATCACCAAAAATGACTGCGCAAACTTCGGATATCTATACGATTACGACCAACATCGAACAGTTGTATGCGGGAGGCTTCCCCGATTTTAGCAGGAAGAAATTTTCTTTTCGAGGGTCTGAATATTTCCGTTGCTTGCAATACAAGATGCCACTCTTTTTATAGATATTACCTCGACTTGTTCAGGCTATAATATGAGGATATGGTAAATTGCATCTTCTCTTCAATATTTTCCTTTTCAATATGTTTTTCGATATGTTCACAACTCAAATTTTCTTCAAAAGTATTATCTTTTCATTTCCCTGGCTGTTCTTCGCCGAGTTTCGTTTCGATTCCTTTAAGAGCTTATCTATGTTTCTTGGCATTCACCAATGAAGACTCGAATGTATGAAAGGAAAGTCAACCAACTGACTCCTTGACCGGCCACGAAGACACACAGATTTGAACCATAAGGGTGAATGACCGAACCACCCCAACAGCAACACTGGTGGGAACTGTGGTTGAGTTCCTAAGGGTCATCACCGGCCACGGTACAACTCCCCCGGAAGGAAGTCCGTCCCGTCATCGATGGAAGGAGTCAGATCTCCCACCTATTTGTGTATCCACCAGGGTGGCCAGATCCAACCACTATGCCGGAAGCATCTCATTCTCATTCAGAGGTGCCCCCCGGGGGTTATGTATGAAAGGTAACAAAATATTCGATCTATTTGGTATGCGTTGATATTCTCCAGTTTCGGTCGTTCAAGTTAAACTATTTATGCATTGCAATATTATCCAGGAAATGATCATTCATTTTGACGAAATCATGCTTTTTGAATACACATCGAAAATACATAATCTAAGTTCCACAAATATTTGAAATTTGCATTTGCCAAACGGTTAACTTAGAGGCATTACCTAAAAATTTATGCTGCGTCGGAAGTAACAGCTGAGAATTACCATTGAATAAAATCATCCACGCGGAATCACGATTGGAATATCATTATAGTCAGTATTTATGTAAAACGAAATGCGGTAACAAAAGGCTCATGTAACTGTAGCATATATTCAACGCAGAGTGTTAGCTGATGCCAAACCACGTTGATAAAAAAGACGCAGTCCAATTTTTAGAAAATTTTATGGCACTTCATATAGAATTTTCTGCTAGTCTGGTTAATGGCAGCAAAAACTGCGATGTGTTTTGTCATTTTGGAGCAGTTCAAATCGAAGTTTTCCGAGACATAAAATATTTGTCATCCGTTTTAACAGCATAAATATTAATGTGACACTTTTACGTGAAAGGGAATTGCAAAAGGGCGGTACATCGCCATGGAAACTATTTTAAAATGAATGAAGATGGACGAATCTTCAGATATAATCCTCTATAAATATTGTACTTAAGTCAATAACAATTTTCAATAGACTTTTTTAAAAAAAATCCTTGAGTGTGTTGTAAAAGTTGAATGATCAAGGAAATGAACATTGAACTAGTTGAAAAAGTTGAATGATCAAGGAAATGAGCATTGAACGAGTTGAAAAAGTTGAATGATCAAGGAAATGATCATTGAACGAGTTGAAAAAGTTGAATGATCAAGGAAATGATCATTGAACGAGTTGAAAAAGTTGAATGATCAAGGAAATGATCATTGAACGAGTTGAAAAAGTTGAATGATCAATGAAATGAACATTGAACGAGTTGAAAAAGTTGAATGATCAAAGAAATGAACATTGAACGATGTGAAAAAGTTGAATGATCAAGGAAATAAACATTGAACGAGTTGAAAAAGTTGAATGATCAAAGAAATGAACATTGAACGATTTGAAAAAGTTGAATGATCAAAGAAATGAACTTTGAATGAGTTGAAAAAGTTGAATGATGAAGAAAATGAACATTGAATGAGTTGAAAAAGTTGAATGATCAAGGAAATGAACAATGAATGAGTTGAAAAAGATTATTTAGTTTTGCATGATGTCACGTGAGGAAATTAAAGTTTCTATTTATAGTAAGCAATGTAACATAGGTAAGAGGATACAAATAAAGTGTATATCATGTAATGCAAATATCTGTAAAGTGGAACAAAGAACAAACTAAACAATGGAATTATCTCTCTGAAACTTTCTCAGATGCTCTCTAATAAAAGTTTTATTCTTTCTCTCGCCAATAATTGTGAACCTTGGGCAAAAACATGAGAATCACGAGTACACAGAATTTTATTTTAAGAGCTCTGCATGGACGTTTCATGCTTCGTACAAATAAAACCAAATATGGATTTCAGGAGTGTTAATTTTTCGGTTGACTGAAACTAAATTTGACACAGAACGATAATTTTAGTAATACGACTGAATAGAGTCGATTCGGATTACTCTCGGAATTAATAGGCATCATTATTCTGCGTATCACCCGTTAAAAAAGTACAATCATCGAAAAGTTCCAGTCTACGGATCCTGAAACGAAAAGTATTGATATTCCTCACTTGTAAATACGCAGCAGTACGCTCTATTTCTTCCTATTTGGAACTTGGCAGTGAGTCATCCAGTCGAAATCACAGAAGTTTTGGAATTATTTTGATTACTTCTCAATATAATCCACAGTAATATACAGACATCGACAACCTGTTTCCCAGAAAGTTTAAGTCTGATTCAACTTCTAGAATGAATAATCAAGAGGTTTCCATACAAAATTTATCAACGGGGCATACAGTAATAAGGGATTACGTAGTGAAATATGGTGCTAATCCCATATACAAGGTTGATATAGTAACCCTAATTAGATTCAGAAGGCTTTTCCATTAGTAATCTGTTAAAGATATTACAATGGATAGAATGGGGAATAGCTCTGAAAGCGCTGACACTGTTCTAGAATTCATATATGATGCCTTGTGGATATCATAATTCCACTTCCAAGCCAGTAAATGCAGCTAATTCAAAGGTTATAATACAAAATGTAAAATAAAATGATTACACGGAACCCGAATGACATTATATTCATCAAATCAATGCCTTTATGCGGATAGAATTTAATCACAACAGCGTATTACGTGCAACTAAATTGTGGTCTGTTAATTTTCTATATGGATAAGGTGATTCATTTTTGGAGTACAAATACAATTGAATATACTAAAAATGAAAAATATTATATGTAGATTATTGAGAGTCTTCTCGAAACAACAAAAAACAAGTAATATTTTAAAAAAAATTAAAGTCAATTCCTACTTAGATCAACAATATTACATATTAGTTACTTTTTTATTAAATAATTACCATTAATATGTATATACATAGAAATATGTATATACATACATGACATAATTGCAATATTAAGTAACAAAGTTTTTTTAAATTGAATTCCTATTTACTTATATTATTTGTATATATCTTATATTATTTATGATCGGCTGTCGCGTCAGTAATCTCAGACAATGGCGACAAACTTGGCGACCATTTGGCGACATGGAGACAATTAATTAATATTTGAAAAAAAAACTGTATTAATATCAAGTGCCATCCACTACAAGTTAAAAAATGTGTTTGAACTTGAGTGGATGAATAAAAAGTATTTTATTAACGATTGAAAATTTGAACGAGATATATAAATATATATATAGGGAGAGTGTGAACTAATAGTAGGAATTGAAAAAGTCAAAATATAACAATACAAAATATATGTCAATGCACTCTAGAGAATATATTCAAATTGAGGCTGATTATACAGAAAATTAGTTTAGCCTGAAGTCATTGGTAATTAAAATAATCAGTTATCAAAGTATATACATAAGCATTTTTCAAAAACTAAGTTCGCATAGAAAAATTGCATAAATCTAATTAGCAAGACAACAAAGCGATTATTAAAATTCCTTGGAAATTATGAAGAATATAACGATTATCAAATTATTTAAACAACGTTATCCCATACAAGATATTAAGATGCTCGAATGAAATACTTATTACCATATTAATGGAAAATCAGTTAACTGCAAGCAATCTCCAACTTCAGAACTTAACATAGTCTAAACTTTTAGACAATTTTTAAAAAATCACAGTGCAATGTGTTACACAAGGTAGCTTTTAATAAAACGATAGTGATAACAATAATTCAAACCTATTATAACTCTTATGTACTTATTATTGATAACTTCATAGCTCTAAGAAAAAGATGAAATTTAGAGTAGTATACAAATGGATTACACTAGAAATAAAATAGTTTATAATTAAATATAGATATTAATATAACATGAATCATAAGAATAATATTTAAAATAACTTGGAAGGTATTTTTATAATATTTTCTTGATAATAATATTTATTATTCTTTTAATATAAAACCCAGTGAAAATATTTAGTTATTTGATGAAATTAGAAAGTACACATGAGTGGATTAATGAAGTCCTGATGCTATACTACTAATGGTTATATTGCATGTTAGTCCGACAGTAAACTAGAAAAAATAATTACTCCATAATAAACCATTTCTCCGATCATTAACCATAACAAATAACTAGTCCCAATTACTTCATTTTGATTTACGTCAATACTTCGATCTTCTGAGGAAATGGCTGTGCTTCTTTTTCTCTGCTTCCGTTATATACTAGTAATTTATCTACGACAAGCCCCTAGTCAGCTCACTTGGTAAGGCATTCGCTTAGTATATCTGAGGTGAAAGTTCGATAAAGAACTAATTAAACAAATTTTTTTTCCGGTATTCTTTCAAATTTAAAAAATCGCAATCTACTATCGCATATTTCAAGCTATCATGTGAGAATATTATTTTTCTAAATCATGTATCGACAGAAATACTCATATTTCATAATGACTCTTATTTCGTAATCACCAACATTTCGAAAAGCGATGCCGGCGTCCTGGCATAGGGGTAGCGCGTCTTCCCCGTGATCTGGGCGTCCTGGGTTCGAGTCCCGGTTTGGGCATGGTTGTTCTTCTGTTGTTCTATCTGTGAGATGTGTGAATGTGCCCTCCTGTAAAAAGGGGTTGTGCAAGCGAATGAGTGATGCGTGAGTAGCAAAGTCGTACTCTTGGCCCTAGTTGGCGCTGCTATAAGAAATAAGAGACGTCCCCCTCAGGCTTAAATCGCTGTCTTCGTAACAGCGGGCTTGTCAGTGGCAAGTGCCATAAGAAACAAACAAACAAACGAAAAGCGATGGTTTTTGACCATATCAAAATCAATCGGGTTCTAAAAATTTCTTCTCGATACATTTTTGTTGTTGCGAAAATCCGGTTTAAACTAGTTTAGAATGATTATGTGACTATATGCGATTCAAATTACGCATGCGCTGATATTGAGAAAATGATTTTTTCTCCCAATTCAAATTCGTTCGAGCTCCAAAACTTTTTTTGTCAGCAAAATGAAAGTTATAAAAACAAGTTATATTATACGCTTTCGATACCTCATCCAACTGTTTCGTGTTTATTCCCATTTTTTTTCTGTGCTTCTTCGGGCAATAATTTCTTACGACCCTACCTTTTATTGGTCAAAGAGGAGAATCGGGTACATGGCGGACATTCGCGCCAAATTTCAACTATTTCTTGACGATAAGTCGCCAAATGTGGCAACCTTTATCACTTTCTAATAACTGCAAATCGCAAATTTTCTACCCTTGCATTTTGAAGCTTCAAAATCCCAAAACCGAAACAACATCATGTTGTCACATAATAACAATTCGCAAATACTTTAAATTATTACATTATTAATATTTTTACATTAAAATACATGTTCCTTCTGTTCATTAGAATTCAGTTTTTAAAGTTAAAATAATTATAAACATTAATGATGATAAATAATAATGTAAATAACTATCTTCATCTTGAAACACGCCAAATTTTTATTATTACAAATTATTTGTTCTAACTACTACTCTACGAAATCGTATGTAAGAAGGAAATTAAAGGAATCAAGTGATTCAAGTACATAAACGGTAGAAACAAAGTGTTAAATTATCGATTAAGCAGGCTAAAATTTTAATAACACGAAAAAGCAACGCGAATAAGACAAACGAATACATTTTTACCAGAACACATATTCTGTGAGAAAACTTTAAAAAAAAAAATGTTTACGAAGTAATGAAAAACAGGATAAATGTCTCACAAATAACTCTATACATTGAAATACTTCTAGACGAAGAATTTCTGTAAGAATAATATAAATTAATTTGTAACTATACAACAAGAATTTCTATAAGAAAGTATAAATTCTTTCTACAATTTCTATTTTCTAGAAAGTCTTGAGAAAATGCGCCAATTCTTCTTGGAATTTACTGCGATCGAGAGATCTTGTAGTTCCTTAATTAACTCAACATAATATAGGTTAAAGCTTTCTTAAGTGAAAATTTTTATCCTTATGGATAAGGCTAGTGTTTAGAAAGTTAAAAATGAAGTCAAGCAAGCTAGAATCACTATTAAGTGAAGTAGAAAATTGATATTTAAAGGTTTCCTAGCTGAAAATAATTGGACTGTATCGGAATCCTCAATTTCAATTTCTGATGAAGCAATGTTGCTGGATGGGAAAATATATAAATGTAGAATAAATATCTAGAATCACTAAACAATTTTTGTTACTACAAATAATGTTTATCAGAATTAAAGTTATATTTATAATAACATTGAAGTTTAAATATAACTTTAAATGAAAATAAGTTTTAATAATTATCATAACTTTAAAATAATTAATCAAATTTAATTATAATTCAAGTATTAGATGAATGAACGTTTAGTTTTTAAATAAAAACAAATAACTTATTAATTAAAAATATTTGCAGTTTGATTATTATTATTATTTAATTTGAAAGAAAGATGTTTAAGAAAATATTGTTCAATATCGAAAGATAATTTCGTACATACTATGAGAAATTCTACCGAATAGACTGGGAAGAATTACGAGGTATGTCCCAAAATATCCCTAGTGTTGCTTTAAAACGGGCCTTAATATAAATGAACTGAGCTCTGCTTGTCAGAGGTTGATTTGAAAAGGTAGTGTTGATTTGAAAGGTAAACATCATAATTGAAAATTCTGCGATTAAATTTAGTTTGATATATATTCTTGAATTAAATCAAAAAGAGAAATATTTAAAAGATTACTTTGAAAAAGTTTCATTAGATAACAATGTAAAATGTCTATGGTGGCTATAGTCTAATAACTCCAATAGACAGGAGTACATTGTTGTCCTGGAATATATATGTATTGTGTGTATTAATTTAATTTAAATCCTGATTAATTCCCTAATCTTTATCTCCAAATAGCTCATGTTATTTTATTTTAAAATTTTCTCTTATTTCCTAAAGCAAATCTCAGTTTTTCACTTAATTATTTCAAACACGCGCTCTAAAATATTGCGGAGTTTATACTTACCAAACTCCGAGGAAAAGGTTAACATTCTCTAACACCTACGCCACTTTTGCAAAGATATCTAAAATTCCTTTTCCTGAATCGATGCGTGGCAAAGAAATCCCTAACAGAATCTCTTAATACAAGAATTAAGAAAGATATTTCCGAAACTTTTCCTCTTGTACTGCGCAAATAGGTTCCGCCTTTGTCCCTGTGTACGAATCATGTTCTTCAGTGGAAAAATAATGCCAAATCTGTCTTCATTTCGCATACGTATGAACAATAGTTTATTATATATATTAATAGATTCCTGGCTGAAAAAAAGACACTTTTGAATTTTTAAACTCGATTTGTTCCATCTCGGTATCACGTGTGGCATAATTGGCATACAAAGAATAAAGGGTCAGGAATACGACCGTTTCCATCGTGACATAGAAGTAGTAAAAAAAATCCCTTAGTGATTTTATATTATCTTATAGAGACTTCTTTGACACGTGTCGGTTTAGGAAAGGGAATTTAGGTATCTTTAAAAGAATGTCAAACATTAAAGAGATTTATCCTTTCTCTGGTGATGAGAACCGCTGATTTCAGCAGTTTTACCGAGCTCGTGTAGGATTAGTTAGATTAAAAAAAGTTGGAATTTGATCAGGAAATAAGAGACCATTTTAGAATGAAAATATGGGCTAAATTTAGATAAAAATTAGGAATATATATATATACACACAGGGTTGTTATAATTAAACTTCCCCTATAAACGGCATCATACAACGCAAACGGGTGAACGGATTGCAATGAAATTTGGTACATAGACTATACACGAGATGCTCTCACGGAATTTCAAAAAAAAAAAATTTAATTCCAAAATGTCCGCCAGAGGGCACTTTTTCTTGAAAAACATTGCATTTAAAACAATAAACGACCAAAATAGAATACAGAAACAATATTAACAAACCAGAACAATAATTAGGAGTAAAAAAAAATGTAAAAGCTGGAAAAGCTGTCAGTTCTAGGAAAAATTGTCGAGATTTGCATGCTTGCGAAAAAGAAGAAGCTTTATGCAAAACAGGTTAGGGTAAGAAATGTTTGCAGTTGTTGTCATGTGTTTATGTCGAGGCTTTAGGCTGTAAGGATGGCGGTATCTTGTTGCGACGTTGAATGACTTAAAGAACTCCATAGCGCTTCATGTGCGAACCATCACAACTGATCAGTTACGATCTGCTATTGAACACACTGTCCATCGACTTGAAATTTTGTAGGTGAATGAGGGTGGTCACAAGGAGTACCTTTCCCTACATCATCCTGGACACGAATAACAACTGCTCCTCTTGTGCAATTTCGTTCTAATCTATTGTTGTTTCTCCAAAACTAAACTTTTTTTTTTCTTTTCTCAAACATCGTACTGTTATGTTTTCCTTACCTTTACTTAATGTGGTTCGATGACAAGGGGATAAAAAAAACTAGTCAATAAATGTTAATATTGTTTCTGTATTCCGTTTTGGTCGTTAATTATGTTTAAATTAATGTTTTTCCTGAAAATTAATGTTTTCCACCCTCTAATGGAATTTTGGAACTAACATTTTTTTTTTCAAAATTCCGTGAGCGCATCTCGTGTATAGTCTATGTACCAAATTTCATTGCAATCCGTTCACCCGTTTGCGTTGTATGATGCCGTTTATAGGGGAAGTTAAATTATAACCACCCTGTGTATATATATATATATATATATATATATATATATTATATATATATATATATATATTATTTGGTAGTTATGTGGCTGAAAGTAAGAGACTTTTTGAATGAAATCCAATTTATTTTTCTCAAGGAGGTACAACAGGGACAAAGACACAATGCGTAGTTGCCAACCGAAGAAAAGAGCGATAAATTATATAATTTATCACTTTAATGGTTTTATTACGAGATGCCGAAAGGAATTTATTTATTTGACACGATGTCGACATAGGAAAGGGAATCGTGGGTATCTATGAAATGACTGTGTAGGCGCCAGGGGTTTTAATCCCTTCTCTCGTTTCGTGGGAAACAAAGAAAAAAGGAGATTTTAAACCACGTGTTGGCAATAATTAATTAGAAAATTTGATTTGCATCAGGAAATCAGATAAAATTTTAGGATAAAATAGCAAAGGGTAATTTTAAAAAAATTATAAAAACGAATCAAGATTTAAGTTAAATTTAGAGATATAATACAAGCATATATATAAAACCATTTTGTTATTACTTAGCTGTCACAATAAATGGAAACCCAAAAAGTCTCAATCAAAATTCAAAGAAAATAAAATTAAATTCCCGGTGGCATTTTCGACGCTCAGATACGATGCAGGCTTAGAAAAAAGAAGATGAACTTAAAAAAATAATGAATTGTACGAAATATAAAAACTAGAAGGGAGATAAGTATGATTAAATGAACAATAAAAAGATTAAATTTATTCAAAAAAAATCGATTTCGTGGATGATAAAATACGATTCAGAGAAAGCAAAAATTTGACTTTCCGTGGAAATTTATTTTGTCTGGATGTGGTTTGCTTTTCACGGGAGAGTCAATATCTGGATTTAAATTGACAGTTTCAACTTCAAATCCTTTTCTACATTCACTTTGTTTCTGTACTTTCATCTCGAAAAACTAAAATAGAGGTATCACATTCAGTCAGATAAGAGGTCGAGAACCCCATCATTTGTCTAGAAGCAACTTTCACAGTCCCTGGATATTATTGTCGTACATTTATCCTGAACGGAACCATGAATATAGTTTCTAAAAAGGATTTTTGAGATTGCTCAAATGATAGTTCAATGAATGGGTCTTTTTCATTTGATAGTACTTTCATTTTATTTATGTAGTCTCTTTCAAAAGAATGTCTAATGTATTCATTTTTCACCTTCAATTTTCGGAAAACCATATCTAAGACAAATGTTAAAAGGCCGTTCTATGGCACGCTAATATGTCATTCGCAGGCATAGGCGAGAAATACTGATCTGTAGAAATTGTCATAAAAAAGTTGTAAAATGGAGGAAAATGCATTAAAACAATTATATTATTGTAGTTCATTGGACATCATCGCGAACACACTTAGGTATCGAAAGGGAGAAAAAAATTAACATTTTTTCTCAATAATTTTATTTTACTTTCTCGTACATAAAATATACAACGCGGAAATACTGTCATCTCCAAAAAAATACGAACTCGAAATTTTGAGGAATCATCTAGCTTCAGACCTCTGGTGTCATAAAAATGTATTTTTAGAATTATATCCATCTTTCTTTGAACTTGATAACTGAAAAACGTTTTGTGCTAGATTGATGAAATTTGGTATATCGTTTTTATATCAAATTCGTAGATTTCCATCAAATTTTGAATGAATTTCCATCCAGAGGAATGTTAGAAAAATTTTAAATCTGACTACAAGAATATAAGTTAATACTATCAGTACAAGAAGAAGAGAGCTAGATGGATAACTTTTGGTACGCAATCCGTGAAGGATATGACCGTTTGTTGATTTATATTTTTACAAAAATATAAAAGCATTACTCAAAAACTCTCAAAAATTTCAAAATAAAAATTTGGTATAAGATTTTGTGACTAGAATTGTATGTAATTTCATATTATTGTTTTCGTCACTCAGAAGATAGGAGTGTAAAATGCGAATTTGGGTTTCTGGTGCTTGCTTATTAATTGCATGTCAGGGCAAAGATCGCAAGGTATTATGCTCTTTCGCGGCAACTAATCACCAATAATATGCATTTAATGGCACACAAATATATTTATTGGGGAATATACAATAAAGTTTCGAAGATACCATATTCGCTGATTTTTTTTTCTATGAGGAAAATTAATTCAATCATAATGACGATATAGATTCCATATTTGAAATTTTACTTTAACCATTTATTTAAGATAAGGTACTACAAATTCTAGATCCGCATTCAGATAATCATTTTAAACTGTAAAAAGTAAGACAAAAGAATCGCAAATTGAACCTTGGGAGGGGGGAGGCAGAAGAAGAAGTACTTAAAGGCACCACCACTTTTTTGTCTTGAAAAAGTTAATTTTTTTTTATTAATGCACTTACCAATTTCGAATTATTATTAGATATTTTCCACTGTATTACAAGCTCTTAAGTGGAAACATTTTTTTTTATTATTTAAGTTTAAAAAAATAAATATATTTTTAAAACTTTCATTTTTTAAACCATCGTTAGTGTTCTATCTGAAAATTATTTCGTATAATGTACTTGTAATAACTAATACTTGTAATAACTAGTAATAACTAATAATTAATAAATGTACTTGTGTATTATTAACCGCATTCCACTGACGAATAGTAGTTACAAAATAGCTTATTAGCGTAAGCTCTTTAGTGATTTTTTGGCGATAAATAACTGGGCTGCAATTAATCCACAAGCACTGGAATAACAAATGGCAGGTTAAGATTCTGGCTTTTTTTACAGATCGATTGAAAAAAAAAATGGGGCTTATTTTTAATTGTATTCACAATATTGAATGCCAGATTTCATTTATTTAAGTCAATGTTTGTTTTTATATTTCACATGCAGACAATAACATAAGTTGACAGACGTTTAAACTTTTAACCGGTTGGACTCAAAATACGGTACTAATCCCGGAAGCTGTTAACTGGTTTATGAATCCCATCAGTGAATCGGCGGAGAGACGAACGATTTTATCGCGCTAAGCAATATGGCGAGCGTGTGTGAGTTGTTGCTGTTAAGTGGGGATGTCGGTTGTTGCGTCAAGTGTCTGAAGACTTTTTGCTGCGTTAAGTGAATTTGTCGACTTGCGTTGGTTGCTTTTTATTGCGGGTAGAAGCCACGACAGCTGCACGAAGGTAGTATGGTCAAGGTCACCAATGTGGAGATTAAAATCCCGAGGACAGAACCCGCGACGTTAGGGTCCGTAACTGCGTAACATAACCACTAGACAAAAATGAGCACCCTGGTCTGGAGCCTGTTAACTGACTTATGAAACTACCAACACAAACCTACACTTTGGATGCTAAATCTAAACTAAGACCTGATTAATACCAATCTAAACTAAGACCTGATTAATACCAAGACGAGTTAAAAATATTGGTCCAGCGGAGTGATAAATGCCTCCACAGGTTTGGTGATTATGTAGAGAAGTGATCGCCATATATGTTTCTTAAATACCATTTTTATCCTGTGTCTATTGTTTTTTCCTTTGCCTTGTAAACTTTTTTTTGGATCACCCGTCGTATATGGTTCAGGGCTGTTAGCCTATTGATAGCTGGTAGCCTGGTAAGTATGATTTGGACCGATCACTGACTTGAAATACATATACATTTTTCTATAAAAACCCCTCTGTTTAAAATTCCGGAAGGTTTCTTACAAATTTTTACTAAAAGAAATGTGCGCAATACTAATTAGTCGTACGTCATACAGATTTAAGACTAGGTATGCGACTTAAAAAGAAAAGATTGCTTGGATACTTCAAGCATAAAAAAAATTCTTCTGAATAATTGGAACAATGCATAAACTCCATTAAATCTGATTAAATGTTTGAAACAGATAACAGAATATTCTAACAAAATCAGCAGATTAACCATACAACACCGACTGAGAAGTGGTGTGCTTCATAATTCTGCTCATCCAAAAACTTGATCGAAAGAAGAAAAATCATTTTCTAGCTACTTGCATAAGATTTGTGAGCGTGAATTTACAGATACCCAGTTTGATTTCATATTCATTGTAAAAACATTGCTAGAATTGGATGAGGGGCAAAAGTGATGTTTTCATTGTTTTATAAACTTTCAAAAAATATTCTGAATAAAATATTTTTAAATGCATTTATTGCTATTATTTCAAGACCTACGCTTGAACACAACAGATTTATACAATGCATTAGTATAAAAAAATCAAACCTGGATTAGGTAATCCAAACTAAGGGCCACTTGAACGCAATAATTAATCATTTTTCATGTACTGTTAAATGCAAAAGCAGTAAGCTAACTCAGTTTAGCATGCAATTGAGGGCCCTTTTCCTTTAAATGTTCATGATGGAACATTCAGATTGATTCTATTTCAAGATTCATGCTCGAGCATACAGAAAAAATCCCATTGCAAGGAAACAAAACTATATTATATATCTTAATTCATTTACTAACATTTATCTGCAATTAGCCCATATAAATTTCATTTTAAAACCTTTTCTTATTTTCTGATCCTATTCCAACTTTTTATTTAATTATTTCTAACACACGTTTAACAAAATCGCTGTCACCGTTAATTTCCACTGCGGGAGCGAAAGAATAAAAAATCCATAAAACTACACATCTTTACAAGATACCCAAGATTCCCTTACCTACAAGACAAGTGGCATAACAATTCCTATCAGAATTTCATAGTAAAATCACTGAAGAGACATATTTTTCTCTCTTTTTCTCTGTTATCGCGATGTAGATTGATGCATCTTATTATCATTTCTTCGCTGTACGGATACGATTACCGAGTAAAATAAATTGAATTCCAAAAGTTTCTTATTTCCGTTCACACATCTGTAAAATTATGTTTACACAAATACACATATATTTTTTTATTACTCTTTCGATGTTCATTCAATTGTTAGTTGTTTTTAGAGGGATGGAGTTGCATTGATATTTATATTTGTATTTACATACGTTTTAATGCAGTTTCACATCTTTAGATGTTTTTTTTTACAAATTTTTACTTTTGTAGAGTATTCTTACTAGAAATCTCATACATTATGTGTAACTTGGAAATTTTATTCCCTTAAAATTGTGTCTTAAAAAGAAAAGCAACAATTTCTATTACTCAGTTATTTAAAAATAAAACCAGAAAAATATCTTAAACATTTTAAAAGTTAATCTTGAAATTAGATTTTAAATATGCATTTAGAAAGGCACATCTCTAAGCAACATTCTTAAATATGAGCATGTAAACATCTGGAATCGATTCACCACAAAAAAAACATCCATTGTATATGCAAAATAATATTTTAAGATTCAAAAAACACGATATTGAATACAAAAACACAATTTGAAAACGATCATTACCTTTTTACGCTGGCAACGCATTCATCAAATGGAGCGAAAAAACATTTACATCGTCTTTTCAGACTCAATTTTTCTAGTAAAAAACACACACAAACACGCAAGGGAAAAAGAACACGTCGATGAAAAACAAATCAATTTAATAACATACACAAGAACTCAGTATATGGAAATACACGGCAAGATTATTTCAACTTTCCAACGCCAGTTGACGCCGATGCTTTAAAACCGAACAGAACCATAAACGAAACTTGCCGTATCTAGATACCTTTGTGCGTATCCGCACAGTTGAACTTTAATTAAGAATCCTCCGAGTTTCCAGGCCATTTTCTAGGCAAAGAAGGACGCGAAAAAGTTTTCTTCCCATTAAACGGAACTTTAAACGATGCAATTTAAGGCTCCGTTATGCGCTTACGGCTTCCTTATAATCATTACAGGGCTCATGTTTTACTTCGTGTCTTGCCGATAAATATTTATTGCAATGGTTCTAGCGCACAAAAATCGCGCTTCTAATGACATTTTGAGTCAATGGTAATTGCTTTATTGATGGAAAAGTCCGGTGCTTTAATGTGTTTTTATTTTATCAATTTTATAACAATATGAAATGGGGAACTGATAGTTCTTTATAAATGAACTAAAAGGCTTGATACTTTGTTCAGTCAATTGTTCAGCTTGGGATGGGCAACGTACATTGTGTGATAGTAGGTTATTGTATTACTCTATATGAAAGAAAGTAGCTTTATCCAATGTTCTACTTTGTAGAAAATGAATCCAGTGAGTTTATTCAATAAGTTTTCAAAACACGAAATTTTGCTCATGTCATTATATATAGAATTAATAGGTGTCACGAATTATTTTTTTATATATCATTCGATTGCGTCTGAAACTAGAAAGGTAATTAAAATAATGTGGAAATGTTATGAAGTATTTCTAGGGCAGATTTTTGAAAGCATTTTGCATTTTATTATTTTGTTTTAAAAAGAATATATATATATATAACAATATCTCTAAATCTAAATTAAATCTTAATTCATTTCACAATTTTTATTTTATTTTAACGTATATTAAATTCATTCTAAAGTGTTCTCTTATTTCCTGATCGAATTCCACTTTTTATTTAATTACTTTTAGCACTCGCTCTGGAAAACTGATGAATTCAGTAGGTTCTCACGGTCTGAAAGAAGGGATAAATATCCCTAATGCTTATAGCATTCTTTCAAAGATACCTAAATTTTCTTTTACTAAGACTATACCTGTCAAAGAAATCCCTATCCAATTCTCATATTAAAACCAAGTGAATTTGGTTTGGTTTGGTTATATTAACGTCCAGTTTGAAGCAACACTTGGGCTATTTTGGGACGGACCTCGTCATTTTGAACCACGGTCAGATGACGAGGACGACACCTGAGCTGGCACCCCCCTCTCCACACCACACCACACCAGCGGGAGGACGTTTGGTCAGGACCGATTTAACGTGCAACAGACCCCCTTACACGACGGTTCTTCGGTGGAATCGGGTCTCGAACCTGAAACCCTCCGGTTCCGAAGCCGAGACCTTACCACCAGGCCACCGCAGCCCTAAAGCCAAGTGAAAGGAAAAATTTTGGTATCTTTTGCTCCTCTGCATTTGTATCACGATGTAAACGGACGTCAGCTTTATCATCGCTTCTTGTACATAAAATGCCTCCAGTAGTGAAATAAAACGAAGTTTTAAATTTTCAAAAGTTGCTGCTTTTCGGCCACTTAACTGCTAAAATATGTTTACATATATATAATAGGGAATATTTAATGTTGAAAACAATTTAATTTTTCGTTAGTAGTTTTTAGTCAAATGAATGTTTTCTTGGGCTTGCTATTAATAATTCGTCACGGTCTTTAGAAATAATATTTTACTGTTGTTTCATGACCGATACGCGTACCATTATTTACGCTTCAAACCAAAGGGAGTGGCTTCATTCAAAATTTTCTTGCATATTATCTAATAAACTTGTCACGCCAGAGAATGTTTTGCATGCCATTGCCGTGTAAAAGTTACGAAATATCAGGTTTGGGCGCAAATTTAGCATTTTTACTGAATCTGTCATGTCATTCTTGGCGAGTGTTTTGGCGATTAACCTCTCTCATGCCATTAATAATATCCGAAAATCGAATTTTTGCTTTAGATGCGTTTGTCTGAATCTATTAAAATAAAGATTTGACACAGAGTTGCAGTCACAAAATTCCCATATCACATTTTATATATATAAGTTGTGTTTTTAAATTATAGCGTTTATATGCTTCTGAAAGTACAGACAATCAAACCATTTGTCAGATTTCGCTCACAATTTGATAAGTGTCTACACTATATATGTAGAATTTTATCTATATAGCTCCCTCCATTTTATAGTTGTCGCGTTAACTTTGATAACTTAATGTTATATTTAATTATTAACTTTTATTATTTAACGTTATTATTATGTTATTTATTTAAATTATTATTTAACTTTAACTTAACGTTATATTTAAACAAACAAATAAACTGCCTTTGCACAAGTTTTACTCAAAATTTGATAGAACACTAGAAATTTAGTGTAAAGACCGTATATCAAATTTCAACCATCGAGTTCAAAGCATTTTTGAGTTATCTTTGTCACAAGCAAACTGACATTTTCCAAAAATGTCGTTTTCGATCTCAGGGTGGTCTAAAACTCGGAGATTCAACAAAATCTCGAGTTCGAATTGTTTGACGATTATTATACTTTCTCTACACTACGTATACAAGAAAATAAAAATAAGAATCCTCAAAATATGTTTAGTTTTGGTTATTACCAATCGTTGCAGCGATTTAATGCTATATCCATTATATCCAAAATTAATTAATTTTCAAAGTAAATTAAACGAAATTAAATAAATTTCAATAAATTTTAAATACACTATGTTTGCTATTACAGCACTGATGCTCAGATTCTTCTTGCTTTAGTTATGGCATTAACTGTAATAAAAATGAAGCATGTTTCGTATTTCACTAATCTTCTTTGGAGATTATTGGATCGCTGACGTACTACATCAACATTTAAATACCAACTTTGTTGCTGAATACAATGATACATCTTAATTTAACTTAAATACTAATTAATTTCTTAATTTAATCTATATTGCATCATTCTAAAATGTTCTCTTATTTCCTGGTCCAATTCCCAATTTTTTATATAATTATTTTTAACACGTGCTCTAAAAAACTGAGGACTTCAGCATTTCCTCACGCTCCGACTGAAGGGACAAAAAATCCCTCATACTTACAACATTCTTTTCAAGATACCAAAGATTCCCTTTCCTAAGTTGACACATGCCAAAGAAATTCCTATCAAAATCTCATAGCTTAGTTTAGATTATTTTATTAACGTCCCGTGTTAAAGCAGCACTAAAACTGTTTTGAGACGGACCCGTAATTTTGAACAGTGGTAAGATGAAGAGGACAATACCTGAATAAGCAATTTCCTCGTTAAACTTCCACACCACACCAGCGGGAGAATGTTTAACCCCGACAGATTTAACGTGCATCAGACTCGCTTATTCGACGGTTCTTTGGTGGAATCGGGTTTTGAATCTGAAACCATTCGGTTTCGAAGCCGAGGCCTTACCACCAGGCCCCCGCAGTCCACCAAAATTTCATAGTAAAATCACTCAGGGAAAAAATATTTGTCTCTTTTGCTCTTGTGTCGCGATGTAGACTGACACATATTTTATCATCGTTTGTTTCTAGTAGAAATAATGCATTCCGAGATGAAATAAATTGTAGCTAAATTTCAAAAAAGTTTCTTCTATTCGGCCATGCAACTTCTAAAATATGTTTATATATTACATAATATCTTTTTAAAATACTTTTAAGTCCATTTCACAACAATATAACTCCTTTATGAATTGAAATTCAAGTCACTTTCATTGTTGCTATAAATACTTCTTTCTAGATATTTCTTCCAATTTTGTTAAAATAGATATGAAAATAAGACATTTTTTCTTCATTTCAGGCAGAGATTTTTTTAAAACAAGCTTTTAGTAAATTTTTGAATTTTTTTGTACTTACAAACAAAGTTTAATTTTAGAAGTAGTTGAAGTTTTTTTCTACTTATAAAGTTCTCATTTTAAATTTTTAAAAAATGGAAATTAAACACAATATTAACCCTTTAGCTGACACTATGAATTGAATAGAGTATAACTTTATCAACAGTACGAGCACCGCGTTCTAGTAGAAGTATAAATTAAACAAAAATCTTCGTGATTATGGCTAAATTATCTTAGTTTCTGAATTCTTTACTATCTTTTCTGAATAAAATTATTTGAGTAAATAAATATTTTTCTGAATTCATGCCTTTAATATAAATAATTTCATTAAGTTTACAAAAAGTTTAGTTACAGTTTACAGTTAGAAAACTTTTACAGTTACAAAAAAGTTACAGTTTAGCTAAGGAAATATAAATGGATAATCAGAGCTAATGAAATGAATTTGTTCCAGTAAAAAAATCATTATTTATTAACGTTAAAGAGAGAAAAATTCATTCATAATTCACTGACTCAATTTATTTATTGAATTTACAAATTTAAAATCAAACATTTAAAAACAACATCAAAACGAAAGCCATTTTTCAAAACTCATTTCCGAATTTTCGATTGCGAGACCATTTTATGAGATTAAAATTCCAACTATTCCACAAGGTCATGCCTTTTCCACCATTAGATCCAGAATCTTTTCAGAATGTTTTCCGAGTAGCAATTCCATTTTATTGAATAGCAACGCGCCGCACCAGAACTGCAATAAAGTCCGCACTTAAATACTAGTCGGACCCTTCGACTCTATCGCCCACACAGGAAAATGATTCTACTTTGAGAATAACATTCCTCGCGAAATATTTTCTGGACCCAATTTATTCGGAAAGAACCGGTTATTTATACATTAAGTCTCTTTGCCGTTGTTTCCGAAAGAGTGTAAGGTAGCATTTAGATTCGGAAAAAATGATTAAAGTACTTTGGTTTCCGTCGGAATGAGCCGAATGTTTTTATTATTAATTTGGCGAATACGCGTGCACTTCTTGAACTAATGGAAAGAAAAAAAATGTCCAAATAAGATTGGATGGTATCGCCAATAATGTTTTATTTAACTTCAAATACACTGGAGTATTAAAAACATGGGGAACAAAATTTTAGATTCTTTCCTATAAAACTCAGAACTCGCTACTTTTACATTTTTGCAATTTTCGAAGTAAAATGGATACCAATTTTATTCTCATTTCATTTTTATCTCTATTAATAAAAAAAATAAGTGCGTCTGTGTTGGCGTTCTATAACGTTAAGAATTCAGTTAATCGCGTGGTCTTTCTGGGCAGAGCTAGCTGCCAATCATGTAAATATCACGTGGTCTCACTGCTATTGTATTTTTTTCCCAGTAGAATAGAACTTGACTCCTGTACTAGGGGGAGTGTGATCTCGGATCTCTCTCTCCCGAGAAATTTTTATGTGTAGTTCTCTAGGTCTACTACAGTATGGCGTAATCATGTGCCTTTTGCTGTTGATGTTACCAATAAACCACATAAAAGACAACATACGTCTTCAAGTCATTTCACCCAGACCACAATCTTCACTATCAAATGAATTATTGTGCAATCAAGAAAAACAACGATAATTTAATTTATTTATATATAGTCCAGACTGTTTGATCTAAATCAACGAAACTTGTCACATACATACGTTAGAGGATGGCACTGTGCACTTCGAAGAGATTGTTTTGAAATTTTAGTTAAAATACAAAACGTAGAGAAATTTTGGCGCTTTTTCACGATAACTTCCGAAATCAGAAAAAAAAATTACAGCCCGTTAAAATTTTAAAATCTTTTTGTAACTGTTGTTGTCCAATGGCCTGCGGATAATAATACACTGTTAATCCTTGTGGAGTTAATTTTAGCATTTAATCTTTATCATGCAGTTAAAAGTATTTGAGCGGTTAAGAGTAAGAAAATCGAATTTGTGTTTTAGACCCTTCCACCCTTCGGAATGAAGAAAAAATTTGTACAAATTGAATATGAAGAAATGTACACATTTAATATAAAGGACGCATACCGAATTTTAGCCGCCAAGCTCAAAGCAGAATTGCCTTTGTGATAGACATACATTTTCCAATAGCGCGTGTTTCGAATTCAGAAGAGTGGATTTCAGAAGTGAGGCATCTGGCGCAGGAATTAAATCATTCACCTAAATGTGCGAGTTTATACCATGTCAAGCAGATTTATTTACCGCCAGAAGCAAAAAACAAAGAGAGAGAGAGAAAAGTATTTTGTTAAGTGCAGAATGTGACTTAGTCCTTCATTACTGAAGAGACGTGGAATTTATATCTTGTCAAAAAATTGTTGGATTGGGAAGCACTTCATGTTTTTTAACCAAAAACGCTTTTAGTTTAAAAAAATAAATGTTTACAGGTCAGGATTAAAGGATTTGTTATTTACAATTCTAGCGAGAGTTTCTACATTTATTTGCAACTGGGATAAGAGTAAGATTTCGACTTTTACAGTTGTGTCAAAGATCACAAAAGATTTAATTAAGACGATAAGAAATCCGATTTCAATGCATCTGTCTCCATCTTAATTTGGAAATTGAATGTAAATGTTTTCTTTAAGTCAGTTGGTTTGATTAGGTTAGTGCTATTAACGTCCCGTTTTAAAACAATACTACGGCTATTTTGAGACGGGTCACGTAATTTTGAACTGTCTTCAGATGACAAGGAAGGCACCTGAGCTGACAACCCTTCTCCAAACTTCCACACTATACTATACTTACACACCATACTAGAAAACTGAGAACTTCAGCATTTCCTCACGCTCCGACTGATGGGACAAAAAGTCCCTAATGCTTACAACATACATTTCAAAGACACCTAAGATTCTCTTTCCTAAGTTGACACGTGTCAAAGAAATACCTATCAAAATCTCATAGTTTAGTTTAGATCATTTCATTAAAGTCCTGAGTTAAAGCAACACTAGATCTATTTTGGGACGGACCCCGTCATTTTGAACCGTGATCAGATGAAGAGGACAATACCTGAATAAGGAATTCCCTCTTCGATCTTCCGCACCCCACCAGCGGGAGAACGTTTGACCAAGATGCATTTAGCGTGCACCAGACCTGCTTACACGACGGTTCTTTGGTGGAATCGGATCTCGAGCCTGACACCTTACGGCTCCGAAGCCCAGACCTTAGCGCCAGGTCACCACAGTCTGGTGGTAAGGTCTTTCTTTACGTCAGAAAGCATATGCGCGGGTGTCTGAAGCTTGATGCGCACACTCGCATTTCACTATTAGATTGCTTAGTAGATGGTTATAACTCAATTTTATTTCGAATTTAGTAATATAACTTTTTATTGCCTAAAAACTCGCTTACTGACATACGAATCAATTATTGAATAGTATTCATCACTAACTAACAGAAGAACTTGCAACATCAGTAGCTAACGCTTGTATTTATTACAGATGTAACGTTTTCCCCCTTTTCCTCACACATAGTTAAGTGCCTACGGGCCGCCAGATGGGGATCTTCCAGTAAAGTCATTGTGTCTGGTCATTTGTTATATCCAGATAAAGGACAACATATGTGTGTTTCGTCATTTCAAAGAGATTCAACACATCTTCAAGGGAGAAGAATGTCAATACTTCCAGATGAAAAATCTTTTTTCCCGTTATGAAGGGATTTTTCAAATCTTCGAGAAACGATTCATCACAGCAACCGTTGCCATTAAGTGCCGATGTCAGGTGAACTTTAGCCGATTGTTAGCTGTGAATTGATTATAATTAACATGTGTTCGGGAAAGGTCAGCTACAAAGATGGATCATTAACAGACATTCCAACGATCAATTGAAAACCCTTGAGGAAGCATTGCTGAGCAGCTGTTGGGTGATAAGGAACTCAAGTTCGCCAATGAGAAAGTCAGAGGTGGATAACTGAAGGAAATAAAATACGCTTTTTTTGTGTTTGTTTGAAGAGAAAGAGAAGAGAGGAGTGTAGTAGAAGGAGAAGTTCGGAGAGACTGTGTTTGAAGAAGGTGTTCTTGATTTTGCGAGAAGCTCCATGTGATTCGGGTTTTTGTGTTAGGATCCACCCGATAAAGATCAGATGGATATCCCCCTGGAGTAGCCATATGGGCTAATAGCCTGTTCGCGTTTTCCTGGTGTTTATTCTCCGAATTGATAAAGGAACTGTTTAATGATTAACTTTCAACTGTTGTGTTAATTTTCTAAATAATATTAACAGAGATGAGGATAAGTTCTTTTTGCGTACATATATAAGGCTGCAAATAAAAAATGTTACGTTACTCTTTTATTTGATCGGTCAGGATCAAGATACTACACTGAGTAGAATTTATCGCTTACTATCAGATCAACTGTGATTGAGCAGTATTCATCACCAACTAACGTGCGAACTCATCACATAGCAGTATTCATCGCTAACATGCAAACTCATCATCGAACATTATTCATCACTAATTTAAAAATATACTTAGCCCACTGAACATTATCCCTCAATAACTGACACATGAATACATCATTGAGCAGAATTCATTCATAACTAATAGGGAAACTTATAAATATTTATCTTACTCTGGAGAAAGAGAGATTAAGAAAAGTACAATTCGTAATCTGCTTCAATTTTTGGAAAAATAAAACCATCGACTAGCTGGATTATCCCAGTGTCGTAAATTGCAATTAAAGCCAACTCAATCTGAAGCATGAATATGTAGGTCGATTCACAGGTAGTCGAATGCACAGAATCCGGTCTTCCAAGATAACTTAAAAGTTTAAGAAGCTTCGTTTACCTGCAGCATTAAGGTCAACATTAATGTATTTAATTTAGTCTCGAATGCTAAGAGGTTGAGAACGCTGCACAAGAGAGATTCTCCAACAGTAGCGTTTGATGCAATAATAAATTTAAATTAAATAACGGTAATGTGAATTTTAATGGATTTAAAATTTCCAGTGAATCACTTCGGAAAGCGGAATTTCCTCTTAACTATTAAGAACTAATGGGATTCTGTAAGGAAGCAGGACACACTTAACAAAGGCAATTACCCAAATGAGTCGACGGATCCTACGATAGAAGTCAACTCGATTATTAACACTGAAATGTTTCCTTTTAATAGTATATGCGTTTTAAGAGTGATTTAAATAAGTTGAAACCTGCCTTAACGTGTCCCTCCGCATCGCCAAGTACGCCTACAATGCCAAATCGCCAGAATCAAAAATCCAGATGGTTGCCATGATAAACACTACAGTGCATAGGTTTACTAGAAGAACTAATGTTTTTACTTGTTTGGTTTACCATATTAACGACCAAATAAAGAGGCCATTAAAATAGATTTCAACCTTTAAATATGACAGTTGACAGAATTATTATATCGTAATACATTGGTGGATATCAGTAATCCTTATAATTTGTTCTTAAAGCATATGATATTCTAATGCAAATGTTACAATATAAAAGCGGATAAATTCGTAAGACATTTATACTAGTTAAAATATAATAATAAAATATACAAATACATGGAATAATGGGCGTTTTAGAAGAATAGTCATAAGCGAGTTATAGAATTTTTTGAACAATTAATCGCTTCCTCATTGGAAAATAGAAAAACAGAGCTTGTTTTAGTTTCAAAAAATAAAAGCTGGTAAATATAAAAATTAAAGCATTAAAATCAAAGTTAATGCACCATATTCATATTCAACACAAAAAACTATTAACAGTGCATAGTAGTTTCAATATAAAGTTGCTCTCAAGGAAAGATATTGTTACAAATCTGTCATGTTGCTTCCCAGTACGGTTAGTTCAATCGAAAGGCCGTTCAGAAAGATCAGCTCTGTTGGATGCTGATCGGATGACGAGCCAGCGATCTCAGTTTGGCGACAAACTCGGAGACCATTTGGCGACTTTGGTGACAAAAATAATACTGGGAATTTCCAGAATTTTAGCATTGGAGCCAATAGGAACCGATATATGCCTAATTGCCCCAGAACCTTCTATGCCCGCCCCCGGGAACTATAAAAGGCTAGCAGTCTCAAGCCGAAGACAGTCGTGAAACGAGGCGTGTGTTGAGTCGTGGAAAGAGACGGTGGAATAGTATCAAGTCGGCGAAGTGCAAACATTGTGTCGAGCTCAAGCGTCTGTTGAATTGAGCTGTGTGCCAAGTCCTGGATTTATTGTAGAAGCACCATCGAGTTGTGCGTGGAGTAGCCAGTCGTGTAGTAGTGAGTCGGCAGTTGGATACAGCTAAAGCGAGAAGACAGTGTAGAATTGCAGGCGTTTGGAGAGTCTGTAGAGAATAGCTACGAAGATTTTCTCCTCCTGGTGAATTCTGTCTAGTTGCTTTGTGTGCTGTGGTTGTTATTACCACCGATTACTACTTGTGGGCCACGGTTTGTTGTAGTGTTCTGTGTTCGTCTCAGCTGTGCATTTGTTGTCTTTGTGTTTGTGTTAATAAGTCATCGCCCGTTAAAGACTGTTTCTTCATCAGCGAACAAATAGGGAAAGAACCCTTGAAGTTCCGTAACAATATTATTCTGGAAACTTAAGAATAACCCTAAAATTATTATATTAACAAAAATCACAATTTAAAAATTCTTTTGATAAGTTATAATTAAAGCCTCTTATCTTAATTTAATGAAAGCATCTACAGATGGTTCCAAGAAAGCAATATTTAAAACTTTTGGCAATATCATTCTAAAATCAGAAATTTAAAATTAAAATTACACCTAAAAATTATCATGAAAGGAAAACTAGAACATAAAATTTATTAAATTGAAAGAAATTTACAGACGGTCATAGAATATATTTAAAAAAAAAACACTGGCACATCAAGAGTAATAACGTTATATTAAAGACACAAAGCCATCGGTTTAAAACTGTTTTAATCTTTTCTTAAAGATTTTATAAGCCACGTCCTATGCGACTTTCACCATTTTTGAAAAGAAATTATACAGTATTACTGCATTCCCAATAATAGCTTTTAGCATATCAAAAAGGTGGACATATCGGCGAATTATATGGTTTCTAGATAATGATTGCGAATTACTCTCACAGCAAGAAGTTACAAGTCGGCAATATCATTTACAAGTCGAAGTTACAAGTTGACAAGTTACAATCGACTTGCACAATATCATTTATGTTGCATATCTCTATGTACTTTCCGTTATTATCTCCTAACTTCTCATGCAACAGCCACCTCGGTTTTCACAGAGTCAGATTTCAATTCCCCGTCTAAATGCAACAGCAACAAGCCTGTGGCTACAAATTTTGCCATTAATTTTTTCATTCCTGCAGTGTCATTGGCGTTTGGTTTATTCATCTTAAGGATAATAGTTTTGCAAAGGACGCCTTTTATCGATACGACACTCATAGTAACATTTACTAGAAATGCACAGTTTCATACATCATTGATTCGTAATAACAAGAGCTCTGGCAAAGAATGAAATTTTATAACTAAAAAAATCAAATGACATGTAAAGTGCATTTGAATAATTCTAATTTTCATTTTTCTTGCTGTAAGTCAATGCAATTTTTAATAACTCCACAAATAGTTCGCCTAGAAATGATTAAAAATGATTTAAACCAAATCTTATCTATCTAGAAAATCCTAAATTTGTGTAAAGACCATATAGCAAATTTTAGCTACATAGGTCAAAGGCGTTTCAAGGCGTTTTTGTGTTATCTTTGTAACAGACAGACGAACGGACATGTGGAGATTCGTCAAATTCTCGAGTACGAACTTTTTGATGATTACTATACTTTCTCTGTACTACGTATACGAATACGACAAAGTAAAAATGATCAGTAGTAGTTAAGTTGAAAAGTTGAAAAACATTACACGCCAAAAATTAAGGATTATTACTGAAAAGATAAATTTTGAAATTTCCAAAAAATGATGCAAAAAAATCATTTTTTTTTCTGTAATATTTTCGAAAACCCTAAAATGTTGCTCAATTTTTAATTTATTAAAAATTCTAACGAACATTTTGAAAAAAAATCGTTCCGAGGTGTGCATTTCATTATTCAATATATGTGCCAGAAGTTGGTCAAAGGCTCTGACCTGTAGAATGCTAAATCAAACATGTACAAATAAAAAAACATACAAATTCCTTTTTAATCTTGGTAGAGGTGTATGAAAATTATTCTTTTATGCTTATAGCTACATTTATGCTTCCTTTCTTTCTTCCTTATTGAATTGGAAATTTAAATTTATGTTTTAAATTTAAGCAACGTTTTGTCTTGAAATGTAATATTATAACCTTAACTAAAAACATTTATTATCGCGTTTTCTAAAAATTGTAAAAATATTCAAATACCACAAAAAAATCTGTAGTATAAATGGATCAAAGTTAAAGCATTCAATTGAATAAATTTCGAATAACTAAAAATAGTTAATAAATGCTACAGTTCCAACAAATAATGCAGACAGAAGATATAAACATATATTTAGAAAGAAGAAGAATTTATGTTTAGAAAATAGATACTTTAGAATAATTTTAATAAATTTATATAGTATATAAATTGAATAATTCAATAATTTAGCATATAAATTAAATTTATTTTTATAATATATAAAATGTCATCCAATTTCTTCAAACTCATTTGAGCTTCCATTCACGCCATTTTATCGTATAG
The DNA here is from genome assembly GCF_947563725.1 of Argiope bruennichi. Taxonomy (NCBI): domain Eukaryota; kingdom Metazoa; phylum Arthropoda; class Arachnida; order Araneae; family Araneidae; genus Argiope; species Argiope bruennichi. The sequence goes on along the minus strand of NC_079156.1, from coordinate 25,356,402 downwards.
CTGTTTAATATATAAAATAACATTCGCTATGAAAAAAATTTAATCATATTTGTGTTAATTTAAATTTTATTTCTACTGTCCCTTTATGCAACTTTTCTTTCATGAAAGAAAACATTCTAAGCAGAGTCATTATTTTTCCTTATTTTTAAATGCATTATTAACTCACTGCACTCGGAAAAGTAATTCAATTCTAAATTATTCACCTAATACAAGGGCTTGTTTATTGTTCCGAAAAATAAATATACATAATTGTTTAAAGTTGAATTTCCACGGAAAATGGATATCTTTTGACCATTCCAAGGTATTTTTAACAACCAAAATTGAAAAATAATTAAATAAAACGTTAAAATGATGCACCGTCTTGAATGGCGCCCGAGAGGCATCATTCGAGCGCAAAGGGTTAAAATAGATTATTTTAAAAGGACAAACAACCTCTGGCGACCCATTTTTCGCCAGAATATTGATTATTTTCGATTTCATTTAAATCGCTTAAGCATAACTTGATATTCAAGAGTGCCTCAATATATTATTTTTAAGCACTGAATTCGTATAAGCATTTAAATAGGGTCTTTTAATAGCATTCCACCTGCTATTCTGTTTATTGGGCACACGGTTGTATTCAAGTTCTATGATTACAGAATGCTGTTAAAACAGAACTATTCAACTAATCCATTTTCTAATTAGAAGTTGTATTTTGCGGTATTGTAACTTTGCTATCTTATTTCTCATATTAACAGCACAAATAATTTTTCTTCCATAGTTTTTAACTTTTTATCCTAGTGTTTAATGAGCAGAAAGAAACAGCTTATTTTTTTTAGTTCAGAGGTTATAAAATTATATTTGTAAAAAGGAAATAGATTTCTTATTTGAAAGACTTTGACTTAATCATTTGATAAAATTCTAAATTAGAAGATTAATGTCTTATACCTATTTTTAGACCAAAAAAAAACCCGAAAATCATAGCATTTTTTTCAAATGATATATTCTATTCAATTGATATACTTCTAAATTCAAAGATTTATGTCTTATACCTAATTTTAGACAGAAAATAAAACGGGAATCATAGCATTTCTTTTAAATGATATTTTCAGTTCAACTGATAAACTTCTAAATTGTTGAAAGATTTATGTCTTATATCTACTTTTAGACCAAAAGAAAACGGCGAAAATCATAGCATTTCTTTAAAATGATATATTCAAATTGATAAACTTCTAAATTAGAAAATTTATGCCCTATACCTATTTTTAGACAATAAAAAAACCCCGGAAAAATATAATATTTCTTTCAAATGATACATATTTTTTCAATCTATTTCATACAAAAATTCAATATATATATATGTAAGCGTTATTTTATGTGAAGCAGAATGCAGGTGTGACAAGCAGTGAAGATACTTTGTATTTTTAAGTTCGTTTTATTCTTTCCTGTGAAGGCATAACGATTTATTTACAAATAGGTGCGGACAAGGCACGTCCGCCACAGCGCGGCACAAAAGCAGAAGTGGGGAAGAAGAGAGAAATAAATTATCCCTCTTCTTATATAACATGAGATATGGATAAGGAAAATATTTTTTACAGTGTTAATATATTATTAAGATTCTGATAGGGATTTCTGAACGCATGTCAATCACAAGTAAGGGAAACACAGGGATCTTTAAAAAAGAATGTTCTTATTGGACATTTTTCTAGCCCTTTACGCGGAGCGCTTAGCCGATTCAACAATTTTATAAAGCTTCTCTTGGATTAATTGAGTAGAGAAAGTGGAATTGGATCAAGAAATAAGAGAATGAACTTACTATGGGCTAAATTAAGATAAAACTTTGTAAATTAATTAGAATTGAAATCAGTGTTTAAAATATCATCACACACACGCGCGCACGCACATATATATATTATATATAACATTTTTCGAAAATTTCCTCCTGCACTTAATTATGTATTCTGAATCAAAATCTTACCCATGTTTTGGTTTTTCGCTAAAAAAAAATTATTCCAAAACGTTCAAGAATAATCACAACAAGAAGAATTAAATACTTCTCAAACAAGTTGTAGACCCAATTATTGTTATTGGTGAGGGCAATTACTCCCAAAAACTACTGAAATCAGATTGCGTACTATTCGAATGCCAGAAGTAATTTGGAAAAGAGCCAAAAACAAACAGCTTGATGTATGTGCTTCGCGTGTTTTAATCACTTTTGTTTCAAATTTTCTCATAGTCTTAATTCTAAAGCTACACTACGGACATTTCCAAGATTTTAGTTTTTCTGTCTGAAATTAAACAGAAACAAGAATGGCTTAAAACAGCTTTTTTTTAATTTAACCCTGGAAACTCAACGTGAGAATTTCAAACTGTGTCTTAATTTTGTTTCTAGTTATTAATATGTTTTCTAGCTAGAAAAGGATTCAACGTTATTTTGTTTTTGAAAACACCATATGAAATTTCAGAAATGGTCTCCCCGAAATTTTCTCGAATATTCTTAAATAAAAGTATTATTCGTAATTTGTGCAAGACAGTTAATTCCAAAAGTGCTCTGATTTTTATTTTTACATATGAAATTGTGTTCTTTGTAGTATACAATAAGAAAAAAACAGTATTTGTGTATTATTAACCTCATGCCATTTGTAAATAGTAATGAATGAGTCAATATGCGTCTTTGAAAATTTTTTGGGCGATTAATCGCTAGTATGCGCTTAACTACTTGCATTGTCTAGAAATTCACAAGTGTTTGTGCTAAAATAATCCAATCTAATTCGCAGCTAGACCTCAAAAAGTATCCGACACCTTATAAATTCGGAAAAAGATTGATATTTTCCAAATCAATTCATTTTCAATCTAAGACTATGGTTCAATAAACTACTACAAGAAACAACAGTCGATGAATCCTGAACATAGTTTTTACTGAAAGTTTATAGCTGAGGTGGGTATATGTTTCATTTTAAATTTTATACAAATGTACAGCTTCGGCATTAGGATCACGTTCTAAATTTCATTTATTTAGTTCGAAAGCATTTTGCTATTATCATATTCACATATATAATTCCAAAAATTAATTTTCTAACTATAGGAGATCTGAAACGAGGTGAATTGTCAAAATCTCGAGGTCAAATTTTTTGCAGATTGCAATATTTCCTGCTTGTACTTATGTTTCATATACGAAAAAGTAATGAATGAAAACTCTTTGAAGAAACATTAAACATTATTTCCCCCTTATGAGCCAAATGGCTACTTTCATGCTAGTTTACAAGACACTGTAACGCCAGGAGAAGACTTTTAGAAGAATGAATCCAATGTGGTGTTAGTATAAGAATGAACAACTAACTAGGTTATTCAATTTCGGAAATTCCATTAGAGAAATAGTTCCTCCTCTTTTAATCTATTTAGGAAACTAAGTTCCGTAGGAAGCGAGTTACTATTTAAAAGGTGAAACAAACAATGCGATTTTTTTTATTTACATGTATTTCAGTAAAATACAAACATGGGATAGCTAAACTGTTTGAAAATAAAGGCATGAATTTGTTAGACATCTTATAAATAATCGTTACAGAACAGAAATATCCAGAAATTTAACCCTTTGACTACCATTTTTTTTTAAAATTCTTTTTCTCTACAATCGCATAGAAAAGGAAGATAATAGCTTCTGTATTAGAAAAATCTATTCGATTTTTTTTCAAATGTTTTTAAACTCCCATGGCTAGACATGATGGCCGAATACATCCTCCCCGCATTAAAAAAAAACTACTTTTACTAAAAACTATTTAAGCCGATTTTAAAAGATTAGTGGGTTGGATGTATATGTACCATTGTTATTCAAAGGTTTAAAATTAATAAGTGCCTATGTTTCTATGGAATTATTATATTAGAGGAAATAATAGTATCAAGCAGACCCGAGATTCTTATATAGTATAGTGAACACTTTTTTAGAAATTTTACATTAAAAACATTTTAAGTATCAAGTCTTTAAAAGAATTTTATGCATTATTACACAAACTCAAAAATACGAATCTAGGAAATTGTTATTTATAGAGAACAAAAAGATTTTAAAAATTCGAAATAAAACTTTTTTTTGTACTTTTTCTCTAAGCAACTCTGAAACGCGAGAGGAGCATTACGATGCAGACACTTGGGAATTTGTTTTCTGAGGAACAAGAGAAATAAGGAAAATTGTCAAATTTCTTGTGGTCAAATTCCAAATGAACTTGAATGGAGTTTCTCCGAAATTTTTATTCATTAAAATACAAAATAAAAGTAATTTCCTCCATTAAAATACAAAATAAATGTAATTTCCTTCATTAAAATACAAAAGAAATGTAATTTCCTTCATTAAAATACAAAAGAAATGTAATTTCCTTCATTAAAATACAAAAGAAATGTAATTTCCTTCATTAAAATACAAAAGAAATGCTGCCTAAACCACGTTTGAATACGCATTTCGTAAAACGAATTTTTTAAAACACAAAAGAATCCAAGGATTGATATTTTCAGTCATAAAATTGTACATAAGTGCCCTCAAAACATAAAGGGACATATTTCAAATTATTTATTATAATTTGATACCACAGCAATTATGGGAGCTATGACGTTCGTAAAAGGAACCCTTAAAAATGTATGACTCCTACCCCTTTTCCAAGTATACATTATGTTTGTCGATGCCATTAAAAAAAATATTGTGATTTTATATTCTACAAAACATTTGTGCCTGAACAGATTATTTGAGTTTTACATTCTTCTGCATGAGAATTATTTGCTTTAGTGAGATCTAATATTTTTTATAGTTGCTTCTAACTCTGGAACGCACGATACAAGAAGGTTATTCAATTTAAATTGCCTGAATATTTTAATATATGCTCCAAAGATGATGTAATTTTAATAAAAAGATGGATTTTTATAGTTAATGTATCTTTAAATTAAAGGAATATATTTCGAAGAATGAAAAAGAGCAAATAAAAGATGCCCTCGGTTTAATTAAGTAAATTGGTTTACCTTATTAGATCAAATATTTCCAAATTGAACACCCAATTTCTTTTAACAAAATTAAAGTAAATGTATTTTTTATTCTAAATGAATGTTTCATCCAAAAACGGCATTTTATACCTTCAATCGGTTCTCTTCTGTGCCTTCAGAACCCTGTGGAAGATTGTTATGAGTGAGGATAGAACCTGGGACCTTGTGTTTCTCAACCCAGTAACACGATCACAATACAAAAGCAATTGCTCGTGTAGCGTAGTTGTTAACTGGCTTATAAGTTTTCACCACAGACTCTCCCTCCAGTGAGTCGGAGGTGAGACGAACGATATGACTATTGAGTGGTGATGTATTAGCTGTTGATTCTAATGCGCCTGTACCCATTTGTGTAGCGCCAAGCGTTATGGCGAGCGTGTGTGGGTGAGTTGTTGCTGATGCTGTTGCTACGTCAAGTGAGTCTGACGACTTTGATTGCGGGTAGAAGGCGCCACAACATCTGCACGAAGGCTGAAGGTTCATCGTCCGGCTCACCAATGTGGCGAATGGGTATAAGTGAGGATAGAACCTGGGACCTTGAGGTTTGAATTCTAGTAACATGACCATGATACAAAAGCAATTGCTCGTGCAGCATAGTTGTTAACTGGCTTATAAGCTATTCACTACATATAGCTATTAACACAAAATGTCCAAGAACATTCAAAGAACATTCCACGATATTCTCCTATATTGCAGTGAATTCAATATATCGAACTATATCATGGAAACGAAACACGAAACAAATCCACGCAGCATTAGATTTCTTTCTTTACCTGATGTTTATAATGTCCTTTTATTGTTTTCTGCTATGCATTATGGCACTTTCAATAGATGAGAAGTATTAGTGTATACGAGTCTTCCAAGGTTGTATCTCTTGTATAAAACCAAGGGTTTGAATAATCGAATATTAGAAATGATTTCTTGTTCAGTGCGAGTCATTTATGAGCAACAATCAAAAACTTCAATTATAAATATATTTAAATAACTTTTATGCAATTCTATAAATAAAATGCAGCCAGTAATGTTCATTTCTGAAGACATTAATGTCATATTTTGCAACAGTGTGAGGACTATTAAATTTTAGTTAAAGTATCTAATTGATAATATCTGTATTTTCTATAAAAAATTGAATCCTTAATCAACATTTACATAGTTGCAAAAGAAATCACCAATTTATATATAATTGAATGTACGATTTCAAAATGATACCTTAACCAACATTTACATACTTGCAAAAGAAATCCATTATTTATGAATAACAGAAAATACAATAAAATATGATACTTAAACCGCTCATATATTTGCAAGAGAATTAACTTATTTATAAATAATTGATGATATGATTAAAAAATGATGCCTTAAATAGCATTTGCATACTTGAAAGAGAATTCATCTATTTACAAATAATTGATGGGATTAAAAATGCCTTAAATCGCATTTACGTACTGGCAAGTGAATTCACCTATTTATAAATAATTGAAGCGATTAAAAATGCCTTAAATCGCATTTACGTACTGGCAAGTGAATTCACCTGTTTATAAATAATTGAAGCGATTAAAAATGCCTTAAATCGCATTTACGTACTGGCAAGAGAATTCACCTATTTATAAATAATTGAAGCGATTAAAAAATGATACCTTAAACCACCTTTACATACGTGCTAATCTACTTATAAATAATTGAAGGTACGATTAAAATGATTTCTAAAGCGACATTTACATACTTGCAAAAGAAATTATTTATAAATAAGTGAAGACAAGATTTAAAAAATGCCTTAAACAACATTTACAGATTGCAAGAGAAATCATCTATTTATAAATAATAATTGAAGACAGGATTAAAAAGTGGTATCAAACCACATTTACATAAGTTGCCAGAGTCTATTTATAAATAATTGAAGATATATCTCTCCTATATACTCTGTGCTTCAAATTCGGTTACTTCTTCCAACAATATATCCTCTTTCCATTTAAAGAAAATAAGCCATGTGTAATAAACGCAATATTTTAAACAAATTCATAATATATATTATACTTTTTATTTGTGCGAAGTATATTCTTCGAAAGTCTTCTTTTCGGAATTTGATATAGTGATAAAAACACATTAAACGGGTAAGTTATTTCACAAAGCTCTAAAAATTCCAGAAAAACTGTTGAATAATTTATGGTCACAATCGAATCCTAGTTTAAAGAGAAGAAAACTCACCGATACTGGAAAATGGTAAAATAAATAAATAAATTCTTGAAATGGCCGGCAAATATTGCACATACATATGTATTAAAACACGCAATTTAGAAAAAGCTATAATTTATGCACTCTTCAATAACAGCTTTCGACTTTTTTAAACGAAACAGTCGCTGCTGCTTTGCTATTGGGTGAAAAATAACAGTAAAAACTCAATGTATGACTGTTCATTTACCAACAATAAAAAGCAAACAAAAAAAATGAACAAAAATAAAATGAAGAAACATCAGATATGTCCAGATATTTTCATTTTATGCATTACTTCGAATCTTTACAACCTAGAATATATAAATAAATCACATCAATATGTATGCTGTATATCTGTATAAAACCTAACACCAAAATTAATGGTCAAGGTTTTCAAAGTAAATAAATAAATAAATATTATATATATATATATATATATTCATGCATTCTTTTCCTTTCAACAAACTCGTTTAGTAAGAATTTTCGTAAAAAATTTTCTACCGAAGCTACTAAAAAATGTTTTTTTTTTCTTTCTTTTTTTTTTGTATGAAAGTGAATACTTAAAAGTTGGATTATATTTTGCTGTTGTAACACCATCTGGAATGGGTAGTATTACGCAACAGACTAAATTAATCATGTCTCTAAATAGCATTTCATCATTATTTTAAGGTGTACGTACACACTAGATGATTTTTTTAAATTTTAGCTTTAAAAATCCAGTTTTTTTTTTTTTTTTTTTTTTTTTACAGTAGGTCTTTAATATATGTTTAAACTCATTTCAGTGAGAATAAACCATATTACATTAATTATTAATTTTAATGAGCTAATTAGCATATTTTTTGAAACATGATATCTTAAATTCTAATTTGTACAGACACACAATTCTAGTTGGAAATTATGTCTAATATTAGTCTTCATGTTGTCTGCCTCAATTAAATTATAAAAATAAATAATTTTTTTACCAATTTTTTCATCAATTATGAATAGAAAAAGCGAGATTTTTTCTGTCATTTTAACTTTTAAATAGCTATTAAAATTTATTTCTATATGTATATAACTTTGAATGGGGCGCAAAACATCCACTGTTTCATACAGATTATTTTGATATATAAATAATTGATTTGGTTAATTTTTTGTTGAGTATTGATTGTTTGAATGAAGCCACAACAAATATCATTCTTCATAAAAATGAGTTTGAAAAAACCGAAATAGATTTTTTAATGAAAGTACCTCAAGAAAAATAACTATAACTCGATCAATTTTCCGAATATTGACAATATCTTGGTATTGCTTGAAAGATAAAGGATCAGAGAACACTTTGAAGCAATAAAAATATATTCGATATTTTGAGCGATTTTCGAAGTTTCAAGTGTGTACTTACACCTTAAAGTACTAAGTCAATGAGATTATCTGTAATAGTGACAGTAGGAAAGAAGAAATTATCTGCAAGCATTTGAATTGAGAGAGAAGAAAATATTGTATTTCTTTTAACCCTTTCTAGGGCCGTGTGAAGTATGCTTCCCACCAAATTTATCAATATTTGTATGAAATTATGTAGGTTGGCATAAGTTCTGACAATTTTTTTTACAAAGACATAAACTTAGATGCTTCAGTTCTTTATCTTACACAAAATGATGTGTCTTGATTTGTTACTTAATTATTAATAAACTAAATTAATTAATTAATCAAACTAAATTTATCTAATAAGCTAAATAAATACCTTTTCTTATTCTAATTTCAAGCCTAAAAATATTTTAACAATATGACATGAAAAAATGGCCCTTTAAAGGATTAAACAGAAGAAATATCGGAGAAAATTGAGGAAATTCTATACAAAAGAATTAACGAATTTTTATTATAAATATGAAAAGATATGCTCATCTAAATGGGTTGCTATCTGGTTAGAAATATCTGACACAAGAATTATTACAGACCGTCACAGACTGACTAACGAAATTTGTAGTTGGAAATTTCATGCAGATTTGTAAATCGAATCGAAAAAAAAAATCATTTGTTTAACCTTTTAAATGTTAATATAAAGAAACATTTAAAGTTTTTCTTCCTTGAAATAGGATCTTCTCTGTCCATCATTTTCAAGAATGTTTAAATCGAAAATGATTATTGGGGTTGAAACAATTATTTAAAAACCAACCAAAAGAAATTATGTATCCCAAAAGCTTGGAATAAATAAAGAAATGCATTTTATAAAATAACGAATTTGAATAGACAAACATCGTTAATTAAAACAAGTATGATTAAATGAACAATAAAATAGACAATTTATACAAATGTACATGAGATATTAAAAATATTGTAGTATTTCATAAAAAGAAAATCAATCGATCTCAAGAATGATAAATCTGATTTCCTAAAATGCAGAAATCCGCGTTTCCGCGGAAATGCAATGTCAAATACAAAATAAAAACAAAGTTGAAAGAAAATATTAGCAGATCTTAGTTCATTAACTTTTGCTACAATCCAACATAAAAAAATGTAAATAAAAAGCGAGGTTTTGGATCTCATAATTGTATAATGTTGAAGAACTCTGAATTAAAAATAATAATTAAACTAGAGTTGAAACAATTATCTATTAAAAAAAACAAAAAATACATTGCCGAATGCAAAAAAAAAAAAAAAAAAATGCTGAATAGAAGAAAATAAAAAAATTATATACGTGTTCATAAACACCTTTGGGTGCGCTCCTACTTATTAACCGAACGCAGGAAAAACAAAAACAAAATGTTACGGCAGTTTATGGACAATATATAACATGTTGATTCTAAATCAAATGCACGCACTCTGTAGAGAAAAGGTAACAACAAAAACAAACGGGAATGCATTACCTGGAATATATAGACCTTACTGATGCGCTGGAAGGGCGACAAAGATACTGAAAAGGCAAGTCGATAATCGATGAAAAATTATTTGTAATGAAATAATACGTGCACTCAGCACTTCATAATCGTTTAAATTTTTGCCATCCACAGTCAAATGCTCCATAGCGCTATTTATGGATTGACAAATTCTGCCTACAATACCCAACGTTTTGTGCACATTTAATTGCAGATGATGGAGGATTACAACAAGGTTGGTTCCAAAGTCAAAGAAAGATTATGGCTCAAAGTCTTCCGAGAGAAGAAATCCAGTCTAGATAAATCGAGTGTCATCAATCCACGTAAGGCAGTGGGAAATAGCGGCCTTTATCTTAAACTTCTGGAATTTTTGTTTATGCTTTCATGACCAAATTTGATTTATGTTTGAGCTTCCTAATTTCTGCAACAATTTGAATATTGAATTGCATGAGAACCCTGAATAATAAGTGAGCAGAAAACAATGACTAGAACCGTGTCTCTACTCCATGTAAGAAAAACTTTAAAACAATTTATTGAAATCATGTTATATTATACTCCGCAACTGAAAGGTCAGGATGGCCTGTTTGTAGACCCCAGAACCTAAGCCTTATATTCTAAATCAGATTTCCCATTAAGTTTGCTTGCTGAGTATGAAATTGGTACATGCTTAAACGTCTTGCACTATGGAAAAATAGATGATATGTTTATGGATCAATCGTCATCTTACACATCTTACTTCTGCTTGAACTTCGATCTACGACCTTTCTGTGTCAAGCATTCGTGTTGGGAGATGTTCAAGCAATTTTCAATAATTCACACCAAGCTGTGGGAAATCTAGTATATTCATATCGGACTTAAGGCCTTATATTCCAATCCAGATTCTCTATATAAGTTTGCCTGGTGAGTTTAAAATAGATAGATGGGTAAATGTCATGCGCAGAATAAGAATAGCGGATAGGCTTATAAGACAATCCCAACCTATACATTTGGTAAAAGTTCAAAATTTCGAGGCTTATCCAAAAACAAAACCGGCATTATATGATACTAGGAACATCTTCAAATATTGGACATTTGATACTTTGTAGCACCATATGGTGGGACTTCGATCTACGACCTTTCTATGCCAAGCATCGAACATTCGTACTGGGAGATGTTCAGGCAGTTTTCGATCCTTCATAAACAAGTAGCAGAAAATATCAAATATTCACATCGGAACATTAGGCGGTATGTTGCAACCTAGATTATCTGTATAAGTTAGCCTGATGAGTACAAAGCTACTTAAATAGACGACTAATGCCAGGAACTGGGGAAGAACGGTGGATAGGCTTATGAGTCAATCAACGTCCTGCACATCAAGCAGACAGCTTTCTATCCTTCACATCTGATTAGCAGAAAATTTCAAATATAATCATATCAGTACCTTAAGACTTATATTCCAGTTCAGGTTCTCCATGGCAATTATCCTGATAAGTGTAAAATTGGTAGATGGCTAAAGGCCATGCACTGGGAAAGAATAGAGGATAGGTTTATGAACCAATATCCATCCAAAACATCTGGCAGGCAGTTTTTGATTTTTCATACCCGATTTGTAGGAAATCTTAAACATTCGAATCAATATATTCCTTTGTGTTAGCATACAGCGATATGACACGGATAATTTTGTCCCCGCTAAGCAAGTAAATAATCATTTTTAAATCCCATTTTTTGAATTTATAAATTGAAATAATACAATACCATCACTGTTACCCAAATAACTACAATTTCTTCTAGCACAATCAACAGGCCTACGAAATCAGAAAATTGTTGGGTCAAATTTAATTGGATAAAACATTCTAAGGAAAGCATTTGTCTTTGAAACTGCCGAATCATATGCAAGAGCCAAGATTCGATGCATCGTGCAACTGTAAAACGAGCGTCATAAATCTAAAACCTCAATTAAATTTTGCAACTTCATTTTTCACATCTTTATTCCAAATATAATCGTTCAACATACTGATAAAACGATAGAAATACATTATGACAAATAATAACTATAAAGAATCGAAAATTCTAAAAAACCAGATCCACCATAATTTATGATTACAATCTAAAATCATGGTATTCAGTTTACACACATGAAAAATCATCGACGACGAGAAAAAGCGAATAAATAAATCAATCTAAATAGTTGGCAAATATACCCGCAGTTGAAGAAAAGATATTTTATTCATTCTTCAAAAACAGCATTCAGCTCATTTTTTTAAACATGAAACAGTCACAGTTGTTTTGCTTTTGTGAGCAAAAGAAACAAAACCTCAACGTATCGCAGAGCATTTACCGCGGACAAAACGCAAACGATACATTGAACAAAAATAAAATAATGAAATACCAGGTGAATCGGCTTATTTTCGTTTTATGTATTGCTTCGAATCTTTACAGCCAGGAATCTATAAATAAATCACATCAATATGCATGCGATGTATGGGTATGAAACCTAAACCGAGAGTTAAAAGAAGGTTTCCAAAGTGCAAAAAAATTACTCAGCATTTTTTTCCACGTTCAACTAACACGAATAGCAGAAGTGAAAGAAGTTTCCACCGGGGCTAGTAAAAAAAGTCGTTTTTATCTGGGAATGGATACTTAAACGTCGGGTTATATTTTGCTTTTGTTGCGGAGTCTGGAATAGGCAGTAATACACAAGGGACTAAATAAACAATGTTCCTAAGTAACATTTCGCCGTAATTCTAAGGCACTAAACAAATGAGATTACCTATAATAATGTTTGCGGGAAATAAGATATTACCTGGAAAACAGTTGTAACTTTGAGTGTGTCTGCCTTGTGGGAGATAAAAACTACCCACTTCCTTACGTCTGGAAGATATGTCAGAGCAAATTGTACCATTCAATTTTCTACAAATTAAGAGTTGGTATGAAGGTATAGATATGCATAAAAATTAGTTTAAGAATAGATACCAAAAGAAAAAAAAATATTATGAAGAAAATCATGAAATGATTAGTTATATGTATAGCAGTTACAAGAAAGTAGAAAAAAAAATCCTCTCGGCAAGCTGGAAAGCAAAAATAGATATCTTTTCATTAAAGTTAATATGGCATTCAGGCAAAATTTGGGATTCAAAATAACTTTTCCCCCTCTAACTTCTAAGATATTGCGCTTATCAAAAAACTTTAAATAGAAATTTGTTCGTCTTAATGATGCGCTAATTTGGCTAATTGGATACATTCTTTCATCTTCAATATTAAGGAAGTTATAGTTAAAAAAAAATCTCCCACCACCTCCAACATTTCCATCCTCTTTGAGTTAGAGGACCCATTTATGAACTTATCCGAGATTTTTACATTTCAAACAACATATTCCAAGCCAGTTAAAATCCAAACGAAATTACTGAACTTATCTTCTTCAAAAGACAACACGAGGAAAATGTTCTACGCATGTTATATTATATATATATATATAACATTTGAACGAACGGTGGTTTTGTGTTCAATGAATCTTTAACGGAAAAGAGCTGTAGAAATTTTCCCGAAGTCGTGTTATTAGAACCATTACAATAAGTAATCTTCCTATAGAGATCTACGTAAAACTAATTGGGGTATCTGAACAAAAACAAAAGATGTTCAAAATTTCTTTTTTTAGAATGAACTAAATATAACAATTTCATTCTATTTAATCATTGTCGTTATTAAGGTATTTATCATAGCAAGAAATAAGTTTTTCAATGCAAATCCAATACTAGTCAGCTGTTTAGCTCATGTGTTATGAGTAATGGTAAAAGCCATGAAGCAACGTTTATTTAAGCGTTTCGTCATGATGGAAGTGCGTTCCTCAGAACAATTTCCTCTCCATTTTTGGGGGAAAATAAAAATAAAGAAATCACTGGGCGTCATGTCGGGGCTGTAAAGGGGGAGAAATGTTCAAAAACATTCCACTTGAAATTTTGAAATTCTTGTTGCCTTGACGAAGATATATAAGGCATGAAGAAGCAGCACAATATCTGTAAATAACTTTTCATATCTCTTCAAATGAAGAAACATTTTTCTTTTTAAAATTGAAGGATTTTTTCTCAATAGAACACAAGAAGAAATTAAGTTCTTAAATAAGATATAACTTTATGGATTTAAACATCGGCGGCAAATGATTAAAACATTCAAAAACATGGGTTTCATTATGATAAATAATAAAAAACAATGGTAATTAAGAAAAAAGATTATTGTTAATTTCTTGTTTAAAATGTTTTGTAATGAAATCTAATGCTTACTTTGATAAATTCTCATTTTTCTTATTCATTCAATGATATTCATACATCCTTATCTGAATAAAAATTAATTCATTGTGTGGTATTCTTACTGTAAGAATATTGACTAATTTATAAAAACGCTTCATTTTCCAGCTTATATTTTATTTTCAATTAATACTTCTTGCATAGATTATCTATATAGTAATTACTTGGCGTCTAGATTAAAAATAATCTAAAAGTAATGACTGACATTTAGAGAAGTCTATATGATTAGTTACAATTTTCAGTTACATAAAAGAGGGACAAATACTTCTTATTTAGGGGAGGTTTATCTATTATTAGGTGACATTGGTCCTTCAGGTTGCCTCGACATAGTTCATCTCTGAGTGCTTTAATCTGCCTTTGCAGATCTTAGAAGAGTATTGATTAAAAAATTTTGACACCAGTTGCGAAGAACTGATAACCCACATTCCAAAAAACCCGATAAGATCAATTTAATTTTTGCCCCGTTTTTTCTTTTTGTTTACATATCTTAAATTATATAGGTGTTTTTAGTTATTTAATATCAAACAGATTAGACGTGGTGAACAAATTATCGTCTGGAATTGTTAGATATTCGCCAAGAGATGGTGCTATAGATGGTTTAAGTGTAATTCTGCGTACAAAAGTCTGAGGATGACCAACCGATCGAGCCAATTTCTTTGAAAAGAACGGTACACATAGGTCAAATGATCCAAAGGTCAAGCTGAAAAATGCCACAATACAAGAGCTTAAGTTCTTATCGAAGGCCTAAGCCAAAGTTTTGGGCTCTATAAATTTTCTGTTCACCGGTGCCCATTTTCAATGTTGGATATCATCCATTTTCTTTTTTGGGTTGATAAGATTTTATTCTTAGTAAATTTGTTGCTCATTTAACCACGACACTGTTTTTATATACCTTTAGTTCATTTTATGGATATGCAAGAGAGATGAGCATGGGAGCTTAATTGATATAAACGATGACCTTCCTCTTTAAATATGGGCTGGTTCTCGATTAACCCGCATTTACTTGAGTGTATGCAAGCAAAACGTATGGCCAACAATCAAGCATTCTAGATACACAGCGCCTTTGCCGGTTAGTCGGTTCTCTGAAAATATTGTTTATATAAAATCTCTTATTGTTGTTGTTGTTGTTGCTAATCTCCATGGTCTGACTTAGTCAGACCAAATCCAAATATCCGTTGACAAGAAGAAAGTCGAAAACGAGGAAGGGAGAAGAATAAATTTCTCCCCAATGAAATCCTAAACAGTCCAGAATAACTATGCATAAGAGCAGCAGAGGCCTGATGCTGGCAGCAATTCGGGCAAAGAGGGTAAAATTTTTCACCCTGAGAAAAGAAAAGGCATTTGAGGTGGCCACTGGCAAGGCGCGACAGGCAAGTGTTGGTTTTTCTATCACAAGGAAGATTTAAGGACTGCCGCGGCTTATTGGATCTATACCAATCATGAGTAGGGGGAACCACCCAATTCTTCTTATTTAGGAATTTCGCCTGAGAGAACAGTTCTAAGTATGTGAGCTCAGCAGAAGATGAAGTCGCTAGGCTGCTTCCTTTCTTTGCAAGCCTGTCTGCTATTTCGTTACCAAGTAGATCCACATGAGATGGGATCCACTGGAAATGAATATCATGTTGAAGTGAAATCAGCTTCAACTTCTGAAGAATAGACGAACTTGCTTTATCTCCAACATAGGTCCAATTGTTAAGGTGTTCCATTGAGCTGCGGCTATCTGTAAAATTTTCTTAAGTCCCTCATCGATTGCTAGAAGTTCGCTTCTAAAAACGTAACAGAAGTCTGGATTTCGCTGACATAGAGAAAAACTAGACTGAGGAGTTACAATATAGATGCCACTACCTGCAGAATTGTCGATTTTGCTGACATCTGTATACAATTTAATCTCTTATGCATAGTTTAAATGCTAATGTTTATGACTCCACCTCCAAGACAATATTTTAAACCATCAAACTATTACAGATATAAAAATCGTTTTATTTTAAAAGCCTTATATATGTTCAAGTCATACTGTTTATGAAGCATTCCAACAGAATCAATTAGTCTGATGTAACAATATTATTAAAAATAAGGAAAATATATCTTCTAATTTTCATAGTGATCGAGTTTCATTTTCTTATTTCATATAAACCACAAAAATATTAAACAGAATTCTTCATCCTGAGCCTTCAATAATAAATAAAAATCATGTGATTAAACATTTGATGAAACAATGGAAATGACATGAATTTCAATAAAAAAAAATGTAATTTATCATTCAAAATAAAGCAAAAATATTTTTAAAAATTAACAAAATTCAAAAAATATTAAATAAATCGTATAAGAGCATGAAGTTTTAAATTTTAAAATGGTGCAAAAATTATTTTTGTGCAACTATATTTTCGAGAGTTATCGCAGGAAAACACAACATTCTCGGTCAATAATTAAATAAAATTTAATCAAAATTTTTAAAAATATATACAAATCGGAATTTTTTATGATATAAACTACTTTTGAATTGACATTCAGTTATATAAATCAAGTTACATTCATTTAGCTGAATGAGTTTTGTATTTTCTTCGCTTCAATTATTTACTTGATTTTTAAAATTGTGAAATACTTAAGTTTATATTTAACCAGTTTTCTCTCCAAAAAATGTCTTTTTTTGGAACAACTCTACTCTTTCTTCACTAGGAAAAAAAAACGTAAAGAATAAATATTTTGTAAATTTTCCAACAATATTCTTTTTTTCCAGTCGAAAAATTTTAATGAATCATGCAATATGTTATAAATATGTATATAAAAGGCAAAAATATTTTATATTTACTATTTTTTGTATATCTATTCTAATTTCTTCTTTGCATTTACTTTAAAATTATGAATATTCATTATTTTATTTACTGATGTAATAAATAATTCAAATAATTTGCAACATTAAATAAATATTCAAACTGTTAGAAATAATAAGAATAAAAATGAAATTCTATTGGCAATTATTTCATTATTCATTCAAGTTCGATTGCGGTGAACTTCTATTCTAACACAAAAAATGCACCATATGTTTATAATAGTTGCTTACTATTTAATTTATTACTAAAAATAAATTCTAATGACATTTTATAACTGATATATTTTATTAATCTAAAAATAAAATAAATTCCATAAACTTATTTATCTTCGTTTTTATTATTTTATTTCTTTTTGTAATTGCTGCTTTGACACAAAGAGCCATTTAATGTGGCGTAAATATTCATTTTGTTGTAAGTCAAGTAATATAAGTAAGGTTTACAAACATCCATAAATCTTTAGATTTAATTAGTCTGATTATTTCCTTTTAGAAATAATTTGACTAATAATTTGCCGAATTAATTCCTTTTAGAAATCTCCCATAATTTTGAATTAATCCACAAAATAATATGCTTAAAAGCATATATTTAATTGTTATTTAAAGCCTTACATTTATCGTTTTCCCTTAAAAATAATTATTTGCAAATTCAATTCTTGTTAATGGTTTAGTTAAACATTACAGGTAGAGTTATTCCCAAATGAAATCTCTTGCTAGTAGTAAAGCAAAATGTTTAATTTAAAGAACTAAAACATGTTTAAATTATGCCCGGGTGTTGTATTTGTATGAATATTAATACCATTTCATTACGTTTCTATAAAAATGTTATTACTTTGTGAAACATTTTATTTGTAGTACATAAAGATATAAAGGATTGAAATAGTGAATAAGCATGATTTTTAAAGATAATTTAAATGCACATTGATTTTTTAATACTTATTTGAATGAATTGCAAAATGTGTTTAAAGATAAAAACGGATTCTGGTTAAAATTTTGTAGATAAATGAAAACAAATAGCATGAATATAAAGTGCATATTGCAAAGTAAGAACATTATAAAGAATTTGCCACTTTCATAGAATTAATAATTACTAGGTGTAATTTGTAAATTAATTAAAAGAAATGAAAACTGAATAAAGGTGAACTAAGATTCATGAATCTAATTTTGAAATTGCGCAATAGCGGTTTGAGAAGTAGTTTTAAACCGATATTAGAAGTTCAATATCCGCGTACATACCAAATTCATCAATTATGCGCACCATACCAAAAACTGATTTTTATCACTGATGGGTTTAATATTGTTACAAACTTGTAATTTGCTTCCCATCACGGCTAGTATCACCGTAAGAAAGACCCTTTGTAAGATCTGTCCTGTGCGTCAATGACCTGTGAGCTTGGCGACCATTTGGCGACTTGGCGTTGAATTGGCGAGTTTGGCGACTAAATGGATAATACCAGAAAGTTCAAGAAGTTTCATGATCCATCCAGTAATAACAGAGATACACCCAGGTAGGCCCTGATTGGTCTGCAGTTTCTAGCCCCGCCTCCCGGAACTATAAAAGACGAGCAATCTGAAGCTGCGAAGAAGTCGTGTATATCGGAAGAAGTTGTGTGTGTGTGAGAGGAGTCGGAGTCGCCGACAAATAAGAGAAATTAGAGGATGAGACAGCAAGAAAGCTGCTGAACTAATGAACTATTAGAGATTAAATGCGCTGCGTCATTAAGATTAATTGACGGTATTTGTAGTAGAAAAATTTTGTGTAACATTTGGTGTCAGAAGTGGGGTTAGTTGGATTTTCCTGTGTATGCCTTGAAACAGAGGAACGGATGAAAAATTTGCAGAGCTACTTGCCATGATGGCAGAGATAAAAAAAAGGACAAGAGGAATTGAAAGCCGGGTATGAAGAAATGAAGAATAAATTAAAGAAAGAAATTTTAGAAGATAAAGGTAACAAAACCGAAGACGTCCACGATATCACAGAAGAAATGGAAAGAAGCAGCGAGAGCCAAGCTGAAGAAAAGGCTGAAGATCGAGTGGAGACAGTGTCACCGAAAAGGAGCTTAGCCATCAGGAGGATGAACCGCGGTTCAGTAAGGAGATTTACGAACAGGGAGACTGTCAAATAATTGCAGAGCTGAAGCAGGCTTCTCCGAATGAGTCCCCTGAAGTGGAATCGAAGGAGGAAACACTTGGGGATGGAGAAGATGAACGCTCTTTGGACGGGTCTGTTGGTGGCTACCCGTGCTCAATGCCTGTGGATGCAGAAGTTAAAGAGACCCTGTTTGGATTGGATTCATCCCGAAGATTGACGGGACAATCTCTTTGCAAGCCTCTTAACATGTCCTTGTATAGTGATATGGATGAAGATTACGTGGCTGGAATCGCTGATCCCTGTAGTCTCGGCCTCGATCTCCTTAAAGAATTCAACCTTGCGGTGGATTTGCATGGGAGTGCGATGCAAAAAGGAGCCAACGGATCTTCTGTGCATCCGGATCAGTTATGTCATCGCCGAGGAACCCTTCCCGCAGAGGCAGATGTCCTCTTCAAAAAATCCTGCGTGGAGAGCTACGGACAATTCTCGAGTGATGAGGATGAGCCGGGAATCGGTATTCCCGTGAAAGCTCTGCCGACCAAGGCGAATCCCTGGCTATCAGGCAGACACCGGAGGGCACCTTCGGACCATCCTGATATTCGCATGGCAAGATGGAGGAAATTCAAAGTGACCAAATTACCACTCAGGCTAAAATTTGTTTCGGAGAGTCTTGTTATGATACAAAAAATGGCTCCATGGGACACCTTGCATTTTAAGGAGCGGAGTCAAGTCTGGATGTACAATCCGAAACGGCGAAGAGGTTCGTGTCAAAAGCATTGAGAAGGTTCGGATGGATCGTTAGTCGCCGCCAAATTAGCGAATGATGCCATCTTTGAAAGTGCGGAAGTCGCCAAATGAATCAACATCATCACATCGTTCGGAAGCCTACGCCAGCTGCTGGATTGAAGTGAGACTGCCGGGACGTCAGTCTTTGAAGAGGGGAGCAATGTTACAAACTTGTAATTTGCTTCCCATCACGGCTAGTATCACCGTAAGAAAGACCCTTTGTAAGATCTGTCCTGTGCGTCAATGACCTGTGAGCTTGGCGACCATTTGGCGACTTGGCGTAGAATGTGGCGATTTTGGCGACTAAATGGATAATACCAGAAAGTTCGAGAAGTTTCATGATCCATCCAGTAATAAGAGATACACCCAGGTACGCCCTGATTGGTCTGCAGTTTCTAGCCCCGCCTCCCGGAACTATAAAAGACGAGCAATCTGAAGCTGCGAAGAAGTCGTGTATATCGGAAGAAGTTGTGTGTGTGTGAGAGGAGTCGGAGTCGCCGACAAATAAGAGAAATTAGAGGATGAGACAGCAAGAAAGCTGCTGAACTAATGAACTATTAGAGATTAAATGTGCTGCGTCATTAAGATTAATTGACGGTATTTGTAGTAGAAAAATTTTTTGTAACAATATGAAGCACTTGTGCGAATTTGAATTAGCAGAAGATATACTACGATAATTTCACGACATTGTTTGATATTTTAAATATCGCATAGATACCATAACACTTTTGGCCACCTTGTACAAATTAAAATTTAATATTGTTATAAACCTATAATGTTGCTTCCCAGGATGGTTAGATCAATCACTGGAAGATCACGATCAGCTCTATTGGGACTGATCGGGTACAGCCGCAGTGATCTCAGAGCTTGGCGACAAAACTTGGCGATGACATTCGCGACAAAATAGGCATTACTGGAAACTTCTAGAATTTTATTGATCCTTTCAATAGGAACCGAGATATGCCTGATTAATCCAGAACTTTCTCTGTCTGCCTTCCGGGAACTATAAAAGACCGGCAATCTGAAGCTGCAATGAATCCTAACCAGAGACGGGAGTCGTAGTCAATCGTGTAAGAAGTCTACACGATTGATTACTAGTTAGATTATCTAGTCTACTAGTTAGATTAATCCAGCGAAGAGATCAAGCGAATGCCGAATTGAGCTGTGTGACGAGTCCTATAGTTTATTGTAGGAGAAGCAACGTGTCGTGTGTGCAGTAGCCAGTCTTGTAGTAATCAATCGCCAGTTGCATACAGATAAAGCGATGAGACAATGGGGATTTACAGTCGTTTGGAGAGGCCTTAGAGTGAAACTACGTGAATTACCTCCTTCAGCTGAATTCTATCTGGCCACTTTGTGTGCTGTGGTTGCTATTGTTACCTATTACTACTTGTGGACTACTGTTTGTTGTAGTGTGCTGCTGTGTGTCTCCTGTGTTCGTCTCGGCTGTATATTCGTCGTCTTTGTGTTAATTAAAGTCGTCGTCCATCACTAAAAGACTGTTCATTTCATCGACCAAGAAATCAAAAAGAATCCCGACGTAAGAGTAAATCTGTAACAATATTGAGCCACTAAACGAAAAGAGCTAGATAGATAAGATTCGGTATACAAATTTAATAGCTATGGTGTAGACACTTGCCAAAGTTTCAGACTAAACCAACAAATGATTGTCTGTCTATCGAACTGTACTTTCAGAAACATGTTAACACAATAATTCAAAAACGTAGTGATTCAAATATGTCAAATTGGCATGTAATTTTTGTGGTGGCAAATGTAACTCAGTGTAAAATTTTTGTTTATATTTTACTCCGTCTAATTTTTTTTTAATTGGAAAAAATTTGTCTAAAATAAACATTTAGGTTTCGGATATTATTTATTATTAACTGTACACCAAAAAAATAATCGCCAAAAAAAGAAACACCCTCCAAGTATTACATGATAAATTCGCACCAAAAGTTAGCATTTCATATGATTGTACGCCAATGCCATATATGTGGTTCTCTGGCAAGACAAGTTTATTAGAGAGTATGCGAGAACATTTTGGAGAGACCACTTCCGTTGGTTTATTAAAGTATTTTTCACATAAAAAAAGAACCATTATGCATGTTTTCGTTAATTTTTCCTTCTTGATTTAAAATTAATAGAAAGATAAAAAATAAAAGTACTAGAAAATGAATACTGCATCAAAAATTTCAACAATTACTGCGCGGTCCCCGAGGGGATAATGGATAATGTCATTAAATGGGTAAACAATGAGAAAAGGGTCTCTCCGTGATTGAAACTGATATCGAATATTCTCAATGGAAGATTCCGCCTTTCGTTCTAATCGCTACATATCATGCGGAATGCAGATAAGAGACTTTTGAATTTGCCACTGCAAGCATTCGATAACACATCGAGGGATAAAAATGAAGTGATTTATTATGATCAGTAAATTTCGAGTGATCACATTTATATGCGTTAGGTTTACTAAATGTCTTTCTAAAAAGAACATCTTTACTTTTTTTTTTGTTTACTAAAACATATCAAGAAAATAATGCGGAAAGTACTATATGGTAAAAAGTAACAAGATCTGGATTTCGACGAAATTTTAAGTTTTTGACCACCCTTGAATCATAAAAATGCGTTTTTGGAATTGTTTTCATTTGACCATAGAAATGTGCTGAATACTGAAATCTCCCACGCATACTCCTAAACAATAAAGATGCTTTATCATGTGAGAACATGATTTATTTTTTGTGTGGGTTTTGAAGCCTCAAAATGCGTAGGATAATAAAAGGACATGGATCTTAAGAAATAATCGCTCGAAAAAGCATAATGAAGAAAAGGGGAATCAACGCGTCACAACGAGGATGGCTATTGAAACGTATATGTAATTAGCCTACAACATATATGTATATATTGTAATATATACATATATATATGATACTAATGCTAATAATAATTTAATTTTAAAAAAAATCCATTTTTCTAACTCCAAAAAAAAAAAAAAAATGGAACTCGAATGAATTTGCCGTCGACGAAAACCGTCGCTTCTCTAAAAAATGATGATTGCGAATTCAATAGTCACTTGATTCAAATCTGACTATATATGAAAAAGGCCAGAGAGAAAGTTTTACAGCTAGAACGATTTCCAGATGAAAAAAAACTTTTCTAAATATCGACGCATGCGTAATCTGATAGTCCCGTAAATGTTTCAAACCGGTTTAAAGTGATTTCTTTGCGTAAAAAAATTCTGGCCTCGATAAAAAAAAAAAATTTAGAAATGGATTGATTTTGAGATGGTCAAAACTATCGCCTTTCTAAATGATTGCGAAATATGAATACTCTCGCATAACTTAAAATTTGCGATAGCAGATTTTGATTTTTAAATTTTATTTCTATTCCTCTATTCAGAATCAGATTGTTATGTTTATATTTAAGAAAACATACGTTTTCAATATTTTAGAATTGAACTAATTCTAACTAATTGAATTAATTTATCAAGTTTACCTACATTTCGTTTTGAAACAAGTAGATTTACCAAGTTGTGGATAAGAAAAAAATAGAGGATTCAAAGATTCCAAAAAATTTTCAATAAATAATGAAAAAATATATATTTAGGAATAGAAATCAAATAAGAGTAATACGTTTGTTTAATATACTCATGACAGTATGTTTTTGAAAGAGTCTTTGTTTAACTTATTCACAAAAACTGGATTTATTATTTATTTAAGGTGAACTACTATTTCGCCTTTTTTGAAAATAAATTGCTACCCATTACAATAACACAAGGAGAAGAAATAGAGAAAACCTCAATTAAGGTATTTTAAAGAAAATTCAAACCAAAAAATGACAGAAATAAATATTATGCATGCTTAAATTATTTAGTATAGGTACTGGTCTCCGGGGACGGCTATGTATCTATTGAATAGTGATTCATTATTTAAAATGTGTGCGATTTATTAATGGTGATATCATCGATGATGACGAACTTGGTGCGAAAATACCAAGATTGAGAACTCAATTATGGATAATTGATTTCGTGTGACAGCAGTCCCAGCAAACAGGTAGGAGTAATATTATCCTTTGAGTTATTAATTAATTAATTTCTCGAGATGAAGTTAATTTTGTTTTTGATGAGTTATAATTAATTTCCCGAGACGAAATTAATTTTGGTTTAATGAGTTTAGAATAAACTTGTTTGACATAATGTTGTTTTCTTGAATTATTTTGAATTGCATATTTAAAATGGCGGATTTAGCAAAAAAGATGAATTAAAACTCGTTACCGAGGTGATAGGTTTGGTTGCCATGCAAGGCATCAAAAAGAATGAAATAAAGCATTTAATTGAGGAAAGTGACGTGTTCAAAAATGACAAAAAATTTGGTAAAGATGCTGTAGATCGAGTAATAGGAAATAGAAGCCAAAAATTCGATCAGGATAGCGAAATAGAACTAGAGCAACTAGCTGATTAGAGAGAACTAAAATATAATTACAATTCGCACACTTAAGGGCTAATGAAAATAGTACTGAGACTGCCGTTAAATCAAGGGTATAAAACTGAACCAGAAGAGTCACTGCATATCTTATAAAAGTCTGTGAGAATATTGTGTATTCAATACCTAAAAAAGCTCATGACTGGATTTTTTTTTATTTCTTTATAGAGAGCATTTAGTACTAAAAAGGTATCTGAAAAGTTTAAAGCAGAAATTTTATTAAATTTATTAGGCGAAAGAGCTTCTAATACCGTAACTTATATTGTCGAGAAAGTTTTAAATAATTATAGCGAAATTAAATCAATTGTATTAAGATAATTCGAACCGACAGAGCAAGCGGTTTTAGAGAATTTTCGAAATGCTTCTAGAGATAACGAAAGCCATGTGCAATTCGCGCCAAGCTCAATGGCAAGTTTTGAATATCATTTAAAATTAAGAGGGGAAACAGAATTCGAGGACCTAAAACAGTTGATGGTTTCGGATAAATTATTCCAAACGCTGGAGAAAGAAGCAGCAACTCATATCATTATTAGACAAAACCAGAAGTTTTTTATACCTTTCGAGTTAGGAACAGAATGTGATCGGTTCTTTGCTTCCAAAGGCAAAATCATAAATGAGACGAAAAAAAGGCAACAATTTATTGCAACAAATTTAAACAATTTAAACAACAAAACAAACAAATTTACTTTAACAGTGTTATTTTAACTAAATCGTTTTTAATTGTAATTTGAAATGAATTGAGTTCTATCTTTATTTTTATTTTGTCGTCGAATGAAGAGGATAAGGAAACAATCGACTAATTTGGATATATTCAAATAATGAAAAAGAGAGAGGAGCTTTACACGTTATTTGAAGATTTGAGGCAAAAGAAATTGGCATGGGCGACTAAAAGATATCAGCACAAAAATGCCAAAATGAGGAATTCCATTCAGCATGTAGAAATGCTGGAAATCACTTTTGAAATCTATAAGTTGGAGTATTGAATTGCATTGAGTAAAATAAATGTTTAATTTGCAATTATGTTCGTGCATTGTTATTATAAAGTTTTAAAGGTAACTTTGTTTATTGATGCAATTGAATAAAAACATACAGATATGAATAGAACCCTAGATACGTTTTATACATATAAATGCATATCTGGTATAATTAGTTGTTGTATTTAGTATTTAAAATGGTATATAAAGCATATTCAAATTTTTCATCGTATATATTGAAATATGTTGTATCTTTTGTAAATAATGTTCCATTAAATTATGTCGGATATATCCATTTGATCCAATCTAATCTTAAAATAACTAAAAGTATGAAAAAAAGTAAAAAAAATAGTGTATATAATAACATTTCACTTCTCTTCCTTTACAACTTAACCAACATTTTTACATTCTTTAAAACAAAAGACGAAATAATGTTAACTTTTAAAGTACAAAAATTAATCTAAATAATTAAGAATTAACTAAAATTTTGCCATCTTTCCACAGTACCATCAATACAAATTATTCCGAAAGGAGTATTTTAATTTTTGTTTATTTATTAAAATTCAAAATTTTATTTTTTTCATTGATATTAGTATTTTTATTTCCATGAAAATTGTTTTTTTTTCAATTTCTTCTTAATTTTTCAAAATTTAACAAATAACTTAATGAATTCAGATAATTTCAATATCAAGAAATTGCAAAAATTTCATTGTCAGGCATTTATAAGATTTTGAATTACTTTAAAATTACTGTTATGATATTCCTCTATTTTTTAAAATCATTTTTGAAAAGAGTTTTTAATTACTTTTAATAGACATTTATAAAATATTTGTAACATTAATTTTTTTTTATTGTCGAAAAACAAAAATGTATACAAAGAATTGCTGCCAAAACAAATTGGCATATTCCGGTGAAAAGATCAAAAGAATTTAAAAGCAGGGAGACAATCAACAATTCATATGAAAAATAACTATTGATTTGATATATATATATATATATATATATATATATATTGAGAAAATTAGCTATTGATAGTTTCATAAAAGTCGTCTGATTTAAATGATATTCTCATTTTAATTAAAAAAAAATATTTCAGATAATGAAAAGATTTTATACATTTTTTTATTTTACAAATGTTTTTTTTTACATTAAAAATAGTAGATTTAAAAGTATTTTTATATGAAGAAACGCTGGGTGTATGAGATAATGTGAGGAAAAATTCCATTTAGATCAAATATGCATAATAAATATTATCAGAACCATTATCTTACTTATTTTTGATCTGATAAATAGATGGTGAAGTCTTACTGTTTGCATTCATGAATTATCCTTCTCCCAAAAATACAAAAACTTCACACACAAAAATTCCGAATAAAGATAATTGTTGTACTCACCTGTAAAGAAAGAAAATATATGATTAATTTTAAAGAAAGAAGTTGGTAAAATCGACATACTGGTTAAAAAAAATCAATACAAATTATTTCATCGTTACAAATTCAATTAACCAAAAATATGTACTGAGTGTTATGGAGGGAATGGGAAAAAATTTGTAAAAAAATAAAAGTTTCTGAAAATTAGTGTACTAAAAATCGAAATTTTTTTGTATTTTTCTTTGTCTTTATTAGTTTTTATTTTAAAAATTATGAAATTCGAGAATCAGTTCGTTCTGAAATATAATACAATTGATATCAAAATATAATTTAATTTCTAGTTTAACACTTTATTCCGATCTGAATATATTGTAGTTTCGTTTAAGATACACAAATATTTAAAATTTGAAACTTCTACTATTTGAACAATTGTACGAAAAAACGATTACTAATTTCAACTTTACAGACATGGAACAAATCTGGTTGAAACAAAGCTATATAAAATGCGCATATCGTAAAAGTACATGAACGAAAAGACATGGGTGAAGACCTTTCTTACCATAGTTAAGTAAAAACACAAAAATATTTAACTTAGAATGACATCAGCAACAAGACATGGATAAAACGGTTTTTAATAATAGCTAAATTACTTGTATAAAATGCATTTATTTCAACAGAATATCACGTACAAGATACAAATGAATTTTTTTCTTTGAATAATTAAATAAAATTGAAAGAAAAGCCTTTTGTTTCAAAATGACATCCGAAAGAATATACGAATAGGAATAGTGATATGATAGAAACAATGATATAAAATATTTGCTAGTGTTCAAATAATATATATCATTGTTAAACTGAAATTCAAATCATTTTCATTTCCCCTTTAAGTATTTAATCACGTGACTTTTTTTCCATTTTTGAAAGCTAAAGAAGAAGGATTCTATTTCATGCTTGTGTATGAAATTAATCTTTATAAATCATGAAAAGTAAATCATACCATGCAAATTACGTAATTAATGAATTGGATTATTATACATTTTATAACACTTTGATCTAATGGGCCTTGGCTCTATAAGGTCTGAGGTATCATATGCTCTGAGGTATCATTATGAACAGGACAGGCGTAAGGTTATTTAATAAATTTAAGGCACATAGTAAAATAATTGGTCTTCATAAATGTCACAATTGCCTGTGAAAATCATGATTATTTAGTCCATCCAGTTAAGTCATGATTGAAAGTGAATAGAACCAATGTTTACAGTGAACTTGCTGATCGCCAAAGGCTACTAGTAACTTCTTGAACATATTTAAAAAACCTTTTTGTCAATGTACTAAATCGAATTAATTCGTACATTTTAGTGTTTAATTTATAATATATCAATACAATTCCTTACAATATCGAAACAAGTTGAAAATAACATTTAATCAAATTTATCAATTAAATGATAATTATGTTTTGAAATTATCAAAGTACTAAATTGGTATCAAGAATATGGAAGTGCATTAAATTTTAGGATCCTAACACGTTAAGAATTGAAAATGGGATTACAAAATTCTATCTTAAACAAAAAGAGAATCAAACTAAATCAAAGCGTCTAAAAAATGATTCGCGTCTAAATGTTTTAGTGCCTGTGTGGATATTTTTTATTATATTATTAAATTATATAAAAAATTCAAAAACCATTTACCAATATAATTTACATTAAACTATCTCATTAATGGCTTTCCATAAGACATTCAAATCACAGGATATTTTCTATTGATTAATCAGCAGAAATAGCCTCCACGAAACTTTCTTGCACACTCCTGAATAAAAGTAGTATTCTTCCTATGCCCACATAAGAGTGAGAACGCCACAAGTGATCCGAGTTTTATTTCCAGAGTTCCACGCATGTGTGTCTTGTGATTCAGTAATATAGTGAATAAAATTGAATATGCATATTGGACGACTTTTTCTATTGGCAGACTGAAACCAGCTTCGAAACACAACCAACATTACAATAGCAAAATTAAATGCCAATTCATTTTCATTTATTTAAATCTTGTTTTTTGAACGGCGTATTTATATACATGTGACCACGTGCAGACTAAAAGAAATCAACCATTTGATGGTTTTTATTCAATATTTTAGAAAAATCCACACTTAAAATACTAAATATGTGCACCACATTTTTCAATCTAGTTGTTAAACTTTTGCAATTAGGACCCCTTGCACTTGGATAGGCAGTCAGCGGGCAAAATTCTGTGAATCAATTTCGTTCAAAATTTGACAGGAAGCCATAATAATGAAGACATACTTATGTGCAAGTTTGAGGTTCGAACTCGCAACGTTAGGGTTCATAGCCGAGTAACATAGCCACTGGACAAAAGTGTTCACTCCTTTCCGGAGGTTGTTATCTGGCTTATGAAGTTACCACCACACTTAGTTTCCTCCATCCATCTTAAATTGCGGACCAAGAGACATTAAACCCTTTTACATTTAAGATGCAAAATAAGTGTACCAGTTTTTCCATTTAAATAAATTGTTAAAAGTTTACAATTATTATGTCCATTTGCACTTGAACAGACAATCAGGTAAAAGTTCTGTAAATGGATTTTATTCAAAATGTGACATTAAACCACTCATTTAGTGTAACGACAACATATTGAATTTGTTCCGTCCGTCTTTCTGGTTACAGACATAAAAACAGTGATAGAGACAGACAATTCCAAAAATGTATTTTCCGGACTGATGAATGACAGAAACATGGAAATTCTTTAGAATCCCCAGGGTGAATTTTTCAATGATTACAATATTTTCTCACTATCTACTTTAGATACGAAAAAGTAAAAGTAACTAAAGTAATTAATCAAAACTCATCATCCACTGATGCATGACTTTTATATTAAATAATAAATTTGACTTTTATTAAAATGCAAATCTTGTCAATTCATTAAAATATCGGAAATAACATGAACTGGACATAGATTTTTCTGTATCTAATATTGTATGTATTTTTGCTCAATATAAAAAAATATCCTATATCGAATCAATAAGTGTTGCTAACCACAAAGACGGACTAAAAATACATCAAATGATTCCGTGATATAATTATTGACTCACTAACGAAATGAATATTTTATTTTTAGCCTCAGTACTTGAGGACTTAAGATTGAACGTTTTCACTTTTTTTCCAAGAATTCTTTCTCAACTTCCAAAAAAAAAAAAAAAAAAAAAAAAAATATCATGCAAAAAAAAAAAAAAAAAAATAGCTTCTAGAAATAGTTTTATGAATTCTATATTGACAGAAAAGAACTCCCCAGAAATTGTAACATAAAATGATTGCTAACTAAAGAAATATTGATCTTCAAATTTCATAGAAACAGAATTCCATTGCTGTAAAATTTATAGCATATCCAAATCAATGAAATGAAGAATTTTTATAGATTGAATTAATGTTCTCTAAAAAAAAAATTTGATGAAACTTGTACCTAAATGAAAGAAGCTGCTTAATCAGAAAACAAATCGGGCTGCTTAATCAGAAAACAATCGGATGAATTTCTAGAATTCACAATCACAGTTTTCAGAAAAATCTAAGAATTTTTATGAAATTATAAATCGGGAAAAGAGAAATTATTTTATACTTTTTAATCCGATCTAAAA
Organism: Argiope bruennichi; assembly: GCF_947563725.1. Lineage (NCBI taxonomy): Eukaryota > Metazoa > Arthropoda > Arachnida > Araneae > Araneidae > Argiope > Argiope bruennichi. The sequence continues at coordinate 25,325,891 of NC_079156.1, read as the reverse complement.
ATCATAAATTAATTTTTTATTCGGACTATAAATTTCTGCTTTTTAGTTCTGCTTCTGAGAAATCCCTTCATCCATTTTAAACTAACTTCTCGATGCCAAAATTTGTATTGAACAGACAAGAAATCTAATATTGCATTTGGGCCTTTCCTAAAGTTTCAAGTCTCCAGCTCATAGGAAAGTTAGTTTAAAGTCAATTACAAAATTAACAAACAAACTGACAAACAAGAAAGCGAGTTCATAAAAACTTGTTAAAAAAGCCAAAATTTTGCTTAATTTCTAATCAATTGAAAAATAAGAACATTTTAAAAAATCGTTCCTGAAAGCACATTCTGACATTTCAAAGTATATTCGTGTGAAATTTTACAGCTTTAGGTCAAACAGTATTCCTGTGGAATACTAACACACATACACACGTAGACATATATACCAATGGTCAAGCAAATGTTCTTTTATTAGTAATATAAATTATTCTTTTACCAGTGTCTCGATATACAAAGAGCAAATTGTAAATAATCAACTTTTTCAATTATATATATGACAATTATCTTATGAATGGCATCATAAATTTACTTATTTCTTATTTCTCATCCATCTTGATTTGATTTATACTTGATAATAATATCCCAGATTGCAGCGTGCGCAATATTCTAATTAGCATCCATGGTTAGATAATGAAGAAGGCTCATGAATTCTTCATGAGACAAATCAAGCGATATAAGGATCATAACAAGTGCGTCATTCATCCATCAGCCAGCATAATGAAGCGGGGAAAATCCAAACTGGATTAGTGACAAAATATGTAAGACTCCTTTTGTGACAACGCTATCATTCAGTATTTGATGGCATATTTTCAATACAGTTACCGTTCACTTGCAAGACTGTATTGATTGATTTCGTTATTATGTGGCAATGTCTTGATCTTAGAAATGTAATCATTAATGTCGGAGGAAGGTGAAGTAAGTGTTCTTGAATACAGGGTAGTCCATATATTATAAATTTATTATCAGATCACAAGAAAAGTACATTCGCAAACATTGCCCAATTAAGAAATTTTAAGTTTTATAGAATTTCCATTTTAAGTTTACAATCATATTTCCACAACAAAATGTTAAGATAACGGTGTTAATTCCTTGCACTTTGATATTTTCTTTCAAGCACCATTCAAGACGGTGCATCATTTTGTTTCATTATTTTTTTAATGTTGATCGTTCAGAATGCCTACAGAGTGGTAAGAAGATAAATTTCCCCCAAAATGAATTCTTCAATCTAAAACAATTTCATATATTTATTTTTCGGAGCAGAAAACAAGTTCTTGTGTTTGGTGAATAAGCATGCGACTAATTACTTCTCCGTGCAAAGGGTTAAATTGACTCAGTTACTTATTTCATTAATATACTTCAAATGCAAGACGCCAGTTCAGTTTTTGTTGTTGTGTTGTCACTTATGGTACTTAACAAGCCCACTGATAATTATCTATCAGCGATTTAAGCCACCTCAGTGCCTCTTGTTTTTTAAGTAGAGCCAACTAGGACCTACAGTACGACTTAGCTACTTCATGCGCCACATTCGCTTGCACAACCCTTTTTAACAGGGGGTGCACATACCTCACAGATAGAACACAGAAGAACAACCATGCCAGAACCCAGACTCTACCCGGGACGCCCAGATCACGGGGAAGACGCGCTACCCCTTTGCCAGCAGTTCAGTTTTTGAATTTATGATGCATTTTATCGCAAAAAAGAGAGCATTGCGTCACATTAAAGAACAGTCTGCAGATATATAATAAGATTATATGTATTATAAACTTGCATATCATGTGCATATAGAAAATAAGACTATATCTCTTTTTCATGTATTATATTATCGTGGGTGGTGGCTGGCGCACGTATAAATCTGTCGTGGTCACAAGGTCCTTCATGTCGAGAGTAATACCACTGGGGGTACTGGATCAGGGGTGATCGTTCTCTAATTCAAGTCTAAATTACGATCTGTGGCTGAGTGAATGCATAAAATCAATGAATGAAGTCCTCCCTTTAAAGAGGGTTGTGACGTGTGTGTAGCTATGTGGTACTCTTGACCCTAGATGGAGCTACTAAAAAAGCAAGGGACGCACCCTTGACTTAAAATCACTGACTTCTAATGTCAGTGGGCGTGTCTATGACAAGTGCCATTAGAAACAACAATACAAATCTTGACAAGTGCCAACAACAACAACATTTATCGTGTAACTGTAATATCACTTAAATCACTTTCATTGTATCATTTCACAGGTAAAAGCCGGATTAAATCCGAATGGTAAGTTAAAATCACCTCACTGAAGCGGAAAATGAAATTGCAGAATTTATATTTTAAAGGCTCGAAAAATGGGGAATACAGTTTTATTCCTTGAAATATCAGATAGCACAACTTCGGAAATTTTGTATTTGTCATGTGACTATGTCACCAAAGGGTTTCACTCAATTTTGTCTGTAGAAAAACCGTTGAACAAACTGCTACTGAAACCAAACGTAATTTTGATTTCTGTTTAAATCCCGAATGTAACATACTAATCTCAACATCCTCCCCCGGCTTTCTCACCTTACAAACTATAGGATGTCCCATCTTCGAAGAACGTAATTTTTATCAAGTCATAATGCATGGCGGATTTGCTGTGGATTAAAGGCATGGAATTTGAGACTGTAGTGATGTCAAGGCGTCTCCATGGTTTCAGAGAAAATAATCCGAATTTTTTTTTAATTCTATTGTTATGGAAAAATTGTTAGATAGTTGTTTGGCAGAAGAGGTTCAACGGGATAGATAATGGAAAATGAAAATTTACTTCCTGCATATTTCTCTTATATATTCCCGGCGAACCAGTTAGTCATTAAAGGTGACTAGTTTAATAACATAAGATTTTTTTCCTTTTCAAAAGTTCGTTTTTGCTAAAATACATTAAAAAAAAGTAACGGTTTTTTTTTTTTTTTTTACATTTTTTGGAAAAAAAAAAAAGTAGGCCGATACTGGATTCTAATAAGTGGATGGTAATGTTTAAAGGTTTGGGACCCCTTGCCGTAGCATAACAAATGCATATGTTTTCTAAAATCAGAAAAACATCAACTAATAATAATAAAAAAAAATGAAAGCGTGTGTTCTATTTTTCTCTCTGAATGTGTTTCTACGTGCATATTGGCCCTCTACAAGTGAATTTGTTTCATCTATAGTTACCACATTTGGTGGAAGTATATTTTAGAAAGCGAGTATGTGTATCATCGAACAATTTTTTGAAATTTTAATTAGAACATGAATTAATTAAACAATTCGAAATTTATTCGTCATAATTTTAATACACAAACAAATTTCACATCATGTCAAAATTTTATAAAATTATCTTTTTTATACCAATACGAGTCGTCCTAATTTTTGCTGAAATTTGATAATTCTCAAAAAATGCCTTGTCTAATTTATAACCCTAAATTACATTGTTGCCTTGAAATTGAAAACCTTTTATTTATTTTATCAAATTTTTAATCACAATTTTTTTTCATTGTCGAAATCTACGAAAGAAGGATTTTTGTAATAAATATGTGGTTTCCAACACTAATAAAACAATAATCATCATTATTATTAACATGGCTTTGATGCCTGGCAATTTGGCGGAATCACGAGTACGAAAATATATATAAAAACCATTTAATTAGTATTAAATATAACCAATATCTCCGACGTATCAGCTGTTCGGTACAGACGAATTATTAACAAAAATTCTTTCTGAAAGCCACAAACTGATTCTTTCTTATAAAACACATTTATTGAATCAGGTATGAGTACTGAACGAATGTCGATGGTCTGCACGACCCTAATTCAATCAATTTCTGAAATGAATTTAAATAATATCTTTTGGATGTATATAAAGAATTACTGGTTTAATTTATTCGAAAATCCTGCCGAATCTCTAGGTTTCAGACCTTCCTGACACATTTTATGGAATTATACATTTGTCTTTAAGCAAAGCATGGTAACTCAAGAAAGTTTTGAGCTGAAAGTAAGAAATTCGATATAGGATTTTTACACTATATTTGTAGATTTCTGTCAAATATTGAGTGGAATAAATGGTTTTGTTGGTCCGAGTACAAGTGAATATGATAGTTACAAAACGGGAAGAGTTGGTGGCTGAATACAATTGGTACATAGACTTTGAATTTAAAATGCAAGTATTTATGGAGCTTTGAAAAACATTTACGAATGAGTTAATGAGTCTGTCAGTTAGTACTTCCAGATACAAGCGATAACTTAAAAGCGTAACGATTTGGATAAACAAAATTTGGTATGAATTTTTTTTTTTTTTTTTTTTGTTAAAATGTGTCCAAATTTTAATTTCAATCGATCGGAAAAGATACCTCTATATTCGATTTTCTTCTTTGTATAAAGACAAAATTCTCATGTATGGGACACTGAAAATAAAAACCTGAGCACTCATGGAGTTTAGGCTCTATTCAAAGTTCACAATTTTTTGCTTTTGGAAATGGAAATAACACATTTATTAGAAAATATACAAAAAATCGTGGAGACTTCATCAGCCAGTTTTTCATTGCTTATACTTTTAACATACTGTTGTGTATTTAGCTATTAAATTTTGCAGTTACTACTGTATATTGCTAGGAAACCTTGTACTAAATGAATAAAATTTAAAACTCAGTGGCAACCTATTTTCTATTTTTAGATAAAAGAAAAACACAAAATTTGCTTTTAAATATCTAATTCTCTAACTAGATGCAATACAATATATATATGATACTTTAAAATCTAGTTTAAACTTAATTTCCTAATTTTTAGCTTAATTTGGCCCATATCAACTTCATTCTAAAATATTTTTTTATTCCCTGATCCCATTCCACTTTTTCTATTTAATGAATTCAACACGAGTTCTAAAATTGCAGAATCGGTTAAAAGCCGACAAGTTCCCACCCTCCGTGTAAAGGGATAAAATATTGATGACTTAAACAAATTCTTCTAAAAGATCCCTATGATTCCCTTACCTGTGATTGACACGTGTTGGAAATCCCTATTAAAATCTCACAGTATATATTCATAGGGATAAAATTTTCATTAGTTTTTCCTCATTTCGTTTTGTGTTGTGTGTGTGTTCGTCGCTTCTGCTTGTTCACAAACCTTGTTTCCCGGGATGAAATAAAACGAAGATAAACATTCAAAGTCTTCTTCTGCTTCAAAAATTAGGCTTATATATAACTAATGAATAAAAGCTTCACAGTTTTGAATTGATTTAGAAATTTCCAAATAATCATATGAAGATGAGGATGAAACGTTCACAAATGCTCAAAATTATTTAATCGTCCTATTTTTATATATCTATTGTAATTCTTGATAAATAACTCACTTGGCCAAACTATCACTCTTGTCTTAAACTTTTTCTATAAAATGCGCTTATGAAACGTTACAATTAGCTCTTAATATTAAATGGAAGCCATAAAAAATATTCTTTCCTTCCTCTATTAAATCAAAACGTCTAGACAATCTCAAAATAGAAACTTCATCTAATTAGACAGGGGGTGAAATGAAAACCACTGTTGTTCGTTGCTACGGATATAATCACCCGAATCTGTATAGTAATTATCGGCTGCTATTCCTATTCTAGTGCATATTGCCAGTTTTAATTTAGAAATATGAAGTCATTACAAATAATAATGTAAAATATTTTATAAAGAAAAGAATAGAGAATCTATTTAATGGCTAATCTTTTCTAAGTAAGTAAAAAAAGAAACTGAGTAGTAAAATTTAATCACAATAAATAATTACATAGAAATGTATGAGATACAAACCTAAGTGTTTCTTTTTTTAAGCTTAAAAATGAGTTATTCATGCCATATTTAAGACTAAGACCATTTAGAAATCTTGAATATTATTATTAAGCAGTAACTCGTTTTACAAACATATAATTAGTGATTTAAATCGAATGATTAATATTGAATACTATCGCAAATACTGTTATGTTTTCACCAAAAAAAATACTTATTTAGGTTTAAGGAAAAGTTAAAATACATTTTTAAACAATGGGTATGGTCTCTCCGAAACTTTCTCGTATACACTCTAATAAAATTTCTATCGTCATCTTCACGCATAAAATTATTGACCTTACAGAAGATCGCAAACTCCAAAAGTCCTTTTTATTTTCTTTTTCGGAATCTCGCATGAGAGTATTGCGCTTCGCAGTACAATAAAAAAAGAATCGAATATGCAATTTGCACTTTCTATTTCCACCGAAAACAAAATTTGGAGCAAATATACAATTTAAAAAACAAATAGCATACAATAATTTATATATTTCAACCGTTGCACATTTTGCAATCGCATCTACATGCATGTGAAAATACAAGACAGATAGATAATCAACGTTTTAAAAAATTTGATTTAAATATTGAAAAGAATCTGCATTTTAAATAGTAAAAAAATGTGCTTTAATCATTATCTGTCTACTTCTTGCTGTTAGAATGTGTATCCAAAAGTTTATTTTTTTTGGAGCCCGAGAGTTCTGAAAGGGGAAAATTCGTCAAAAATCTCGAGTTCAAATTTTTTGAAGATTATATTTTCTCTTTATATACTTCGCATACGATAGAATAAAAAGAATAAAAGTAATGTCAAATTATATCTGTTCAAAGTCACAGTTAAATTAAATCTAAATCTGGATATCTAAAAATGTATATGAATTTCAATAACTAAACATATAATATATAAAACTAACTTTATTCTTCATATAAAATATGCATAATAATCCTTCTCATACATGGCTTCTTTTTCAACACTTACCTTCCACCAAGCAATAAAGATTTGACATTTTCTTAAAGAATTTATTCATTTTCTAGAAGGTATCGAAATATCAGAGTAATCAAAAATGGAAAAAAGGGTAAATAATATAAATATGCGCAAGAATATTTTAAAAATTTAACAGAACTCACTACTTCAATGCGCCATGTTTTCTCTAAAATGTGTGAAAGGTACACAAAAATAAAACGCATGAATATTTAAATTTGTTTATTCGTTTCAGTAATTGTTTTCGTTCTTTTCTAAAAACGCTCTTGAATAATATATACTCAAGAGAATTAATATTCAGTTTTTAAAATTGCTTCAAAACTTAGCTTAATATTCAAAATTGAATTTTTGAATACAATATCTGTATTTCAGTTTCGTCTTAGAGAAACTTCGTGCAATAAAATAATGAAACCCGCAGATGTTGCGGTGAATAATTTAATGTTGAAATCTTTTATTTATATTATAATGAAAGAAAATATTAAAATCTTCCACTCCGTTGTAAGAATATTTTTTCATTATTTTTTTTTCAAACACAGATGTCTGCAGAGCACTGATTAAATAAGGCAGAAATAAAATATGAAATAGATTTCGGTCGAAAGTCAACTATTAGATTTGAGAAAAAAATAAGAAATATGATGAAAATGTTAAGTATTTCAAGTTTATGTTAAGTATCTAGTTAATGTTGATAAAATTTTTTCCAATGTTTTCAAAGCTTGATCTTAAATCTGCAAAGCATAATTTTCTTGCATTTAAAAAAAATGTGTAAATCTATACAAATGAGAACTCAGAATGCAAGAAATTAAGTCATACAATTTTAATTTGAATAATTTCTGTTAATTCTAATGATTTCTACCTAATTAAAATAATTACTCATAAAATTTCATTAATAAAAAATTCTTCTTTAAAAAGAAAAATACAAATACATTAGTTTATGTTTTAAAACCATTTACTGAAATGGTTAATTAATCAAAAACTATTTAATAAAATGTAAAGGCATAGAATCCAAAATATTATATGTATATATATACACAGAACAATGTGCAGTGTGAAGAGAAATTATATTTGACAAATTTGGGAGTTAACATATTAATCAAATCTTAATGTTTTTCAAAATAATTGTAAAAATGTGAGTGCTTATGAATTTATAATAAAAAAAATCTGCAATTTCCAAAATTTAAATGCTACATTTTCTAATGTTTAAAAAAAATCGTCATTTGTTTTTACAAAACAGAAAAAAAAAATTTACTCTAATTTTTTCATGATGAGCTGTTAAGAATGTGACAGAAAACTATGATTACCAAAGTAAAGATTAAAAAATGTTTCAAAAATACAATATTATATTAATTTATTATTTTTTGTATAGTAGAAAACCAAATTTAATAAAATTCGTACTTTCTTTTTTAGATGAAATCTAATTCGTAAACTGAAATCCGTTATCAGCAGTAAAGAAACTATTTAAAATAATATTTCATTTCAATTTGTAAGTTGCCATGGGAACAGTTAAACAATAGAATAATAGTATTAGTATCTACAATTTATTCAATGAAAAATAAATGAGAAAGACTAAACGGATTCTTATGAAGATTGCATGCTCTTGTAGATAATTGGAGTTGGGGCAATTCTACGAGTCGAAATTCAGCAAACAGATATGGGATTACAAAAAAAAAAAAAAAAAAAAAAAATAAACCAGAGAAGTTATTTGAGAGTAATTTCTATAAGGATAGGACTAACATATGCAAAACAGGAAATATTTATGCCATTTTTTTTTCGGAATTAGCGAAATTTCCGAATAACATTTATTATGGTAAAACCTTTCAAGAGCAAAAGACATGTCATTTGAAAATAACAAATGCACAACAGAATGGCATAACATATTATAATAATATATATATAACAATCATGCATGAAAATCAAAGAAATTTCACCAACAGTGGAAATTAAAAGGGAAAGCCATTTCGGAAAAATAAAATTCTTCTTACAAATGGTGAAACATTTCATAAGAAGTAAAAGATAAACACCACTCAATTGATAGTACTTTTACATCTCTATCTATATAGAATATTAATTTTCTATAGATTTAATGCAACAAACAACTTTATAAAGCTCAAGCCTTTTTTATATATATTTTGTCACTATTGTTTTTAGTTAAATATAATGGAACATCAACTGCAAACGATATCGGTAAAATTAATTCTTTCTATACAATATCCTGTTTGTTCCAATAAAATTCAATTCTCAAAGAATGTTTAAACAAAACTTAAATTATTGCGAAAAAAATAGAGATTAGAAATAAAAACTTGGGTGAATTAAAAAATAAGTTTTAAAAGACGATTTTTTGTTCAGTTGAATGAATTATAGCACTTGGTGCCGACAGTGAAGGAATAATTAACAAACATAAATCTATTTGGGACTCAAAGTCTCAAATCTCTCAATTTGGTCTCAAAGATAATATAAAGATATCTTAATTATAAACACACACACACACACACTGTATATATGTAATGATATTTTAATTCTAATTTCAATTTAATTAATTTCCAAGATTTTATCTTAATTTAGCACATAGTAACTTCATTCAAAAAACATTCTCTTATTTCGTGATCCAATTCCCCCCTCTCCACTTAATTCAGGAGTAACTTTGTAAAATTGCAGAATCGGCTAAACACCGACACATTCTCACGCTCCACTTGAAGGGATAGGGAAATGTCCAGTAAGCACATTCTTTTTAAAAGATCCGAATGGTTTCCTTACTTGTGATTGACATGCGTCAGAAATCTGTTTCAGAATCTTATTAATATATTAGCACTATGAAGAAATTTTTTCCCGATCAAAATCTCAGGTTATATAAGACGAGGGATAATTTATTTTTTTTCTTTCTTCGACTTCTGCTTTTGTGGCGGACGTGCCTTGTCCGCGTCTCTGCTTGTAAATAATCATGCGTACTTCTCCTATATGAAATAAAACGACGTCACGAAATCAAAAAATCTCTTTACTGTCTTCAAACTACATTCTACTTTACATAAAATAATGCTTTATATTATATATATATATATATATATATATATATATATATATGAATTTTTTTAAAAAAAATTAAATATCAATTTTATTTCCACTTTTTTGTATATGATTTGCAAATATAGAATGCAAAGAGAAATAGACAAAAACTGCGGGAAAGATTATGAGAAAGATGAAATAAAATCTACATTTAGTTTTATCAGCAAACTGCGCAGAGTAGAAACAACTCCATAAATAATTTATATTATAATTGCGTTGGAGTATGACAATATTTTAATCTAGACTAGCCATCTTTGGTAACCAACTTGTTTGCCAGGAATACTGCTCGCATTTAATTTCACTTAAATTTCGTTGGTATTTTTTATTCATAATACTTTTTACACAGCGTTTTTAAATAAAGTATCAAATTATCGTAGACATTTGTGACTCCATAATTTAATAGACTTACATGTATTCTATCTAAATGAGCCATCCTGCAGTCAAGTTACATAATATCATAGTAACTGTCTGGATAATCTGTCTTGTAGTCCCACACAAGTGTGCTTTCATTTTCTTATTCCTCATAAAAACTGAGATATAGACAAACTTTATTTTTTACATTTCAACAATAGAAAAAAGATCATGTGATTTACTATTTTACGGAATAATTAAAACTATGAAATTTAACTCAACAATAAATTCTATTTTTGAAATTCTTGGGAAAATATTTTAAAAAACTGCTACATTTCATAAAAAATAGATATGTTAATGGTATCATTAACCAGATAATTTTTTACTTTCTAGCGTACATAGTGAAAGTAATGTCATCGTCAAAAAAGTCGAGATTTTGATGATTCTCCAAGCTTCAGGCCTCCCTAAATTCGAAACACACATTTTTGGAAAATGTCTGTGACAAAAATAATTCAAAAACGCTACGCGTTAGATAAAAGAAATTTGGCATATGGTAATTAGGACACATTTGTAGATATGTCAAATTTTGAACAAAATTCCTTCAAACGAAGTCCATTTGTCCAGGTCATCGTATATAAGTTAACACGTTAACTACAAAACGAAGAGAGCTAGATGGATGAAATTCGGTACACAAATTAAAAATCTATAGTGTAGATACCTGTCAAATGTTTAGTCAAATCCGTATAGAGGTTGAACATCTGTTGGTATGCATTTTCAGAAACACTCAAACGCGATAGCTCAAAAAAGCAATGACTTAAATATATCAAATTTGGTATGTGATTTTGTGAATATAAGTGCAGTTTTGGATGAAATTTGTTTCAAACGATTGGAGAAAAATATCTAAAAGACAAATTTGATTTTCGTATACTATTTACCACATGCCATTTATTAATCACCAAAAAGTCGCCAAGAATGACTCGATAGTTTCATTAAAAATGCTATATTCACATTTAAGACTAATATTTTCTAATTATTTTGCGCCATTGTCATGTAAAAGGCTGCGGTGGCCTGGTGGTAAGGTCTCGGCTTGTGAGCCGTAGGGTTTCAGGTTCAAGACCCAATTCCACCGAAGAACCATCGTGTAAGGGGGTCTATTGCACGTTAAATCCGTCATGCCAAACGTCCTCCCGATGGTGTGGTGTGGAGAGGGGTGGGTGCCAGCTCAGGTGTGGTCCTCGTCATCTGACCGCGGTTCGAAATGACGTGGTCCGTCCCAAAATAGCCCTAGTGTTGCTTTACAACGGAACGTTAATATAACTAAACTAAACATTGTCATGTAAAGTGTTCTTTGGGATAACTCTTTATATGACAATATCGAAATATCGCTTAATTTTTAATTAACATGAATTCCTTCTTTTAATTAACATTAACTCTTTCTTAATTTTTAATTAACATTCACGCCCTTTAAAAAACATATGCTTCAATCCTGCCAGTTGCCGATGAAACGGCCGGACACACATACACTTACATATTCATATTTATTACTTGTAGAGATACAGATAGACAAGAAGAAGGTATTTAGACTAGTGCCAACGAATGACGCCAATAAATTAAGCCAAATTTACAGATAAATAATAAATTTCCGATCCGATTCGGCAAAGTGAAGGCCATCTATTTATCTATTCGCCAGAATGGGAAAACGATAACATAAAATGGATCCCAGTAGACGACTGAAAATCAATCTGCTATTTATCTACTCATTCTGGATGTGGATGAAATTTCATGGGAAAACATGTCAGCAGAAAGACATATTTTTATCGAAGGTGTTTATTCGACTTCTTTCACTATAGAATGAGAACAAAAACTAAATGTTTGTTGTTTTCGAAATGCAAGAGAAATTCGGAAAGAAAATATTAACAGAAAATAATCCCTCTTGTTCACTGCAATAAAAGTAACGCCTTTTTTGGCCATTTAAAATCAAAATCTGACACAGAATAAAAAAAAATGACACTTTTAATAAAAGGTGAAGCCCCAAATTTCATCTATCAGAGTCATCGCGGTTTTGAATTATTTGCATGATTAACTAGAAGTACAGACCAACAGACTGTCAACTCTTTGATATCCAGTTGGCAAATTTATGACATTTAAGATTGATAAAGACTTATTAAATTATAAAATGTATACCAAATTAGATTATACCACTTTAGATTATAAAACGTGTACCAAATTAGATTATACTACTTTAAATTATAAAACATGTACCAAATTTTATTTATCAAGCTCTTTATGTTTTATTATTATCTAGTTCACATACACTAGTATAGATAGGCGCACTTTCTGTGAATCGATTTCGTTCAAAATTTGAGAGAAATCTACGAATTCAACGAACAAATATCAAATTTTATCCGTCTAACATAACGTAATGTAATTTTATATTGACTTCACAGGAATATAGACATAATTATGATCAAAGGGAATGGTCTTCTAATCAATGTATTTGCGTATAATTAACCGGCAAATAATAATTATGAAAGAGTTAATTAGCGTGCTGTCTTTTGTGATTTTTTTTTCGATGAAATGTGATTAATAAACAAGGTTTAGACCACATTCAAATGTGTTTGAATGCCTTTTCTCTCAACCGGCTAAAACTGATATTTAATATAGAACTACAATTGCAATTGCATAATTACATACCTAATTTCATTTATAAATTTATATGTTTGTAAAATAAAAATAAAGTATTTTTGAGTTACTACGTTTACATTCATGTGTTTGCCAAACCTGTGTGAATCTGACAATGAATCGCTGATACAAATTTAAAATATGAATTTCAAATGTTACATTTGTGTACTAAATCTTACCTATCTAGCCCCCATCGATTTACAATCATCGTGTTTACAAATAATCGGACCTCTACATATTTGGTGTTAATTTCATATGCCAAATTTCATTCGTTTATCTCAAAATGTTTTTGAGTTATTGAAATCACAGGCTGATAGTAAACATATTCTCAAAATGTGTGTTTAAACTAATGGAGGTCTGAAATGATAAAATACACAAGATTTCGAGTTTGTGCTTTTCATGATTGTAATATTTTCCCCTTTTTCTTTTTGAACACGAAAATGTAAAACTAGAACTGTGACATTGTTTAAAAATTATTTATTCCATCATAATTAATCCTGTATAATTTTAGGAATTAATGAAGTCTAAAATAGGAAATTAATCGTTCGTATGAGCAGATCAAATGGTGAACCCGAAATATTCAAAATGATAGCTTATTTCTTATTGTACATTTGTCTAATTATTCGATAGTTCTAGAATCTAACAGTGGATATTCAGTGAAGCCTTTTTTAGTAATCAAAATCTGAAAATGTCAGAGAAATAAATATGTTTAAGGAGGCATTAAATAATATTACATAAGAGAATCGCATGATTACATTACCAGTTTACTGAAAAACATTTTTCTTCTTAATAATTCAGTTTGGATAAAATTGATTTCATTTTTTTTTGTCACGCAAACGCAGTGCAGAGCTTTTATTTACGCCGATAAAATTGTAAGAACAACAACGAAGTAATAATTCAGGCTCATTTTTCCTACAATGTACTTTCATTTCCTAAAATTTGCTAAAAATACCGATCAAAAAGAATTCTTTTATTTATAATGATTGAATACAAACCATGTCTATAAAAACGATCTATTGGAAAAAAAAAGTCAAAAAATTTTAAAAAATGCGTGCGTTATTTTTCTTTGAGAACTTTAAAGGTTACGGTTTAATGCTAAATATCTCGCAGCAACCGCAAGTTAACGACGCTGTTTACTGTTTGTGGAATGCATAAAGAGCGGATTAATGTTGAAACTGGGGTGTTTACTGGGGTGTTTGCATTTCTATCGAATGAAAGATAGGCCTCATTTTGAAATTTCATTTCATAGTGACGCGATTCATTTTTAAATATATGCCACATAAAGTATGTAAATAGTCGATTTAATTATGAAATAACTTTATATATTTTTTTAATTTAATAAACGCACACAAAACAATTTTTTATTCGTAATACGTTTTTACATTTTCTATTTTTTTCTTGGACTAAAATTTTATAGTCATGTTGTATAAAAGATACGCTTAAGTTTCTTCGGTCTTCCTTTTATGAAAAAAAAAAAAGACACTGTGATAATGTTCTAAAATTTTATTCAGATAAAAATTTTACGAAGCATTATTATTTACATTAAAAAGAAAACTGAATACTGTAAAGCTTTTATTGAAAATATTATTTGGTATTCATTTTTGGACTAGTGTTATATAATTGACTAGGGGGGCATACGTTGCTTTGAAATTGAACATTTAGGCTACTTATAGGTAAAGTAACTTTACCTAAAAAATTATAACCGCTTCCTAAAAAATCGTGAGTGCTGCTATTATACAAGTTGTTAAGAGGTTACCTGTAGATGAATCTTCGCCTTTTAACATTTTTTAAACCTCTCGCAACTTAAGTTTTAATTTCTTTAATATCAAATAATTATGCGTGAAAAATATTTTATAACAGAAAACCACACGATAATATATTTGATGAAATTATGAAGATGGCTTGAACTTGAGTGACAGCGTTATTACTGTTGGAAATTTAGGCCAACAACTATTTTTTTAAATTGTCACATAGATTTCTAGGAGTGTGGGAATGTAGGCTTTGAAAAGGTTGTTTTGGAATTGTAATTACCTAAAAATTGTTAATTTGGACGTTTTCTTTGATGACTTCCGAAAGCATTGCAACACAAAAACAAATTTAATAAAATTATAACATTAAAAAAAATTGATTTTAATTATATCAATTCAGGGAGTGCAATGTAGCAGGGTCCCCTGTTTAACATTAAATTTGCTACGGCTTTGTCTTCTTCCTTGTGTCTCTGACATTATTGAAAGGCTAGATATCTAATAGCGTCATAGCAAGTTTTCTGGGCATTTGTAATAGAAAAATATCAATTTCGTGCAAATTTTTCCCGAATAACGACAATTTTTTTTAAATAGTTGTTGACCTTGATTTTCAACAGTAATAACGCTGTCACTCAAGTTCAGGCCATCTTCATAGTTTCATCAAATATATTATCGTGTGATTTCCTTTCATTGCTAAACGTTAAAGAAAAATGATTGTGTTTAATATCTTGCAATTCACAAAACGAATGAAAATGCGAAGTTGCAATACCGTGAAGTTAAAACGCAGATGAATTGGAATGAATTTATGTCTTTAATAGCGCTATGATGTTACGTGAATAGTCTCCATGAGAAATTTCACGTACAAAATGTAAAAACACGTGCAAGAAGATTTAAAATAAGATTTTAATGTCTGACAGTTTGACGGAATCAGGCATTATATTTAAACGATTCAAATGTAATCAATATTCCCATGCGAACGAGCTGAACGCTAAAAGCAACTAGTATAGCGATTAAAATGTTTGTCGGAAAATTAGTTGTAAAACTCGTCTAAAAGAATTATTTTCAATGTTTCATAATTCGATTAGTTTTATAATTTTATCCATAGAAGTACGGATTTGTATTTTTTAAAATATTACAATGTTAATAATAATTTACAAGTATGACTGATAGGGCCGTGAAATTGCATAAAACATTAGTTTGAAAACATATTATTGACTATAAAATGTATTTATTAATATTATTATGTTCAATAAATATATTGACTGCATAAAATATATTCATTGACTCAAATAAAGTAATATATAATTCTTCACGTCGTTTGAAGAATATTTCCAATTAGAAATATATTTCTTTTCTAGCTGTATAGAATTTAGATATTGGGAACTGTAAGTACAAACACTCTGTATATATATGATATATATTTATGTACATAACACATTTTAAGCTATCGATGCAAAATTTAGTGATAACCAATATATAAAACAGGTATATTAGATTGTATCGGAATCTTGTAAATAAATTGAGTCTGTCTTTAGGTGGGTAATTTAGATACAATTTTAATTTTAATCTGTGATTAAATATATATGATCAACTTGTAACAAAATCTTGTGTCAGGGAAACTTTGTAATTACAATTCAGGTTATAATTTAGTAACCCTTTATAAAAATTTCATTTTACAATATAATTTTATAACATTTTACATCTTTAACGCTTAAATATTTCTTTTAATAAATATTAATTTAGGAGAATTTTGCAATTCTGAAAAATTCTGCTTTTAAATCTTTATTTATATTAAAAGTTTATTGTTTTCATCCAAGTATTTTAATATACGCAATGCATTTTAAAATTCAGTATAAAATAGGAACGTTAAATATATATGCGATAAGTTGAAGTTGAGGAAGTTTCAAAAAACAGAATGGTTAATGAATTGTAAATAATTTTAGTCAGCTAATCATATAATCATTAAATTATTCTATTTGTTTTTATCAACATGTTTTTCAGAAAAAATCTCACAGCTCATTTACTTAAGAACTAAATATTTTATTAAGTCTAAATAATTTAAATTTATTTTTAAATACGTCCTTCATGTATAAAGATGTAATCTTATCGCCGTTACAAAACACATTTTAGACAGGTAATGAATCAATATTTCAATATTTAAGAAATTTCAGACACATTAAGAACATAATCACCACATTTCTGCAAATATTTTAAATTTAAATTTAAAATATCCACTCTAAAAATTCTTTTTTTATATATCACATGTCCCTTCTCTTATTTTCTTTAGGAAAAAAAAAGAATAGAATATTTTTTATTGCAATAAAAAAAAATCACTTCCCGCTGTAAGAATTTTGATCGAACTTCCACCCATTCCTAGAAAAGAAAATTCCCCGTCTCAAAATTTCATTCGGTTCCTAAGGTCAAGCGAAATTGAAATTCCTCAAGAAATCGACAAGGCGGGAACAGCAAAAGTAAAAAAATCAGGCAGGAAAGGCAAGAAAAAGGGGCAGCAGCAACTAAGGAAAGTATCATTTACAGGCAAATGACGTTACGGCAGAAAACGAGATCCATAGCGCTTCTGCTCGAAGTTGTGTTGTCCATTTCGTAGTTATGACAACAGCTTCAAAGGAGGTGTGTGTGTATGGGGGGGATAGTGAAAAGAAAAGGGTGGGCGGAGTAATTGTTTGAACATGCTGGCAGGGATGGGAATTTGAAGAGTCACTTCTTTGTGCCAAGGAAAAGGGGTCCACACTTTCAATCAAGAAAAATAACGGCAGGAAAGATTAAGTATATTTGATTTTGAAAGACAAGTCAGGCATGTAATTTAATAGAATATATGCTGCAGTTTCTTACAATGGATTAGAATAGGAAGACAGCATTTTATGATTTGTGGACCAAAATGCAAATATTAGAGAAAGGTTAGAATCGAATTTTAGGTTTTTAGAGAAGTGATAAGAAAAAAATATAGAATTTTTGCAATTTATATTTAAATGAAATATCATGTTATATTTAAATGAATATGTCTTTTGTATCCTAATAATGATCACTTTTACTAAGATTACTGATTTTTTTCATTAATTTTAGTTTAATAAGATTTTATAAAGTTACAAATTTCAGCAAAATTCTTGAATAATATAATAGCCTAAAAGTATATTAATCAGAATGGGAACTTATACTTGCATAGAAATGATAAGAAAAATTCAGAGTTTATGCAATTGACATTTAGATTAAATACCGTAGATTATGTCTTTTGTATCAGAATAATTATCAACATTAATAAAATTAATCGCTTTTTTTGTTTAGTTAATTTTTGTTTTATACTTCTCTATAAAGTTACAAACTTCAGCAAATTTCATTATATTTTATTTTAATATAATAGTCTGAAATTATAATAATCAGAACAGGACATTTTTTTATCAAAAATAATTGTACTAATATTGTAAACAATTAACTTTATTTATTTAAATTGAAACAATGGATAATTAACTCTTTATTAATAATATTTATGATATACACAGAGAAAGAGATTATATCTTTATGTATAAAAAGGAACTCATGTAAAACTCAAAATGAGCAAATATTCTAACTACCGAAATAGACACTTCTAACAAAATGAAGATTTGAAGAACAGAAAGGAATAGTAAATATTACTCTTTATGATGAAACCCTCTTCCCAAGGGAGTCTGCTTTCTTTTACATATTCGCTTATTTCGTATTCCAGTTTAATATTGAGAGACAACAGAAATTATTCTATCTTAAATAAAGAGCACGTACACAGCACGATATGCTTATAGAATTTTCATATTCAAATGGTTTAAATTACAATCTATAATGCCCTCATGGAGATATAACTTTCATTCTTTCCTGTAGAAGTCATTTTAATCTGAAACTGTACTGGAAGTAATGTTAAAAATTTGTAATCCGCATACATAACTAGTTTCTTAGTAAAGAAGGGTATTACAGATATTTTAATGGTTTCTGAAGGGACAGAGGGTCAATGACCGAGAAGGTGACGACCATTTGGCAACAAAACTAAAATCTAGAAAATACAATATATATATATATATATATATATATATATATATATATATATATATATATATATATACACTTATAATAAAGCTCAATGTGTGTGTGTGTGTTGGCGCTCTACAGGCCAGGTCATTTGACATACAGCTATCAAATTTGGTACATGTATACCTTAGAGGTCGGGAATGTGCACCTGGGGTCCTTTTTTTGAAATTTTAATTAGAATTTTAATTATTAATTAAAAACTAACTTTCCCGCCAAAAAAATCTTCCATTTTCCCCACCGCCAACTTTTCGGCCAAAAAAATCTTCCATTTTCCCCACCGCCAAATGAGTAAGGCTTCAATTTTTTTTTCTCCCAACAGTAATGAGGCTAGGGTTAATATTTTTTGGTGGATTATTTCAAACGATTCTGTTTATTTTCTTAATGTTTTATGCACTTAAAATTAAACATTGTTAATTAATCCATGTTTCAGATTCATTCTGAAGTACTTTTGAATTAAAATAACACAGAATAAAGGAAATTAAAAATGTATAATCTGCATAGCGTTACCCCAACTGGCGTAGAAAAATTCACGCATTTGCGTTACCGGAGCTGGCGAAGAAAATTCACGCATGCGCATTCTGATTGTTGCCATGACAACCGTTATCAACGGATGATTTAAATTATTTTTAGGTTCGTTGTATGCTTTTGTAAGTAAATTGTATTTATGTTAGTTATATATTTTTTGTATATGCTTATAGTTTTAAGTACATCGTTTTTTAAGTAGATTTTTTTAACCTGTTTTCAATTATTTAATTTATTTTTAGGTTAGTTGCATGCTTTTGTAATTAAATTGTATTTATGTTAGTTATATATTTTTTTGTATATGCTTATAGTTTTAAGTACATCGTTTTTTAAGTAGTTTTTTTAAACCTGTTTTAGACCGATTATTTTAAACGATTCCTTTTATTTTCTTAGTGTTTGATGCATTTAAAATTAAACATTGTTAATGAATCGATCTGTTCGTGATGAATCTGAGAAATTTTGTTGACAAATTTTTGAGATATTACATAAATTAAGAAAGATATTTATTAGTGCCCATAAAGTTTAAACGCTCAGTGACTCTATTATCAGTAATCATATGTAAAAAATTGCTTTGTTTCAGTAAAAAATATTATATTAATTGCAGATTAATCATTTACACTTTAATTTAAAGCATAAATTCTACGAGGGGTAACAGAAAATTAGAGAGATGCATATCACGTTATGACTGAAGGCCTTTATAATATTATGAGTGAATTATACGACTATCAAAATTTGAAGTTTTAAAATATTTGATGAAGCTATTAAAGTAGGAATTACATAAAATATTTAATTATTAAAATTTTAACTAGCATTAAGAATGGGGAACCGGCTGGTCGCCAAAGGCGGCTAGTATATATATATATATAGTAATGAAAAAATTAGTTCAAACCTTTGCCATCAGAGGGTGTTTTTGGTTATGAATTGCGCACTCTCGATTGGTTCTTTTAGATTTCCCTTTCCGTTTATCCATAGCTCGCTGTAACACAATAACTCATATTTATTAAAATACAGGATTTCCAATGAGAACTCTTGAAAATCTTTAGAAACACTCATGGTTACGCCTTCGACAACAACTGTCATTGAAGATATTCGAACTCAGTACTCTGAACTTACAAAAAAAAATCACTTTGGTAGTTAATAAGAAAAAAACAAAACATTCAAGCGACGAAATGTCTTTTAGTACAACTCGAGTTTCTTTATGAAATTTGTCATCAAATGCACGAGCAGTTGTGAAGCACAAGACTTCTTAATGAGGTGTCGTTCGATAATTGCTCTCCATAGAAAACTACTTTGATAACTTATTTTCTAATAAAAGATTTAAACGGACGGATAAGAAGAAGAAAAATTTTTCATGTCATGCAGCGACTATTATAAAACCTAGAAACTTATGCGGATATTTTATTTCCAATGTAATCGGAAGTTTTTATGTTTAAGAGATCGAGTTTTGTTAGTTAAGTTGTTTTACTAAAACAATAATTTAGCAATAATTGCCAAGATCTTTCATTAATGGCAATAAATTTGATGAAACAGATTCGTTTAATGTTAGTAGTGGAAGAGGAAGAAAATAAGTTTCCAGAAAAACAATAAAGAATATTGCGCTTCAAATGGAAGAAGACAAAGCTTTGAACGTACAGGCTAGTACCAATATCTATCCAGTGGCAGAAGCATCGTGGGCTTGACTCGTTTCATTCGACCTGTCTTGAAGATCATGCGAAGTATCATCCTGTATTATCCGCACAAGAATCGACGTGGACACATGTTGCTTCTTCATGATTTTGACTCGGCACCGGTTCTCACTTCAGTTCGGATAGATGAAGCGCACTTTCATTTGAACTGTTCCGTGAATTTCCACAGCTGCTAGGTTTGGGAACCAGAAATTCTGCATTCATTCTTACAGGCACCATTGCTGTAACCAAACATAACTGTGTGATGCGAGTTTACAATACCACTTATCCATGCCCCATATTTCTTCGAGGAATTAAGTGCAAGAGGTTCAGTAACCTTTTATTCTTGGGCAGCGATATGCATCGCTGTTTTAAAATGAAAGTGCTCTGGATCTTCTAGCACTTCAGTTCCTTTCATGCACTAAGTTTTCATTCATATATTAAAAAAATTGGAAAAACGAAACAGCAAATTTCTTAGACTCTAAAGAGATATCCTAATTTTTTATTTCAAATATCATTAAAACCAGGACTTTCATATGAATTATACATCGAATCATTGGTGCCCTTCTCTGAATAATCCTACTTTTTCGAGATATATTTCGAAAACTTTGCTTCACTTTACATCCTCCATGGAAAAAAAATCCAATAAATAAAATATTTTAATTCCGATTTTACAAATTTTTATTTCTTATGAAATCTTATGATTACTACTTTCTTCATCAACAGTCCCTTGTCCTCCCCAACTTAAATTTCAAAAGATAATCCGAAATGAATCTTAAGCAGAACACACAACCTCAAAAAACTGGTTTGAAATCCGAGATTTTTTTCCAAATCATTTTGCCACTTCGATTAATTGATTAAATTTCCACATAATTGATTAAATTGCCACATAATTGATTAAATTTCAAAATGGCGAAATTGGGAAATTGGCACAATTTTCTAATGAAACTGTAAAATTCACGAAAGTGTTCCAGTTTTTGAAGATAAAAGTTGAGTGAAAGATTTACTTAGAAGTACTTCTCAAAATGAGAAGGAAAGTGGAAAGATGACCGTATCGTGAGAAAAAAAGTTTCTATCTGGAAAAAAAAAAATCAGAATCTGTTGGGAATTCTGTCGGGGCAATTTCTGCATAGACAAAGTACATTGAATTAGTTTGTTTTCAATTTTTTTTAAATGGAGATAGGCGAATTTAAATAGATAGGCGAACATTAATGACACATCTGAAGGTCATAAGCTTTCAACTGAAACAAAAACTAGCAAAATCGGACCAGTGAATAAGGGTGGGTGGCTGGTTCACTGGTTTTCTTTATTATTTTAAATATATAGATTTCAAAATTATAGACACTGAAGTGTAGATCTCAAAACACCAAATGCGATATCAAAAATATCGTGTTCTTCAATAACGTGATGGATATTTTTAAAAACGTATATTATATACAAATGAAAAATTGATTACATAAATACACTTCTTCATTTAGAATTAAAAGAAAAAAAAAGACTAATCAGTTAGCATACACCAATAAAATTTTACGCTAACTGACGCACCCATACGCGAAAGAAGGAAACCACTACGAAATCCGTTGTTGATATACGATTCTCCGTCTTTAATGTTGTCATTAAAATGAAAAGGCGATTAGGGGCTGCTAGTTTCAGAGAGGAGACGTGTCCCAGTTTACGGCAACCCTGACGCAAGTTCCACGACCGTCGTTAAAAATGCTGATTAAATTTCGAATAATACATTGAAATACCACCGAGATGGTATAGTGATTACTCCGACGTCAGAATAAAATTCAATTATTCTGTTTGCCATCCTTGCATAAAAGCAGGTTTTCCGTGCTGCGGTTCGAATATGATAAATTAATTTGAAAAGATAGAGCACGAAATTGATTTGCTGACGACTAATATTACTACTATCATTTTTCATAAAGTTGGTACAATGAGAAATTGATATAGCGGAGAATTTTTTAGCATCTTATTACTATGCTTTATCTTTTTTTAAATAAAATAATCAATTTTTTTAGTAATTTTGTGTTCTTGGTTAAAATAATTTCTATTTTGTTTATTTATTACTTTCCATTCACTTCAAACTATTTTTTACACGATATGCAATGTTAATTGTTACATTAAATGATAAATTTTATAAAAAATTAATAAAGCAAAAGGAATATTGAATCAATTATGGCATAAATTATTTTTTTAATTGTTTGTTGAAAATATTTTCGTTGCATTACATAGGTCAAATTAATTCTGTAGATGTGATTGATAATGGTAATCCGTCCCAATTATCTAGGAATAATGGAAATCTCATACATTATCGATAATTAATTATCGCACGTTATATCTCTAATCAGTTAAGACACGCAACTTTTTTATATTTAATTCAAAAACGTAATTATTTTTGAAGAACTGGTAAATTTTATCTAAATTACTTTTAATTACCATTTGAAAAGTCCTTTTTTAGATTCCACATGGGGAGTTAATTCAGTAGAAGAGATTGATAACTTTATCGGTCCCGATTATCGGGGGATAAAGGAAATTTCGAACGTTATGGATAATGAATTTTCTCTGGTTATATCTTTAAGCGGTTAATATACACGCGTTTTTCT
Organism: Argiope bruennichi; assembly: GCF_947563725.1. NCBI lineage: Eukaryota > Metazoa > Arthropoda > Arachnida > Araneae > Araneidae > Argiope > Argiope bruennichi. The sequence continues at coordinate 25,302,386 of NC_079156.1, read as the reverse complement.
CACAGTCAGTACAAAAATGTAATTTTGTACTGCAGAATTTCTATGCAAATATGCAATTCAAACCAGCGAGAATGGTCTTCCTGAAACTTTCTCAAATGCTTTGCAATTAAGGTCTTATCTCCCACCCAACTGACCTTAAAATTAGTGGCCTTTAACAGGTTAAAATCATGCAAATGCCTTGCATGACTTTAGCGAACAGTTACGAAAAACTGACTAACATTTTTACTGAATCTAACTTGCTTTATTAAATTTGCCTTTTTACTGAATCTATTCCGAGAATATGCATTTTGGACTCTTTTTCCGATCGAGTGGAACTGAAATTTAACAAGAATATACAGATGTAGTCACTAGATAACGTATCGAATTTTATTCGTCATGTTTAAATTCATTGCGTTTGAAGTCATGCTTCAAGTTCGTTTCAAGTCATTGCGTTTCAAGTCATGCTTCAAGTTCGTTTCAAGTCATTGCGTTTATGAGTTGTTCCGTTTATATGCATATAAAAATCAAACCAACAAATGGTGTATACTTTGACTTATTTGGCTCAAAATTTGATAATTTATATTTTATATAATAAATTTATTTAACAAAATATATCTACTAAGCTATTTGCCTTTCTGGAGTAATCAATTAATTCACTTGCAATCACAGTCAACCAGGCAAACTTTCTGAGAATGAATTTCGTTCGAAATTTGACAGAAATATAAGAATTTATACGTAAGTTCATGCACCAACTTTCATCGATCTAGCACAAAGCGGTTTTGAATTATCGTTTTCATAGACGAACAATTCTAGAATTGGACTCGGGAGGCTGTGAAACATAGAAATCCATTAAAATCTGAATTTGAAATTTTTTAACAATGACAATACTTTCTCTATACATCATATACGAGAAAAAAATCAATGATTAATAGAATAATGCTTTAGGCATACACTTTTCATAACTATTAAGTTCTTACCTAAAAATTGTCCAGAAAAAAAAAGGCATAAATCATTCAAATCAATTTTGAGTACGGTAAATTCAATCTGTACTTTGTTTATCTTTCCTGTATATTTATACATAAAGCAAAGAAAACGTAATTGTTAAAATATGATCAACATATCGACGAATTGCTTCTCTTCGGAACTGTCGAGTCCGAAAATAATTCCATTTGCCTGTGAACATAGCACAAAAACGGAGTTAGATAGCAAAAATTTGGTACGTAATTTTTCACCTAAATTTTAGATCCTTAGCAAAGTTTGAACGAAATTCATTTTTAACAAATTTACCCAGTTTCTTCGTGTGCAAGTATACACAGAAACTATAAAACTCAAGAGCTAGGTGGATTTTTTTTCGTGGTAAATATACTAAAAACTACTAAATGTGCACTAAAATTTGGTACATGTTTTTATGATCTAAATCACTGTGCTGAACTAAATACATTAATTGTCCATCTGTTCACTCACATGTATGCAAACATAATAATTAGAGACTGCACCGATTTAAATAAATAAAATTTGGTACACAGTTTTTAGAATCGAAATAAGCTATTATTGAATTTTAATCATACGCCAAACATCTTTTGGACCGTAATTTCTGACACATGAAAAAGTGGCACCTCCCAGATGCAAAGATTTAAATAAATAAGATTTTGTAAGTGATCATCTTACTAAAATTTTAATTCTGTGCTAAATATTTGTCCGAATCGACCGAAAACCCTCAACAATGCATACTAATTTTAATTCTCTATGCTACGAATCACAAAAAGTTCATGTGTAAGATTCTGGAAATAAAAATCTGAGCACTTTGATACTTTCACGCGACGTTAAGACTTAACATATGTTTCACGCGAGGTGTTGGAGGGCAAATAGATGTGGGCATATGAAAAAAGTTTTAAAGAGATTACTCACATAGGTTTAGAATCAATCCCTTGACATTTCGAATTTATTTAACTACTTAGTTAGATAACACAGTCCATTTCGGACAATGATTATTTTGATTTTTATAATTATAAAGGAGCTTTTGAGATATTGAAGCGTTTCCAGATGATTTTTGCATTTTTAAAATATTTAATTCTGCGACTTAATTGCAGACTTAAAGCTAAAAATTCAGTAATTCGAAATGGCATTGTATGCGAAGGGGTAAAAATGTAAAAAAAAACAATAAAACAAAGGAAAACGCGATAAAGAAAATTAAAAATTTTTACAACATGAAACAAGTATTTTGTATCGTACAATACATTTTTTAATAAACTTAATATCACTGTGTGGTAATCCAAACATTAATATCTTTTAATTTATATAAAGTAAAAAAGAATCCACAGTGGCATCAAGATTATTCATATAATCACTATGAATAACATTGGACAACCTTATGACCGTGTCATTTTATGGCACATATTTCCTTAAATAGACCCTAAACAAATAGTTTCGAAATATTGCGAACAGTCACTAATTTTTCATCATAATTTGCTGTCTAAGAGGAAAAAAATAAATACTTCATGTTGACATTTTCTTGGCTGACTTTCACCTCTAAAATTCTTTTTACTTCCATTCGACATTTATTAATCTTTTTTTTCACAGCCTGCACTAGGCCAAACAATGCCATAAAGGTTAATGGTTGTGCTTTATAACTTTCTGACCCCTGTGTACACAAAAATATCAATAAGAGTTTCATGTCGCCAGCAGTCAAAAAATTACACTCCGTGAGTTATGCTCTGAAAATAGAAACATGGATTTGGGGGAGTTCAGAGATATTTTAGTTCTGTCACATTTAATAACTGCGGCTCGCGGAGGAGGGAAACAACTGGGAACATTTTTCACTCGTGATTCGGAGAGTGAGTTAAGTGATTTAGGATAGTGTAGGCGAAGCGTTTCGGGACTAAAACTCCCTCTCAGTACAGAGAGGTTTTAGAAAAATCATTGATTTACGATGTTTAGATTTTAAATGAAATTCACGAGTTGAGAATTTTATTATTGTTTACTTATTTATTTACTTTTTGATACCAAGAATTAAATAATTTGTGACAGTTTGGGAAATAAACGAAATAAAATAAATAAATGAAATTATACGCATCATATTCACTCATTATTCGAATTCATATTTATTAATCATATTCCTATATCCCCTCATATTCATTATTCCTATATCCCCTCATATTCGTTATTCCTATATCCCCTCATATTCGTTATTCCTATATCCCCTCATATTCGTTATTCCTATATCCCCTCATATTCGTTATTCCTATATCCCCTCATATTCGTTATTCCTATATCCCCTCATATTCATTATTCCTATATCCCCTCATATTCGTTATTCCTATATTCCCTCATATTCGTTATTCCTATATCCCCTCATATTCGTTATTCCTATATCCCCTCATATTCGTTATTCCTATATCCCCTCATATTCATTATTCCTATATTCCCTCATATTCGTTATTCCTATATCCCCTCATATTCGTTATTCCTATATCCCCTCATATTCGTTATTCCTATATCCCCTCATATTCGTTATTCCTATATCCCCTCATATTCGTTATTCCTATATCCCCTCATATTCGGTATTCCTATATCCCCTCATATTCGGTATTCCTATATCCCCTCATATTCATTATTCCTATTCCTATATCCCCTCATATTCGTTATTCCTATATCCCCTCATATTCATTATTCCTATATCCCCTCATATTCATTATTCCTATATCCCCTCATATTCATTATTCCTATATCCCCTCATATTCATTATTCCTATATCCCCTCATATTCATTATTCCTATATCCCCTCATATTCATTATTCCTATATCCCCTCATATTCGTTATTCCTATATCCCCTCATATTCATTATTCCTATTCCTATATCCCCTCATATTCGTTATTCCTATATCCCCTCATATTCATTATTCCTATATCCCCTCATATTCATTATTCCTATATCCCCTCATATTCATTATTCCTATATCCCCTCATATTCATTATTCCTATATCCCCTCATATTCATTATTCCTATATCCCCTCATATTCATTATTCCTATATCCCCTCATATTCGTTATTCCTATATCCCCTCATATTCGTTATTCCTATATCCCCTCATATTCGTTACTCCTATATCCCCTCATATTCGTTATTCCTATATCCCCTCATATTCGTTATTCCTATATCCCCTCATATTCGTTATTCCTATATCCCCTCATATTCGTTATTCCTATATCCCCTCATATTCGTTATTCCTATATCCCCTCATATTCGTTATTCCTATATCCCCTCATATTCGTTATTCCTATATCCCCTCATATTCGTTATTCCTATATCCCCTCATATTCGTTATTCCTATATCCCCTCATATTCCTCATTCCTATATCCCCTCATATTCATTATTCCTATATCCCCTCATATTCATTATTCCTATATCCCCTCATATTCATTATTCCTATATCCCCTCATATTCATTATTCCTATATCCCCTCATATTCATTATTCCTATATCCCCTCATATTCATCATTCCTATATCCCCTCATATTCATCATTCCTATATCCCCTCATATTCATTATTCCTATATCCCCTCATATTCATCATTCCTATATCCCCTCATATTCATCATTCCTATATCCCCTCATATTCATTATTCCTATATCCCCTCATATTCATTATTCCTATATCCCCTCATATTCATTATTCCTATATCCCCTCATATTCATTATTCCTATATCCCCTCATATTCGTTATTCCTATATCCCCTCATATTCGTTATTCCTATATCCCCTCATATTCATCATTCCTATATCCCCTCATATTTATTATTCCTATATCCCCTCATATTCATTATTCCTATATCCCCTCATATTCATCATTCCTATATCCCCTCATATTCATCATTCCTATATCCCCTCATATTCATTATTCCTATATCCCCTCATATTCATTATTCCTATATCCCCTCATATTCATTATTCCTATATCCCCTCATATTCATTATTCCTATATCCCCTCATATTCGGTATTCCTATATCCCCTCATATTCGGTATTCCTATTCCTATATCCACTCATATTCGTTATTCCTATTCCTATATCCACTCATATTCGTTATTCCTATTCATATATCCACTCATATTCGTTATTCCTATTCATATATCCACTCATATTCGTTATTCCTATTCATATATCCACTTATTCATTATTCCTATCCATAAATTTACTCATATTCATTCATATTAATATATTCATTCATTATTTATATATTTACTTATATTCACTCATTATTTATATATTTACTTATATTCACTCATTATTTATATATTTACTTATATTCACTCATTATTTATATATTTACTTATATTCACTCATTATTTATATATTTACTTATATTCACTCATTATTTATATATTTACTTATATTCACTCATTATTTATATATTTACTTATATTCACTCATTATTTATATATTTACTTATATTCACTCATTATTTATATATTTACTTATATTCACTCATAATTCTTATTTATTTTTTTCAGTTGTGAGATCAATATTCAATAAATGTTTGTAAGAATTGTCAAATGTAGAGAAATTGTATGAAATTATATTTATGCAGCAACTGATTTATTTTAAGAAAATTTGAAAGTCAAGTATTTTTGGGAAATTTAATAAGGGAATTCAGAAAATTCTACGAAAATTATAAGCTGCGAACTGAGTAAGAGTATAAAACTGCTTGAGGATATTTTTGTATGCTCACTTATGAAAGTTGGACTCTTCTATTCTCGCAAGAAGCGCAGAAACATTTTGTTCATCTATTCATGTATGATCAACAATAGGGACTTATAGTTGAACGGTATTACTTGTTCAAAGGTATAGTTGACTGCTAATTACTTGTTTCGACTTCCACCATAGCTTATTTTCACTTGTCGGCGATGGTCAGAATGTAAAAATTTAACAAAACGTTCGGTCTTTCAGCAATTTATTCCGTATATGCCGACATTACGTCGACGTATACAAAAGTATCGACGGAGAATACTGACTTTCTCTAGCAACAAACTTCACAATAATCTACATAAATTAGAAAAATAAGTTTTTTTTAATCTTTTGCATTGTCTTGATGAGAACAAATTCAACAAAAATAAATGTGTAACATGATCTATAGTAAAATACAGGAGAATACCTAAAATAAATTAGTAATAAAAAGAAAATTTTAGAAAAAAAATGCCAAATAAGAAACAATTTTTATGAATGAACTATAAATAGTAAAACATATATATTAAATGGTAAATATATATATTAAAAATGTGCAAAATAAAAGCTACGAATATGGATTATGTTTAAAATTGTACGACAATAATGAAAATATATCTCAAATGAATAGAAGATGGAGATGAATTAAATATAGAAAAATATCAAGTGGAAAACAAATTATACATATATACTATAAATAGTGATGTATGTTAAAATAGTAAACATGTTTTAAAAATATACAAAATAAAGGCTGCAAATGTGGGATATGCTTAAAATTGTATGACAACCATGGAAATACTCTGGTGTGCAAAACTTAAGCAACTTGTGCTTTTTTGCCATAAATCCACGAGAAATCATCCGAGAGACATGAAATTCAGAAATGAGAGGCATCATTATGTACTTAAACGATGACGAAAGTATAGTTACACAAAAATGAATACAATGCATATTATTTGGAATCAAACAGAAAAGACTTAATTGAACTCATAGCATCATTACATATGATTGTCTGTCCATCAGGAAAAAACAAGCAGATGTTCCTTGGTATGGAGCTTGGTTTGGTTTGGTTTGGTTATATTAACGTCCCGTTTGAAGCAACACTAGGGCTATTTTGGGACGGACCTCGTAATTTAGAACCGCGGTCAGATGACGAGGACTACACCTGAGCTGGCACCCCCCTCTCCACACCACACCACTCCAGCGGGAGGACATTTGGTCATAACGGATTTAACGTGCAACAGACCCCCTTACACGACGGTTCTTCGGTGGAATCGGGTCACGAACCTGGAACCCACCAGTTCCGAAGCCGAGACCTTACCACCAGGCCACCGCGGCCCCCTTGGTATGGAGCATGCCCTTCCGTTATTGCAATGGCTGGTTGCTTCGCATCGTCTCTCTATACTCAGCACCAGATTGTCCAACAGTTCTTGAGGTAAGAGTGGCCATTCCTCAATCAGCATCTGTTTCAGTTGTGGGGTGCTCCCCGTAGGATATAATCATGTCGCAAGGCAACTCCCTAAAGCATCCCACACATGCTCTATGGGATTTAAATCAGGAGAGAATGCTGACCAATCCTTTCAAGTAATATCTTCACTTTCCAGTATCTGCTGAACATCAGTAATATGGTGTGGTCGTGCATGTCATCCATAAAAACGAAGTCTGGTCCAATAATACCTCGGAACAAACGCACGTAGGGAAGGATCACCTTCTTACACTAGCGATCTCCAGTTATAGAGCCTCTGTCGAAAACGTGGAGCTCTGACTGCCCGTTCAGCATAATGCCACCCCGAACGACAACTCCAGAATCACCGTAGCGGTCTCTTTCCGTGATGTTACTGGGAAGAATCCTTGTCCCGACTTCTCTGCAAATCTACTGGCGCTGAGAATCACTTGTGACAATGAGACGACTTTCGTCTGTAAAGAGGACACGACTCCATTTATAGGATGTCCAGTTTTTTGCTCGTTACACCACTGTAAACTGTGCCACCGATGGCCAACTTTCAAAGGGATACATTGTTCAGGACGGTGGGCGTAAAGGCCACTTTTCTGAAGGCGCCTGGTCACAATAAACCGTGACACTTGTCGCCTTGTTGCTGTACACCGTTGATGAGAAGTGACGCTTACTGTCTGGTATCGGGTTCATTTCACCTGTAGGATGATATATCGGTTCTCTACTGCGATTGTTTTCCTAGGGCGGCCACGACCAACCTTTCTTACAACTGTACCTATGGTTTGGAAGGCCTTCCAAGCGCACGAAACGACACTTTTTTTTATTCTAAACTCTTCAAATACCCTGGTCAAACTGCGCCTCTCCTCCAGTTTTCCAATCATTCTTTCGCGTATAACGTCGTCCAGGTGTTTTCTTCTAGTAATACGAAAGGACTAGCTTGCACTTGCTTGTTTGTTTGTTTAGTTATATTAACTTCCCGTTGTAAAGCAACACTAGGGCTATTTTAGGACGGACCTCGTCATTTTGAACCTCAGTCAGATGACGAGGACCACACCTGAGCTGGCACCCTCCTCCACACCACACCAGCGGGAGGACGTTTGGCCTGACGGATTTAGCGTGCAACAGATCCCCTTACACGACGGTTCTTCGGCGGAATCGGGTCTCGAACCTGAAACCCAACGGCTCACGAGCCAAGACCTTACCACCAGGCCATCGCGGCCCTCGCTTGCACTTGCAGCGAATGTCTTTCATTGTTCCTCCGTTCTTCCTTTCCTTGTGTTTTGAGCTGCGCGCGCCGACTGTACGCGTTTTGCGAACATTTACGTCGCCTCTGATGTCTTGTTCCCGACATTTGTATACGCATCACCTTTCTTATGAATTGCATGTTCATTGTACTGATCGCAATAACCCCTTTCCAAAGCTACCTGCTTAAAATTTACAATGTTGCCTAAGTTTTGCACACCTGTGATATCCCATTAAAAATGTGATTAAAAAATATCAAATGACAAAGAATTTTACATCTGTACTATAAATGGTAACATCTATATTAAAATGTTAAATACATGTTTCAAAAATACAGAAAATGAAAGTTAAGAATGTACAATACATTTAAAATTGTACAACAGTGGATTTTTATACCAAATAAATAGAAAATGAAGATAAAGATAGTAGATAAGAAGCAGTTAAAAGGCATTAATGCTTCATCAGGGAACGAAATAAATGCGTGCTGCATCAGAGATATATAGCGTTTTCTGCAGACAGTGATGGCCAATATAGCGAAAAGAACACTGCTTTCGTTCCTAACGCTACAACAGCCAAGGTGAATAACGATCAAAAGGTTCAAAAATGGCAAAGGAAAATGCGCGCTACTAAAAGAGAAATAAAGCGAAGCAAAATACGTAATTAAGCATGTGGAGGGCAGACTACACACTGGCAAGATACTTACAGCTTATCAAATTAGAAATTTTGATATTTAACCTCGGTATTGACGGGGAAATGTTGGAAAAATTGTTAAATATGTACCATAAGGATAGGAAAGATTCTACTGCAGAGAGAAATTATATTACGTATGGAATTATAATTTACAATAAGTTTTTTTTCAAAGAATGGCTGGTAAAAAATTATTATAATTTTAACCAGCAAAATATGATTTACTGATGTTCGTATAAAACCTTGATTGTTTTTGGTTACTTCTGTAATAATATGATTTCGCAACGTCGCTCTAATAAATAATAATTCTATAAATTTAAGAGTGTTTCTAAGGTATAAGTTTTTTTTTTTTTTTTTGCAAAATTTCGACATCTAATATATATATCTTCTGTTGTCGATCTGACATACAGTTTAGTAAGTGCAATTCATAAAGATAATATTAATTATATTGAAATGGTTTCAAATGGTGAGTTTTGGGTTAAATTTAGAGTTTATATTTTAAAAATTTATCTTAAAGGCACGGATATTTATAAAAATCAGAAATTAAAAAAAGTTTTCAACATATTATAGATCTATTGTATATATACTTTCCATCTAAAAAAGATTTCTCTGATGTCACGAAAAGTATAGTAAAATGAAAAATGGGATAAATTGATGTTTAGCATTGGATTGTAATTATAGTCCAGAAAATTATTTATTAAAAAATATTATTGCATCCATTTTCAAAAAAATTTCAAAAATAATGCAAATCAAATTTCAAAAATAATGCAAAAATAATGTAGAATAATATTTTGTATTCTACATGTCTAAAATAGTTTTATATTTAATTATCTAATTTTTATTGCATTTTCCCATCTAAATTCAATTGCAATTTTTCCAATGTAATAAAAAGTGTTAATGCACCATGTGTTTCTTCAAATTCAAGACCTTCCTGTTTAAGATCACATATATTTCGAATTCAATTTTGGCTCATTAATTATTTAAATTCCATAATTTATATTTTTAATTTGTTTTTCGACAGAGAATGCTCTTTTGGGAGGCACATGGAGATTTTAATGCAAAATAGCAACCGGCCAACATGCCTCATGAAATGCAAAATTAATTTCAAAATTCACTTTAATTCAACACTTAATTTGAAGATCTTGCATTGTTTCAAACTGAAAAAAAATATAGTAAACTGCTTTAAATTTCTTGAAATTAAGTAGCAAGCATACTTACCAGTGAACACTCAAAAATATTATTTGTAACGCTCAGTGGTAAGTATGCTTAGAACTTTAGATTACACCAGAATAATCACAGGTAATTATATTTAAAACCCATATTTCAGAAATAATTTTTTAACCACCAAATATTAATTTTTTTTCTATTTACGTCATTTTATCATAATTTAACACAAAAAGTTTTATTTGGAGATAACCCAGAATTATGTCCAATGAAGGGAAAATATATAATGCTAAATTAAAGCACTTGTTACGCATTAAACGGATCAAAAACGTATTCATTAGATGCTTTAACATTCACTTAAATCATATCAATTCAATTACAATGCGCGAAATTATAAAAACTGCCCTTTCTTTATTAATAAATCATAATTATCGATCTGTTGCAACAAATAATTTTATTATCGCCTTCAGATAATCTTTAGATCATTTTCAAATTTAAACTTACCTAAAAAGTGAGATTCGAAGGAAGTTTAAACACTTATCATAAGGAGAGAACTTTGCAAGAAATCCATTACTTACCTAAAAAGAGAGAAAAAAACATGGTTAATAAAATCAGTATTCGAGTTATTATTAAAAATTCATTTATTTTAATATAAAGAATATAAAGTCATTTTTAAGATAGAAATTGGATTCATCTAATATTTAGAATAATCCAAGTCTACATTATTATATAGTATACATTGATTATAGTATACATACTAGTCTAATCCAAGTATACATTATTATATAGTATACATTGATTATAGTATACATACTAGTCTAATCCAAGTATACATTATTATATAGTATACATTGATTACAGTATACATAATAGTCTAAGTATACATTACTATATAATATAGATTTGATTATAGTATACATATAGTCTAAGTATACAGTATTATATAGTATACATTGATTATAGTATACATAATAGTCTAAGTATACAGTATTATATAGTATACATTGATTATAGTATGTATAATAGCCTAAGTATGCATTGATTTTAGTATACATAGTTTAAGTATACATTGATTATAGTATACATAATAGTCTAAGTATACATTGATTATATTTTTGGTGCACGACAAGAATTTTTTTTCTAACAATACTTCCAAATTCACCATGAAAATATTAAACAAATAACTTATTCAATATTTGTCGCCTTTGAAGACCAATCGGTTCAACTGGAATTGATGACTATTCAATTTTCATCTAAATGTTTTACATGCGTTGTATTTGTTGGTTCATTCATCTAAATTATTTTAATTTCTTCATTTTGATAAACCAGCAATATTAACCATTTTAGAAGTCTGCAATCATTCTTGTCCTTATTCTGTCTTCCTAATTTTCTACCATGAAAAGTGAATTTGAATTTTTGATTAAAATGGAAGTTATTTATCTTCAAATGAAAGTTCTTCAAAAAATTTTCGTCATTGCTTACTTCTGAAATTAATCTTTCATTGTCTGTTTCCTTTAGAAATGAGTCATCATCTCCATAAATTCATCTCCAAGAATGGGAGAAACATTGAGGATGAAATATGTAGCAACAAAGAAGCTGATTTGAGTTTTGTTTTTATATAAAACTGAAAATTATTGAAATAAAATAGCGTAAAAATATTTTTAAAAATACACAACTTATAGCTGCGCACCATTTAAATTCCCATCATTAAAAGATAATTATTGGTAGTTTTAAGATGGTGAAAAATTCAATTTTGTTATTTAATAGTTTCGAGAGCTATGAGAAACATTTGTTAAAATGTCGCCTCAATTTTACTTAGTTAAAATACTAAAATTTCAAAAACCGTTAAGATATGCACATTCTCTCCCTCCAAAGCAAATTTGTGTTAAAATTGTAAGCTCTACGTTTAACGGACTGTACTGTAGAGCGTCAATAACCATATATTGTCTTATTATTAGAGATAAATGGTAACATTTTTCACCATACTTTTAGTTATATAAATTTTATACGTGCATAAGAACATTTGTCAGAAATTTTAGCATTCACTATCAAAACTTTACATGTTTTTCTGAAGTAACTTCATTAATTATTCGGTAACAAGTTGCCAAAATTACGCTAATCATCACAACACATAAAGCATTTAAATTGCCAAAAAGTTTATTCATTTTAAATTCTGGCACAGTCAACAATGCCGCTGTGATAAATGAAAAACCTTGTCATTGTTCCACTGTCGCACTCAAGAATTCTTTAATATTCAAATCATACGCTACTTAATAAATTACAAAAGACGGCACACAAGTTGTGGAACTATAAGAGGTTATAATGGCACCGTGCCAAATTCTCCATCGGAAATATATATATTTTCTTAAAAAGCTGACAAGGGGGAACTATTAAATATAAATGGTTGGCTGGTTTAGATTTCGAAAGGCATATTTCAAAACAAGTGCTTGTCGTCGAGCATATAGAAAGAAGCGTCACACTCTCATTGATATTAAGAGCTATGAAGACAATGAATATAAAAGAGCAATATAACATGGCACATTTTGAAAAAAAGAGAAGTGTGGACTGTGGTCAAGATCATGAGCATCATCAACATTTAAATAAAATTCCGAAAAAAAGTATAAATATCTTTTAATAATCAGGACCATAACAGGAAACCGGCGGCACTGGTCTCTCCAAAATTATCCCACACAATATTTAATAAATGTTTTATCCCAGAGAATGCCTTACACTGCATTCGTGAGCAATAGTTACAAAATATTAATAGTTGGTGTGAGTTTAGCATTATTAATGAATCGCTCACATCATCCTTGGCGAGTTTTTATCCGATTTATCTCTGGCATTCAGTAAATAGACGAATTTGAGTTTTAGGTACGTTTAGCAACTGACTGAAACAAAAAGTTGGCACAAAGCCTCACTTGAAGTCACAAATCCATATACCTAATTTCATTTATTTAAGCTATTGCGTTATGAGTAATCACGTTTACATGTTCCTGGAAGTACAGACCGACAGACGGTCAACCTCTTGTTGGATTTCGCTCTAAATTTGATAGAAATCTACAAATTTGGTATAAAGGTCATATACCAAATTCCATTCGTCTAGTTCAAAGGTTTTACTTATCTTTGTCATAGATAGTCGGAGTTTTTCCAAAAATGTGTTTTTCGAACTGAGGGAGGGGTGTAGGAGTCTAAAACGTGGAGAATTTTCAAAATCTCGAGTTCGTACTTTTTATGATTACTATACTTTCGCTATACTTCGTATATGAAAAAGTAAAAAGCGATTTGTACTAAATTTAATTACATTTGATAGAAAATATTGTAAAGAAATTCAGAATCATTTGCAAGTTGAGTTTAAATCTATGTAATGATAAAGATCTATACGATGTACGAGATTTTATTAATAGAAAATTTTATTAATAAAAAACACTGAAAAGAAATACAGAGCCATGTATAAGTTGACATTAAATCTATGTAATAGTAAAGACCTATGCAATGCATGATATTTTATTCATAGAAATATGTGCATTATTTAAATTTTTAAATATTAATCAACCTAATTCTAAACTTCTGTTTCAGTCAAGAAGTTATTAATTTGTCAAAAACATGTCAGCTTTGGTATGCTATTAATCAAAGCACGTGTTACTTGTAATGCACGAAAGATTTATTAGTTTACAAGTTTAGCAAAGATTTCTAAATAACATCTGAGATACGCTAATTCCCGTAAATTCGTTCTTGTTCTAAGTAGCGATTGATATCTATATTTATGCCATTCTAAAATTTAGTACAGAAATTTTTAAACATTTTACTTGCTTTACACCACATCAATCAGAATCCAAGCACACGTGTCATCATTAAAACATATTCCAATTAATAATCAATGTTATGTTAATTGAATTTGTTATATCAGAATAATCAGTTTAAACTTATTTAATTTAAATTAATTTAATAAAACATTTTTACTATAATAAAATAAAATTATAATATTTATTGAAATAAAAAATAGTAATAATGCAAAATAGTAAGTATTGCAATTTATTTTTGATGATGATTATTTGAAGGAATATTTAAACGAAACTAATTTCGATATATCATATTTTATTTCTGCTAATTTAGAATGGTTCAAGTTACATCCATGTTCTAAATATTTATATTTAATTACTGGAAAAATGACTTATTTATTTAAGTTTTGCAAAAATGTGAGTTGAAAACGGATAAGATTTTCTCTTTGTCGGAAATGTATTTTTTCATCTAAATATAAAAAATACGATATTTTATAAAAAAATAAAAAATAAAACTTATCTAAATAACAAAAGTGTGTCTTATTTGAATGGGATCATTATCTTATTCAATGATAAAAAGGGATATCTTAACCGACTTTTTTTGTAAATTTAAAAAAGAAAAAGGGAATTAACAAATCATATCATACAGCTTTAATTACTTATTCTATAATTTTCTATATCTTCAAACAAATGCATCATCGCAGGCACCAATTTTAGACGATAAAGTCAAAAATGGAGAAAAAAAATGCATAGTTATTTTTTTTAATTTTTCAAGCCACAAGTTATAAAACAATAATTGTACACGTGTCACAGTTTCAGAAACTTTGAAAGTTATAAAAATGAAGAATACATGAAGGATAATTGTGACAAGCCAAGGTTTCTGTAGGGCTCCCAATTTCCTGAAGATAGAGATATGTAGAAATTTTAATTACTTTCTTATCCAATTAGCTGTTTTTGGTGACCAGCTAGCTTGTCCTGGCTAATGGCGGTAGAAATTTGTAATTAAATATTTAATGTAATTGGCCTTAATGACTTCTTCAGCAGGATATTTTGAACTTCAAATTTTGTTTAGATATATAATTTAGAAGCCTTACGTCGTTCTGGTCTTTACACCTTATTTCTTATCGGCTGCTTCAGATATTCATAAAAAAATGGATGTACTTTAACATATCAGTCTAATTTCTAATCTAAAACAATACAATTTGGCATTAAAACAATTTGGCATTTTTTATTCATGTTAATAGTATTTTAAATATCAATTTAAATATTTTCAATATTCTTCAGAGATTTAATGAAATATGTCGCTTGATTTCATGAAATCTTTATGGCCTTTGTTCAAAATTCTTAGTTTTTTTGTATATTTTTTTTTTGTTTGTAATGCGTTTAATATTCGTTAAAATTCTTCTGATAATTTTTGGAATTATAAATATTTAAATATAATGTTTGATGATGGAATGATTTAAATATTTTTTAAACATTGATTGCATATAAAAAAATCATTCATACTTTATGAAAAATCGGTATAATTGAAAACATAATATTTCGAACTTTAAGATTGTTACATTTTTGCACCGTAATAGTTTCGAAACTTATCGCAGAAAACCGCCAAAATTTTATCTAATTTTAATTAAAATTCTAAATTAAAGTTTAAAAAATAACTCCAAGACGCATATTTCCATCCTCCAAAGTATATCCGTGTCAACTTTGGTAGCTTAAAGTCAAAAGGCTTGGCCTTTAAGGCGCCAACACACAAACACAAACACATATTCATCTTTATTATTAATAGAGATAAAGATAAATAAAATAGCTGGACACATACTTCAAAACAAGTGACTTTTGTGAAAGCATTATAAATGGGAGGGTTTTATATTTACTACGTTTTACGAGCTACTAAGATGAAGGAAGTATAAACTACAGAAAAAGGCGAATTTCGAAAAAAAATGTGAAAGAAAACGAGTAGTGGATGAAAAAGTTAATAGAATAGTAAAATTGTAGAGGAATGTCATTTGCGAAAAAACAGTGTTTTTTTGGGGGGGGGCGAGGGGGGCAATAAAAAAAGCAGAAAGACGTATTTGCTTCCTTTGACGTCCTAGAGCAGAAAAGATTAGTTTTCGCCTTGTAGAAAGTTTCATTATAATTTTTTTACCTTTTTTTATTCTTGTGAAAGTAATAAACGGCGTAACGGTTGATTAGAACAGGGATTTGCATTGAAAAAATTAATGTGTTACTTTTATGTTTCCTATCTTGCCTTCCAAAATTGCTCAGTTCAGTTTAGCAATTTGAATATTCATAAATTTGAAGCTGTTCATTTCAGAATATGCCAAATAAATAATTTAGCTTTACGATAACAAAGCGGAATTTTAACCCTTTTGCTCACACAGACATTAAAAAAAACATCATTGGTTGTTGTTCATATATTTATATTTCTTTCGTACATATTAGTTGCATTTAAGTTACAAATATAATTTTCAACGAGAATAAAAAATAATTAACTCTCGCCAATTTTACAAAAAATTGACATTCAAGGTTTTTTTTCTTTTTATTCATATATTAAATAACACATTTTTATCAGGGGGTTATTTTTGCATACAAAATATTTATATTACATTTTAAAACAAAAATAAACATTAAAGGAATGGAAAACGTTTATACATTGTATATATATATATAAATTACAACTCTAGTAAAAAAAACAACCACTTTTTTTCACTTCTCATACTCAAAGCTCTTCAATCTATATCATCCATGAAAATAAAAGAAGAAACAACGAAACGGTCTGAGAGATTCCGGAGAATTTTAAATAAAGGAGATTTAAATGAATGATGGGGTCAGAGATAAGGATCCCAAAAGTAATTTTGCAAATTAAATAAATTTTTACATAACGCAGACTAATCTGATTGCTTTGAAGTATATGTTAAAGAAACTAATGCAAGACGTTTAGTCTATAACAACGCATTTCGTTTTGCCAGTTTATAACAAACTTCTACTTGTGATGTTTGCGCATTAAGATTATCAAAATTATATGAGATTTTTTATTTTATTCAAATATTTTTTAAATGTTAATATTAAGGTTTTATTTACATGTTCCAAAAACACTTTTCAAGAAAGAATGTATTCTATAAATGAGGCGGCAAAGCGAAAACTAAACAAACTAATTGAGGGATAACAAAAATATAAATTTTGATGTTGTCAATACTAAATCGCTCAATCGTAAAATATGGTACTTAATAATAACACTACTTCAACTTAATAACCTCACTAACATTATATTAAAATAACAAATGAACCCTTAAACCAATATTTGGGTTTTTAGTTTTAGTTATATTAATGTCCCGTTTTAAAGCAACACTAGGGCTATTTTGGGATGGACCTGGAAATTTTGAACCATGGTAAGATGGCAAGGACGATACCTGAGCTGTCACCCCCAAATTTCCACATCACATCAGAAGGAGTACATTTGACCTGGGTGGATTTAACGTGCACCAAACCCATTTACCCATTCGTTGGAATCGGGTATCTAACTTGAAACCCTTCGATTCCGAAGCCGAGACCTTACCACCTGGTTACCGCGACCCATCAATATTTGAGAGAACCGATGAAAGTTCATAATTTCCTGTTCTGGACCATTTTCCTTCAATGTAATGAAATTAAATAAAACATCATTGTTAAAAAGAAATTTGATTAAAAATTGTAAATAGCTCTTGCCAGACATTAGCAAAATCTGACCATCAGCTGGCAAACTAGGAATATTGATAGTTTTCCCATTTCGGTTAAATCTCTTATGAATAAATTCGGCATTCATGGCTTCCCAAGCGAATTATTCTCAAAATAAATTTGTGATAAATATTAAATTGCCATTTTCAATTCCTATTTTGTTTATTGCGTATGAACCTCACTAATGGAGTGGAGTCATTTTTGAATGAAAGATGTCAAAATTGCGTTGTCCAATAATTAACTGGAAGATGCCCTACTCAGTATTATAAATTATCATTTTTATTTCCTCTATAAAACTTATATTGTTGAGTATTTGAAAAAGAAAAATATCTGTTTCGCAAGAATTAATTCCCAAAACCTCGTCAGAAATGTTCTAAATTCATGATACATGTAATTTTACCGACTGGAAAAATTTATATTCTCCAACTTCTTTGGCTGTGACTACCACTTGCGTGCAAATTAATTTTTGTGGCCTGTAACTAAATATACAGGTGAAAAAAATTCAAGCGTATATGTTAAGTATATGTCAATAATTAGCAAAGCTTATTATGAAAGGTTAAAAAATATATTGCTTATGAAGCCCTATAGAAATGTATTTGCTTAAAAAGTAATATATCAAAGTCCAAAACACACACACACACACAAATGTTTGATATTGTTTGTAATTCATAAACAAGTCAATATTTGGATTCAGTTTCAACGTCAAGTCACTTTCAACATTTCATTTTTTCTGTACTTATGCACAAAAATCAACAAGAGTTGAGAAAACACATTCACACACATAAATTATCGAGAATAAATGTCTCCGTACAAGCAGTTGCTGTATATTGCTGCCGGGCATTTATCCAAAAATTCAGAAATATATGATAAATGACTTCAAGAAATATACTTTGTTATTCTATGAATCTATTGCAAGCAAATTTCTAAAATCTAAATATTTATATCGTTTTCCAAACGTATTAATCATATTCAATAAATAAATTAGAAATAAAAAGAAACTTAGAAAGTTTAAATTGCAATAAAGAGAATAAAATGGAACAAAAAATGATGGAAATGTTTAATCTAGTCTGAAAACTATCGAAGGTCACCCTTAGACAGGGATTAAAATCAGGGAATTTTTTTTTCTGTATGGGGTCTGACTTCCGTCCAAGTATTGACCCCTCGTGATCGAAAATCCCAAGAAATAGAGGAATTTTAAAAGACAAGAATTAATATAAACAAAGCAATGATATTAAAATTAGAAATGATATACAAAATATTAATTTTATAGACAAATTATTTCAAACTTCAAATCTAACCACTATTATACAATTATCAAACTAATTACCAAAACCAAAAAACATCAATAAGATATAACAGCTAAGAACATACCACTTGAATGTTAATCTGTTCCAAAAAAAGGTTTTTTGAAGGAAACTAAACCTGTTCTTGTAGACAGTTACACTTATCTAAATTCAACTTTCCCGCGATTAAAACTGAAAACGCCCACTAAGCTTGGTTAAACTGTCCCGTCGTCATTGTTACGTCATGGCATGCAAGACAGCCACCTATAATAATTATGATCTTGTAAATTCGAATGCTGTAACCCTTAGGGAGCAGTTGTACAAAATAAAGCTTTAATAACTATAACGTCATCCGTATTTTCTACTACTCAACATTCATTTATAATCGACGATAACATTGGTAAAAAGCGAGCCGGAGCAAACGCTATGGATGAAAAATTTGGAAAAAAAAGCGATAACCAAGAAGCGGTTTCAGAAAAGAAACTAAATAAACAGAAAGGCTCGATAAAATCTTCTCTGAAAAGAATCGAAACTTTTAGTGCGAAAAGTCATTTTCCAAAGACATCAACACAATGGAATTAGAAGTGAAATTAAGGAACCTTGGACGATTGCAAGCACAGTTGGACAAGATATCCGAACAATATTGCGGTATTGAAACATCGGAACATATAGAGACCATTGTAGAAGATAATGAACAAATAAATATATGAACTGAAGAAACAGAGGTAGGTCTGAAAATGCTATTAAATTCCATTAAACATGAATTGAAAATAAACTGTTTCAAAGGATAATGCAATAACTAAATTCCGACTTCCGGAAATTCCATTACCAGAATTTTCTGAAAAAATAGCTGATTTTGCAAATTTTAAAAATGTATTTGCTAATTTAATTAGCAACAATGGGGAATTAAATGATTCTCAAAAGTTGCATTTTCTCCTTGCATGTTTAAGAGGAGAAGCTAAATTATTAGAATCATCTAGTGATAACTTTCACTCACTCTTTAAAGCATTTTCAGATCGTTCTGAAAATCAACGTCAATAGACTCTCATATACTAGAAATAATAAATTTTGACAAAATTCGTAGCGAATTTGCTAAAGAACTGGGCGCTTTAATGGACTGCGTTAATAAAGCATCAGAGCGTTAAAGGTTCTTAAATTCGAATAAAATAGGCTGTCTGAATTAATGCTAGTAAACAACATTCTACAGAAAATAGACAAGGAAGCCATTCGAGCTTTCTCTAAATACGGCAGAAATTCCTACATTTGATTATTTGAAGATTGTTCATTTTCATACATGGTGAAATGTTCTATTCTTCCTAAAATAACCGATGAGACTCTTCTATCGAAATTAAATATATCTGAATTAAATATTCCGTCTTCAATTGAACTAGCTGATTTCAATTTCCACACACCATGTCAAATTGATATACTATTAGGAAGTGATCTATTTTTTGAGATTTTAAAACCTGAGCGACTTCGTCTGCAAATTGGAGATGTAATATTTCAAAATACAAAGTTTGGTAGACAATCAATCCATGCAGGATTTTGCCTTTGCTGATGAACTAAAATGTGTTGTGACTCTGAACATTAATGACTTTCATTCAAATTTTCATGATGAACTCTTTAATCTTGCAAATAATGTCATAAAATTAATTAGAATAGTTAGCGTTATTTTCAGGTTTATTAATAACACTAAAGCTAAAAAGTGTCGTAATCAGGTAAATAAATATTTAACTACGGAAGAGCTGCAAAGAAGTACTGAATATTTAGCTAGTGTAGCACAATTGAGTGAATTTAAATCATAAATAGATCCACTAAATAAAGGTAAAAATATTTCAAAAACAAGTAAGTTAAGATCTTTAGATCCATTCTTAGATGAAAAAGGATTACTTAGAGTTGGCGGTAGACTTAAAAATTCTGACTTGCCATTTGAATATAAACATCAAATAATTTTACCCAGTAAGCATACATTCACTAAGTTACTTTTTAAGCATGTACATAAAAAATGTTTACATATTGGTGCACAAGGTTTATTACATCGAATTAGATTATAATACTGGCCTTTAAATGGTAAAGGTATTGCAAGGAAAATTGTCCATGATTGTATTAGTTGTTTTAGGCAAAGGTTTAGGGTTTTAGAACAGTAAATGAGAAATTTACCTTCAGAGAGAGTAACTCCAAGTTGTCCGTTTTTAAATTCTGGGTTACATTTTTGTGGCCCTTTTCAAATAAAATTTTAAAACCAAAGAAAGGGAATATATTCAAAGGTTTATATAGGATTTTTGTATGTTTGTGAACTAAAGCTATTTACCTGGAAACGGTAACAGATTTGACGACTGGAGCTTTCATTGCATCTTTAAAGAGACTCTGCGCTCGTAGAGGTCGCATTGCAACATCGATGTCAGATAATGCATCTAATTTCAAGGGTGCAGCTTCAGAATTAAATCGCTCAAAAAAACTACTTCGTCAGATGAATGAGACTTTAGTCAATTACCTATACGCAGAATCAATCCAATGGAAATTTATTCCCCCTTGTTCCCCCAATTTCGGAGGCTTATGGGAGGCAGGAGTAAAATCATTTAAATACCATCTTTATAGAACTTTAGCTAATAGTAAAATAACTGTTGAAGAATTTGAAACAATAGTAATTCAGATTGAAGGTATACTTAATTCACGTTCCTTAATTACATTATCAGATAACATTAACGAATATGAAGTTTTAACTCCTGGACACTTTATCATTGGATGCCAATTACTTCAATACCTGAACCGGAAATTGTAGACATTTCTGACAAGAGGTTGTTGCCCTGGCAATATACTACCAAATGTGTTCAAACAATTTGAAACGTGGAAAATTGACTATTTGAACCACTTAAAGCAAAGAATTGAGTGGCAATTAAAAAAATTAGAGTTAAGGATGGATGTTTAGTATTGTTAAAGGAAAATGATTTGCCTCCTTGCAAATGGGCAATGGCTAGAATTTTAAAGATGATTTATGGAAATGAGGCCAGAGTAAGAGTTGTTACATTAAAAACTAACACAGGCATTTTTTACACATCCTATTTTAAAAATGTCTTACCAATAAAGGATAACTTTAAAAATTAAATTAGTTAGGAAAGAGAGTTTTATATATATATTGTTTATACTTATTGTATTTATATGATGTTTAGTATACAATTTGTATATATTTTGCAATTCAGATGTTCATTTGTAAATATTTAATCCGAATAGTTTTATTTGGTTTAAGCAAATGTATAATTAAATGTGTTTTGAAATCTTGCATATTTCAACGCCGGGCGGAATGTTACGTCATGGCATGCAGGAGCACCACCTATAAAGATTATAATCCTGTACATTCGAATGCTGTAACCCGTGGGGATCAGTTGCACAGAATAAAGCTTTAATAAGTATAACGTCATCCGTATTTTCTGCTACTATACATCCATTTATAGTCGACAATAATAATCATAAGAAATGATTCATTTTAGCGCCATCTATTAAGTTAAAAAAAAACCCAAAGAGAATAAACTAGGAAGCATATCTTCCTTTTTGTAAATATTAGAATATAGGTTAGAAGAGAAAATAAACCCTCTCTTATTAATCTTCCCATGATCATTTAGGGAAAATCATTAAAAGTTAAGTTTTTAATAGAATTGTTGTTGCTTCAATACACAATATATTGTTATTACAAATTTTTTAAGCCCATTAAATTGCCAGAAAATCAAATTTTAGAATTTAAATTAGATTGTAATTTACTAAGTTTAATTTAAATATTATTTTTGGGGAAATCATAAAAAAAAAATGCTTAAATTTTATTGTTTATTTTATACTTAGGCGTTCAGAAAATGAATGAGGATCAATTTTGATATGATGCTTGGAATATCCCTGATTTCAAACAATTTTTTGTCGCAATATATTTCTACTTTTAATCAATTAAAAAACTTTTAAAGAGTAAATTTCAATATTGTATTTCCTTACTGAAGTGAAACTCGAGCCGCTTTCATCATTGCTACTAATATTTCATTCTGACTTTATTTTGTTGATGATCAAAATATGGAAAATTCTGTTTATTTGTCCCTGTTGAGGAGGTTTTATTATAAGAATGGTTTTAATTTTGGAATTTTGTTGTACTTTGAATTAAGTTTTAACTTCAAAATCAAGCAATAGTAAATCTTTTGAAGTGTGCCTATTTTTTAAAAGAATAATGCTGCGTTTACCTGAAATATAATTGGATGTATAAAGATATGGGCAGAAAATTAGCGGAATAAATATTACATTGAATATAACAATACAAGATTTCTAAATTAATACGAATAATATATTGTTGAAACTCTGAAGTCTAAAAATATTTTGCAGGAGAGCCATTAAAATATAGTTAAATATAATATTTAAATGAAACTTTTAGAAACTATTAATTGTGGCGAATCCATAGTTAGCGCAAGAAGGCTTTTTAGTATATTAATAAAAGTACTAGTCTTATTAGTTTTATTTATATATTAATAAATAAAGTTAATATTTTAATAAATAAAAAAAGTCAGACATGTTAACTTCATCATATTTTAAATAGAAAGTTTCAGTAATTTCCGATATTTTTATATTTGTAGAAGTACTAAATTATGTTATTAGTGATTATTGCAAAAATTTATATTTAAAATTCCAACTCCGCCATTTTTTTTACCATTCGGAAATGTCATTTCAATTCCTCAGTTTGAATATTCATTAGCTTGAAAGCATTTGGTTCAATTTGAAAATGCATTACGAAAACAAAATACTATATTCACTACTGAATGTAATATTTTAAAAAGAAAGCTTTCTATTGCATGGATCTTAACCTCTTTCTCTTCAGAAAACAACAAAAATCTACTAATGAATAGAAAAAAATAAAATATAAGTTACTTGAAAAACCATAACCCTCAAGGATTAATTCAAAAAAATGGTGGAGGAAAAATATTTTTATCATAAATGAAGATATTTAAGTTCTTTTAATATTTATTTCTCTTTCTTCCATTTTATCTTCCATTTCAAAAGCTTAATTTGTAATTTTATAATGGTCTTTTCATCTCCAGTTTAAAATATTTTGAAAATAATGTATAGTAGACACAATGGAGAATCATTTAGAAATGGATTCAAATTTAACTTTCAATTTATCGTATGGTTAAAAATAAAAAGTAAAAAGATTTTAATACGGCAAAAAAAATGAAAATATAATATTCTTAGAAACCATTTCACTTTTCGTCCAAATAAAGTTTAATTTCCTGACAATATTTCTTATTTAGCATGATATATTCGAAACTGTATTAGAGAAACGAGTTTTTGAATTAAGATAAATTTTTGTCATTATTTAGAAATAAGAGTTCAAAGCGCATTAGATGCTTGTGGTTTTTCATATACGATTTCACATAAGAAGTATATAAAAAACAAAGTATCATAATTTTCAAAAAATTAAATCTGGAAATTGTGATGAATTTTTAGATATGAGGCATACCCAAGTTGGACAATCTCATTTCTGGAATTATTTCTGTCTATCTCTGAATGTTATGAATAAAAATGCTTTAAGCTGAATGGATGAAATTTGGCATATAGTTTTACACTAAAATTGTTGATTTCTATCAAATTTTGAATGAATTCTTTCATAGAAAGTCTGCCAGTTTGGCTGTTGGAGTACAAGTGAACTGTATGATTACAAAGCAAAAAGGGTTAGATAGAAAAAAATTGGTGCATAGATTTAGTATTCAAAATCTAGATTCATGCTAAATCTTGAGCCAAATCCGTCCACGAATGACCACTTATCATTCTGTATTTTAGTATTCCATTAAAGAAGATACATTAAAAATACAACGATTAAGATAAATGAAGTTTGGTACACACATTTAACATTTAAAGTGTAGATTCTTATATCTTGAATCAAATCCTTTTAAAAGTTGTCGTCATATTGCTTTGTTTTTTCCAATGTATGTTGAAGCAATTAATAAAAAATATATATATTATGGATTAGTAACTAAAATTTCGCATACTTCAAATTATAATTCTATGACAGATTTAGAGAGCAATTGGTCAACAACAATAAAGGCATCCAAAATGCCAATTCGTTTTTCTTGTCTATATAATACGATGCACAAAACTTTTATATGTATTTGTCCTGAAAACAAATCTCTATATTCGAGACGTTCAAGGTCCACAAGGGTATGTGGGTGAAGGATGGTAATATCGTTATTAGAACAAATGGGAGAAAGTTCTGGAAGGTCATTCTCGTTGATTTTTCTTCATCCATGAGAGCATATTATTGCATGAGAGCATTATTAGTTGTGTGATGACTGTGAGAGAGTCTATTCTTCAGCTAATCTTCAGCTAATTCTTCAAGATGTAAATTAAAGTGTCGCATCTGAACTAGTAATGGAAGCGGTAACGACGTATTTATGCAGTTGCAGCTCCAATTTTAAGTTCCAGTTCGAAAATTCAATTTTAACTTTTGTTTCTCGCGATTTCCCATGATTCTTCCTCAGTTAAAAATTTTCCTATTCTTGTTAACTCTTCCTGTTTTTGTTAATGGTAGTTTGTAGTTGTTACTGAAACCAACTTCTATTGCATCCAGAATATAATCAACCTATATGATTACGATTCGAAAGTTGTTCTTTCCTGGTTGACCATTTATTGTTATTTTCATTTGCTCATTGACCTGTTTTACTATTATTATTTTTTTATTAAAGGAATGTATTACTTATCTCATGATATTTATATACAAAACTTTTAGTGGAGACTGGATAAAGGAATCAGTCGCATTAAAGTCGCATTTTAACGGCCCAACTCACTCACAGCTGTTTCTTTACACAAAAGCGATGTAACTAATAAAAAAAAACTCTGCTACCTTTTGAAAAATGATAAATCCATTATGTTTCAACTTTTTGAAAAATGATAATTCCAATATGCTTCGACTTTTAAGGTTTGGTAAAATACAGTGGCAGTTAAAAATATTCATACACTTAATTGTTCATCTCATAAAAGTATAAAAATTTAAATTGCGTACTAATAAAAATTCTTAAAAGGCTTTAATTTAATTCAAATAGTTGTGAAAGTTATTTATATTTTTGAGAAGTAAAAATATTAAAATATGATCACAAAGAATTGCACAATTTCAAGTGAACAATTTGAAACTCACCATTAAACTCGTGCTTCAAAAGTATTCGTACATTCACATTTCGCTTTGCAAACCAATAAAACTGAGACAATTTGGGCATCAAAAATCGTCTGCAGGGAATATTCGGTATTTGTTTGGGGGCGCACGAGGAGTGGGTAAATTGAACATCATTGATGAAACTATGGATCATCAAATGTGTATTGCCATTATGAAAAATAATTTAAATTCTAGAGCTGCGCAAATTTGTCTGCAAAATAACTACATGTTTCTATAAGAAAACGACCCCAAATATATACGCTCATAGTACTAAGCTCTAGGGATTATATAACACTCCCGAAAGACTTAACATACCTCCACAATCAAAAGATATGAATACTATTAAGCATTTGTGGAGTATTTTAGAAGAGAAAATCAAAAATTGACATAATAAAAATCAGCTGAAAACTGCCTTTTTGGAGAAGAATACGCGTCTATTTCACTAATCATTACAAGGAAGTCATGAATCAATGCCAAATCGAATGAAAGCAATTATTAAAGCTAAAAGGGTATCCTACAAAGTATTAAACATGATAACTTATATAATTGTTAGAACATTTATAGAATGTACGAATAGCTTTGTGAAAGTTATATTTTGAAAGTTATATTACGAACATTTTGTTAATTTTTTTCTGTAATAGTTTTACAGAATTTGTTTTTACGAAAATATTCAAAAAAAAAAAAATACGAGCAGTGGTTTTTGTATTTTTAAGCATAATGTAATAAAGTATTATAAAATGATTTCTTCAAAATTCAGTGTAAGAATACGTTTGATTGCCATCATCTTTGTCTTGCAGAAGCGGTCATTACTTCGTCACTAAAGCATAAACAATACACATCATTAATCAAAACGCTTTTAGTGTACGGCTTATCGGAAGAGTTATGAATTTGCACATTTAGCATAGCCTTCTAAATGAGCGTTGCCAGATAAATAAGCTATCATTCTATTGCTGCACTCTAGAACGAATAAAGCATTTCAGTGCTATCCAATGAAAAAAATTACGAAGAATCATTCTTAAGTGGGGAAATCATGGCATCATTTCAAGTTTTCTATCGAACTGTATATTTCGCCAAAAAGCAGAAATGCAGAGACTATTATATTTGCAAAGCTCGTTGATCTAGATTTCGGAACACATATTTCAAGACAAATAGCTGTAGTGATAGCACTAGGGGACATCATTATATTCCGACGCCTTTCAAGAGCTACTGGAGAAATAAAAGAAAAAATTCTTTCAAAAAATAACAATAAATAAAAATCTAGCAAAAGGAAAAGTCGACGAAATAACGGAATATTTATTAGAATAATAAAAACTGTTGGAAAATGTCAATTTTTAAAACAATCTATCTCAAGAATAAAAAAAGAAGACTATGTTTGTTATTTTCATTTCTTGTCAAGAATGATTAAGATTTTTTTTGGATGTGGAAACATTCATTAAGAAATTGTAGATATTTTTGTTTGTTAAGTGAAAAAAAAACGTAATTAATGATAAGTTCATGTTTTCTAGAATTTCTAATTTCTCATTTTCCTAGAATCTATCAAAAATGCCAGAAGTACTAAGATTAATTCTTCAGCTTGAATATTCATAAGTGTTGTGCTTTTTTTTTTGTGAAATTTTAATTTTTATTAAGAAAACAAAACTAGTATCAATGCTAAAAAATTGTTTTGCAGAAAAACAATATTGTCTACAGATAGGAATTTAAAAAAAAAAAAAAAAAAAAAAAAAAAAAAAAAAAAAAAAAACGCCTTAAATCTAAAGAAAGAGTCAGACAATCCATAAAACTGAAATAATTCTAATTTCAGAGACGATTAAAAACTTTTGTATAGAAAAATCTTCATGCAAAAGAAAGTTTTTACACTAAACATATGTTCAAGTTATATTCTTCATTTAATTTCAAGTAAATAAAAACTTTGTATCATTAGTGAAATATAAAATTACTATATGTGCCAAAGAAATCTCTATAAGAATTTCTCAGTAAAACGTACTTCTCACGATTTTTCTCTTCATCCTCTTCTATAAATCAAGCACTCCCGTGGAAAAGAAAATTAAAGTTTATCCAAAACTGTTGGCCTGATATCTGGGAAAATTTCTTACATATATACCCTCCCCAAAAAAAATCTGATTCTGGGAAGCATAAAACATGGAAATTTGCCCTTAAATCGATATTTTGTGGATTTTTGGCCATGCCATCACTTTCTATTTATTGTATACAAGAAAATAAAATAATCTTAGAATTTCATATTAAGTCACCCAAAGCATCGAGGTAGCGCGACTTCCCCATGATTTAGGCCTCCCGGGTTCGAGTCCTGGTTCGGGCATGGTTGTTCTCTTCTTTGTGTTCTTTCTGTGAGGTGCGTGAATGAGCCCCCCTGTAAAAAGGGGTTGTGCAAGGCGAGTGCATGTGTGTGCTATCTTCATTTGAGCTAGAAGTCAGATTTCTGCCCTCGGGTGCTCAGGGGTCCCTCAGAAGCTACTGCGCAAAATTTGGCTTAAATAGTCACACGACAAAAAAATAAAAATATAAATAATGGGTCCCAAGTTTCGGAAGCCAAAACTTAATCTTCACGTAATTATGGATTTTATTTCACAAAAATTTCAGTCGTTAATCATTTTATCCTCACTACTTAAAAAGAAAATTTTTAGAACTATAGGAGAGATATACTTTGAAAAAAAATGGAATTCGATCGAACAAAGTAATTAAGAATGAAGAAAAAGTGAAGACATTAGTAAAACTTCGAAAGAATGTCATTGACTAATATAACCATATATAGAATAAAAAATGGTGAATGCCATGTTTTTTTTCTCATCTTCTTAAGATGATGGATTAATGTTTCTGATGTCAACATTTTCGTTATTACTTCCTAACTTTTTTTGAGTTTTAATAATTCTGAAAAGTGTAAGAAAAATGTAATAAATTCGTTATCACAATATTAATTGAATGCCAAACACATTACATGCCCAATTTTCATTTATTACTGTTTTTCTATCTTATATGCCACAGTTCAAATAAATTTAATAATTTGGAAAACATCTATATTGGAGGGTATATGGAAAAAAAGTTGATTTTTTTCCATTATGAAAAATGTTTCTAACAGTAATAAATGCAAAAAAAGAAGAAAAAAATCATTTGAAATATTAAAAAAAGTGTTTAAAAGTACATAGAAAAATATCAAGGATATGAAAGTTTCTTATTATTTATTTGACGCACAAGCATTTTGTTACTTCACATAAAAAATATTTCTTCAACGAATATTTTATAAATCTTTCGTTTAAATAAATATGCTCTGAAAAAGAGTCATAAATGTTAATATCTAAACCAAAATATTTAGATACAAACTTATTTACGACGTTCAACTCCGTTTATAAAACAATAAAGAAATAAAAAAAATCTAAAATTTTAATAATTGATTAGTAAAAACAAGGGGCATTATCAGCTTTTGATTTTTTTAAAGGTTACTTAGTTTGCTTTTATTTATTTATTTTTTTTTTTTTGAGTTTGGAACATAGGCTGTAAATATTAATTTTAAAAAAGAGTATCTTTTACGGTACTTCTTAGCAATTAACTTGAGTACAAAATTGAAGAAGCATCTCGTAAATTGAATTACGAAATAGACGAAACACTTAAGTCTATGCAAAGGAAAACACCTATTTAATATGCAAAGCATATTTAATGCCTTTGTGATAAACTTATATATACATTTTTATTTGCTTTTACGGGAAAGAAATAATTAAGAATATTAATAATAATAAAAAAAAACATTGTTGTGGGTAGAAAATGTGAGATTAAGACATAAATATGATGTGCAGAAAATCCAGGTTAACTGAATTCATGTAAACCGAGATCTGGGTTAAATGTAATGCCTTAGGAATAGTAAATCTAAAAGTCACATGCAGTAATGAATGGAAACTACAGTATATACAGTACATTGATTCCGAGGACGAACACAGACAAGCTGTAATTTGGATTAATAAATTGTTGCGGAAGATTCGAAAGAAATCATAAACAAAAAGTTGTAGAAATAATGTTATACCATCAATCTTATTGCATTGAACAACCCGAAATAGATGGCAGAATATCAGTTTATAATGATTTTAGTGAAAAAGAAGTAAGCCTAAATTTTGAGTTTGTAATGCTTATAAATAAATAACTATAGTATTTATATGTTAGGCTTTTCTTAAAAACTAGAAATAACCATTTCACTAGCTGCAGCATATCGTTGACTGCTCAATAATATTTTTTTTCTTTTAAAGCTCTACGAATGCTATAGTAGTCAGTGTATATATATTAACACCCCGGTTTTAAAATAGCTCAAGGCTATTTTGAGACCGACTTCATGCTTCTGAATTGCAGTCATATGATGAGGACGACATTTGAGCTGACATATCTTCTCAAAATTTTCCCACAGCACTAACCAAATGACATCTGCCCTCGGCGCATTTAGTGTGCAACAGACACAGCAGTTCTCGGGTGGATTCCGGTCTCAAACCTGGGACCATCCTGTCTCGAAGCCAAGTTCTTACAAACCAATCGCTCGAGGGCCACATGGGATGTATAAAACATGTATGTTATTTTAATTTAAGGCTGCAGTAGAATGCAGAAAATGGCTGATATCTTTCCAATGAAAAGATGGCGGAACATTGCAACTCGAAAACGTTGAAAGGGACCCAAATAAAAACAAAAATACAAAAACAAAACTTTTTTTTATGAATCAATTTATATAATATAAAGTATTATTGATAAGTACATATATAATGATGCAACAACTGCAATTCTAAAAATGTAATTTAACTTTTATAAAGAACAGAAGTACAACTTATAAATGCATTTGTACCTAATTAGTTTTAAACTGAAAATATTTAAGAATTATACAATTTAATTAGAAACAAATAATAATAGATGTTTTTGGCTTAACCCCCAAAAATTAAAACCGTCATTCTTTTATTATTATATAAATCCATTCTGTTTATTTTGGTTAACTAGGAATGTATTTTATACCTCAGTATTATTTTTGTACTTTTAAATCTTTCCGAAAATAATTCTAGACTTTCAAGAGATATTACAGATTCATAAATAATTTAAAAGCTAAGTTAAATTATTAATCATAACAAAGGAAGCACGTGTCTTAAAGGATGATACATTAATTACTCGTTAAGACTCATGTTCAGACATAACTTCTAAACTATATCTATGACTCAACTATCCATTGTTTTTCTGTTGTTTTCATTTAATATATGACATTTAATTCTTATTCAAAGCCATAAACTGATTGAAAAAAGTCTTAAAGATGAGGGAATATATGCTTCAATAATGGCAACTTTCCAAACAGTCTATTGAAAAATATATTTCCTTAAGGGGCAGACGTGGTATCTATTGTATATGAATGCTCGAATGGTTTAGTTTTTGAAATATATATATATATATTTCAAATCAAATGGTAGCTTTGAGAGTATTTTAAAAGAAAGCGTTTTATTTTAAATTCTTTAAGGAAAAACTTCACACGAATAAAATACAGAAATCAAATAATACATCCCGGAACAAATTAATGCATAAAAATTCGATGATAAAAGCAAAAATACTGAAGGTGTGAAAAATTGTTATTAATTACTAAAACTATAGAGTTGAAATTATTGTCAAAAATAATCTTGTTTTACTATATTAATATAAATAGAAAACCGTGTTCGCTTTTTACACAAATGCGATAAAAGCATTATTTATATATATATATTGGCGTGAATTTTTGAATTCAAGCTTTCAAAAGAATATGTAGGTTTATTATAGATTTACGAAAACTAGAAAGTAATGTACTATTGAAATTTCATATATTGCTAAGCCATTTTATAGAACACCAAATGTCAAAACGATACAATATGAACTCCCCCTCCAACTAATCTGATAAACCTCCAAAAGTAAGAAATAAAATAAAGTGTAATTAAAAATAAAATTATTTTCTTTTTTAATTTAACAAATAGATTCATAATGGATCTTACACAATTGTATTACAAACTGTTTTCATATTTAGTAGTATTGTACCAAAAACGCGGCATTCTATATAAGATGTCTAAGTATTCTATATAATGCCGTCGTTTCAGATACCATACGTAACCTGTATAATTTCATTAAATATTTTGGATTAATTATTAATTATTTGCAATTAAATATTTGCAAGAATTTTATCAGAAATTCAATTTAGCACTTATAATTCATTTCTTTTAATATGTAAAGAATTTGCGATTTTACCCTTGCTTGAAATTGAAAAAGTGTTCCATAAATATCGTTAATATTGCAATCCCTTGTAAAATTATTTTTATTCCTACAGAAAATTTCTAATTGCTTTGGAGTAATTTTTTATAAAACTATAAAAAAATACAGGAAGAAAAATAAAGATTAATTTGCGGTTTGCTGCAGTTATTGCTTTTCATATTGTGTCGCATACTGAAAATTCGAAGTCTGAGTTTCATAATGCAACTAAATTTTTTAAATTAATAATAAGGTCACAAACCTGGAATAGGAATGTTAAGATATGATATTTTGTTTTTATTAAATTAAAATAATTAAAACATCAATCGTGGTTATAAAGATTTAAGCAGGTTACTAGTTTTTAACAAAATATTTTTTTAAAAAAATAATTTGTCGGTAAAGCGTTTTCCTTTGTTTATTTTAATTCATACTAAAAATAAAAATATTATAAATTAGCTTAAAGACATAAATTAAATTTTTATCTTTGGTTTGAATCAAGCATCTTCCAATCTCATGCGATTTTTGTGATTTATCGCTATCATGTGATTACTATATAAGTATCAGAAAATCGGATATATACTTTGTAAAGCTTTTTTCCAACTGATTGAAGCTGAAATTTGATACAGAATTCTAATTGCAGTCACAATATCACGCATAAAATTTCATTAATTTAAGTCATTGCATTTTTGAATTATCACTTACACATGCACGCAAAACTACAGATAGACAGTCGGTCAGTCCTTCCATAGATTTTTTCTATCTCTTTACATTTTGTATTTATTCTGTTCATTTGTACTCAGACAACATGACAGACAGATTACATCCAAATATATTTCGTTCAAAATTTTACAAAAATCGTCGGATTTGACTTAAAATCGTTATACCAATTTTCATCTGTCTAGTGATTTTAGACTTGGTGTTCATAGACAGAAAGACGTAGATTGGAACAGACAGACATAATTCCATAAATGTGTTTTTCTGACTCTAAGAGATGTGTCACGTGGCGATTTAAGACAGAATTTTTTTGACGACTTCAGCACTTTCTCTTTGATACTTCTTATAGAAAAAGTAAAAGAAAAAAAATCTGTAATAAAGTAAGCATTTCTATTTGATTATTTGACTGTCTATCTTTCTAATTCTAATCCTCATTAGTATAATGAAAAATGCTATTAATTCTTCGATAACTTGTCTGGTTACACATTAATCATGACACATGAAGCATTCAACTTAGAAAACACATTTCAAGTTAAAAATTTAGCTGATCTTCCAAGATAGGCGCCAAATAACTATTGTTCATTTTTTGTTTTTATGAATGACACAGCATCCCATTCTTCAACAAAGCTAAAAATTATAAAAAAAATAACAGAAATTATAAATGATTAAATGGCAGTTTGCCAATTTCTCTGTTGAACAGTATAATATATCTCACATAGATACAGTTGTGGATTATAGTTGCTTGTCTAGATTTTGAGACACATATATCAGAGCAAATGGTTGCTGCCAACACATTAGTAAGCAGAATTTTGCTTCTTTGAAGAGTTAGTAAGAAAATAATAATTTTAGGAAGAAATGAAAAGGAATATTTCGGAAAACTAACTGAATCTCTACTAAAGAAAAATGTGAGTGTTTGTTGGCAACCTACAAGAAGGCTATTTCACTTGGAGTTATCAATATGTCATAAAAATAAAGTGAGGAAATGCGCATGTGTGGGCTAATTTTTAGAATTTTCATTAGAACCGATAAATTAAAAATTAAAATGAGTTGTCGCATTTACCCATGGGAACTCCTTTCTGAATTTTAAGCCATTCTGAAATTTATGAAACGATCCTTTTAATGACACCAATTTAATCGTCGAGCAAATTTCTCCGAAATTTTGGTAAAAATAATTTTTTATATATTAAATTATGTAAAATCATATTTGGTTTTGCACAATTAGGTTAAAATTAAAAATTACAATATTGAAGACCACTCCTGTAGATTTAGTCTTGCATTTTCACCACATAATTTCCCCATAAATTTCAAACTTTAACAATGGAAAAACAATAAAATACATATAACAGTTTTAATCATTGTAAGTAGTCTTTCCGAAACTTTCTTGCATGTTCTCCGACGCATGCGCAGAAATAAAATTGCTATCCATCCACCCTCCTTCTAAAATTTGTGGAATCGGAGCAAAGCCATAAGAGCCACAATTGCAGTCATAAAATCGTGTACTAAATTTTATTCTTTTTTTTTTTTTGCGTTTTGTAGATATCGTATTTACTTGAAACTAAGCGACGGAACTTTCTGAAAATGAATTTTCATTCAGAATTTATAAAATATCTATATATTTAGGGCAAAGACCTCATTCAAAATTTTCTTCATGAAGCTCAAAGTGTTTTTGAATTTTCTTGTTCATAGACACAACCAGCCATAAAGACATAATTCCAAAATTTAGTTTTTCAGACTCGGTGAAGTCTGAATTGTGGAGATTCGTCAAAAACTACAATTCGAATCTCGGACGATTACAGTTTTTTTCTTTATGCCTCCTATATGGCATCCGACTTGCCATGATATTTCTCAAGCTGAATTTTAATGTTGTTACTCGTATTATTGTGTTGCCGCGTTATTGTGAATTTGTTTGCAATACAGAAGCGCTTCATCTCTTTCTTCTTTCAAATATGTTTCTTTCTTTAACATGATTCGCAAACAAATAAACCTCTGTAATTATCGGCGTTTTACTGAGGTTTAAAAAAATGTTCTTGTAGGCCTGACCTACATTTAAACTTTGTAAACGTCCTTTTAGAACAACCAGTAAAATATCTACAGTACACTTCTTGAAATATTTTTTTTTATCTCAACCTTCCTTTACTTGTGTATCCTTGACCTAATATGTATAATTACTAATATCTAGATACAGGTACAGTACTATTACTATTATACAGAAGTAATTCTATTTTTACTAGTTACCCACAAATAACGTACATAGCGAAGCGAGTATTGTTTCAACTTATAATTAATTAGTAACTTACTTGTATGCCTATTGTAATTTGTAAATATTATGCGTATTCATATTTATAAAATTACAATACAATGTGCTATTTCAGCTAAGAAATTTGCATTACATAAAGTTTAATTATTGTGCGAATATTATATTTAAGTTTGGTAATATTTAGACAAAGGAATATAAAAATTTTAAGCAACGCGATGACTAACTCGGAGATTATTTCGAACTATTTGCAGAAATAAAATACAATTAAAGAGAACAATGCTGAATTGCCTGCCGCTTTGAAATATGTATATTACTGTCAAGTATTGGCATTTTGTCCTCTCCCTTTTGGCAAGTAGTGTTGCTCTGTTCTCGCAGCTAAAATGAATTCCTAAACTGAATTTAAAATACTCATATTTTTCTAAATAAATTATTTTTGAATTCCATTTAATATAGTTTTTATTTTCTTAAATAAAACGTAATTTAGATTGGAAATGCAAGTGGTTACAACTTTTCATATCCTCTGCTACGTTCAATCTGTTTGTCAGTATCTATCTTTGCGCTATATTTTCAGAGCATCCCTTGAGACCATTTCCCATTTCCGATGGGAGAGATGTAAAATGGTCTTAGAGGACCTCTTCTACGGACTGAGATGTGCTGTTTTCTTAATTAAAATAAGTATTTACGCAATACGATTATTTTAAGGCAAAGAGAAAACAGAAATATAATGAAATTTTTGAAACATTTCTAGAATTATTTAATCATGTCAAGTTATTAGAATCTGGCACTGTAGCAGAACTGTCGCAGTCTTTTCACAATATAAGCTTGGAAATTTTGAAGTCAACTGATCTGTTACAAGAGAAATGAATGAATTTGTTAAATGTTTCTAACTTTATAAGAATATCAATCAGTATCAATCATAGTAGTGTAACGAAATAAATAACACAACAATTCAATCACAACAATTTTAAAATATTTTCAAGTGCTATCTTAATTCATGTGAAAAGTCATTTATATTCCATATTCCAGTAATCTATAAGTAGTGTTTAAGTCCATCGAACATCAAACAAGAATGCACTCATAATGCAGATGAAATTTATAAATTTAATACGATAACAGAATTATTTTATAGACATCGTAACTGCTCATTTAAAAATTGAGAAATTTTGTGAATCTTAGATAAAAAGTGGGAAAAAATTTCAATACGATTATTTATTACATATTGTATGTGATCTTTTCAAAGCAACACATCATTTTCAATACGATTATTTATTGCATATTGTATGGCCTTTCAAAGCAACACATCATTCAAAAGTCAAACATAAGAGCAATATAATGAAATATAGGAAACCTTTCTAGCATTATTAAATCATGCCAAGCTATTAGAACCTGGCATTGTAGAAGAACTGTGGCACTCTTTTCACCATGTGTACGTGAAAACTTTAAAGTCATAGGAGAGGTGATTGAATTTGTTAAATACTTCTAACTTTATAAGAATACGCAGTATCAATCATAACAATGTATGATGAATGAATTCTTATAGTATTTATCAAAAGAATCCATTCATCATATAGCAACTTCAAAATATTTTCAAGATCTATCTGAATTCTTGTGATAAATTATCATATTGCAATAAATAGTCTAGAAGAGGAGTTAAAATCCATCACCGAACATTTAAGATCATCGATCATGAAACACGAATGTGCTCATGATGTTCAATAAATATATTAATTTAATGCACTACCAGAATTGTTTACAGCCACGGTAACTGCTCTTTATAAAAGTGAGAAATTTGGTTCATTTTAATACAGAAATGGGGAAACTTCCAGGGAATAAGGTAATCAATAGTACAATCTATAATCTTAACAAACCAGCCATAAATGCGTACATTGAAATGAAAACTCATTAAATACTAGTATATCTTCCATGAGGTAATGTAATATGCAGTAGTTGTCATAAAATTTGAAATATTCGTTTATTCCATTCGAATATAACAAGAACTCCCAAACTGTAGGCAGACGTGTCAAGAATTAAACGTTCACGTATCCTTCCATACTTTGGACCAACCTTTATATGTGGAACGACCTAGGAATTTTGTCAAGCCATTTATTAAAATATTTTTGTAAAATTATAATTATTATTAAATGTTATATTCTTCACAAAAGATGCATATAGTTCCAAAGAAACTCTTTTCTAAAGAATATGTGCACCTCATTTCTGAAAAAATTCCATTATTAAATGGATTGTTAATGGATTGAAGATTAAATGGATTGTTATGGTTTCGGTTTCTAACAATAGGGAGGGATCTCTCCAAATCTTTGCCGAATACTCTTTTATAAAGTAGTTATCCCCCTTCTCCAGAATACAATTGTGGATCATGAATACTTTCCATTGCACTCTAAATAATATATTTGAGCCAATTTTTTTCATTCCTGCACATTTTCCCAATATCTTTATTAAAACCTCATGCACGAACTGCACACTTTTCTGAAGAATGATTCACGATGTAGGTAGTTATAGAAGCTGTGATTGTAAACAACATAATCCTGAGTAACATTTTACAGCTTTAATATATTTGGAACTTTTGAATGCTGCCTCCTAATTCAATGGAGCGATTCTTTATCACTCCAAGCGCATTCTTGCAGATTCGGTAAAGAAATTAAATTTGGGAAATGAATCAAAGAAGAAATTATGATAATAAAAATTTAAAATATTAATAATATGATTATTAGGCAAATAACTCTTTATTAGAACCGGTCTCCTGACATAAGGGTAGCGCATCTTTCCCATGATCTGGGCGTCCCGGGTTCGAATCCCGGTTCGGGCATGGCTATTCTTCATCTGTGTTCTATCTGGGAGGTGTGTGAATGCGCCCACCTATAAAAAGGGGTTGTGCAAGCGAATGTGTGTGTTTCATGAGCTAGAAGTCAGACTTCTGCCCTCGGGTGCCCAGGGTCTTTACCCTCAGAAGCTACTGCACCCCCTTTCCGTGGTAATGCGGACACATCATCATCATCACTCTTTATTAGAAATTCGAACCTTATTAGAAATCGTAAATACGTCAGAAATTGATATGAATATAATGAAATAATTGGACTCACATTAATAAAATATTTGAATTTTTAATGAATGGCTAAAAAATTCTGTCTTAGGATATTTGATATGAGTAATTATTTTTAAAAATTGTTTTTAGCAATTAAGTGTTTT
The DNA here is from genome assembly GCF_947563725.1 of Argiope bruennichi. Taxonomy (NCBI): domain Eukaryota; kingdom Metazoa; phylum Arthropoda; class Arachnida; order Araneae; family Araneidae; genus Argiope; species Argiope bruennichi. The sequence goes on along the minus strand of NC_079156.1, from coordinate 25,263,782 downwards.
TGCACACCGTTTAAGCACCCATATTTTTTTATAAAACTTTTATATACGGATAATTATGCTTAATATATTACTTTTACTAAATTTCATTATTCGATATTATAAATAAGAGAGAATCTTAAAATAATTTTTCTCGAATTCCTTAACAGATGTCATGATTCACGTGCAATCAATTTTTAGTTAAAATGAATCGATTACTATTGATACAATCGATTATAATGTTACAAATTACAAAAATTAGTACATTAAGAAGTGAATGAAAAAGAATTACGTGTTTACAGGCGCGAATCAATAAAATCGAGTAAAAAGTGGAAATATCAATACTATTAATGATTTCACACATCGAAAAAACATGTCGTTATTTATGTTAGTTGCGCTTTAAACATAATAAAAAATTCTTTAAAGAATTTTTATATCGATTTATTTTTGAAGAATTTCATTTTGACGCAGTCTATCCTTCGAATAAAACTATTTTGGAAATGTTAAATGATTCTTTTAGATAATCAAGTTTACATATATTAAAAATGCTTTAATACATTAAAAATCAGCGAAGTCTCATTTCATCTCTAGAAAATGCGTAAACAGATTTAATTGATTCGGCAAGATTCCAAAACTTTGTTTACGGGCAGAATAGTTTGTGAAACGGATCTTTCAAAAAATAGTTTGCTTTAAATCTCAAATTTGAGAAAGAACTATCCATTAGGATGACAAATAGATGGAATACATCCCATATTATTCTGAATTGTATCCCATATTGACTTAGACAGCCAGTCTAGTTTCATGATTTCGGATCTATTGCATTCATAATAGATAGAAACATAAAATTTGGAAGCAAAAGTATCACTGATAATGACAGGGATATAAAGTATTATATTGTTACGAATCTGTAATGCTGCTTCCCAGCATAGTTGGTTCCACCATCGGAAAGAATGTGTTACAGTCATCGGTACTGGACGGAGTCCGGTGTCGCGTCGAAGGTTCCAGAGCTTGGCGACAAATTTGGCAACTTTGGCGCCAAAATAGATTATACCCAAAACATCGAAAATTTTCCCGATCCGTCGAGTAGGAACGGAGATACGCCTCGAGCGTTCCTGATTAGTTGAGAGGCGTCTAGCCCCGCCTCCTGAGACCTATAAAAGGAAGCAGCCGCAGCTGCCGGGCAGTCGTGAACCGGAGCGGTGACTTGAAGAGTAGTCGGAATCGAGAGTAAGAACTGGCCTTCCAGAGATTAGCGGAGCAGCGACGGAGTCAACTGAGTGCTGAATTAAGTTTCGCGCTACGGTCTGCATTAGAGTCTGTTGTCTGCACGTCTCGGCTGAAGATAATTGTGTGCTGTATATAGTTGTCGTCTTTGTGTTGTCTTGTGTGTCTTCGTGTAAATAAACGTCGTTGTTTCATTTTCTACTGCCGCCTGCTGATTGAGTGTTCTCCTCACCATATAACTCCCACTATCCAAACGAACCCCGGAAATTTCGTAACAATATAAAATAATTTTATTTGACCTTAAAATGGAAAACCTATTAAAAAAAGAACAAGGTTCTACACGGTAGAACGAAATTTATATATAATGATGATAAAGAGCAAAAAGAAGGAAACAAATATTTTGTAACTTGTGGTGATATGAGGTTTTAAAATGCATCAAAATTTAATTGTTCAAAGTTCTCAAAAACCTGAAAAAAAACTTCTTTATAAGACCAGAAATATTCATCCCTTTTTGCACATTAAGTTTCATCCTGAATTAGAACTTTTACAGATATTTGAGTGGATGTAAAATTAATGACAAAAAAAATTCCTACATTTTTGTGACTGCGTCACAAAAATGTAGGAATTTTGGCGATATCTTTATTAGGATTCGAGATCCATAGTATCTTCTCGAACATTCCATGCACTGCCATGGAGACGTTAAAAATATGAGAATTAAAGCAAGCCAATAGAAATACTTGATTACTATCTTCATTACTTGAAACTTCTCTGAACACTTTTGTTTTGTGCTGTTATTTAAGATGCAATTTGCTGCTTCCTTATGTGTTGTCTTCATGTTGCTTTTTGTTACCTGTTTTTTGCATTTTCTCATAATAAAATTTCATTGTCCATTATTGCATTTGTTGGTCTGAACACCTTAAAGATCGGACGAATTTCCCATAATAATAATATATGTTGATTTTTTATTTAATTTTATGAATAAAATGAATAAGAAAATTGAATGTTGGAAACAAATGTCGAATTGGACCAGCATGGATCCTAAATTCTATCATGATAAAACAAACAACTATATTACAACCATATAAATTTGGCCAACTTAGCAATAGCCTCTGGCGAATCTGTCGTGCGTTGTGTTGTTATGAATTATGCCACTTTACAAGACCGCTGAAAGTTATCTGTCAGCTGTTTAAACCGAGTGAGTGTCTTTTGTTTTTTTCAGTAGCGCCAACTAGGGCCAGATTACGACTTAGCTACTTCAATGGTCACATTCGGTTACACTCCTTTTTGCAGAGGGGTACATTCACAAACCTCACAGATAGAACACAGAAGAAGAACAACCATGCCCGAACCCAGATCACGGAAAAGACGAGCTAACCATATGCCAGGATTGCATTTTAGCTGGCATAACTCTTCGTTATAAACGATTCACAACTAAACAGTTCCTCTTCTTTTTCATTTAAAACCCCATTTTCTTACTTTTTTGTGTGCTTGTCCCACACTTAAAAGTGGTGCAAAGACTTATGAATCTTCTGTATTTAGATTCGAGACTAATAATGGTCTTAAAAAGTAAAATTTATTAAAATGGGTTGCAGATTTTTTTTTCTTCAAAAATATAAATGAATACCTTTTTTTTCTACCTGAAGCTAATGCTATGCTTCTTAATGCTTCTTTTTTCTATCTGAACCAATGTTGAATTTGAAAGAATGAAAAAGTCATCTATGAACTGTATTTTTCCACAAGCAGTAGAAGAAACTGGGTTACTTTTTTTTTCAGTAGTTAAAAGAAAAAAGCTGTAAGAATTAAATAGCCCTACGCATCTGCTACTTCGACACAAACACAAAAATGACTGGAAAAGTCTCTTTTTTTTCAGTCCAGTCTTTTTTTTTTCAGTCCTTCAGTTAGACTTAATCGTGGAATCCATCAGACAGCAGCAGTAGAGACAGGCATTTGGTGGAACACAGACTTTCTGTTACTCCTTTTCTTTTTTTAATGACATCTTCCTTTCTTCTACGGTTAGTTTTATGTTACTTTTCTATTTTTTTAAAAAAATTCGTTTTCTTTTGCAACGGAGGAAATTTCGTTCTATAATAAAAACAGCACTTGATTCTCAAACAAGTTCACTTACTTTCTACATTCGTTTTTTTTTTCTTTCAAAAAAAGAAAAGAAGAAGGGAGAGTTAAAAAAAGTAAACTATCTTTTATGAGAAATTAAACACATTGTGTCCGTTTGTTATTATATAATTAAAATTTGAGAGAGTATTAAATCTAACTAATGCCCAATACTATAATTCTAACTATTTTAAGAATAAACTACAATGTTAAATTTTAAATTAAAGAGTGTGATATTATTTTTAAGTCAGTATTCTAAGTTAAATTTCAGTAAATGGTAAAATATTTTTGCAAAATTTTGCAAAATTAGATACTTGCATTCATTTTTGTATTAAGACTCAAAACAATTTAGAGCAATTTTTGGAATGAATGATGATAATGTATTTCGATGTATTAAAAAAATTACAACATTAAGAAATTTTTTAAAAAAAATCAAATAATCAAATCGAATTTAATATAAATTAATTTCTCTTTCAACTTTATATGCAACTTAAAATAATCGGATTTCAAGAATCAAATAATCAATGATTTCAATATTCTTGATTTTATATTTAGTTGCCAAAAATGAAATACAGTTTTTTAAGAATAGTGATTATTACAGCAGTTATTAATTTTATTATACAAAGATTAAATTCAGACTTATGTGGAACATCTAAACAGCATCGCATATATTTAATTTTGGAATCGGTGACATGCTTTATCTTTATTGCAAGAATTATTAAATCATCACAACATAGCGTAAGAAAACGCAAAGTTAAAAATCAAATTTCTGTCGCATTTATGGTTATTATGTAATGTGACATAAGGGTATTACGTCAATTATCGAGATGCAAAAACTGGAAAAATTTCACTTATAATAACTTTATGATAAATGTATCTGAAGAAGAGAATAAGTTTACGAAATATTTTAGAAGTTTTTTTTTTTATCATGTAAAAACATGATGTTGTTTTGATTTGAAGCCATAAAATGCACGTGCCGAAAATTGGCGATTTATCGCTTTTGAGGCATCAATTTTTCGCTTTTGGGATTATTAGAAAATGATAAAGGCGGGTGTCACACTTGGCGATTTATGGCTAAAAAATTTACAATTTGCCGCAAATTTTTGCCATATACCTGATTCTCATGTCTGGCCAATAAAGAACAGGGTCATAAGAAGTTATCGGCCGAAGAAACACTGAGAAAAAAATGGGAATGAAAGGGAAACAGCGAGGAGTGGCGGTATCGAAAGTTTATATATATATATATATATATATAGTTTTTTTTTTTAATTTTCAATTTTTTTAGCTGGCAAAAAGTTTTGAAGCTGGAACGATTTTGAGATGGAGGAAAAAAAATCATCATATCGACACATAATATCAACGCATGCGTAATCTGATAGTCATGTGATTTTTCAAACTGGTTTAAACTGGCTAATGACTTAAACTAATTAAGAAAAACATTGATTTAAAAAAAGTAATAATGTTCTCATATGATGACATGAAATCTGCTATTGTAGATTTCAAATCTTTAAAAATATTTTTTATTTGTTTTGAACTTTTAATTTACTTTCACTTAACTTGTACATTAGAGATTAAATATTATATTTTCTATATAAATGCTAAAGTATTAAGACTAAACTTGAAAGTTCTAACGATTGAGGACCACATTAATCATTAGAATGGGGAAAATCTAACGGTTTCTTCCCTATCCGTTAGGAGTTCAGTCAACGGATAGGGAAGAAGCCGCTGGACTTTACATGAGCAATTGAATGTGGAATCTGCAAATGGCCAATTTAAAATGGATTTGGAATTATTATCTTTATGTCCTAGATGTTTTTACGTGGCTATTTCAATGGACCTGTATTCGTAAAATATTTATGATGTTGTAACAAAATAAATAAAAGACGCAAAGGAATAATTAATTGGAATATGCAATAATCAAATGTATTCGACGCATATTTGACATTTTTTTGTTGCTTTGAACTTTTAATTCATAATGCATATTAATGGCATATATAAATACTATATAACTAAATATATATACTATATAACTATTGTAACAAGCTGTAATGGACTGAAGACTGGCACTCAAATGAACACTGGAAAGCATTTAGATACCTTGGAGAAAAGATAAAATCTTTTAATATCACATTTGCTTGCATATTACCGAAATAGAGTACCTTCTAGATTTAACAATTACATCTCAATAAATAATTCTTCGATTATGAAATGAAAATGTTCGAGAATTAAATGAACCATAGTTTAATTGAAGCTTCAAAACCCAGAGTAATCTAACTCACAATTTATGCTCAATTGATTTAGAAATAATTTGGCAATAGTAAAAGAAAAAAAAGAAATCCATATAAATATAATTTTAATTAACATAGTTTTAGTTTACCGATATCAGACCGAAGCCTTTGCCATATGTATCACTTTCAATATTTATTGTTAAACTGAAAATGCCATACAGTATTTTGTTTATCTGTGTCTTTAGAATAATCTTTGTACTACTAATTGTACATATCTAAAACTAAGTGCTAAGTAATTATAATACTGTCGATTCATGGGATTTTTATATCACGATTAATAATAAAGAAGAAACTCTGTACATGTTGGCAATCTACAGAACAGAACATATGACCAAGACTTACCAAACTTTGGTTCGAATCAACTTTGGAGGTTGGGAAAATGCGCTTCGTAGCAATTCTTTTCAAATTTAATTTAAATGAAAATAAAGTTTTGACATTTTTCGCACTTATTCTCGAAAATATTATTGCAAAAATATTTTCACACTATTTCAAATTTTTTTAAAGAAATCATTTATTGATAATAGTCATGAAAGTGTTTTTAATTTTGTCAATTTCGCAATAGATTAAATTGTCGCCATGAGATTCAATTGTTGCTTCCACTGTTTCATCAAGTAAATACATAATTGTGAACAAATATTGTAAATATAATTTACAAGACGAATAAAAATGTGAATACCTTGAAATTAAGAAAATAGAAGAGCCAAACAATTACATTTTTAATAGCGCTGTGATGGCATAATGCTGATTTTCATTAGAAAGGTTTTCATCTTTATATACAAAATATGCATACGACTCTTAAAATAACACAATTTTAATATATATAAAAATATGATTCTTAAAAATATTTTGTGGCGGAATTATGGGCATAAAGTTTTATTTCAGATTTACCCGTAATTAAATTTAACCAATATGTCTGACGAATTATGTCCCAGAGATTACTAATATTGATTAGTATTCATTAAGTATTTCTGAAATTTTACCAATTTATTGCCACTTTTTAATAAAGAATTTTTTCTTTAATTCTAAACCACTTCCCTGTTTGCTTTGGTAAAAATTATGACACACGAAAAAGATTCAGTCAGGTAAAAATGCTTGATTCGGATCGAGACATTAGTTAAAAGACCGATAACATTAACCAAATAATTTTATGAATCGTTTTATGACATGTATTATCTACTACGATCATAACTCTGGTTATATATGTATCAAGTAACATTCAAATCAAACAGGTTTTAGAAACACATTTTTCGAAAATATACTCCAGTCGATTTATAAAGACGATGACATAAATTATGAGTGTGTTCCTTTTATTTTTCTCGCAAACGTCATTTTCGATCACTACCATGAAAATCACAGAAAAATGAAGCAAATGTGCATTCTTCTGGAACAAGAGCTAACAAGTCACGGTAACTATCTTTGTGTGACTGGTCACGTACTTTCCATTGTTTTATAAAGATTAAAAACCGATATTCTGCTTCGAAAGTTAAAGTTACTTCATTTTTTTCTGTACTTGTTTATTCTTACGGCCACCGGGTTCACATGGTATTTTTTATACGAAGCCAAGAACGCCAAAATAAATGGTTAACTTGGTGTTTTCTGTTTATGTCAAGATTGCCAAGATAATGGACTTATTTAACGACATTCAAATTACGCCAAATACCTGATGTAAGTAATAAACCCAAATAAGGTGCCAAGATTTCGCCAAAATGATTGTATTCCCAGGTTTTACTTGGCGATTTTCGGATTGCTCCGGAATCGCCAATTTAATAGGTTTACTTGACGATTTGATTACGGTAAGCTTCATTATACATAAGTTGCCAAGACGATTGGCGATTTCGTTTGGCGACGGTTTGCATTTTGGCATTCTGTCGCGTGTTTAGTAAAAATAAATAAGTACCTTCTTTACTTCCAATTTGCTTAAAAACCTAGATGAAATATATTTAAAGCTGCTTTATTAAATAATTATTACATGAACATCTTAAAATTAATTAGTTATAAAAATGATAAAATTTATAATGCAAATTAAGTTGTTTTATATTTGATCTATATATGCAGATAATCTGTATTTGAGAAAATATTATCATTCGGTTGAGTAGAAATTCAAAAGAGTCTATAAAAAACTACCTATATAAAAAGAGGGCCTGAAATAAAAATATTAACCGGTTAATTAATTTATGTTCAAGTTGCAACGTTGTGAAATATTTCATCAAGGTTGACCAGTTAACCTGATTAACATGCTACATTACTGAGTCTTTGAGTTCATATACATGCGTGTAATGCACTTTTTACAAATTTGATATTGGAACCATGCGCTAAATGTTTCTTTTAGAAGTCTTTTTATTATTGCATTCACATGAATACATGCGAACAGAGAGGTCTTTTCCTAATAAATTAAATTTTATAAAAATCTAAATTAAAAAAAAAATCTAAAATAATTTCATTTTAGAATTAAGTTATTGTGTTAATACATACACAGGACGATAGAATTATTTCTAAAAATGAGTCTTGTGAACTTCGGAATATCTTGAACTTCAAGATTCATCAAAAATTTAAGGCGAAATAATTTGCTATTATATTCTTGATTAGTATCTCAGTTATTTTTCATATTGTATTATCTTTAATGCAATATATGCTTAATAACTAAATCAGTTAATTAGTTATAACATAACTTACTTTAGGAAACATACATTTTTATTATAACATACTTTTGGAAACATAAGTAGTATTATTTGTTTTGTTGTCATGGTAATACAGTTGAACAATCGAAAACCAATGCATAAATCAAAATATTAATTAATTTCTTTCTACAAAATATGAATGATGAATTCTCATTTGATGATAATTTCTCTATTTACTCTCGTAATACCGTACAAATAGCAATATTTGTACATTAACAATTTATTTTTAATTAATATTAATTAATTCATAAATAAGGATTATTGATTTCGGATTTAGAAAAAAACTTTTCCATTCTTCCTTTTACAATTAATTCTAAATGACAAAGATATTTTAAGCAATAATTAGAGAATATATGAGGCATAATTACTCATATAAAACGTACTCAAAGATTTATGTTGTAAATAATTATGTTTAACAACAAAAAAAGAGGGATTTGTGCATATAAAGTGTGCATCCTTTTCCTTATTTGTTCTTTTACGAATATAAAATGTTTTACGAGAATTATAATTTAAAGTTAATCTAATTAATTAACGCTGTGTAAAATAAACAATTTACCTTTTAATGGAATAATAATATTTAGAATTAAAAAATGAAATTGAATTTAACTGTATGCATCTTGTCAAAATTAATTTTGAAGCATAAATAATATGGAGGATAATGGTTTATAATATTGTGTGTGATATCAGAACTTTCGAAATCATCTGCTGTGAGATGTTTTGATCAAACATAAGCTATCATATATTGAATCAAAATTAGAATGGAGAAGTCATATATGAATTCATAAATATGTCACATTTTAAGAATCAAATATCAGAGAGAATCAAAATTTAAGTAGAATGAATAATTGTTAAATAAATTACGAAAATATTAAATTAACACACTTTTATCCAAATGTCCCCTTCTTATTGGCATTTCATCCAATATTTCGAGTATGAATGTCACAGATTTATTAAAAAAAGTGTTGGTAGAAAATCGCATGTACATTTATAGAGTGCTTAAGATATATATAAAAAATATTTGCAATATATTTTAGATGTAATTATATGTTATTATTAGAAATTGTTTCCCTTCCTGTGGTATTATCACTTTTGAAATTTCAAATAGAAACTAATCACTAAAGCCGATTTAAAATAAATAACAATGCACGAATAAAAAAGAAATGCAACACCAAAAATTAAAAATAAAAATAATGCGAAATGAAAAATATCAGCAATAACGTCCAACTGATGTGTGAATATTGAGAATCTGTATAATATAAAATAATAATAATTGAAGGCCTCTGCCCATTGGCTTTTGCTACAATCTTGCGTAAAAAAATGTGAATAAAATACTTGGACGATCCCATAACTAATATTCATTCAGGCTTACCTTTATTCATACATTGATAAATCAGAATTTTTGACATAAACAAAAAGCATGTCTCAATTGCTAATTGCTGGAACAAGAGTTAAAACTTACACACTCAATGACACGACCACTAGGGGGTGGTATTTTTAACTAAGCCTAATGTTTCAGATGGTGTTGGGCGATTATATTATAAGTAGAGCAAGTCAAATTACCAAAATTTAAAAAAATATATATAGTCAGTTTTATATGTTAGTTCTCCTTTTTCAAAGTAGTGAGCAACAATGCAAAATTATTTTTCTCTTATTAAGACTAATTAATTTAAAATGAAATTCATGGCAACAAATAATCAATAGTTACACCTCAGTTCCACTCGATTGCATTAATTCCGCTTTAATACATCCGGAACAACTCTCCACCTACTTGTGACATAAATACCGATTCGGACGATTGTACTGAGAAACACGCCATTAGAAAGGCTTTCGAAGCATTATAACGAACGTATAAAAAAGGAATTTGCATCAATCTTTCATTTCTAGTGACACAAAAGACGGTTCCGTGACATTTTGAGTGTAAGGTATCGACGGACCTATCGATCAACTCCGGTAGTAGGTAATAGATCCTAAAGTCAGTTGATATCAAAAATAAGATTATTTATCGCAGCTTTTCCTTCCGTATTTCAAGTTTTAATCAAATATAAATTCAATTTTTTCAGTCATTTATGAAGCGTAAAGTTTCAATTAAAAAGCAATTGGAAACGCTGTTAAGACAATAACAATACAGGATGTCCATATATTATTCATAAGATAACCGAATTAATTTGAAAGGTAATTTTTAGAAAATAAGAGGAAAATTATTTGTGTCGATACATTTTTTAATTCTAGGAATTTTGTTTTTTCATTTTTTACTCTCTATTATACAAAGTATAATAGACAGTAAAAATACATAATATTTATACGAAGTAATATAGTATAGAGAAGAATAATAGTATACGAAGAGTATAGTAGTATAGTATACAAAGTATAGAATATAGTAGTATAGTATACAAAGTATAGAATATAGTAGTATTGTATACAAATTAAAGAATATAGTAGTATAGTATGCAAATTATAGAATATAGTAGTATAGAATACAAATTATAGAATATAGTAGTATAGTATACGAAGTAAAGAGTATAGTAGTATAATATACGAAGTATAGAGTATAGTAGTATAGTATACGAAGTATAAAGTATAGTAGTAAAGTGTACGAAGTATAGAGTGTAGTAATATAATATAAGAACTATACTAGTAGTATACGAAGTATAGAATATAGCAGTATAGTATAAGAAGTATACAAGTAGTATTCGAAGTATAGAATATAGTAGTATAGTACACGAAGTATATAGTAGTAAAGTATAAGAAGTATAGAGTATAGTAATATAATATAAGAACTATACTAGTAGTATACGAAGTATAGAATATAGTAGTATTATATACAAAGCATGGAGAAAGTATTGTAAACGTAAAAATATCTGACATCGAGAGTTTTACGAATATTTATGCCTCACTGAGTACAAAAAACGCTTTTTTTTAAACGTTTGTCCGTCCGCCGTCTGTCTGTTTGTGAAAAAGATAACTCAAAAATGCTTTGAGTTTGAAGGATGAAATTTGATACATGGTCTTTACATTAAATTTGCAGATTTCTATCAAATTTTGAGCAAATTTTATCCGTCCGGCTCTTCTAATTTGAGCCAACATGATGACTACAAAACAAAGAGAGTCAGATGGACATATATATATATATATATATAGTGTAGACACCTGCCATATTTTGAGCCAATCCAACGAGGGGTCGAACATCTGTTGTTCTGTATTTTCAGAAGCATGTAAACGCGATAACTCAAAACATAATTATTTAAATATATCGAATTTGTTATGTGATTTTGTGACTGCAATTGTAGTATTGTATCAAAATTTGGTTTAAAACGGTTAAGAAAAAATGTATCTAAAACACAAATTCATCTTTATTAGATTAGTTCAGTGATATTAACATCCCGTTTTTAAAGCAAAGCATAGAGCTATTTTGGGACGAACCTCGTAATTTTGTACCACGGTTACACGACCTGGACGACAATGAGCTGGCAATCCCCTTCTCCAAACTTACGCACCACACTAGTGGGAGGATGTTTGGACTCAACGGATGTAACATGCACCAGACCAGCTCTTCGATGATGCGGTGTTGAGCCTGAAACCCTCCGGTTGAGAAGCCGAGACCTTACCACCAGGTCATTACCGAGATTTTATTAGAGAGTATGCGAGAAAGTTTTTAGGAGACAATTTCCGCTAATTACTAAATACAAGTAGAAAACTTGTCTGTTTAGAGACAAAACGATTCGTTTTGCAGTACAAAAATGTGTTTTCTCTGACTATTGGAAATGAAATATCTAAAAATAGTTGGAAACGCAGACCTGAAATTAACAAACCGTCCATGGAAAACCGTCTCAATTAAGAAATATTCAGTTGATGAATCCATCTACTCCGAGAATTCCAGTTCCTCAAAGTCCGGTTAATTTTTCGCACACGAAAACAAAATCGGACCGTCCCTTCCATATAAAGCAAATTGCCATTCATCCTCAGATTTCAACTGTAGGTTCGGAAATTCCCGAGTCAGGAGATTCTTATCAATGGGGCGATTTGGAACGAATTCGAGCTTAGAGGATTAAAATAATTTTGCACTGAAGAACAGTTAGGCAGCAATAGAGAAAACAGTTTTGCATAAAAATGCTTTGCATCAAGGAAGCGTTCCCGTGATTTCCTTGATGAAACATTCCCAAATAGTTGTATTCGTAACCACGTAGCACATCCTGTTTCTCAATATTATACAATATTTTACAATATTATATAATTTAATATTTAACAATATTACACGATATTGCGAATATTATTTACTATCATACAATATTGTACAATATATATGTGCTACTAGGGAAAGGTAAACCATTTTCATAGTCTCTAAATTCTTACGATATCAAACTACTTGATTTCTTTTTCTAGGGTTGCTAAAATAACTTTACGCCGGAGATGTTCGTAGCTTAAAAAAGTTAAAACATCGGACCACAATAGAAAATGTGTTGTGACTCCGTAAAAGCGTAATGACGCCAGAAGGAAAATTTAGATAAGACATGGTATTCATACAACATCTAATCAAACTCATATTGATTTGCATTAATATAAAAAAAATGTTAAAATACAAAATAAAATTCAATAGACCTTATTTTCCTATCGCTTATATAGCATGCTCAACTTTGTATTATTAGGCGTATATCTTTTGCTTCCACCATTTTTTACAATATTTGGAGCTTTATTCATAAAAATAGCTGCCGCTAGATACTAGTTTTTTCCCATCTGTTTTTTCAATTGTCAAATACTATCTCGAAAAAAAGGGAAAAAAACCGGTGGGTCCTTTGAGGGTATCCATGAATCGATCCTTTTTCACATATTTTCATAAGAGTGGAAATACTGATTAGCCAGGCTGGTACCATCAATTGAAACAAATGGTAGTCAGAAAAAGCAATGTTTGGGGAATGCGGTGATTGGAATAAGAACTCTTGAATCAATGCTTTTAAATATGTCTTGAGTGCTCTTGAGTCGTGGCTGTTGGAGGGTAACTTTGTTGTGTCTTTCTTGTATATTTCTCCTGTTCCAATTCAAACGCATATCTCTTGCATTAGATACCGATCCCCTTGGATGATTTCTCTCGATTTCAACAATTCATAATATATCATATCGAGCTGACTCCACCAAATAACCATACTGAAACACAATGATTCCTACACGACAGAGACGAAAAAATTTCATGTCTCCCATCGTAAGGACACAATTTATGACGACAGATATAAAATGCAAATATGCGATGAAATTGGGAATTAAATATGCTATCCTCCACTTTTTGTAATAAAATGTGTGACCAGACAAGATAGGAATTTAGGCAATGTTGTATGAAAATGTCAAGCAGTCAGAAAGCTGATTTGACATCGATTCCGGTAAAGAATGTATGTTATAAATACTATAGTTATCTTTGAACTATTCGAAATTTGATATCTCTTATCTTTGTAGTCTCTAAATATACAGGAAGGCTATAAGTCTACAGATATATGGGAAGACTAGATGTCCACAGACATATGACAACACCAGAAATCCACAGATATATAGGAAGACTAGAATTACACAGATATATAGGAAGACCGGAAGTCCACAGACATATGGGAAGACCAGAAGTTCACAGATATATGGGAAGACTAGAAGTTCACAGATATATGGGAAGACCAGAAGTCCACAGGTCCACAGATATATGGGAAGACCAGAAGTCCCCAGACATATGGGAAGACCAGAAGTCCACAGATATATGGGAAGACCAGAAGTTCACAGACATATGGGAAGACTAGAAGTTCACAGATATATGGGAAGACCAGAAGTCCACAGGTCCACAGATATATGGGAAGACCAGAAGTCCCCAGACATATGGGAAGACCAGAAGTCCACAGATATATGGGAAGACCAGAAGTTCACAGACATATGGGAAGACTAGAAGTTCACAGATATATGGGAAGACCAGAAGTTCACAGACATATGGGAAGACTAGAAGTTCACAGATATATGGGAAGACCAGAAGTCCACAGATATATGGGAAGACCAGAAGTCCACAGACATATGGGAAGACCAGAAGTCCACAGACATATGGGAAGACCAGAAGTTCACAGATATATGGGAAGACCAGAAGTTCACAGATATATGGGAAGACCAGAAGTTCACAGATATATGGGAAGACCAGAAGTTCACAGATATATGGGAAGACCAGAAGTTCACAGATATATGGGAAGACCAGAAGTTCACATATATATGGGAAGACCAGAAGTCCCCAGACATATGGGAAGACCAGAAGTCCACAGACATATGGGAAGACTAGAAGTCCACAGACATATGGGAAGACTAGAAGTCCACAGATATATGGGAAGACTAGAAGTTCACAGATATATGGGAAGACTATTTCTCTTAAACGGTCCTTTACAAACACAATTACACGAATGACAACGCTGTGAAGATGCGAGAATACAGTCATTGCAGGGCATTCACATTAAGAAGGATACAATAGCAAATATGATGCAGTATCAATAACAAAATTTATGTGTGCCATCTAAAACAAAAATATATTAACATATTATTGTATATACAAATAATTTTTATATTATTATAAATTTATACTTCATTGAACATATGTTCACTTTGTCTCATTCACTCTTTTATGTTTATTTAATTCATGGACAAAGAGCTTTTTTGGCATATCTTTTGTAGAGGAATGAAATGATTCTGTATGTCTGAATTACAAATTATTTTAATACACCTTGTAACATATTAGGCAGCCATTTAAAATAAAATTGCTGCCTTAAATGTCAAATTAATAATTAATGGTATAATAAATTGGATTACGGATAGGAAAATGACAGTTATATTATTCACTTTAAATTGTTTCCCATTCTACATTAGACCGCAATGATCAAGTATCTGACAACATAGGTAAAGTGATCACAATTTCCGAATACTATTCCGAGACGTTAGTGGGATAAGGATAATGAATGTCAGATAATTTAAAATAAATAAATAAATAAAATATAACTTTTTAAGGGATGAAATCACGAATTATTAAAAACTTTCCAGAAATGTATGCTGGAATAAAAACGAATAAGTATTTTTATTATGTTTCTTTTCGTTTGGTCTATTTTCATGGGTCCATTGGAAGGAAGAGACCTTATTTTACAGGTAAAAATAAAAATAAAAATAGACGATTCTTTAGAAGTTATATATTTTTAAGAAGACAGTTGAACTAGTTTAAAAAGCATTAATAATATAATTGATAAATATATAACAAGGACATACATTCCAGACTCGGAATGGATGGATTCGGATTGAGACATAGGGTCATTTTGGTCATAGGTCAAACATTCAAAATTAAGTAGTCTAAATGCCAGCTGACTGCCCCCTCAAATCGTTCTAAAATCGATACACCCGCCACAAAAGCCCTCAAGCTGATTTAAAAGGGGACTCTCATCTAACAAATTAATCTACATATTTAAACACATTATGACATTACAAACTCAATTAAATGAAACATTTTACTTGAACTAAATATTAAATATTTATGTATGCAGATTAGAATTTAACTGAAAGCGTGCGAGTCAACCAGATTCAATACGCTTTATATTATATTACCATTTCATCAAGGAAAAAGTAAATAGCAATGTAATAACAATAATAAGCATTTTTTACATAAAATAAGCAATGAAAGCATGCACTCAGCAGCTTTTTATTTTCTCCTATATATAGTATTGGGAAAGTATCTACTTTGACCTCGAGATTTTGAAGAATGTTCATGTTTAAGACCCTTTCTGAGTTCGGAAAAAACATTTTTAGGAAATATCTCTCTGTCTGTCTGAATACGATAATTCATCAAAAAATACGGATTTGATGAAATAGCAGCATTAAATAAACATCAAGTATGGAAACGCACAACATGCTATGTGTGAAACCATTTCCTTTGCATTAAGATCTTTGTTTCGTATTATTACTTATCATAATAAATCATTCCTAAAAATTATAAAGCATAATTAAAACCTTATAATTAAAATAGTCTTGGTAATGGACAGTTACTTCACTCCATGTCCTCCACTTAGATTTATGTAAGTTGTCTTCTGTACATCATTATTTTGAAACTGTTTTATTAGAATGCAGTCAAAATACGGGACAGTTCCCTTATTTCATGATATTCTATTTTTTTGTGGTTTTCACAAAATATAATGCAACAAAAAAAAATTACAACCCTAATATGTTATAACAGTTTAACAACATTGGCCAAAAACTATAATAATCTACCTCGTGGAATCGTGCGATATGAAAAGCCACAGTTTAACTATATCATAAAATATATTAATATTTTTTTAAATTACTCAAAATAACTTAACTCCTGGGAATTGCACATTAAAATGTCAAATTTAAAGTCACAAACCAGAAATGAATTGCTGTCGCCAAAAAAGAATTATTTCATTTTATTGGCTGTTAGTTCATACGATCGGATCGGATTTTCCAACGATACCAAACGATTTTGCCATTTTTCAAATCTGAACTAAATGGCTTAAGACACGAAAATAAATCCCGGACGCTGTTCTCTTCTTTATATTCCG
Source organism: Argiope bruennichi (assembly GCF_947563725.1). NCBI lineage: Eukaryota > Metazoa > Arthropoda > Arachnida > Araneae > Araneidae > Argiope > Argiope bruennichi. Next base: position 25,246,946 of record NC_079156.1, on the reverse strand, counting down.
ACGTTCTTTTTTTTTTCTTTTTTTTTAACCGCTTTCCCAAAAAGAGATCAATGAACGACTTTTATAAGAACAGACAGCTTTATGGAAACCCAATAACTAGAATTTCTGTTCGGAAACTTTTGGAGGAGATCATTGTTAAGATTCTCTAAACTTCGAAGACAATTTTGAGACATTTTGATGGAACTCTTCTGACTTAATGGATCGTTAGGAATGCGTAAAAAATAAGTATACTTAGAGTGATAAAATGTGCATTCGTAATGACATTTCTAATGTACTAATTGATATATATGGCACTACTTGGGATTAAAATCCTTTCATGTATAATATTTTCAACATAAAAATTAAATTTCAATAAAATATTAAAATATATATAAAAAATTTTTTTTCGTTTAAAATCTTTATCTTTTTTTTAAATTAGACTATTAATTGAACCAAACGATTTTTAAAAACGACTGATATTTAATTGTCTACATATGTTATTAATATTTATTATATTGGTATTGCAACGTAAAATGTTGGTCATCGTTGGAGTGATTACTTCAAACTATAGATTAAAGCATCGTTAAATTTCTAATTTAAGATCATTGAAATCATTATCAAAAGAAGTAATAAAATGAAAGACAAATTTAAAAATAGTGGTAAAGTTGTTCAAAGTAAAAAGAAACAAACATTTTTTTGTTAATTTCTAATTAATTAAATATTTAATTAATTTTTGTACTTTGAATAGTTAACAGTTCTTTTACGATAAAGATGTTGAATTTAGATGAATTCGATACGTTGTTTATGAACAAGCCAATGTCTTTTATTTATATTACTACAAAACAAAATGTCTTTTTATTTATATTATGTCAGATTATGCAATTCAACTGGATGGCTGATAATTACATCTTCTAATTTTTTTCTTTTCCATATATGAAGTATACTAAGAGAGTATTATAGTCAACGAAAAATTAGAAGCCTAGATTTTTAGTTCCATCGTCCCTGCATTAGAAAACCCATTTTTAAAATTATATCAGTACATCTGTCTCTCTCTGTCACCATGATCTGAAACTAGAAAAAAAAATTTCAGCAAATTTCACGAAATTTGGTATATACTATTAAAATCAAATTTGTAGTATTCTATCGAATGTTGAACGAAATCTATACACAGAACGTTTGTCTGTTTGAACGGATAAAAATTTGGTACATAATTTTATAACCTAAATTTTAGACCTTTATCAATTTCTAAACCAAATCCATCAAAAATCAACTGTCTACCCGTCTGTGTAATCGCATACGTGTAAATTCAATAATTCAAATAAGTAAGGACTTAGTTAAATAATTGAATCATTTACATTAATGTATTTAAATTAAGTCCGTGACCTTTTTTTTAAAGTTGCAATTAAATTTCAAATTTGGATATAATGTCTACAAAAATCCAAATTCCATCCAAAATGCATTTTCTGTTTACTTCCCTATAAAATCATTCATGTGGAAAACAGGAGGTAGATAATAGCATTATTAAAGATTATGCGAGAAATTTTCTGGGAGACATCTCCGAATAGGTATAGCAAAATTTAGATTATCTGCATTTTTATTTTATCATTATTCTTTTAAGATGTAAATAAATACCTACAGAGCTTCCCTTAGCTTATTTTACTAACCATTGTTTTGTAGAGAAAGTAGTAAAATTTGCCCTTTTAAATCCATTTATAATCGTACATTCTTGCTGTTTCGGTGCGGAACACTGAAAATAAAAATCTGAGTACGTAACGTTTACGGCCCAAATTAATGTGCTTAATTTTTACATTTAATGTGCTAGAAAGTTTCGAAAAGACCCTATTGCTGATTTGTTACTGAAATTTTGCTGAAAATATTTGCTGAGTCAATTTTTCATAACTGTTTCTCATCAACTGTTAAATAAAACTGTTGCACGTTCAGATGTTATGTGCATTTTCTCTTATAATGTTACTTTCTGACAGATTAATTCTCTTCATTTTAATAACTTCAGAGAAATATTTATTAATCTTAATTTGATAAATTACAACTATATTCAAATCAAATTGTATTTTTTATATAACCAAATGGGAAATTTGCCTAAGTGTACTTCGACTACATTTGACCTTTATATATTCTTTGTAGAATATTTTAACTGTTGATTTATTTAATGTGTTTAGAAATTCCAGCTTTAAAATCACCTGGATCTGCCTTGCAAACCTCGAGATGACGTCATAAACATCACACGTCACTATTGTGACGTCATTGTAGGCAAGATTGCGTGGGATACCATAGCAACAAAATTTGGCTCCAAATCAAAAGGACTACAAAAAAAAATGTACCCGAAAACTTGGAAATTAAGAGAAATTTATGCTTTGTTTTGCGATAAGATAGAAAAGGGACTTAACCCATGCAAAAGAAATGCGGAATTTGCAAAATTGTGCTTGCATTAATGAAAGCTGATCTTTTTCTCATAAATTATTCTCTTCATGGATATATTAATACAGCGTTAAATATGCATCTTTACCAAATAGAAAGTGCAATTTTTTTTATATTTTCGAAATGAACACACTAAATATTATAAAAATGACAACTACCTTCTTTCATTATTTTCAAGCCTTTTTTGTGAAAATATGATAAAAGAGTTTTTATAATGTTTTTAAGATATCCCAAAGCGAATTGTCTTTTTGAATATTTTGTTGGTACTTGATAGAAACTAAGAAGCATTAGAAGCCTTATCTAAATATTAAAAAAAGCATTTTTGTAATATTCATCCTTATTTTATCTGACAAATGACTTTTTGTAACAGAACGAAACATATGCATTTCTAAATTTTTTACATTATATTCTTGCTTTACTGATGAAAATGTTGCATTAAATATTAGAAGCAATGTTCAGATGGAAAGCATAAATTTTTTAAAAATCTTTTTGCCAAATGCTATGTTGAAAGAAATGTCATAGTGTGTTAAATATAATATGTAATACTGAAGACATAAAATGAGGGCATCTCAAGATTTATTAAGGGAACAGTGAACTTTGAAATAAGAGAAAATGGATGAAAACGTTAATTTTATTTTTATCGTTTCGTCACCAAAATATATGTTTATATTCACCAGAAATAGTGTTATAAAATGCATTGTTCAATGAAATAAATATTTGAAGGGTTAAGAGGAAAAAAAGTACATCTTAATGACTTTTCTCAAAATGATATTCCAATTAGATTTAAATATCTTCTAAATGTTCCGGATGTCTTAATTTTGAAGAAATTAAATGAAATTGGTAATAAAGATTTAGGTCAAACATTAAAAAGAAAATGCTCTATGCATTTTATGTTTCGAGTTTTTTTAGAGAGTTAAAAATCAATTTTAGTTCAGAAAAACATAAAATTTCTATGAAAATTCAGTAAATGTGCAAATTATTACTCCAGGAATGTTTAAATTTTTTTTAAAAAAAATAATATATACCATTTTAAAATGTTTTCTAAGAAATCTGACCCATTTAGATTTTAAGACATATGCATAAAAAATTCTGTAATCCTGATTGAAAAATTCCCAAAAGTGTCTAATAAAGTCCCCTGCTCCCTTAATGCTTAAGAAATATTTTCAAAAAAGTTATAAGATATTCAGACCATTAGTCCAAAAAACAAAATTGGTAGAATGATAATTTTTTTATATCTTATTCGTCCATCTTTAAATAATTTTTTTTAATTTATACCATTACTAATTTATTTCATATTTCAAATTTATAATTAATTTATTCCTAACACGCATTAAAAAGCATTTAATGTTAATGCGAAGTATATTACATATATAAACACATTTAATAGAACAATTGAATGTAAAATATATTTTAAAGTATCCATGAAAAGTTCATTATTCTTTTAAACTTGAAAGCTGTGTGAAAATGATTTTTGTGCAATTATTAGCGATGAAATTACTATACAAAATCATTAGCATTTCGATTAGTCTTTAATTCAATATCTAATTAAAAATTTTAAAATACCATTGTTATAACTATCTTCTATTCAAAAAGTTTCAAACTGTCGCATTTAACAGCTCCATGTTCAATGTACAATTTTCCCGCGGAATTTTTCATTCAAAATGTTTCCTATGACTTTTGCATTGTGAATATCACATGAAGAGTATAACGCAATTCGTAGAATGTGTTTATTTTATAAACGCTAAAAGCGACTGTTTAGAAGGGCTGTTATCCTATTAACAATATATCGCAATTATTTTGACAGATTAACCAATTTGTAAGAGAAATCTCATGCATATTATCAGAGTACTGGAGCTTCAAAATATTATTAGAAATACTTTTCAGAGAAATGGCATTCCGTTCAATCAGAGGAAACTAGATGTAAAAGAAATCAACAAATAGGCGCCAAATAGAGAGTTTATCAATCGCTGAAATAGATTTCACCAGATGGATAATTGCTATGACTTAACTATTTCATATTAATAGTTTAAAAATTCAATAATCTGGTCTGGTCACCAAAGGCAACAATTATTATTAACATTAAAAGTTTAATTTAATCATAATTTTAAAGCTGTCCTATTATCATATCCAGGTGAATAATTAGGATAAAATTTTTCAGCACTACCAAAATTCTAAACACAATACTTTCAACAATGTTATTTTGATTACGGAACTCTTTACCTACAGACTCTAAAAACTTTTTGAAACCTATTGTTACAAAACTATAGAAATCTTTCTGTCAAATTAATAGATTAATAAAAAAGACACCTACAGATGCAGGGATTTTTAATGGTGCTGAATGGGTGCCATATCAAAGATCGCCGAATTTTTATTTTTTCAAATTTATCGATCCTTTGTTTGGCATCTGGCAACAAAATGAAGGTTCTGAGGAATACAAGAGTTATGACGCTATCTCTATTAGGAAAAGATATATCAAGATTCTTCTCGGGAATTTTATGCGAGGCACTGACGTAATTAATTTAACCTTTAAAGTATCGAACACAGGGTGAGTTCTCTTGGAAGCGCTAAGCGCTATCTCTACTTTTTTAAAGATATTTTCCGTCTGCAGGATTTGTTAATATCTACAAGGGCTGTTCTTTGTGGATATGTTAGTTGTATTTTTGTAACTTGTACTTTGAATTTTCGTGCGAAATAAATATCCTCTATCCAACAAGCCATACTTATTTCACCGTACACCTCTCCTACCTAGGGTGATTACTGCAATACTGTTTTTAAATACAGCCATGATAACAGGCATTCAGAAAATAATATTTTCACTAGATTATATGAGAAGATAAACATACATAAACACAGCAGCACATTCCGTGCAAGATTTTCTTGGACATAAGTGCCGTTAAATATATTCTATAATTTAAAAAATGTGAATAACGTTTTCATTCAACATCGATGATTGAATTGAAACTGAAATTTTCTCAATAAAAATTGCACAATTTTCAAATTTATTCAATTTTAAAGAAAATAAAATTAAATTCATTCAATCAAAATTAATTTCATTAAATGATACACTCTTAGGGAGATGTTAATTGTGACATTTCATCCATGCCATCTACAGGATTTTTTAACTATACTGTTCACAAATAAACTTGAGAATATACAAGAAAAAAAAACCTTTTGCACATACTTCCATTATTTGTACCTCTTCTGCATATCCAATATTCGTTTTTTTAATCATTCGGTACTTTTTTTCCTTCCAAAATATTGAAGTTTTTATGCGCCATGCATATTTTCTTCTTCGCCACAATGACTCATTTAGTTTTATCTTTTTATCGATGAGGGAACACTTTCCTCAAAATAGAAAAGTGGGGAATTTTGGCAGAGAGGCAGAAATTCAACTTCTTACAAAGTTCGGGAAAACAAGTATAAATAAATAATGCTGGAAAAAATGTATTTGTTTTTCTTGTTTTAACTAAGAAGCAGCAAAACAAAAGTGAGGTAAAAAGTTTAGAAAAAAAGGTAACTTTGCAAACTTTCTTATCAGATGTTGCTAAAATTTGTTTTTAATTGCAAGCAAAAATATACAATTTTGTTGTAAACAAAAAAATGAAAAAAAAAAAATCTGAAACTTTTTTATTGCAGTTACATAAAACTTTAGAAACGAAGTATGTATGTCGTAACAATCTAAATGCTTCTAAGTGAAGGATTGTTCTCAGAAAAATTACTTAAATTAAAAACAAAAATCCCTTCATATATCCTTTTGAGATGTTATTTTTTTTATTTTAAAGACTACTTACCAAATTTCATCCGCCTGGTTCAAAACAATTTTTTGAGCTATAGTATTCGCAGAGAGAAAGAGAAATTACATTTTTTTTTTTCGAATTCAGAGAGGGAAAAAATGGAGATTCTTCAGAATATCCAGCTTAAAATTTTTGAAGATAATATTTTTTTCTCTTTGTATATTTCGCATAAAAGAAAATAAATATAATGCTTAATATATGCGTGAAGTTTAATGTCTTCACAAATACGCTGGTGCAGTTCTACTTATATAATAAAGGAATTTTTGTTATTATGGCTCATAGAATTAAAAATAATTCGATGTTGAGTGTTTTGTATTCCTAAAAAAAAAAGAAGAAGAAATACATTTTTGCAGGTATCAGAAATTTCATTGATACACTGGATGGATACACTGAGTCCACTTATTTCAAATATAATTATTTAAAGTAATTAAAATTTTAAAATATCTGGGGTATTCTACGAAAAGAATTCTTAAATGTTTCGCGCTGTATAGTTTTCATTTTGAAATACAAAATTGCTTTAAGAATTTTTTTTACATATGTGAACTTTTTTCATATATTCTTTATGTATTTTCTGCAAATATTTAAATAAAATATGATGATATTTGTTTATCTTTTGTTGCTCGTTCATGTGTTCAAATTTTATTTCCTGTTTCTTCCTAAAAACATGAAACGGATGCCGACGAAACGTTTTCCTTGAAAAACATCTTTTTCTATTTTTGCTGCATGCTGCAGAAGAAAAATGGCAACTGTATTTGAAATAATAAAATATGATGATAGAAACATAATACGGAAGAACATCCGAGAATTTCATCTAATTGCGAACATTCAAAGGATTTCACACCACGTTATTTTTATATTTTCTTCATCGCTGTTTTTTATTTTATTTTTTAGCTAAAACCTTTTTCGAATATGCCTCGCAAGAACATTTTCTGAGAAAACCTTCTTAAAGGAACTCTAAAGATAGATATCATGATGGTTTTCTTACATTAAAAATATTATCTAAAATTATTTATTTATAGTTTTTTTTTCCAATTTTGAAAGTAGGAGGAATTAAATGCTACTTGAGAATGTAAGGTTTACGTAAGTGTAACAATTATTTGAAACATTCTCAAAAAGTAACGAAATTAAATTATTAAGATTTACATCTTATAAAATGTATGTAATGCAAGTCTTTATTTGTTATAAAAAGCAAATTTTATTTATGATGCATAGTACCATTGCAATAGTACCAATAGTAGTATGCATATAGTACCATTGCAACGATATAATAAGATCATTAATTATCAGAGACTATAATCGCTGTAAACTAAATCTGTTAAGACAATCGTTCATTGAGAATATTATAAGTGAATACATAAGTCTGACTATCTGGATAATGGTAAACGCTGCTTTACGCATCAAATATTTCCAGAAACACAAAACACTAGCAAGAGCAATATAGCCTAGATATACACAATAAACAGTACTAATAAACATTCGCAACAACAGACAATAAATAATTAATTAAACTCCAGGTATAGCGCCTAGCGACCACAACTTCATCCGCATTTAGAGAATTCAACTTCAAAGTTAGGAACACTATATTGTCGTATCCTTTCCAGTTCATATACATTTTGTGGCAAATAAATTCCCTTATAATCCTTACAAATATAAGTTCCCTCATTAATTTAAGATTTAAATGGGAATTTACTTTCATACTCTAATTTGACTTCAATCTAAAAAAGTATTTAAACTCTTATTTTGACAATAAATATGTATATATCAAAAAATAAATGATTTCTTTACATATACTTTTAAGTATGGCATTATAGAAAATTTCTAAGATTTGTTAGCAAACATTTTTTCTTAACGCCTGAACAATTTGGTTCTCCATTAAGACTTTAAAATTCAGAGATAAAGTTAAATATTTTTTATAAAATGTAAAGAAACAGAAGAAAAAAAACTAAAGAAGTCTTTGAAGGAAATTGAACTTTTCTACAAAAAGTTTAAAATCTCTTCATCATACTTAAGTAAAACAGAAAATGAATCTCTTTCTCGGAAATATGTCTCTGGAATCGTGATTAAGGTGACATTAACTTTCTGCGAACTTTCATTTCAACGAAATCATCAAGAATTCAAAATTAAGAATTTCGAAAGTTTAAAGATTCAAAAAGTCGAGGATCAAACAAAATAATTCTTTTCTAACTTCAATTTTGAACAGAAAGTAAATTTTCTTCCTATTTCTTCACTTATTAATGAGAGACAAAACTTTACACACTTTTGAAAACTGTTTCGTCTATTCCCATCCAAATAGATATTGCAATATTTTAAAGTATGTGTAAATTACATCAAATTGCATTTCACGATATATTTGTAAGTTTATGAAGATATAATCTTCCAAACTTTTCGCAAGTTTGATAATGTACAAATAATAATGAAATTACATTACTGGTTGTAATTTTACCGAAATTTGCTAATGGTAAAATAATTTGCATTTTGTCTCCAAGGGCTTTTAACATTATAATTAATTGATATATGCAAAGAATAAATTAGATATTAAATAAAATACATCTTTTCACATTTCTCCGTTAATTATTTGTATTTTCTAAATGTAAACGATGGACCGTTCTAACTGACTCTTAATAACTGACTTAAGATTCAAAAAAGTTTAAGAATGCTTTGTATAAACAGTGGTTTAACTCTCAGATCATATATTCAGTGTTCAATTCGGATTTTTTGTTTATTACTTTATAGTATAACAAAGTGTAAATTTTGTAAATGTCAGATAATTCGAACACAACATTTTGGAGAATCTACGTTCCTGATCACTCTCAGTCCGAAAAACACATTTCTTAAATTTTATCTGTCTATCCGTCTGCATGAACACGATAAGTCAAAATCCCTTTGAGTTAAATGGAAGAAATTCAGCAGATGTCCTTTACAACAAATTTCCCGATTTCATGATTTAAATTCCAAACCTCATGGGGCAGTCTGTCTTTTTGTATGCATAGAAACGAGATAATTCAAAATCGCAACAACTTAGGTAAATGGAATTTAGTTCATAATTTTCATATCTAAATGATAGATCTTTATCATATTTTGAATCACATCTGTCAAAGTGTTGAACGTGTACTTGTATGTTTTTTTCACAAGCATGAGATAACTCAAAAACATAATGATTTAAATACATAAAATTTTATATGCGATCTTGGGACTTCAATGAATTCTGTTTCAAATACCGATTACAGTCGATCGAAAACAAAGAATATATGTTCGATTTCCTGATACGTGTTTATTAATCGCAGCGAGTGATTATACAACAAGCAAAATCGACAAAGATCGCACGCTATGAAGTATTTTCGCAGTTATTGTTCGCCATTGACATGCGATTAATAATACAGACGCACTATTATTAGAAATGATGCGAGGTTTCAAAGCACGAACAGGGTTTTAGTGAATTTATCGCGTTTCTAAATGTATCTCAGAAATCTATTCGGTTAAGGTTATATTAAATGAGACAGACGCATCCGACGTAGAAACATTTCTAATTCCCCATGTCGTTTAATGTGTATAGCAATAAATATCAAGTAACTCATGAATTGAAAATTGTATTACTTTAAAATTATCGTCTTTGGGTTACAGGGAAACTTGATTTCGTTTTAAATTACATTGAATAATTTAGCGTATATTTTAATACTAATTCCGGTACTCCCACCTGCAAGGTCAACTCCGATATGGGGAGGAATCTTCCGGTATGGCTGTTGGTTTTCGCTATCTGATGGATATAAAAATAATGTAGGGTAAGCTACCCATACCTAAGACGGGACTTGCCTCCTATGGGAGGGGTCGAACCATGGTCGGTGACGGTCCTTAGAACTCAGCCATAGCTATCAGTTATGTTGTCGCGGTTTCCGAGAATTCAGATTTATCCGTGTGCTTTCAGGCAGGTCGGAGTGGCTGTTGATAGTTACTAATATCTGTGAATACGAATGATAAATTATCAGAGTTCTTAGCTTTCTGTTCAAATAATAAATTTACTAATATTAATATTAAAGATATTGTGCATATTTAAAATGAATGCATTGGAAAGAAGACGCTTCATTTTAGTTGAACCTTTACAAGTTCTTAAAATTCACAACTCAGTATTTTATTAATAGTAAAAATAAACTGAAATATCTTTCTATTTTAATTTATAGTTTATTATGGTCCGATTTGCAAGTACAAAAATGAGTATGATCCAACTCGTTTTGTAACGATGGTTATGCTGCGATTAGCAGAATTTCAATATTTTTACCAACATTTTTACTGAAGTATTTTAATATTTTCATAACAATATTTGAAAAATGCGAATAAAGAAAGGAAGTGTTTGCTATAGACGATAAAAAAAAAAAGATTCGCTAAAATCTTTGCATTTAGGTAAACAACAGAATATTTTTGAATCGTTAAGGTAACGAGAAATTAATTGCTCCGAAGTGTGTTCACTTATGCTTTATGGATCAGATTTCGGAGAAAACTGAATAAATTATGGACATTCGTTTTTTTATGCCAGCTGTTCGTTCTTTTAACTTTACTGAATATAAATTTGTTCAAATAGATGTAGTTAACTTCAATGCTTTAACTAGAACTGAAAAATTCTAGCTATTTAACTACTCTTTAACTACTTGCAGCGTCAAAGAACTTGTTTCTCACTATCAAGCGTTTTCTTGCAAATCGGTTTTGATTTTAGAAAATAAGTGGATTTCCAGAATATGGCATTCTGGAAGTCCAATCTTAAGGATATAAAAAAATATTTCTACTCTGTTTAGAAAATTAGAACATATAACATTAGAACATTTGTTTTTTTCCCCCACTAATGAAGTTATCATTCTTATTTTCCCAATAATATTAAACTTTGAAGCTAAATTCGGTTACAATCTGACGTTGAATACGAAAGTTCCGAAAGATACAAGAATTATTGAGATATCTATATTAAAAGTGAAGATCCATTGATCCTTTCAGAAAATTCTATACCCTGTTGGGATGTTGTGAAGAACGAAGCGCTCATATGAAGTGTTAATTCTGTTTTTAAAATGTTGATTGCAGGTCTAGAACTTAAAATATTTCACGCTGAGAGTTGTCGTTATATACTATTATTTGGAGATTTGCCATCTGCTAGGATTTTGTAACTGTTTACAAATGCTATTTTTTGTGCATTTTGGTTCCACTTTTTGACGCTTCTTCTCTAATTTTTACAAAAAAAGTATATTTTAATTATCTAGCGTACTGGTATTTTAAACCAATTAATGTATATGGCGTTGTTCGGAATTTCAATAACTTCATGTGAAATATTTTTAATGCAAAAAACTAATTTTGTATTAATTATTCTAACATACATAATCCTTTTATTATACACCACACTATTTGATATTGAAAAAAAAAATATTAGTAAAAATTTATTAAAGATTTCGTATTTCATTTTTCTATATAAAAATTAGAATTATATGTTCAGTTTTCCATTCAAAGAAGCATTCTTTCAAAATAATAGTAATAATATAATGATTTTGATGTGGAAACAAATTTCTTTTCCAAGAAATACAACTTAACGCAGCGATGATCGCAATAAATATGATCATTTAGATACGCGGTGTCAGACAGCACCTAGTCGAGATAGATAAGTAAGACACCAAATGTATGTAAATATGTAAAGACACCAAAAACATTTTTTTAAATTAAATGATATGAATTCGGAAAATGACTAGTTTCAAAACTATTATGGCTGAGAAAAGAGGTAATTAAAGACAGGACAAATAAAATGCAACAAACTTTAACATTGCTCTTTTTTATAGTAGATTTTAGACTAGCGTGAATGGAGATTTCACACTGTGGGTAAATAATCTACATATGATAGTTCTAACTTGTGAGAACATCCTCCTCGAAACATTCTTGTAAATTCTGCCATAAAGTTGTTATCTCTTTTCCAATACAGATAAAATTTGAGACTTTGGGAAAATTCGTGAAAACAGTTAAGGACCCAGAATTTTATTTTTAAAGTTATATAATAATAGTAAAAAATCGCAGTATAATAATAATATACATTTTGGATGCATTTTTTTCAACAAATAAAACAAAAATTTAACGCTTTCATTACTGATCCGGTGCGACCGACTGTACAAATTCAAAATTGAGGTTCTGATTTCTGTTTCAAAGGAGAGATCGATTGCAAATCGATCTATTGCCTGAAGATGTCCTCAATTTACATCTTGAAAACCTCATTTAAAATAGACATTGACAGGCCAGTATAGAATTTTCATGGCCAGTTCAGTGGTAAAAGGGTTAAAACAGAACTACAATTCTAGTAACGAGATCATATTTAAAAATTAATTTATTTAATTGTTTGCGTATTTTGATTATTGATTTTACAATATGTCAAAGAAGTACAGACGTTCCACATCTTAATAGATTTGGTTAAACATTTCATCCACCCAGCTTTTTGCATTTTGTAATTATCATATTCACTTATACTCAAAGAGACCGACAAACCTTTAATAAATGTAGTTTTTCCAAAATCTTGCTGAAATTTATAAATATTTACTATTTCAAAGCCTTTTTTAACTATCATGTTTATTGATAAGCAGAAAAATTCCATAAATAGGTTTTTAGGGTCTGGAAGATCTGAAACGTGGTGATTTATCAAAATATCGAATAGAATGAATATAAGATATTTTTTCTTGTGTACAAAAAAGCAAGAAAGTAGAAAATGTAAAAGCGATAATTAAAAGGGATATAGTTTTTGCCATGTTATACAAAAGCATACTGTCGAATGTAATTAAACATTAGAAACTTATAGGAAATATTTTGCAAATTTTGAAGGATTAAAAATAATTATTGCATCATTAATTTGAAGTTATTCAAATTATATTTAATATTAATGGCTTAATGTAGAATTATGTAATTTGAGATGTGTATCTCAAACAATTTAAAAGCAAAAATCTTAATAACAGCTTAACAAAACAATAAATTAGATAAATTTTTATCTAAGATATTGCATACACACTTTTAAGAAGTAAAATCTTAAATCAGAAATTAATTCATGAATTCGTAATTAGATAAAATATACTGTTTCAGATTAAGAAAATCATTACCTTTATATGCATAAAACTTCAGAATAAATAATTTATAAAGCGTATTTGCTTTTTAAAGATGAATAAATAAATGAGTAATAAAATAAACATTGAATATCTTCGTTTCGCTCCAGGCAGGTAATGGAAAAGTATTTCTAACATAACTTCTGATTTGTTTCCTAATAGCTAAGTTCATTTTAATATTCTAGATTTCTTGTTTACATTTTAATATTCAAGACTTTAAAGAAATAAAATAGACGCATACTTTGTTTAAATTGTTCGATATTTCCATTCTTTAGAATAATTAGACTTTCAATGAGCAAACTTTTCGAACAAAGCAGAACTTCTATGAAAAATAACATTTTAAGATTTTAATTCCAGGTAATGTGTGACGCATGATTTGGCATTCAAATAATTATATGAAGAACATTACATAAACATTGAGCATTTACATAAATATATTCTTGTCTGATTAAAATGTTTATTTTAGATGCGATATTCATACATTGTTGGAATAAAATATATTTTTTATCAAGTTTGGTTTGCGACGTCACTGCGCTGTGTAATATACAAACTGAACAAAATCTAACTAAATAATTAAAATTATGGGGTACACAAAATCATATTTTTACGGAAGTCCGTTCATTTGATTGAACGGTGCAAGAAATCAAATAAACTCAATAAACGAATAACTAAGTTTTATTCTACAAGAAAACAGAAATAAACCCTTTGCGAAATCATACAACTGGCACATACGCAAACAACAAATAAATTATCAATAAATAGCAACAAGGTACTCGTTCCTAGTGTGATGCTCTCCAAATAGAAAACTTGTGTGAGATTCATTTGTTATAGTTTCTCAAGAATATATGGAATTTTCTAGAAATAACACTAGATCTCGGTTCCGAATAGAAATATCATGTTCATTCTTATATTTTTAGACCATACTTTTTTTCTTGAAAGTCTCAAATTCGCAACAAAGCCGCCTTGTTTATCGCCAATTATGGGAGAAATTATTATGGCATCCAATCACCATAACGTTAACAACCGCTGTAAATCTCTTTTGAAGTGTTATACTAAGATTGCAGAAAAGTAATTTTATAAGTACGCACTACTGTGCACCATTTTTAAGACGACGTCTTGATAAAGTAGATAGCACTTGCCTGTTTTCAAGTGGTTTAAAGATAATAACTATCTTTTCATCCAATCGCACGTGAATTACTACTCTTGCCCTCCTTCATTAGCAAGCACGCTTATGCAACACAAAAGAGGGAATTATGATCTATAGGATGATTAGAAATCCCATAGATAAGCTGCAAAAGGAAATCAAATGCTAATCACTTACGTTTTGCAAATAAATTCAAATACTTTTCAAACAAAGTAAGCTGATACTATATATTACACAATAATTATATAATATAGTAAAAATCTGTAAGCGTAAAAATAATCATACTGAACTGCGATAAAACGCTGGATGCAATAAAAAAAATAGATTGATTGCCAACCGGGATATGAAGCTGGAGGGTCAATTGTGAATCTTGATAGTATAATAAGCAGCACGTCAATTATTTATAGTGGGACATTGGTATCTAATCGTGAGAAGATATATAAAAAGTGTTTAAAAATAGCATATTTATGTCGCAGATGTAAATGGATCATAAGTAGGAGCTAGATATGGTTCATAGAATAATAACTGTGATGCATTACAAATTGAGAAAACGCAGGTCATAATTGAGAAAACGCTACTATATTTGTTGTTGTTGCTGTTATTTCAAATCCCAGGTGTTATAGCTGCGCTATACTACCTCCATGAAACCAAAGATCTCTAAAAAGTCCAAAAATAATAGCGTATCCCTTAAAATCTCAAAAATCAATTTAAACATTTAAGAATGTGATTGGGGGAGGCTTGATCTGCCTTGCACCAAGGACATTCAGCAAAGATCCTCCGTCCGTGTTGGAAGGGGAGGGATTGAATGCGTCCACTCAAAATACGAGAGAACCGTTTGCTGATTTCTAGAGATATTAAGGCGGTGACACCAACCAGGACTCTTACCAAAGTACCAAGAGTGAGCAGGTCTCCAAAGTGCACTCGACTCCATCTTTTTTGTTAATTTTCTTAAATGGGTAACTATTTTAATGGTAATAAAACATGTCACTGAATATCCAGGTGCAGTGTCAGGCATGATTGACCAAGCATGAAAGTGTGATTTGCGTCAATATTTAATGCAATAGTTATGTCGTTTCAGCAAAGTAGTTATAATGTCTGTACACATAAAACAGAACTGTCACAGCAATTGCTCTCATTACTTATTGCTGAATGACAACAGTGAAATTTAAACAAAAGATTACATGAAATTTTCATGCTGTTTCATTGAATACTTGTACTACTGCACTTTATTTACTGTTTCGCTAATTAATGCAGCTTTAAAATGTTATTAAACGATTTGGAAAGATCAGGCATTCCATTCAGTCAAAGAAAACGAAATGTAAAAGAATTAGATGTCAAATAGAATGTTTAATAAACGCTAAAATAGGTTAAACGTTGTTAGATGGATTATTGTTATGGCAATAAAATCTCTTAAAAATTCAATAAACTTAGCAAGCAAGTTTTATAATTTTATAAAAGACTAACTCCAAAGCAGCTAGTCTTTAATAAAATTATAAAAATAGTAGGATTATGAAGTTAGAAAGAGTGGTTTTCTGAAATTCTTTTCACATCCTTATCTCCAATAAAAATCATGAAATTTGGACAAAGACGCTAGGGAAGATTTTTATTATTTACTAGACGCCTTTAGCGACCATCCGGTATGGCAATCTTAATGCTCGATAAAATTTTAATAAATAAATATTTTATGTAACTCCTATTTTAATAGCTTCTTCATCAAAATATTTTAAATCTTTAAATTTTGATAGTCATATAATTCACTCATAATATTATAAAGGCCTTTAGCCATAATGTAATATGTATCTCTCTCATTTTCTGTTCGCTCCCGAAGAATTTATGCTTTAAATTAAAGAGGAAATGATTAAACTGCAATTAATATAAGAACAATTTTTACTGAAACAAATTATTTTTTTAAAAAATATGAGTATTGAAAACAGAGTCGTTGAGCATTTAAACCTTATGGGCACTAAAGAATATCTTTCTTAATTTATGTAATACCTCAAGAATTTTTCAATAAAATTTTCTTAGATTCATCATGAACAATGAATAACTTCATCAATGAACATTCATCATGAACAGCTTCAATTAATTAACAATGTTTAATTTTATATGCATCAAATACTAAGAAAATAAACAGAATCGTTTGAAATAATCAGTAGAAAACATATTAAGCCTAACCTCTTTATCGTGGGAAAAAAGTATTTAAAAAACGATGTACTTAAAACTATAAACATATACGAAAAATATATAACTAACCTAAATACAATTTAATTACAAAAGCACACAACTAATCTAAAAACAATTTTTTCATAGTGCGTACCTGAAATAAAACAAAACAGCGAACGAATTAATCAAAATCAAGTCGGTACCCATTGAAAATAAAAGCTGTCAATAATCAGAACACACTGCATATGCGTGAATTTTCAACACAAGTCATTTTAACGCAATTGCGTGAATTTTCTATGCCAGTTGGGGTAACGCTATTCAGATTAGCAATTTTTAATTTCATTTATTCTGTCTTATTTTAATTCAAAAGTACTTCAGAATGAAACCGAAAAATCGATTAATTAACGATGTTTAATTTTAAATGCATCAAACACTGTGAAAATAAACAGAATCGTTTGAAATAATAGCTCGGAAATATGTTAAGCCTAACCTCGTTATAGTGGGTGAAAAAACTAAAGTCTTAATCATTTGGCGGTGGGGAAATAAAAAATTTTTTTGGCGGGAAAGTTAGTTTTTAATTAATAAAAATTAAGCACTCAATTAACCGGGATAAACAGTAGTTAATCTCCTTTTTCAGACTATAATCTATCTATGTGCCGAATTTCATCCAATTCCGTTCAGCCGTTCTGGTATGATTGAGTAGCAAAGATCATCCATCCATCCATCCAAACTTTCACATTTATAATAGTAGTATAGATTTTTTTTAATTCATTAAAAACAGATTTTTTAGTTAGTTGGTTAAAACGTAAGTATAATTGAAAAGATTATTTTTTGATCTTCAACATGATGTAAAAATCAATTTTGTGTTGTAATATATTCCAAAATTATAGCGGAAAAACGCCAAAAATTTGCTTAATTTTTAATTGATTAAAATTGTAATTAGAAATTTAAAAAATTGACTCCGAGGTGCACATTCTCGACCTCCAAAGTATACATGTACCAAATTTGGTAGCTGTAAGTCAAACGGTCTGGCCTGTCACACACACACACCAGCACCAACACACACACACACACACATTGAGCTTTATTATATGTACAGATTTATATTTTTCTTTCACATATGAGTGTTTCATGCTTCGTAGTATAGGAAAGGAAACGAGTGCGCATTTTGGTAGTTATTTTGCAAAAGATGGAAATCAAAAATTCGCACATAACTACAATTTTAATAACAAGATCACGTATCAAACTGTATTTAATTCTCATTGTGTTTTGAATTTTGTATTCTCTTTCCATTTTGTATTTTTCAAGTTCACTGGCACACTGCCAGGCGGACAAATAGACACTTGTCGAATAGATTTCATTCGAAAGTCTATAGAAATCAACAAACGTATTGCAAAGACCACATATTAAATTTAATATAAATATCTCAAAGCGTTTTGGAATCATTGTTTTCACAAACAGATAACCAGTTATAATACCAAAAATGTATTTTATGAACTCAGGAAGATCTGAAACGCGAAAATTCTAGGAAATAGAGATCTCAATTTTTTTTTTGTAGATTATATTATTTCTTCTTTATGTTATTCGTTTGTCTGAAATGAAAAACTGAAATCGAGAACATTCATATTTGAATTTTTTTATGAAATTTTTTTATCAAATCTTATTTGTCTTGCATTTTCAATTTTGAAGTGTTGTTTACATTAAACAGACAGATATGATTAAAAAATGGCTTCCGTCAAAGGTAAAAAAAATTTAAAACATCATCAAAAAATCTAATTCAATTCAAACACTTCCATTCGTGGTGTGGATGCTTTATTTTTGTATACTTAATATAACAGAAATTACAAGGTTTGGTACATAATTTTATTCTATGATTACAAAGCTTCAATTTCATTCTTCGTATATGAGAAATACAAAATGTAAAACTTAATTTTTCCCCATGATTACTTCAAGTTATTTACTTTATATACTAGAAAGTACAGAACGGGGAACATAATTCTACTTCATGATTATTTCAAGTTGCATACTTTATGTATTAAGTAAGTGCAA
Source organism: Argiope bruennichi (assembly GCF_947563725.1). Classification (NCBI taxonomy): domain Eukaryota; kingdom Metazoa; phylum Arthropoda; class Arachnida; order Araneae; family Araneidae; genus Argiope; species Argiope bruennichi. Next base: position 25,228,278 of record NC_079156.1, on the reverse strand, counting down.
AATTTAGAACATAATTCTACTCCATGAATACTTCAAGTTGTATACATTATGTACTAGAAAGTACAAAATGTGGAATATAATTTTATTCCATGATTAGAACGATTCTTGCTGTATATCCGTAGATAATGTAGCACAAAATGTGAAGCAGTCTTACTCAGAAATAACATTTAATTGAAATTTAAACGAATTGCCCCAAACATTTATAATTCCGTTGCAATATTCATTAAGTAAAATAAATTTATCTTGCAGTAGTTGACTGATATTAATCCCTAATGGAAAAGTGAGAAATGAAAGGTTAGCTTTAAGAATTATAATGACGAAAGTTTACCTTTTCCGGGTACGATGCGAGCTCTATTGAGAGGGTAGGATTAACTTCTTATCTCTGGCCAAGCAGACTACCGAATAACCTTTTGATAAATAAGAACCTCCGTGGAAGTCAAACATTTCTACAGAATGCACTAAGCGTTTGTTTATTCTATATATTTCAATGCTTTTAGTTCGATCCATCTATAGAACTTCGCAAGAAACATGAAGGATTTGAAATAGATGATGGTTTAGTAATGATAAAAAGAAATAATGCGAATTACATTTAAACAGTTTCAACAAAATATTCAAACATTACATTTGCAGTATTTTGTTATTCATTCACCAGTCGCCATTGGCAACCAAATGGCTCACCGAGATTGATAGATACTACCATTTTAAAATAAATATCTTATGCGCCTCGATCTTCATGTCTTCCTCATAAAAATAATTTTATTCGAATTTTAATAGACGTGTTATAAGTTCTCTACGCATTTCTTTTTTCAATTTTTCTATCATAATCTCAAGTTTGATTCTTTATTATAATAGAAGTGATTAAATTTCAACAAGAAATCAACAATTCTTGAAAGAATCTTTCTTTTTGAAACTATTTAAAAATGCATAAAGAATGATAATTTCCATCAGTGTTTATTCTTGAAGTTATAAAATTTCTTAATTGTAAGAATAAAAAAATATTAAAAACGGTAATTAATAATTCCTTCGAATAGAAATGTGAAATCTACTCAACATGGACAAAAAAAGCCGTGTCTTCATATGTTTATTCTCAACAATAAAGGAAAAAAAGTATATGAAAATATAAATTTCCAATACGAAATATTTGTATCAACAATGTAAACTATTAGGGTTTCTTCCCAATAATTAAATATACTATGATAAAATAAGCGTAAAATTGTTTTGAAAAGTTAATAAAAAATACTTTACATCAAATTATATTAATGACACTCAAAATATTTTTTTCATTATATTTTAAACTTTAGGAAGGTGTAAATCTCATCTTTGTGGTATATTTTTTTCAGTTATAAAAGAAAAACATCAATATTTCATTTAAATTTTAATGAATTAAATTTTCAAAAACAATCTCTTTGAGATGCACATTTCTAGCAACTTAAGCACATTTGTGACAAATTAAGGGCCGCGGTAGCCTGGTGGTAAGGTTTTGTCTTCGGAACCGGAGGGTTTCAGTTTCGAGACCCGATTCCATCCAAGAACCGTCATGTAAGGGTGTCTGTTGCACGTTAAATCCGTCTTGACCAAACGTCATCCCTCTGGTGTGGTAAGGAGAGGGGTTGCCGGCTCAGGTGTCGACCTCGTCATCTGACCGCGGTTCAAAATTACGAGGTCCGTCCCAAAATAGCCCTAGCGTTGCTTCAAACGGGACGTTAATACAACTAAACTAAACTAAAATTGTGACAAATTAAGTAACTTTATAAATTTCAACCTATTCTGTAAATTACCAATAAAAATAAATATTAATTTTTTATTACTAAAAACACATATAAAGAAAAAAATGTACTTGAGCCAAACTAATATATTTATGTAGCTTTCTTTTCAATAATTATTAACCCTACGACATCGTTATGGATCTTTATATTAATAATATTTATTTGCACACGAAAAATTAGTATTACAACTTTCACCTCCACAGCCACTCCTTTACCTGGAAACATATCCGAGTGTAAACTTAGAAATTAGTTTTGAAATAGCCAACTCAATAAATTAAACCAATAAAATTGCAGTTGAAAATATTTTTTCCACATTTAAAAACTTTGCATGACAATTTGACTGCATTCTGTGGGTAGTATTTTGAATTAGATTGCTTTGGCAAGCTCAATCGTTTGGCGGAAAATCAAAAAAACTGAAGCTAAACGTTAATTGGAAAATTTGCATGCAATGACATGCATGCATAACATATCAATCAGATTAAGCAACTTTCTTCGATATTCTACAAGGGGAATGGGGATTTCGCGTGCAAGTCAATACTTTTCAACCTTTATAATGAGCATTTGATGTTAATTGCTCTGAACGCTGATTATTTTCATTGGATTATTTTTGCAGAGTTTAATTACTCACAAAACGGAAACAAAAAAAATAACCTAGTTGTGTAATTTATACCTGAATCGAAGAAGCAAATCTTAAGTGCACCATTATAAGAAAACAAACCTTAACAGAAGTTATTTCTATAAAGCAATTTGTACTTTTTCTTATGCGAAGTATGGTGAAAGAATTAAACGAAAAGAAAGTACTATAATAGGTAAAATATTCGAATGTCTTCGACAAATCTCCAATCATTTTTAATGTTAAATTTGTTTGTCATTAAATATGATAACTCAAATATGCATTGAACTAGATGAATGAAATTCGGTATTTAAGTTAATTTTGTAGATTTATATCAAATTTGTAGCGAAGGCCATTTACAGGAAGTATAAATGTCGATCTGCCTAAGAATGAAAATATGATAATAAAACGAACAAGATTGATATGATTCGGTAAGCAATTTTAACATTTAAATTATTGATCTGTTAAATTAGGAGTCAAATCCGTCAGAGGGTGTAGCGTCTATTGGTTTGTATTTTTGCATATATGTAAACGTGAAAACAAAACAACACAACTATTTAACTAGTGAAATTTGATACGTCTTTGATTTTGTAATAAAATTACAGCTCTGATTAAAGTTTAGCTTAAATCAGACGAAAAAAGGGGCTCTAAAGTACACATCCCTTTTATTTATAATATTAAAAATAACTCTTATAGTCTGAAAAAAATTTGAATCCTCTTGGCGTTACGATATTGCCATATAGTGTGTTTGTAGTAGTAAAACCCGACCAATGGCTCCACGGCACATTTCCATAACAAATATGCGGGTAAATTACAAACAGTCAGGCGAAAGTCTTTATTAGAGAGTATGCAAAACAGTTTGAGGAAACCATTCATGCTGACTATTTTTTGTCAAACATGTCAAATTTAAAATATTAAAAAAAAAAAAAAAACTCAAAACAAAATGCGCGTTTTTTTGGGCCACAAAACATAATATATTAAATTTTAAAAAAAAATATATATGATTTGAAATATGTTATATTCAAACAAATTCACAGCGAAAATGAATGGATTTTCTCAATTAAATGCTAACCTCTCTTTATTACCGCGTATTCTTTGAAAAAGGTTTTCGAAGCGATTTCGTTCAAAATGACTCTACTCAGAATTTGCTTATTTTTTTTATGAAATAATTATTTGACATAGGGACAATTACTTCCAAAAATAATTTGACATACAAATTACGAATGCTGATTTAAATATTATCACATATTTATAAAATTTAAAACAAATTTGTTTCTTACTATGCCTAGAGTTATCAAAATTTTCTGAAAATCACGTAAAAGATTTACTTCTTGAAAGACTTCCTACAAATTAAGAAAACTGATGCAATACATTTTTGTGAAATGTTAGTGAGAAAACATTAATGATACTTATTTTTTCGTATTCTAAATTTTTTTATTTAAAAAAAAACTATTTTTTGCACCTTTTTTGGGGGTCTTTTGTTAATTTTTACTTACCCGTTGATGTACTATCTTCGATAAATATTTATTATGTTCAATTCAATAATAAAAAATTAAAATTTAACAAATAATAATAATAAAATATGAATGAAATATTCAAATGTAAGTTGATAGGTTTACTAAATTTATTTAGCAAACCTAAATTATTTTACAAGAAACTACTTTAAATAAAATATTTAATTATACTACTTACTACTTAATTATACTATTTTACTACTTTACTATACTACTTTTACTTTTTTCTATATTATACTACTTTAATTACTACTTAATTATACTACTTAAAATTATTTTACAAACCTACTTTATTTTTTTCTAGCTAAAAGTTTTTTTTTTTAAAGTTATAGCAATAAAAAGTTATTAATTACGTAATGATGCTACAGCTTCTATAAATTCACATTCATTTGCTCGTCATTAAACAGGGTTTAAATCGACGAATTTCCTGCTTGTCATTTACGATAAGGTTGTAGGATATATATAATGCTATATATAAATATCCCGACTTTGCAGGTCTGTTAAAAGAAAACAAAACAAAAAACAGCCTTGTTGTTCATCGGAAATAAAAATTACTAATTGAAAGTTTAAATTCAACACAATTATATGTGTTTAATGGGAGCTGTCCAGAAATGCGAAAGATATCATAGCGGTACGATAATTTATTTCACGATATTCTTTTGCGTGCTTGGTGTGAAGCTTTGAGGGAGGGAGGATGAAAAAGTATGAGATGAGCTATCATACCATTTGATGTTGTTTATATTTTTGAAAAGGCTTGCAATGAAGACTTATAACAGTATTGAATTTGAGCGCTCAGCTGTTATTTGGAATTTCCAACGAACAATAAAGTTCTTCTTAGTTCCCCTTTCTATTAAAATATCCTGCAAAATTGGGATATTAATTTATACACCCTGTATTTTTAGACCGACTTCATAACTGAGCACCATCATCAAGTAAAGAGAAAAATATAGATATAACTGCAACTTTTAAAACTTCCATGCCACATTGACAAAAGTAAACAGACAATGAACATGTTAGACTCATGCGCACAATACAGCACAGTTGAAATTGAATATCAGATATATGACCATTCAGTGCGAATTTCTGCAAAGGCTACCTAAGACCGATGAGTTGAAAGGGACGGCAGGCAAGTCGATTAAAAAACAGTTAACAGTCTAATTGTCAAATAAATAAGTTTACAAAAAATACAAATTCTACGAATTATAATGAGTCAAGTTCCTATTTGATCTTTTGCTTTCTCTCAGTTATTATATTATTTAAAAACAACACACGCTTATTTAAATGATATTAAGTACAAACATGGATACGCCGATTTATGAGTCACAAATCAAACATATACACCGTGTCATTATGAATCAAATATGGATATCGAGTAGCCATGAATCAAAATAAGTACATAAAAATGTATAGTATTGCACAAAGTTATACCAAGCAAAAATATTACTTAAAATAAATCATTAACATGAAAATGTGAAATCAACTGTTTGTGTTGTCCACGGTCCTTATTTCCCAGCAAAGTATGCTGCTTTAATGCAAATAACTTATTCTTTTTCATTAATAATAGCATTTAAAACTACTGAAAATCGTACCGTTCCAACAAAAGCAAAAAAATAAAAAATAAACAGAAGCTTGAATATAAAAACGGATTTTTTAATTAATAATTTTTTATGTAGATAGGACTCAAATACATGATTTATTCCAGTCCAGTATTATCCATGTTTGAAATAAACACACTCCCTTTATTCATTCAGACTCCGCTTTAGATGTTAATTGTGCTTGCGCGAATTATGCAACAAAACACGAGATTAGCATACAAATGTGAAACGTCGCTAAACAAATTAAAAAAACCGAATATTCAGAATTAATTGCTGTTCAAAAGTTGTAGTAAAGACGTCTTTTCCGCATTCATCTTCATTCTGCAAATCCCACTGAAATCACCCACTAGTTGATAAGTTTATTATATTCGAAATTAGCATTTGAATGGATAGTGTTTGGGGAAGAATGAAAAAGAGTCGACATGTTTACAGAAACTCTGTTTTCTAAAGACGATAGATTAACAAGTGATTGTTGGTTTTGAATTAAAAAAAAACATTAATTATCTTTCATTGAAATACAATAAGACGAATTTTTCTTATTGATTTTCAATTGGATGCGGTTTAAATTTTTATTTTAATTAAGAAAAAGTCTGTCAATACGCAATATGCCGTAAATTTGATTTTTAAGTTTAGGAGTCGATTTTCGGAGAAAATATTTGAAACATATTTTTGATTCCTGAATCATTTTATTCATAAAATCATCTGAATTATGTTTCTACGGTCAATTTTGGGGAAATAAAATTCATTTTTACTTTTTCATATACGAAGCGTACAGGAAGTATTGCAATGGTTAAAAAAAATCGATTCAAGATTTTGATGAATTTCCACATTTCAGAACTTCTTGAATCTGAAAACCACATTTTTGAAGTTATGTCTGTCTTTATGTTTATGACCACGTAACTCAAAAATGCTTTTAATTATACAGATGGAATTGGATATATGAAATTACGATCAAATGTGTATAGTTCTACCAAATTTTAAACGAAATTTATTTTCATGAAGTCTACCTAATCGAGTACAAGTAAACTCAGTAATTACAAAACCCAGAAAGTTATATAGATAAAATTTTGTAACAGGCTTAGCGTTTAAATATAGATACTTATCAAATTTGGAACAAAAGCAGTCAAATGGTTGACCATCTGCTGGTCTGTCAGTTCACATTCTTATATACGCAATAATCTAAATCAATGATTTTCGTTATGTTATTTTGTGTATTACAGTTATGTTATTTTGTGTATTACAGTTACGTTATTTTGCTTATCACAATTGTAATTTTGTGTCAAATTTTGCAGTCAATCCTCCGGTAAAATAATTGTGCAACATATATATTCTGGCGATAGATTTATTAAAAACGCTAGATTCCCAAATATATATTAAATTCTATATTTCGATAATATTGTACGGAAACATCGAATGTACAGACCGCATGTATATGCCATGGTTTAAATCAATGAAATTTCTTATGTCATGTTGTGCCAAATTTTGCAGTCAATCGGCCAGTAAAATAATTGTGCAAAATATATATTTTCGCGATAGATTTATTAAAAACACTAGATTCCAAAATTCTATATTTCGGAAATATTATACGGATGCATCGAATGTACAGACCGCATGTATACGCCATGATTTGAATCAATGAAATTCGTTATGTCATTTTGTGTCAAATTTTGCTGTCAATCTGCCTGCAAAATAATGTACAAAATATATATTCTTGATATATATTTATTGAAAACGCTTGATTTCAAAGTTCTATATTTCGTAAATATTGTACGGAAGCATCGAATGTACTTCGCATGAGTGATTTAAATCAATGAAATTCGTTTTGTGTAAAATTTTGGTTTCAATCTACCAGCAAGAAAAAGAGAGTCCAAAATATATATTTTCCCGATAGAATTAGTAGAAACGCTAAATTCCAAAGTTCTATATTTCGGAAATATTGTACAGATGCATGGAATGTACAAATCACTCATGTGTATGAAAAAGTAATTCCAAGACAAAGCAAGCATGATAAATGAATTTTGATATTTGTCTTGCTATCTGTAAATTTCTGCAGCAATAGGCAGAAGTCCAAAATATGAACTCGAATATATTCAGTATAAAAAGTGAAATACCAAATGATTATATTTTGTAAATATTCAAACGAATCAAAAGGAAACAAGAAATTTCAACACTTTAGAAATATTGTTTGCAGAACTGCTGGAGTTCCAGTGGGAGAGCTGACACTTTATTTCACCATAAAGAGTTTTCACTTGTTAGATCTTTATAAGGAAAATTATTTTTTTCATTGAGCGCTATTTTACTTATTATGTATAAAAAAGTCAATCATAATTTCGCAATTAATTCTGATGAGAGGTTCATATATAATAAATTCAGATACACTCCAGAGACCTGGCGGAAGATTGGAAAATTGCGTGCTCATCACTTCACCGAAACCCTTTACGCATGTGGAAAAGGTAGCAACTTCATATGGCTGAATTCAAAATGAGGACACTTTGTTTCAGAGTGGTCGTCGAGTGGCTTCAAAATGGAACATTAATCTAATCAATAAATTCTAGTATGTTAAATAAGACATTTTCTTTAGGAATATTAAATATATATAATATAAGTTATTTAATTTGTGCATAACTCTCTCTTATAGATATCAAATTTAAAGCTGGTGCCTACTTACAAGTATTTTTTTTAATTCTTAAGGAAATCCATTCAGATAGTTCGAATTTTTAATTTCGTCAGACATGGCAAAAGCATGAAACAAAAGGAAGAATCTATACTCCATAAAATAATGAAATGCGCCAAATTGGGAAGTGAAATAAGTATGATCAGTTGAATAATTGAATGAATAAATTTATACGAAATGTGTTTGAGATATTAAAATTAATGGAGAATATATCGATCTAAAAATATTATCGATTGATAGAGAATATATCGATCTAAAATGTTATCGATCTCGAGAATGATAACATTAACACTGTAATCACCGTACTCTCGGAAATGTGGCGTTTATTTTGTCGCATATACGAGATATACTCAGAGAAAATACTGTACTCGTCAGAAAATCTGACATAAAAATTTTGTCAAAAACACAACGTTTCAGATCACCTTGAGTCTGTAAAACATATTTATGGAATTATATAAATATTCTATTTTGTCTATGATTACTATAACTCAATAACTATTTGAACTAGAAGGATGGAATTTTGTTTCTCAAAAAAAAAAAATACCTACACAACAAATTTATGGATTTTATAAATTTTGGACTAAACCATAGAAAGTTTTTTTTTTTTCGAATTGTACTAATGCAAGCATCAACTACAAAACATAAGAAGCATAAAATTCGATGCACAATTTTAGTTTTTGGTACTCTGGTTCTCTACTGCATTTGGAACTGAATCCATGAATTTGGTGTCTATCTATAAGTCTGTACATTCCACGAATGTAAAAACGGTAACTGGAAAACGCAATAATTGAGAAAATTTATTATATCATCTTGAAACTAAAATTGGGCTCTTTGTCAAATTTTGGTTTCAATAAGTTATGCCTTCGAAAAACGCATTCGAATCTCTTCTCTATACCATGAAGTACAAAACGCTCATGTGCGTGATTTTGAAAATAAAACTGTAAGTACTCGTGACACTTTTTTATTTATGTCTCGAGGTCCACAAATTTTATGTGGGAGTGGGGGTGGGTAGTTTCTAAGTAAGAAAAAAAACGAAAATGTTTCGTGTAGATGAGCTTGAACATTCAGTCCAATTCCATGAATTTTCAATTTTTAGAAGATTTTAAAATATTATTTCGCAGTACTATTTTAAATGGTTGGTTGGTGGTGAAAATGAAAGCTTTAAAAATTATTTTTATGTCTACTGATTCTTTTAGTTAATTGTATACTTGATGAAATGTGTTTCATTCATTTCTTCGAAGAATTTGAATCTATACTATATAGCCATTCAAAAAAGTATAAAAATATTGGAAAGAAATAAAAAATAAATCCATAAAACGGCAGCTGGGTATTATTAATCTTCATTTTAAAGTTTTATTATGCAATTTTTTCATTAAAATATTTTACTAATTTATTATATTTATGAATTTTAAAATAGTTAAATGTATTTCATTTATTAATGTAATTTATTGCTTTATTCCAATAATATTATTACTACTTTAATTATTAATATAATTTGTTGCTTATCAATTACTTATAATTTATTTCTAAAAAAGTGCTGAACAAATCACAAGACCCATTTCCCTTAACTGGAATTATTGGATAAAAGGATCTCTATTGCCGCTAGAAGATATCCCATTTAGATGGACTATTATCTTAATTTCAATATCTCAGGCATGTTTGTCACAGATTAGCTAACGGAAGTTAGTTATTGGCAGAGTACATTAAATGAAAGAATTAAAATAAATGTGAATTGCAGAACAACTTTTGATTTTTTTGCAGTGGTGAAATCTCTATTTATAAATAAAGAAATAAAAAATATTAATTGCAGAACATTTTAGATGTAATTACATAATAATATTGGAAATTTTGTTTATTTGCAATGACAGCACCTCTATCTATAATGTTCACAAACATTCACATCAAAACTATTCGCTAAAACAGATATGGAACAAACAGTGATTTGATGATAATGGAAAATTTCATTCGCTGGAATGGCAACATCTTCATTTATAATGTTCGCTAACACTCACATCAGAACTAATCATTAAAACTGGATTGAAACAAATACCGATTTCATAAAGAAAAGATAATACAGAATGCAAATCCTTATCGAAATATTCATAATAATTTATTATCGAACATTTTTAAAGAAGTTATTAGCAATAATTTCCAATTAAGATCATGAAGTTAAAATATAACGAAACAACATCAATATTAATTTTTATAATTCGGTTTATTCACACACCAATAAATAAGTCACTTTAAAAAAATATAAAAAAACCACCTTGCAGAGTTGCTTGACGCCATTTTTTTTTAATTTGTGTTAATGACACAGATTATAGGAGAAATGGCATTTTAAAACTTAGTCCGGCATTACAGACGGCGATAGATGACTACATAATCTGATTTGTCAGTTTGAAATTATTTGTATTCCATCAAATGATTTATGCAAATTTATAACGTTCATTTGAATTTAGAGATTTAAATAAACAAATATTTCAAAGTTGTTGACAAAAAATGATTCGCTAAAATGTTTCTGGGGGAAAAAATGTTCTGGTGAAATGTTTCTTGAGTGCAAGTAAAAACATTGCTTTACGTTTTGTTAAAATTCATTTGATTCTTTTTTCCAAATAGTTGCATACAAATCTCGGCTATTCATTTTTCTAGACGATACTATCAAACATCCTTTCAAAAGATGCATTAATTTACATGCATCAGCTCTATTGAAGATCAAGATATCGAATAGCAAAACGAATTCCTTTTGATCAGGTTGTTTTAGCCTTTTGATTTTCAAATCCGCCTCCGTATATTTATTATGTTTTCATTGATTTTGCTTTCATCCACAATCGCGATATATCACAAGAAATAAAATACTAAAATTTATAATATATGCTATATTTTTTACGTCATTGCCGCAATGCGACGTGTAATACATTCTCTAAAACGAATCTTTCAGTCTTTTTATCTGTTTGAGGAAATGTATTTTTCCCATATAAATATAATTTTATAAACATTAAATTTAATTTTTGGACTTTATTATTATTCATATTTTTATAATCATATTTTTCAACAATTTATTTCGTGCAAAAAAAGAACTTGTAACAAAAAAAAAAGAACAAAAAAAGAAAGAACTTGTACGACCATGTTACGCATGCATGGGAAAAAAATTAGCTTTTATTAATGTGTTGCCATCACATAGATAAAAGCTGAAATTTAAAAAAAAAATGTTATTTGTTGCTTGAAATTAAATCAAGAAACGAGTAATATTCAGCACGTGTCTGTATGAAATGAAATAAATTAGAAATATGATATTTTATAAAAAATAAATGCATAAATTCTGTGATCTTTTACAATATCTGTATTATTAATTCAATAAATGAGCTTTATTGAAGGCAAACATGGTTTAATATGCATCCTTTTAATATAGGGCCCAACGGCTCATTTTTAAACCTTTAATAATAGAAATGTACCAATTAAAATGGTCTAAATGAAGTAAATAATTATATTTTATGTAACCTGAGTTAATAAGTGCTCTAATAAATTACAAATGTTTATCTTTTATCTAGTTCTTCAGCTCACAGAATTATATTTAACAAAATATTTTTGGGATGCTAACATTTTAAATAAAAAGTAGCACTCCAATCAAGTAAATCAGTCACTAAAACTGACCGAATTATGAAAATTTTAATACCACTGTTCAATAAATTTGGGCGATTTTAGTTCACTTCATCGATTGTCTCAAAGATCAGCTCGCAGGGTCTATCAAGACTGATTGACTTAAGATTATAAAAATGTTGATTGTTCGAAATTATTATATTCAAAACTTCATGAATCTATAAGATTTATCAGATGAGCGAAAATGATTACGGTAATAAATTATTTCAAAAACAGTGGAATCTCCTTGCAATACTATCAAGAAAAATTGTTATCCTCTTCCCCCCTCCCCCCCCCCTCCCGGATAAAATTGTGGACCATGAGCAATTTTTTATACATCAAATTACATACCGCGAAATTTCATTTTTTTTTCAAAATCCCCCTAGTGACAGATTTCTGTTTTCTAGTAAAGTAAAGGAAACAGAATATGCGTTTCGGACAACAATTTCTAACTGATAGAAATAAAAATTGACACATAATTACAATTTTAGTAACACAATTATATATCAAATTTCATATCTTTAAGTAGTTGCATGTTTGAATCATCATATTTATATTCAAGCAAAAACAAAGAACTTTGAGAGAATCAATTCCTTATCAGATTTGACACAAAATTTCTTATGCATCTATAAATGCTAAATCTATCTGTCAAATTTCATACAGCTGGTTCTTTATATTTTGCAGTTATTATGTTCATATGTATTCAGACAGTCAAAGAGGGGGGAAAATTGGACAAATAGTTTCTGAAAATGAACCTCAATCAAGGTTTGATATAAATCTGAAAATCTGATATAATGACCGCGTACGGAATTTCATTAGCTCAAAGAGTATTTGAGTTATTTTGTTCACAGACAGACATAATTTAAAAGTGAAACTTGGAGATCCGATATAATTTTTATTTCGAATTTTTTGACTGCTACAATGCTTTCTTTTTGTTACAAGGCTTCTTTATCTCAATTTCTGCTATTACTTCCAACAGACAGGAGTAATAAAAGGCAATACTTTAATTGATTTAATGGATATCTTCAGTGCGTACGAAATAATCCGTAAAAATATCATCTTACTGACATTCACCTTACCAAGGAAAAAAAAAGTAAGAAATTCTTTATAAAAGAAAAATACCGGATAAATCATTGAAGCTCGAATGAAATACTAAATAATATGTGTTCGTTCTCTTACTAAAGCCCTCTCGTAAGAACCTGGGTGCGGTTGCAAAAGTGTTTTTTCTTTAGTTCATTCACGACTTTCCTTGGATTTCGGCTGAAAATCCCCGAGTCTTAGCGCAAAGAAAAATATTTGCTTTTTGCGTTTTTCCGTGTGCGCAGCATATCTGAAAAACATGAATAGTGAAGTCTGAAAACACTGCTGGGTAAACAGTTTCGGACAGGAGAATTTTTGAATACAAATAATTTGAATATAATAAAAACGAGAGAGAAGTTTCTTTTTGTCTTAAAGGGAAAAAAAAGACTTAGTCATCGAATATTAATAGAATCTCGGGTGATTTGAAAAATGAAAGCTTTTTCTTTCGCTTGGTTTTTGAACTCGATTCGCATTTTGTAAGCAGACTTTTGAAATGTTGCCATTTTTGATGATGAGACATTTTTTGAAATATTAAGTTCATTCTAGCTCATTTTCTATTTCAAAAGATTTATTTTAGAATATTGTTTATAAGTAACTCTCAATAAATTAAAAACGTGAAATTTTTGGTATCATAAATTTTAAAGCAATTCATGGAAATAATATCTTATGTTGGGAAGATTTTCAAAAAAATTAATGCATAGACTAATTTAGTTATATTAACATATTGTTAACGAATAATTCGACAGAGAAGTTATTTCATGTCGCCTACTACCACATCATAATAAAGTGTGAAAGTTAAAAATATCAGTTAATACTGAATAATTAAAAACGTCTAGAGGTGAAACATAAATTAACTCATAAACTATCAACAATATGTTAACGTATTATCTTGAAGCAATTCGAATGATATTTGTGGAAAACATGCCGTTCTAATATGTTTCCTATAATTATGTTGGCCAGTTCAGATGACGAGGACGACATAAATTGTCATTGGCTTCTTCAAATTCCAAGCCACATTAATGGAAGTTCATCTTCGACGCCAAATTAAAATGCGTCCACATTCATAAGGTTTTACAAAAGAAATCACTTCCTTTACATTTGGGGTTGAGGATAAATTAAAGACGCTATCTCGCTTATGCATTGCAGCTTTGATTCCTCTAGCAGGTCTGATTTTATTGTTCTAAAACACAGCAGATAATAACAATGTTCTATAATAACATCTTTAATGTAGATCTTAATGAGGGGATTAAATTTCTTACGAACAAGAATAATACATGTGCAGTAAAAAAACCATATTTTCCCCTCAATTCATTTGAAATAAAGATAACTTTTCTGTTCTTCCATCTGCTTCCCTGTCTTGATTGACCATTTTAAAATTTTATTTAACCGGTATTAGGAAATAAACAGCACAATGACAGAAAACAAATGACTTTTTTCGAGAATAATAATTGTTATAAATTGGAAAAAATAATTCATGTTCCCAGTTGTTTTAACCTATAAAAAAAGCACCTATAAAGCATTTCAGGACATAAAGGCATTTTTCTATCAGCTAAATTTAAAATACTGTTTAAATTACTATTTTAAAAAATATATAGTTTACTATTCAGTGTAAATGAAACTTTAAAAATGCATTTGCCATTTCATTGCAGAGTTTATTAACCCTTTTGCCGTCCTCTCCTGTACCCGAAAATTTATATTTTTCTCTATTTTTTACCGCATTAGAACAAACAAAAATAAAAACTCAAACAAGTAAACATTTACAAAGCGTTTAAAAGTTTAAAAGCTTTAAAAGATTGAAGAAAGCTTGGCTACCCTTCGGAAATTTCATTTGAACGTGCTAGACGCGTTAAGGAAGACGTAGAAGTTAATGTAATTTCCATGTAATTTATGCATACAAATTTCTCAATTTCTTTTTATCAAATTGCAATGTTTATATATTTTTAAATTTATAATCTTATCTCATATAAGTTGGAAACTTCTTTTTTTTAAATCTTAATTCAATTATCACAATTAAATTTCCGACCAAGAAAGTTTCTTTAAACTCACTTAGCCTAATTATCCATTAATTAAAATTATCCAAATTATTAAGTTCTATGCAACATGATTGGTTTGCATATTAATCATAATTTTATAATTTTAAAAATAATATGCATGTAAAATAAATTGGTAATTTTAATGTTTAGAATTTCCTTACAGACACTTAAAATGGTTCGGTAAGTGCAAAATGCTTGCACATGCTTTATACATTTATGTATTAAATTGCAATTATCTACGGAATAATCAAATTTCCAACTTCTGATACTCATGATTAAGAATATTCGGAAACTTGCAATTATATCTTTAAATTCTTAATAGCATGTAGAAAACGTTTCTAAATTTCTATAACTATTTTGTTTATTTATTTAATAAAATTTTTATATCTAAAAAATAATAACTTTATCAAAATGATATAATTTAAATAAATGTTATATATTTTTCATCTTAACTAAACAATATGTTAAGTGAGAGTCTTTTAGACATTTACGTTACATATTCTTTAATCATGAGTTTTAAACTTAAACAAGTTCTTTATTTAAGTTAAAAAAAAAGAAACATCAACTTTCATTTATTTTATTGAAAGACACTGGCGTATTTTATTTAAAAAATGTTTTTGTAATCAGCGTAAAACATATTAAAATTGATTGATGTCTTTCCAAATATTTATTCCATAAAAATATTACGAATGATTTGCTGTAAATGATCACATATGTTGCTATAAATAACCACCAATGACTAATAGATGACAATCAATAAATAAAAAAAACGGATAAAAAATTTAACTAAACTTTCTATGATTCAAGATGTGGTTAAAAATATAAAGAAACAAATTATGAGATGGAAAACTATGAATCTTTAAAATTAATTTTCCGAGATATGTTCCTCCTTCAGAGTAAAACCAAAAAAGAAAGATGTCGTTTTAGTTTCGGATTTTAAATTACTTTTGACATGATCCAATCCCAGCTCCAATTGAAGTCAGGAGTTTTGACTGTCAGGACCATTTATCTTTCCGGAAACAATGAAATATCTTTCATTTTTTAAAACAAAGAATTATGGGACATTTTTTCGTGAAATAGAAAAACTGAATCTAAACTCAATCTTTTATAAGTGGAGACTAAAAAGAATAAAAAAAAAATCAGAAATATGATGCTTCATTTTTTTAAGAATTCCACAAAAGAAGTGTGATAAATTTTGTCTTTCACGCAGGGTATCAAATATATTTTTTTTCTATTTCAGTTCATTTTTTTTAAATCAAAGAATTATAGGTTTGTGAATTCGAAAAATTGAATCTAATCTCAGTATTTAAATATGTAGATAAAAATGAATAAAATTGGTGTTTCATGTTTGAGACCACATTTCAAATAGCTTACTCTCCATGAAAGAAATATGATATAATAAGTTTTTTTTTTGCAGAATATAAAGCAAATGCGTACATGAAATTTGCTGTTTTTCAATCGTATTCACATTTTTAAAATAAAAAAATAATAGAATATTTTTTTACCCATTTTAGTGGAATAGAAAAATTGAATCTAAAATTTGTCTTTTACGATCAACTTGTAAAAGAAGTATTATAATAATTTTTCCTAGCAGAATATCGGACAACTGAGTACACCATTTTTCATATTAATATGAATACTTATATCAAAGAATTTTAAATAAAGCAAAGATATTATATTTGAAATAAATAAAAAAGATAATTATTTTCATATAAAAAATCAAATGAAAAAAAATTTAAAAATCAATAATGTCAATCTTTTAGCAGTAAATGAGTGTATATATATGCATATATATATTAGAGATGGCATAAATATACCCTGAAAAATCTTTTTAATACAGGATCTAGCTTTATTTTAAGAACGAAGTATTTTCAAGCCAAAAATCTAATGTTTAGTTTAATCAAGGATTTAATTCATGCAAATGAAACAAAGTTCTTAGTTCCAATTTCTAACTTCAACTGTAACCTTATTTAGTATGTTTTACGGCATGTGGAAATTTTGAACATCTAGATGTTAATTTTTAATAATTAATTTATATACTGCATTATCATGATAATTCAATAATTTGAATATTGGAATCATAATGTTTCGTTAACTCCTATTTACTCTTTGTTTTTCTTTGAATATTGGTGTGTTTATAGACTGATATACATTTATATTATTACGTAGATTTCTTTATTTTGCATAAGAAACAGTATTTTAAAAGGGTATTAATATTTTGTTTATCATGTTTATGCATATTAAATGTTTTATAAATTGGATGCAATATTTTTTGTTATAAAATAATTATGTAATCAGCTATTTTCTAGCTATTTTCAGCCACTCTTTTATAAAAATCACAATTTTAGCAAACCATATTTTATAAAAAAAAATTTTAATTATTTTTTTAAAAATCCAGTATCACTATAAAAATTTCCAAAGACATTTCATTTTAGATCTGAAATATACATTTTTGTCAAATTCCAAACATTCTTTCATGCTTATGTTAAGTGCGTATACATTCTCATTAATGTAACTTATTTTACATTGCAGAGAGATGTTCCTAAATTAAATATTTGTTCGCTATCCAACGATAAATTCTTCTAAGATGATAATTGCTTTATATGAAATAAAGTTTGCAACTTAAGTTAAGTAAGGTTAAAATAAAGTTTAAAATCAAATTTTTAAATAAATAAAGTTTAAAGTTAAAGTTTTAAAGAAATAAATTTTTAAGTTAAAGTTTTAGAGAAATAAAGTTAAAAGTTTGATATCATTTTAATTATTAAATACAATTTGAAATCTTAAAATAAATTTCACTGAAATTCGTTTTAACGAGTTCCAGTGGATCGAATATTTTGCACTAGGATGCTGAGAGACTTCTACAATACTGATAAAGTGCGGAAAAAATGATCTAAAAGGAACAAAATACACTCATAAAACTCGAAATTTGAACAGCTATTTCCCTTATACAATATATTTTATTTCTATGAGAATATTGGATAAATTTCTTTTATTCTGATTATTTATTCAATATTTTTCTGGAGCTTTCCCAAGACAGTTTCTTTTTGTTTCTTAGAACAATGCCGAAGACAAAAGCTTTAATAAGGAACTACATCAGAAGTATTTGAAAACAAAACTGTCCTGAATTTATTCCTCGTTATTTTCAGAAAACTGTTCTGTCGTTTGAATTAACTAAACATTCTCCTCTATTTTATTAATGATGATAGACGAAGATTCGAATATATTTAGATTTTTTATTTTCGAAATATTTGCATATAAATTAGAAACGGATTTTTAAAGTTAAGAAAAAAATATTACAAATGTATTTGAATAACTGAATAATAATAAAAAAAAAAGATAATGCAAGAAAATTTTTGCATTCTCTTTTAAACTATTGAAAAGAGTATCGTTTTTCTATCACATAATCAACATAAAAAGTAATTCCTGCATTTACTAATTCAGACAAATAACAAAATAAAATTTTTCTGTGCTTACATATAATTGAACACAAAGTAATATAATGCAGATTTCTGAAATATTAAAAGATAAAGAACATTAGTAATTTTGAGCAAATTATATAGCAAACGTTTAAACTTTTTTCATGTTAACAGTGTTTAAATGTTCATGAATACGCAAATTGATAATTTATACATATAAAATAGCAATTTATTTAGATAAAAAATTACTTTTATTAATTTTCATCACATACATATATTCTTTTCATTTTTTTATGCTTTTCTAAATCCTATTTTTCGCCATATTTGTTTTTCCATCTATTCACTTTTTTTTTCTATTAAATAATATAGAAGACCACGCTATGTTTAAAAAATAATTCAAACATTTTCCTGAAATTTCAAAATAATTCAGCTATTAGTTTTAGCTTACCTTGAGAAATGTTCTGCCAACGCATATTCCGTAACAGCAAACATCTCAGATCAGAATAAAAAAGAAAATCACAGTGGCACATATAGAGAAAACGCGTAACTACACCGAATTTTATAAATAGTCACATTTTAAACTCTACACCAAAAACTAATCCATTGAAGTCTTCTTACGCAAAAATCCACAAATCCATAGGATATCCATGTCGAAAAAATATCACTTATTAATCCCGGTAATCCAGCATATTTTTTGAAGTTTTTCCATAATATCGAAAAACCCCGCTAATACAGCACGCAGCCGCCCCGGTGTAAAATAATCCATTGAGATAATTCCAATCCTGTGTCCCGTTTTACGTTTTAGCGCTCTTTTTTTAATCTAGAGGGATCCGTCAGGGAACAGGATTCTCAACGGAGAATTAGCGGCGATTACCGGCGCGCATTTGCGGTGCTTCTTCACAGCTAGCCCTGACTGCGGGAAAAGTAACACGTGATTTCGGTCCCTGAGTTTTCTAGGTTTTCGCCAGTCATCGAAAAGTTTACAGCGCCGCACAGCGACAAGTTCGGAGACGGGCTCGCGTCAAAAATATGACAGCAACAGATTTTGCTTTGCACAAACAGGAATTTGGATATGCCATCAAAGCGTTAGGAAGAAATGTCATATGGATTGTGTCGCACATAAATTTGCGATAGTAAAGAAACTGAAAGGTCACTCAATTTGTGCACACTTTTCAAACTAAATCAGATTCTTTTTTCCCCCCGCTTCTTAAACTGATCCAGAATTTGCCCAGTTCGCTCCATTGAAAAAGAGAGCCTTTATAAAGGCATTCATTTTATTTCAGCCATATTATTGCATGCATTCAAAAATTCTTATAAATTTTAGTCATTTTACAGTCGTTTCATCAGTAGGGTGGTCTTGTAGATTATAGTACTTTTTGAAAGTCACTGACTAAATGATGCAGCATTCGCTTTATTAAAAACAAGACTTTTTTTTAAGAAACATTTATTTCACTTCAACGACATTTTATTTTGCATGCATTGAAAATTTATAATAAATTTAAGCATTTTAAAGTCACATTTTACCCAATAGACGGTCTCATGGTATTGCAGATTAAAGTGCAACGCAGTTAAAAAGTCATGCTTTGTATGACGGAATTTTCGCTCTATTGTAAAGAAGAGCCTTCTTTTAAAACATGTATTTTATTTCAACAATCTTTAATTTTGCATACATTTAATATTTAAAATAAATTAAAACATTCAAAAGTCACGTTGTATCAAATGGTTTCATGGTTTTGTAGACTATAGCTCCTTGCGGTGAAAAGTAAAGTTTTGTATGACGGAACTTTCGCTCTATTGCAAAGCAAAGCTTTTTTTAAAGATACATTTACTTTATTTCAATAACGTTCAATTTTCCATGTATTGAAAATTTATATTAAATTTAAAAATTCTAAAGGCATATTGTATCAAATGGTTTCATGGTACTGTAGACTTTAGCTCAACGTGGTTAAAAAGACACATTTTGTATGATGCAATGAAATTTCGTTCCATTGAAAAGGCGAGCTTTGCAAGATAGATTTAGTTTACTTCATCCACATTTAAATTTGCCTCCACATTTAAATTGAAAATCTCGAATAAATTTAAATATTCTGTAGTCATATTTTATCAAAAGGAGGATATTTCATGGTAAGTAGGCTATATTACAAAGCAGTTAAAAATTCGCGCTTTATATGATGCAACTTTAGCTCTATTAAAAAGGAAAGCCTTTCAAAAGGATGTATTTTATTTCAATAACATTAAATTTTGCATGCGTTGTAAAAATGTCTTTTATACTTAAAATTTCTATAATTAAATTATATCAAATAGGTGAATTTATGTTGAATTAAACTATAGTTAAAAAGTCATGTTTTTCATGAATGCGCATTTAAGTAAAATTCTATTATAAGGCAAATCTATTTACATTAGACTCCTTTGGAGGAATTCGATTGTAAAATCTTCCCAGTGCATAAACTGTCGACAATGGTCAATGCCATGAATATTATGAGTACTCAAAGTTGCTGTTTATTTATTTTTGGTTTCTCGCACTTTGTATGCTTTGTTCGTGTTGTAAATGAAATGATGTGTGCATTTTCAACGCCTGTTTCTCGACATATTATAACAAAAATTTGCCACAGAACTACAAAGCAGCAACAAGTTTTATTTATTTAATTGATTACATTTTCCAGTTACCTTATTTAATTGCAAACGAATGTTCTTATCAATAGACAATCAAATCCGGGATATATTTTATTTAAACTTTGATACAAATTTACATATTAAATGCTTAAGTTGAGTCTCAAAGCTTATTTACTTAACCTTTTGCTCTTCTTAGTTCTCGAGTTTCAGTTACACATGATTAGATTAAAAAGCCGCTTGTCTTAAAGTAATAACAACCTTTTAAACCAGAAATATCATTAATGCAGTTAAATATAGACATTTACCGATATTAAATCCAAAATAATGATAATTTTAGAAATATTTCGAACACTAACCAAACGACTTAGATAATGCTGCCAGTCACTGAGAATATCATTTGACAGATATAAATCTTTTATAGTAAAATATATAACTACTATATATAAAAGGGGAGAGAGAGAGAGCAAAATTTGATGCACTATTCATCATTTGATCAATAGTGTATCAAATTTTGCGCTCGCTCTTTCTTACATTTTCATTCTTCGGTGGCTGATTTCAATTTCAAATGCGATTGCAAATTTTCAGCACAGGGCGATCTTCATCAGAAATATTTGCATTTCTTGAGACAAACAGCTCGTCTTGCAAATTTCAATTCAATTACATGTCTGTCTGCGGAAAAATTCCAGACTCAAAATCAGCAGTGAACTGAGAATTTGTATCAAGTTTGTAAATAAACAACTAAAGAATATAGACAAACTCGAAAATGTTAGTAAAAAATGTAGTTTATGACGACAACGCTATTAATTTTGCTGTTTTTATAGTTCAATATTTTTGCAGAATTGTTTTTAGTTAGTTATTTGATAATTACAAATATTTTTATTCTCTTTAATTATTTTTATTAGTTAGGTATTTAATAGTTTATTTTTGTTCTCGTTAGTTATTTTATAGTAATTTTTTGTTCTCCTTAGTTATTTTACTGTAATTTTTATTCTCGTTAGTTATTTATACACTATTTTCATTCTTTTAGTTATTTATGACAATAAAAAACATTGTAGCTTATGAGTACATGACAGTTAATTTTTCTATCTTTATAGCCATTATCTTTGTAGTATAGTTTTTAGTTATTTATTTGATATGTATGCTTATTTTTAATCTCGTTATTTATTTTTAGTTTCTTAGTTATTTTGTAGTAATTTTACTATCGTTAGTTACTTTTAGCCAGTTAGTTATTTACAGCTGTTTTTATTCTAGTTAGTATTTTTTATTAGTTAGTTATTTAATAGTTATTTTTACTCTGGTTAGTTACTTTTATTATATTTATAGTTGCTGGTTATTTATTAATTATATTTTTTTACTTTCAGTGTCATGTATCCAATTATAGATTCGAAACAAAAAGACACGAGAATATGTTAAATTCTTTCATCAAAAATCTGAGGTATTTTTAAAAAAGCCTTTTTTATTGATTCTATGTTATTTTTTCAAATGTTTGTGATTACAAAAGTATTATAAACAATCAATAAAAACTATTTTTTTTCTGTCATGAAGACGTAATTAGGCAATTAGAAATCGGTTACTATCTTACGAATTTCAAATTCAAAATTACTTAAGTAGATACAGTTAGGTCAACAATTAAACCAATTGGAATTCCTTCCGAAATAGAATACTTTTAAAAAACAATATTGAATACTAAATGAATAGTGATTCTTTAATCATAGAATTCTTTTGTTGTAATGGATTTCAAAAAGTTAAATTTCAAAATTTTATTTGGGATTTGGGAAGTTTCTATAAGCTATATTCTTAAGTACTTGTAATTATAACATTTTTTTTTTTTTAATTTTTCATTTATGAAGAAGACAAAAAGTATTGCAGCTGTAAAAATACAATTGTCGATTTTGAAATTTTAGACTCGAATCTCTATATTTTAATCACTCTGAGTCCAAAAATCACAATTTGAACTATGTCTACCTGACTATGATTAGGATAACTCAAAAATGCTTTGAACAAGATGAATGAAAACTGGAATGTTATCTTTTCACAAAATATCATCTGGCTCTACGAAAATTCTAGATGGCTAAATTTTGATATACCGGTATAAATAAAATAGTCCCAAAATTCAGTTCCGTGTCAAGTTTTGAACCCAATCTATCAACAACTTGATCATCTGGTGGTCTGTACATTCGTATGCATACCCACCTCTCTCAAAGAAAAATTCTAGATGGCTAAATTTTGATATACCGGTATAAATAAAATGGTCCCAAAATTCAGTTCCGTGTCAAGTTTTGAACCCAATCTATCAACGACTTGATCATCTGGTGGTCTGTACATTCGTATGCATACCCACCTCTCTCAAAGAAAAATTCTAGATGGCTAAATTTTGATATACCGGTATAAATAAAATAGTCCCAAAATTCAGTTCCGTGTCAAGTTTTGAACCCAATCTATCAACGACTTGATCATCTGGTGGTCTGTACATTCGTATGCATACCCACCTCTCTCAAAGAAAAATTCTAGATGGCTAAATTTTGATATACCGGTATAAATAAAATAGTTCCAAAATTCAGTTCCGTGTCAAGTTTTGAACCCAATCTATCAACGACTAGATCATCTGGTGGTCTGTACATTCGTATGCATACCCACCTCTCTCAGAGAAAAATTCTAGATGGCTAAATTTTGATATACAGGTATAAATAAAATAGTTCCAAAATTCAGTTCCGTGTCAAGTTTTGAACCCAATCTATCAACGACTTGATCATCTGGTGGTCTGTACATTCGTATGCATACCCACCTCCCTCAAAGAAAAAAAATCAGAATAAAAATGCGATAGTTGAAAAACACTATTATTTAATTAAATGAAATTTAGCATAGGATCTTGTTACAAAAAATGCATTTCAATATCGAATTTTGATTTCAGTTTATCGAGAACCGAACCTTCAAAGTGCATACTCAGTTTACTTCTCTGTACTACAAAACTCAAAACTCTTATTTGCGGCACCCTGAAAATAAAAATCCAAGTACTTGTGAATAGTACGGCCTTCGCCGAAGCCCATAGTTTATATTTGTTCGCTCGTGAGAAAACATCATTATTAATGAATATGCTAGAAACTTTTGGGGAAGACCTGTCGTGCTTATTTTCATAGTTATATCTTTAAATATAAGTTCTATTATAAATATGCTTTTTAAGAGCATTGCGAAACTATAAATTTTAACTTTTATAAAGGTATTGAATATTTTCGTACTGTTTTTGTTTATATGTAAAAACTGTTAATAATATATTAACTGTAATTAATAGAAATGTACAGCATAAAATCTTTTATTAACATTACTAATAAAGAAATTGTTAATATTACTAATATGAATATTAAGAGTAATATTTTTCATTTTTACAAAAAGTAAAGTATTTTGTATTTAAGCATTAAGATCTTTATTAAATATAAATAATTGGGAATTTATTTAAATTATTTATTCATATTCTTTCTTAATAAGACAAAGATATTTTTAAAAAGTCGTTGCCTAAATAATTTTATAAAAGTACGAGGGAAATAAATTATTCATAACTTCATTGTTT
Organism: Argiope bruennichi; assembly: GCF_947563725.1. NCBI lineage: Eukaryota > Metazoa > Arthropoda > Arachnida > Araneae > Araneidae > Argiope > Argiope bruennichi. The sequence continues at coordinate 25,203,773 of NC_079156.1, read as the reverse complement.
AATGAGAAATTTAAATATGCCAAAACATGCTGCTCATAATTATAAAATAAATGTGTGTGTGTTTTTTTTCTATTACAGTCTCTTTAGCAGAAATGTGCAAATTGAATTAAAACTTTATTGTATGTCAATAACTTAACACATGGAGTTGTCATAAAATAAATGAAATATATATATTATATATATAACGGCGTAGGGATCGAATGAAATACTTTGGATAATTTTTGCTTCGTTTTCAGCTTTAATCCCTGTATAATTACATTTTTTTTAATTAAGAGGATCTTATTTCTCTATAATAACTATATATGTTTGTATTTAAACAGTTTTAAAGCAATTTGAGAATTTTCAATCATGTTTTAAACACCAAATTAGATTGTATCTGAATTTGTTCAGAAAATACTATTAAAAAATTGCTTTAAATTTTGACATCTAAAAAGAACCAGCGGAAGAATTCTCTACGACATTTACCTATAACCTATATAGATATTTACCTATACTATATGAGTACTTAGAATTTTATTTTCAGAGTTTTGCATTTCGTAATTGCGAGTTTTCTACTCCGTAGTGCAGCAAAACATGCCGGGTGGCTTCAGAAGCTTTTTTTATTAATTGATTGAAAGTAAAATTTGGCATAGAACTAGAATTTTTGTTACAAGATGACAAATTTGTTACAACTGTCCTTTCTCGAAGTCGTTTCTTTTTATTTATTCCTTATTATTATCCTGTTTATATGTTTGGGAATTCAAAAGCCGACAGAACAATGTAACTGTTCTCAGATTTAGTTCATAATTAGGTATGTTGTATTCATTTGGTTACAGAAAGAGAGACATAATAGACAGACGAAAGAATTCCGTTGAAAATTTGAAAGACATTTTCGAATTTGGCGCATTTCTCCCACTTTGGGCAATTTTAAGTTGTCGCGTTCACAAACAGACAGACATTATTTCAAAATTACAGGGTTTTTTTTTTTGAGAATTAGGGAAGATTGAAATATAAATATTCATTAATAACTTTAATTTTTTGGAGATTGCAATAATTTATTTTTTGTCAGCAAGAAAGTAAAAATAAAACGCTTACATGACAACTACATATTAACCATACACCAATTATCTGCGAAGTATTCAAAGCATTATTTCCTTTTTATTTACAATAATTTAGATTTAAATTCGGTTGCCGACGTTGAGTAACTACATATGCTTCAAATGCTATAGTCAATAAAATTTGCATGTTTTGGAATAAACAAGTCGTCTGCCAATTCGAATGGTAACTCACTTTTTTTGTTTCGAAATCTACGAATAATAGAATTCTCTAGAAACTGAATTCTAAAACTAGTTGAATTTGATTATTTACATAGATTTTGCAAATAAACAACACAATACACAGAGCATCACAATGGGATGGAAGTCATTTATTGGTTTTGGCTGTTATGTAGATTTTTAATTTTAAAAGATAAAAGAGAAGTAAAAGTTGTTTTTCCAACGAAGCAATTCGATAATTTTAGAAAACATCTTTTTTTACATATTTACTCTCCTTTATTTTTCAGACAATATTGCAAAACTCAAAAACTAAATTGTACCTTCATAAATGCATTTTCATTATGCTTGTTATCACTGTACTCGCTTTTCAAAGCGTTTATTATGTTTCTAAAATATTACATTGTGATTGCCTGCATTAATTCAGATAGATGGAAATTATTCGTCTCTAAATAATAGAATTTCTATTTGTGTCTAGAAGTGCTTCATAAGTTTATTGTTAATCAAGAAATAATGCAATTATCGTAACAATTATTTCATCCTCCCTATATATTCTGAAATTTTCTTTCATTCCACATCGTTTGCTGGATTAGCCGCCTTTGGTGACCAGTTGGCTCGCAGGATTAGTGGTTGCTAAAAGTTTCAATTAAATATTTATTTTAAACTTGATATGAATGATTTCCGAAGCAAAATATTTTTAAGCTGCAAATTTTTTTAGATGTATAAATTATATTGTTTCAGATGTCTTTTATTCTTCTCTTCATTGTGCAATGTATTTCCCTAATTTTCTGTCAAAAATTTTCTGCATCCTGTTATATTACAGAAATGATCTTAAAAAAGGAATGTACTTTAAACATTTTTCACTGTTGCTTTTTCCAAAAGTCAAATTTTAGTTGTAAATAATTAATTACAACTAAAGTTGCAAATTTTGTAATTACTAAACGGTTATTTAATATTATTAAATTAAAACGATTATTTCATATTTGCACGTAATTTAATTCATCAATTATAACAAAGCTTGAAATTTTTCATTAAAAACATGCCTTATACTCAAAAATAAAAAATAAAAAAATTAGGTCAATCTTTTTCCTCAACAACAGAAAAGGAACCAGAATGAAATGCTGGGAACAACATTGGAAAAAAATTGACTTTCATTACAACAATGAAATATTTTGTTAAAAATTGCATTAATTTTTTTAAAAAATTGATTTAAAATAAGAACAGTTAAACTGCAAAAATTGGGTAATATTATTAAACAGGTAATTTTTTGAATTAAAAAAAAATGTTAAAAAAAAATTTATGCTGTTTTATTTTCGGAAGTAACGATAAAGATACCCGAAATTATCTCAATTTTTAATGAATTAAATTAAAAAAAAATATTTAAAAAAATTATTTCTTATAGCTTATTTTTCCCTTCCAAATTATAATTTGTCAAATTTAGTAACTACAGTTAATTTTTGTCCCTATGTGAATGAATGTTGAAAAATAATGCGAAATGATGAAGAAAAAGCAATTTAGTTTTGTAAAAAAATGACAAGAATCTTGACGGAATACCAACTCAAATCGTATTAATGAGCTATTGTATTATTTATGAAAAAAGCGTTTCAATTAAATTTGCTATTAAAGTGGAAGTCTCAAGTGGAAGCAATGTAGCATATCAAATGCAAAAATAATCATCTTCTAATCAAAACATGTTTTTCCCCGACTTGAATTTATAGATACATTTCAATGCATTTTACTTGTTGTCAATAAGAGGGATGAAGTTTATTAAAGAATTAATTATACAACTTCTCTTTATATCTGGAAGTGCAGAATACCATAAACATCTTTGCTTGATTCATGAAACAAGACATTTGCAATAACAATCATTCCTTCTTTTCCATCTATACTTCTATTCTTTTATTTATTCCAAATGAACACTCATTATTTCTGCTGGATAAGTCTCTTTGCAATGAATTCAGTTAATGATATTCGAAGTTAATGAGAAATATATTGAACTGTCATATTTCATTCTAGTAAATAAAAAATAAATGATCGAAATCAATTTCCAAACAATAAATATGCAAATAACAAGCTTTGATTTTGAATATCAATAAAAAAACTTCCATTTTGGATATCAATAATATAAAATAAAATAACACACACACACACACACACACACACACACACACACACACACACACACACACACACACACACACACACACACACACACACACACACACACACACATATATATATATCTTCGTATTTGCTTAGAATCTTACTCAGTCCAAGCAACCTCTTACTACACGATGCTATAAATATCTTTCAATGGCAGGAAGTAGATTGTTTGTAGGACCATATGGCAAGAATTCGAGCTAACGAACTTCGAATGTCAAGCGTCGAAAATTAATTCCAGATTTTCAGACAGATTTCTCAGAATCTGTTGTTTTTTACAACCATTAAAGTAAGTCCAGAACATTCATAGCATGCTATTCTTTAATGCAAACGTGTGCTACATGACAATAAACATATTGTTACTTATAATCAAGTAAATAACAATTTTTTGCGTATAATTCTTCGAAGTAATGTATTGAACAATTGAGACAGCAACAACTGCCACTTTTTCTACCATTATTGGCTCCCTCATATAGTTACACATTGGATCAAAATTAATTAAATCAATCGTGCTCTAAACCGCGTAGCAGATACACTTGTCTCTGTAATTGGCCAAACATTTGATTTGAATGTTTGATCAACTCTTGGAATCAAAGTTCTAAGAATGGCGTAACGCTTGCATTTGCATAAAACATTTTGGCAAATAATATTTTTTCACCCTAAACACCAAATGATGAAGGAAGAAGAAAAAGCTTTCACCACCTCGATACAAATTCGAACTGACATTATTACGACTGTAATTTCTTCTTTAGGTACATTAACATTCAAACTTCAAATGATGGAACAAGTTTAATTAGATCAAATGCTGAATCAATTTAATTAGATTCACAATGTCGTGTAGCATAGATTCTTGTCTCTGTAACTAACTATCATTTGACTCAACCTTTGGGCTAAGATTCGATGCATCACGTAGCACTTACTTTAATTTAAAACTTCCGAATAAATAAAATTTCCTACTTAAACACCAAATGATGAAGAAAAAGATTTTACCATTTGGATATAAATTCAAACTGACTTTATTTGCAATTGCAATTTTTCTTCCACCGTCGATTAATCCAGGTTCACTCAAACAATTCAATTCTCTATAACTGAGTATTATTTTATTCAATGTTTGAGCCGAGATATTTGATGCATCGCTTACTTTTCCTTAAGACATTCTAATAAATAATATTTCCTACCTAAACACAAAACGACGAGGAAACGCTTTTTTTTTGGCACTAATTCGAATTGATATTACTTGCAACTGAAATTTTTCCCCACCATCAATTGATCCAGGTCCACTCAAACGATTCAAACATTGGAACAAGGTTTAACAGATCAAACATTTATAATACCGTGTAGCATAAATAATTGATTCTGTAGATGAGTATCATTTCATTCAAACGCTTGATTCAATGTTTATATCAAGGTTCAATGCATACAATAGCCAGTGGTGACTTGTCTATTCATATATGAGCAGCGTTGAAAAAATATTTTCTAGGTGGTTCTTAAAACACTTGATTAATTAAAAGACTTTAAAAAGACTTAATTAAGCTTCATTAATTCTTTTTAAAAACTTTTCTTCCTTCAAATTGCCCAAAACTTTGAATAATAATTAGCTAAATTTAAAAATTAACAACTCGCAATTTTTTTTTTCTTCTGATAAATGACTTCTTATAAAAGAAAAGAAATGTGCATTAAAATAGACGAGTTTCCAAGAGGGAAACTTAAAAATAAACTGAAGGTTTGAAAACCAAACAGAAGGTATTGAGAAATTCGTTGAAAAATAAACGAAGAGGACAAACACTTTGCATGATAAGGAAGAAAAAGAGTACTACACACTTGACCAAGCTTGGTTTGCAAACAAAGCTGTCCAGTACCCTTTAAATTCAATGGCTGAAATCTTTAATTTAGCCCCTTTTATAACGGCATTGCTATTTTGTAGTGTGTGTATTTTGATATCTTTTAACACTTCTCTCAGAACAACCTCATTTTGGATCTCTCCAATTGCTACTTATTAATTTACTCCAACCTATTTATTATTTTTTTGTCTTATTTCTTTGTTATTACTTTTTCTATTTTCCTTATTCTTGAAATTCTCGACCAGAAAAAATTACCAGAAAATCTTTGAAAATAAAAAAAAGGAGAACAAACGTTTGATTCAGTTTCAAAGGATGTTCTCCAATGCTAATAGACGAGCCTCCTCTGCCGGTTTTAAAGAAACGGAGATTCAGAAATCATCAACATTTAACAACGGTTTCAAATAACCTTCTTACCCAAATAAATCAGATAACCTAACTGAGATAAAGTAAACACAAAAATATTTTAAATCTGATAAATACTTGAAAGACACATTTATTTCTCAGAAAAATGGAGGACGAGATAAAAAAAAAGCTTGAATTTAAATAACGTGATCACTAATTAATTAAAATAAAAGTTATCGCTAAATTTGGAGCCATTTTGGATTTCCGCTCACTAAAATGTGTCTCAGCTCCATCATTAAGCAAAAATTGAGAACCGACAAATGGCGATTCCGGTTCTAGTATTAAAGAGATAATTGAAAGCCAAAACCAGTGAAGTAATAGCTGCTGATAACAAATTACCCAATTACCAAAAGCTATCAATTTCCCGACAGAAATTGTTAAAAGATAAGAACAAAACGGAGGGAAATGCCGGCATCTAAGCCATTAAGGAAAATAAGGCTGAGATCGCTAATGAATACTTCTTTAAATCAGTTCGCATATAAGATACAAGATTTAAAAAATGTTTGTTTATATGTATTAGAGTATTCAAGCAAAAAAATGTACTTAATGTAGTTGAATTATTTTAAATGTATTTATACTCCAATATTACACATGAGTTGCAACACTTTTAATTGCAGTAATTCAGACATTTATGAAATTCTTTTTGGTAGCATTATTTGAAACATTTGTATAACAATTTATATTCAGAGTGTTCCAAAACAAAACACTTATTTCCTTAAATATTACATCTAGGTCATATTTTCCAATTAAACTGTTTAGTTAAATAGGGTATTAAGATAACCAGAGTAATGCCAGAGATTATATTTCTTCTAAATTTCCTTCAAATAAACTTTCTTATATGAGAAGTTTATATATAAGCATTTAATATATATATATATATATATATATATATATATATATATATATATAAGCATTTAAAATTTTGGAAGCAGGTGGCAATTTCAAATACATAACAGATATATTTTGTATTTTTAAATTCGCTTTAATCCATCCCAGGAAGGCATAATATATTTACAAGAAGGCGCGTACAAAACACGTCCTCTCACAGCAACAGATTAGTCAAGAAGTGGCGTAAAAAGAGAGAGAAACTTATCCCTGTCTTATATACTGTGATGTTTTAATAGGGATTTCCATGGCATGTCAATCAAAAAGCAAAGGAAAGCAAGATGGATATTTTAGAAGAATTTGTAAAGTCAGTGGTATTTTGTCCCTTTATGCAGAGCGTGTGAAAGTGTTGGCAATTTTATAAAGCTCCTCTTTAATTAATTAAGTAGAGAAAATGGAATTGGATCAGGAAATAAGAGAATGAAATTACTAAGGGCTAAATTAAGATAAAGATTTGGAAATTAATTTGGATTAAATTAAGATTTCAAAATATCCTTTACACACACACACACACACATACATACATATATATATTACGGGATGTCTCGAAAAAAATGGAACCAGAGTTCATTCCCTTAACTGCTGCAATTAGATATAAATTTATAAAATTTCTCTTAAATAAGCTTTTAATTATGCTTAATTATGCTTCAAAAATTAATATACATGTTCTTTTTAGAGTTTTAATTGTTTGATTTATTTTTTGTGGAGGCTGTTAACAAATAGTTAAAAATCATGCATTTTTATTCTGCCCGAACTGCGTGGTTGGCATGTAATATATAATGTTGTAAATGTTTCAGTAAATAAAATGTTTCTGTTACTTTCATCTATGCATGTGCAAAATTTCATGCTTCTGCCTACAGTATTTCAATAAATATATATTTATTCTTTTCTACTGACTAAGTAATATTTATTATTTAAATCTTTTGTAAAAATATGCACAATTATGCCGCCACTACTCAGTCATAAAATCGTGTTGGTTTTTCTATGGAGGCTGTTTATAAATAATTTAAAAAAATACATTAGTTTTACGTAAGTCTTTCTGTGAGTAAAATCTTTTTGTTATATTTCTATATGCATATACAAAATTCCATGCTCCTATCAACAATATTTCAATAAATAAATATACTTGTTCTTTTTTAGAACTGTATAACAATTGTTATTGTAAAATATTCGTTAAAAATACACAATTATGCTGCCGCTACTCAGTCATAAAAACAATGATGAGTATAGATTAAATAAGCAAAACTATAAAGAAAACGCAGTGTTAGAATCTTTTTTTAAAGCAATTATTACTATAAGAAGAAACAACAGAATAAATATTTCGGGGGGGGGGGAATATTTGTAAAAACATACTCAATTACATTGTTGTTACTTAGTAAAAAATAATAATGAAAGAATGAATAATGATTCGAATAATAAAAATTCAGTATTAATGTCTTTCTCAGCAATAAAAATTGAATATAAAAACATGAGAAATATTTGTAAAACATTTAACTATGTCCTTTCTTAAATTCTTTGATAACATTTTTTATTGTGTCCTTTCTTCTATTTCTTTCCTTTCATATAAACATTTTGATACTTTTTATAGCACAAGTTTAGTTTTAAAATTAATAAATATAAGCAATCGTCAATTAAATTATTATAATGAATAGAAATGTAAAGCATATTTCAATTTTATTTCAGTGATGAGTAAAATCCTAATTAAAAGGAAGTTTGAAACCTGCGAATCCTAATATGTAAATGCCACCCTCAAAATTATGAATGCCGATTAAGTTAGTAGTATTTAATCAGACTCAGATAATGAATTTCCGGTAAGGCTTTCCGAAAGGTCTGAGTGAAAGTATCATTAATAACGTCGAGATATTCCTTATGTATTTGAATGCTTAGTTTCAAATTCCTCTATTAATTATTGTATTGATTGCGATAGCATTAAAGTTAATACTAAAATATAATTCAGCTACGTGGAATACTTGGAGAAATGATTAAAGATAATTAAATTCAAGATGGCTAAATTCACTTTAGATCGTGTATCTTTAATTTAAAATTGAGGTGAAGTTAATTATGATGAATAATTGGTGATAAAAATTTTGCTCTTCTGTTTGGTATATTAATTTCATCAAAATTATATTACTTAATAAATTTAGAATATTATTTATTGTAAGGTTAGTTTTGACATCTTGTATCTTTCTGCTCGTTATGCTATGTGTCATTTAATTTTCTAAAATCTTATTTAACATTTTAAATTAATTAAAACTCTAAAATTTAAATTATAATTAATGCAAATCATTATATTTGAAATTATTTAAAATGGTGGACAAACTTTGAAAAATCTTCATCAGTTCATACTTCAGAAGACAAACCCTCACTACAAGAAATTTTTTTTTTATTAAAAGCATATTTTGAATGGAGATTTGTTCATCAAAACAAAGCAATCCATATTATTATGAATTCAGGGTTCTTTTGATTTGTTAGTCGATGAAGAAACAATCATTTAAAAATGTAAAATATTTATTCCAGAAAATTCCAGCAAATTCAGGACTTTGCATGAACCAACTATTACAATTACACACTTGAATACAGCCTGATTCAGTAGTAACTAATAGCAGAATAACAGACTTCAAAAAGTCTGAGACGATCAGATCAATAAATAACAGCACACTACAACAAAAATAGTCTACAAGTAGCAATCGGTAGTAACAACCACAGCACACAAAACGGCCAAATAGAATTCAGCCGTAGGAGGGAATCTACGTAGCTACACACTACACTCTCTCGAAAAGGCTGCAATTCCCCACTGTCTCCACGCTTTAGCTGTGTCCAACTGCCGACTGCTTACTCCACACACGACTCGATGCTGCTTCTATAATAAACACCAGGATACAGCACACAGCTCAATTCAGCAAATGTTTGACCTCCACGCAACACTTGCTCTTCGCTGGACTAATACAACAATTCGCTGTTGACACATTATGTGATTATAAATCTATCGGCGACTCTTTCCACGATTATCTTCAGCTTAGACTGCATGTCTTTTATAATTCCCGGAGTCGGGCAAAGAAGGCTCTGGAACAATTAGGCATATCTTGATTCCTATTGGCTCTATCGCCAAAATTCTGGAAGATTCCAGTATTATCTATTTTGCATCCAAATGGTCCAAATGTTTGATACGGCAATAACAGATCCGACATCTGATTAGTATCCAATAGAGCTTATCGTAAAACGGTCTTTCCAGTGATTTAACTAACAGCACTGGGAAGCAACATTACAGATTCGTAACAATATCTTCATATCTTCTTCATCGACAATAGATGAAACATACTTTGTATACTTATTATGCTAATTGATATATTGATCGTATAAAACAACCTTGTATACTTAGTATATTAGAAAGCAAAAATCTTGACTATGACAATTTCTGCACTATTCGCAGAAAAAGTTTATTAAAGTTGCGAATATAAATTAACTCTTAAATGCTTAGCAGTGTCGATCTGAATCGTGTGTTTAAAGCTTCAGATCTCTTTATGTAACAACATTTACATAGTTTTTTTTTTTTTTTTTTTTTTTTTTTTTTAATTTTACGAAGATTATTCTTTCCAATATTTATATTCTTGCATATACTGCTAAATTTATGCAAGAAAAATGGAGTTTTTTTTGTGATATAAAAATACATTACAATGTAAAATAGGTTGTACATAAGTTCACTAAACCTAGAAGCTCATCCCATTCTTTTCCATCTATGAATGTACGAAAAGAGGCGTTGGCTTATATTTTCAAACATATTGTATTGTCTACACAAACATAGTGTATAATTTTACTATGTAAGGATCTTGTAGCCAATGCAATGTTCCTTTATGTTTAAATGCTAAAAATAATTGTTTCACGAGTTTGCATGTTTTGTAATGTAATTAGAAGTATTATTTATATTTGAAATATTATATTATTGCACGCAGTAGATTTGTATTGTGATCACAGTAGAGTGATTATTAATGATGATGTAGAAATACATTGATATATATCATTGTTTCTGTTGTACGTAGAATCTTTGATAGTTTATTTCATCTGTGAGAATTGACCAACATATTGAAGAAATGTATCAATATGTTTGTTTTTTTGGAAAATTAATAAAAATTTTTACATGGGGCTTTTTTTGTATTTCTCTCACTAAACACACCAATTCACCAGTTTCTTTAAATGTTTTTAAAATAAAAATTAATGTACTCAATGGGTAAAATAACATTCTTCAACAAATATTAATAAAAAAGTAAAATGTATTGTTATTTTATGGTATTTTAACAAGCGGGATCGTTTTCATGTTCCTTCCAACTAATCTTTAATTTTACATGCATGGGAACATAATTTACACGAAGCTGACTCACTAAATCCACGTTAAGTAACAGTTAAGTGCAGTAGGTGCCAGACTTATCGCACCATGAAAGTGACAGTCGCAACATGCTACTTATGAGTCCACTAAATGAGACGTGTTTGACTGTCTGTGTCCGGGAAAAGGATGGCTTCATTTCCGCATGTATACGAAAATTGTTAGAATACATATGTGTGCTTTGGCTTATCTTGACTGCTTTGATTGAGTGGAATTGTTGGCAACAGACAATTGCCCTGCAAGAACATAATTGTCTGAGATGATATAACTTCACCGCTAATGTAAGAGTAGAGTAATGATATGTTTAAAACGGTTTCAGAAACAAAATAGTACAGATATATTTATTAATTGAATCTATTATTTTAGTCCTCATTTTAATATGCACTGAGATATGAATAACTCGAAATTAAGTGTAGGTAAAATTAATGAAAGTACCTAATACGGGATGAAATGTTGGATATAAATGTTAATTAATTAGGGGCAAGGACAATAAAAAAGTTGTTTGTAAAGAATGTATATAATAAAATAATACAATTTTGAAACACATTTATATAAAATGGTATATTTCTCTATTAATAAAGAAGAAGAATATGTGTGTGTGTGTGTTTTGGTGCTTTACAGGCCAAAACATTTGTCTTAGGTATAACAAACTTAGCACATATTTACTTTGAAGAAAAGATGCATAGTGGAGTGATTGTTCTTGGAATATTAATTGCAAATTTAGTTAATCCATAATTGAGATTTTGATGGCTTTCATAGATAATTTTTTGAGATTCTATAGAATTTTACAGTATCTTATAATTCAAAAATATATATTAAATGATATCAGTTTATTTGCAGCAAAGTTTTTCTAGATTTAATTTACTTTTAAACATGTTATTTAACGATATTTTTTATACAATAATATATATTTTTCTTGTAAATGAAACACACATAATTTTCATTGTTGCAGTTAATATTACATTTTGGTTGTTTTCTTTCATTGTTAACGATCATGGTACGAAAAGTCTCAGGCCAATTTCCCCATATTGAATGGGTTTTTGCTTAAAGAATGTTTTTAATAGCCGTTTTGATTACTGTGACAATTATAATTGACGTTTTACTTCAGAAATAAGCAACGATGGATTTGTTGTAAGTTGTAAGTAAGTTAAGTAATTCTTAAACATTTTGTATTATCATTATTTTAGTTGGCATTCTGTTCATTTATTGCACTCCATTCACTTTATAAAAAAAATTAAATTGAAGATATTTTTATTGAACACCGCATCGGATATTTAACATAACGTAGTTCAGAATTATAGATATGAAGGATATTCGCTAAGAAATTGTTCTTAACCTCTTGTTCAGAAACAAATTCTTTCAACAACATACATTGATGAAGAAACAGGAGAGTTTTTTTTTTTTCATTCATTCTAATTATTATAAGCTGAAATATCTCCCCGCATTTGGCCTGTGAAAAATTTTAATTTTTGTTTTCCTAAACAGCAATTAATTTAACTACCATTCTTTTAGTTATATTAAGTTACTGTAGTTCTTTATAGCAAAAGATATAATCAGAAAGAAAAGCAAAACCATTTTCAGGATGAATAATTAAAAGACAAATGAGTTCGAAGAGGGAACTTCACTGGCTATAATAACTTCAGATACTTTACAACACGAATTTTAAAATATAAGGTAAAATTATAATTACAGATCAAAAGTTCAAAAAAATTCTTTCTAAATTTAGATGTTTATACTTAAAACCTTAATATAGTACTTAATCACAGAGAAGGACATTACTTGTACTACATAACGCAAAAAGCGAAAACATCTACCCACAGCATCCGTATTCCCAATAATAAAAAACAGCTTAATCACCGAGAGGTGCAACTGCTGTGCTAGACAATGCGATGATCAGAAATGTCCGTTCATAGCATCCCTACTCCCAATAATAGAAAATAAATTAATCTCTGAGAAATGCAACTGCTGTACTAGACAAGGCAAAGAGCAGAAATGCCATTTCACAGCACTCTTAGTGACATTAATTACTTGCGATATACTTTGCTGTACTAACAATGCAAAAAGCAAAAATGTCTGCTCACAGCATCCATACTCCCAAAAATAGAAACCAAGAAATCATTGAGAGGTGCAACTGCTGTACTAGACAAGGCGAAGAGCAGAAATGTCATTTCACAGCACCCTCAACTCCATTAACGACTTGGGATGGATTTTGTTGTACTAGGCAACGCAAAAAGCAAAAATGTCTGCTCAGAGCATACGTACTGTCAATAATAGAAAGCAAATTAATCACTGAAAAGTTCAGCTGCTGCACAAGGTAACGAGAAAAGAAGAAATGCATGTTTACAACACCCTTACACTTATTAACCACTTGTAGTGGCTTCTGATATAGCAGGCAATATGAAAAACAAAAATGTCTGTTCAAAAAATCCATTTTACCAAAAATAGAAAGCAACTTAATCACCGAGAGGTCTAAAAGCTGCACCAGACAATAAAAAGATCAGGAATGCCTGTTCAAAGCACCCTTAACACCACAAGTAACACCACCAGTATTAACCACTTTCGATGGATTTTGATGTAATAGGCAACACAAAAATCAAAAGTGTCTGCTCACAGCATCCATATTCCCAATAACAGAAAACAACTTAATCATTGAGATATGCAGCTGTTGTGCTAGACAAGGCAAAGATCTGTGGATATGTGTTCACAACATTTTCATTAAACACTTGAGGTGAAAAGACGTGCCACGCACATCGCAGTGCTTTTGTCACAGAATCACCAAAGATGTCTATGAGATGTTGATAGATAGTTTGCCGATGCACAGTCCTAGGTAGAAAATTAATTCATTTAGAATATATAAATCTGTTTACCGATTTCTATTAAGCATCGGATAATTTGTGTAGAGCCTTGAGAGCTACAGTGGACCGTTTTGGCATAGCACCTGGTAATTGTTTACCATCTCAAGTGATTAATAAAAATCAACTTAATCAACGTGTCGTGGTAATGCTATACTAGAAATGTTACTTAGAGATAAAACCCCCAAAATTTAAGGAATATTAAGGAGGATATTAAGGAATATAAAAGGAATAAATATAAAATATAATTATTTATATAGTTGAAATGAGAAGTATTCTCATAACACATTCAATTGTTTAAAAGAACTTTAAACAAATATAATAATTATAGAACTCATCATCTAAAAGAAACAGAAAATGTATTCTAAATGAAATACATTTTCAAGCTTTAAACAAATAAAAGACATTTCAATAAAAATAACTTTAGAACAAATACTTTTAAAGAAATGAAAACGAGACATCAAATTTTATAAAAAGCTCTAATGTTCTCAAGGAGCTCTCATAAAAGTAATTGTTTAGATTTATCATTAAGTAAAAGAAAAGTTGTTTGCTCCCGATGGTTTTTAGAACAATAGAACGAAAGCTAGAGCAGACATTATAGTAAATGGAACTTTGTTCTGTCAAAATACATGGAACAAACAAAAAAGACTGCGACATTCAAAGAAACTATCCAACTGTCAGTTGATCTCCGTATGTACTTTTTCTTCCACCGTTTCTTTGACACAAGAAAAAAGGCAAAATCTTTCTTTTTTTTTACAGGAAGTAAAATTGCACTTTTATCCTGTTTGCTTCGGTCTCAAAGGGATTGAAAATATGTATTTGCTTTTCTCAATTCCGAACACGGAAGCTCAAATACATTTTAAAGCTTTTGAATGCAAATAATAAAGAGTGTACCTCGTCATCTTTAAAACATGCTACAATAGAAGCTTTTGTCCGCCTCGAATACAGTGCTTCCTTTTCTTTATTTTTAACTGACAGACTAACAATTTCAATAACAAGGCGGCTTAGATTGTACTTTATTTTCTTCTTTTCGACAGATAGCGTGAACTAAAAGAAAATTAAAACGAATGCAGTTTTGCCACAAGAAAATAAGATGTCGCGCAAGAAAATAAGACGCGACATCGTAGCGACCAAAACATATTAGTTTCTTTTAACTTCTGCAAGTGTTCAAATTTTTCCAAGGTTCATGTAAATACAACTTGTTGATTTCACCAAGGCCATCATATATGATGGCTGTCAGTCTGCCCCATCTGAAATCTTTGCTGTCCTGTTAAATTTATATATAGGTATCATACCAATAGGACACCTATAATTACGTGACTTTTCGCTTTAATGGAACATCGTCACTATCAGAATCATTGTATATATATATGTAATGATATTTTATAATTTAATTTAATCCTAATTAATTTCAATAGTTTTATCTTAATTCATCCCATATTAACTTCATTCTAAAATATCCTCTTATTTCCTGATCCAAATCCACCCTTTTATTTAATTAATGCAACAGATGCTCTGTAAAATTGCTGATATCGAGTTCAGATCAAATTCCCACACTCAGAGTGAAGGGATAAAAATTTGTCGATCTAAGACATTCTTTTAAAAGATCCCTATAATTCCCTTACCTAAATCGACAAGTGTAAAGAAATCCCTATCAAAATGTCACAGTATACAATCAAGGGGATAAATATTTCATTAGCCTTTCCTCTTTACGCTGTTGTGTCGTTCTGTGTGATGTGCCTCGTCGCTTCTGCTTGTACATAATTCTTGCCTCCCGGGATGAATAAAAGTTTAAAATTCGAAAGTGTCTCTCTCTTCGGGCACGAAACTATCCATATATATATATATATATATATATATATATATATATATATATATATATATATATATATATAATCAAAACAATTGTTATAATTTACTATATCAACATTAGTGTTTAAGGAGTCACAATCAATTTATTATAGCCATTTTCAATTTCAGTGTACAATATTTCGGAAATTTGTTTTTTACCATTTAAAAATATTTTAAGAAGAAGAAACGCATTTTGTAAAATATTGCTTTGTATTCCATGTGTGTCTAAAATCTGTCGACTTAATACAAAACTAGATCATCATAGGGGATTGCTGTTGTGACTGAAAGCTGGAATATACGCCTGAAACGTTGAAACGATTTGGAAATTAACATTAGACACATGACCTCAATAGGTGAGTAGAGCGCTAAACTTTACAGCAATAGTAATATACGACAAATGGCGAATTCATTTAAATGCGATTTTTAGATTTAGTGGAGAGAAACTGCGAGGAATCTCACAAAGCATGCTGAGACGCAGTACAGGAAGAAGACTTAACCTAACTAATTTAATATTGAATTGATCTGACACTACTTATAATGTATTGGTTTAATTATTTCCAACTGATTTCAGGGCAGAAGTTACGGATTTTCTTATCAAACATCATGTGGAATCACATAACCGATGACTAAACTGATTTTACATGAGACTTATGATTCAATCTCAAATAATTGATTCCTGATACATTTTAACTGATTGACTATAGGCAGTTTTATGAATTGAGCCTCACACATTACTGATTATAATATCAATAACTGCGGTGTATGAAGCAAAACGAGTCATAGAATCATATTAACAGATGACGAAACAGGCTGAGGCTGACGAGATTAATACGAACTGGTCTCATTACGACTTATAGAGCATTGACATAAATGTGATTCATTAGTTTCATTGTAAGGATCTAAGGCATGTATTATACATATTGCCATAATGGAAAAATTGCAGAAGTAGTTAAAAATTTAGACTAATGAAGTTCAAATGGTCTGACTTAAGTATTATTAATTGATTTTGCTGAGAAACTACAATATATTCTAAAGGATATTACATGGGGCTACAAAAAGCAGATGGCTAAGCTTTTTTGATTTTAATAGCTTTAAAAGGCAATCCTAACTGATTGACAATAGTCTGATTTAAGTATTTGGTCATTCTGCTTTTAGAAACTAAACTACGACGTCTGATGCAAACCATATCATGACGCAGATATCCCATTTTAATATCAGTTTCTTTTAGGTAGAAGGCACTGCTTTTAGATTTCACAACAACAAATAAAGCTCTTTTGGTTTGATAAAATATCAATTTGTTAACCATCTACCGCAAATATCGTACAAGAAAACACGTGATGATGTCATGACACCAGATGATTGTCTGTTGCGATTAGATCGTAATGGCTGCTACAAATCTTTAATATTTCTTTTTTGCTCAGTTAAGAAGAAAAATTCATAGTGAGAAAGATGAATTTATATATATTTTTAATGGATGTCTGATCAAACATCCCAATACTGTCGACAAACTTGGCGACAAGGTGACGAGTTTGGTAGAAAAAAACAATGGTTCATGGAAATATGGCGATATCACCATTATAAGCTGAAATTTGGAAATCTCTCTAGGAAATTGGATGCATTCCCTATAATGGAGACTGCATAAGCAGAGCCACACACACTGCAATAAAAATTCCTCTTATTTCAAAAACTTGTCAGAAAAGTTCTTAATGACAAGAGAACGAGTTTTATATCGAGAACAGCTGTATTGTCTTGTTAATAATAGAGAGTTGCTGCCTGTTGCTGTGTTGCTAGAATCTGCAAGTGCTGTTATTTGTAAGCATCTTGGAAGTGTTTTGTCCACATCTGTTTTCCAGAATATTCATAGAATAAAGATTCATCTTCCAGTATCCAGAGTATTCGACTTCCCTTTGTTGTACACGTACCCGACAATTCCTGTACCAAGGTGTTGCTTAGTGACGTCAGTACTGTAGAAAGAAATGTCATGACAAAATAGAATTGAAGACGTAAAGGAAATATTTAAAAATCTTTAAAAACACAATTTTTTCTAATGTTATACCATAGCATAGTTAAAAAAATTGAATGTATACTGAGGAAATATACTTTTAATAAACAACGCATAATCTTTCAATATTTGTATAGATAACTTCTACCTGATGATCAAATACCAAATTTCATCACCCTAGTTTATCTGTTTATTAGTTATTTTGTTGATATGAGTAAAGATCAAAACGTATACATATGGATATTAAACTGAAATTATTTTTCCGGGCACAAGAATGTGGAATACTCAGCAAACATTTTTTTTTTTTTGACAAAAGAAAAAAAAGGAATTAAAATATTCCTTTATAGCTAATAATCATCGAAACAGGAAATTCACGAATGCATTAAATAAATAGTTTTATGCATATAAATTTAAAAAATATATCTGGTTCTCGAAGTGTACTTAGTTACACACACACACACACACACAAAAAAAAAACGATAAGAATAGTTTCCTCAAAATTTATTCGCATAATCCCTAATGCAGATTTTATTTCGCTGCCGTCCTCATAAAAATCACGGACTTCAAGAAAAGCTGTGAACGCCACGAGTTCTTGAAATTTTATTTACAGAATATCGAATGTGAACGGTTTGTGATATAGAGTGTAGTGAGGAAAACAAAATACCCAATTCGTAACGCTCTTTAACTCTAAAATTTGATATAAAGCTGAAACTTTAGAAATAATATCACACTCCAATTTTCATTTATCTAAATTTATGTGATTTTGCAAATGGCGTATAAACCTAACGCGACCAAATTCTTGATGATTTGGTTCAAAATTTGATACATCTGTACTTTACATGTTTAAAGTTGTGTGTGTTGTGACTTATGGCACTTTACAAGCCCGCTGACAGTTATCTGTCAGTGATTTAAGCCGAATGAGCGTCTTTTTTTTCAGTAGCACCAACTAGGGCCAAGAGTACGACATAGCTACTCACGCGTCACAATTCTTTTTATGCGGCAGACTTCATTCATGCATTTCATTCACTTATACACAGATCGTAATTTATATCTGAATGAGAGAACGATTACCTCTGAACCAGTACCCCCAGTGGTATTACTCTGGGGCATGGAGGATTTGTGGACACGTCAGATTTATATGTGCACCAGCCACCACACACACACGGAGAGTTTTCAACCGGCGAGATTCGAATTCGCAACCTAAGGGAGGCGAGTCCAATGTCCTATCAACCAGGCTATCCCGGCCTTCTACATGTTAAATTTGAGTACAAAATTTTTGCGTATCTAGCTTTTAAAATTTTGCATTTATTATGTTCGCCTGTACTCGGACGGAGAGATGCAATTCCTATGGAAGGATTTCATTCAAAATTTTATGAAATCTACAAATTTAATGTTAAGTAGCATGCCAAATTTCTTCCGCTTAGCTCAAAGTACTTTTTCGATATTGTGTTCACCGACAGAAATTTTTTTCCGAACTCAGGAATATTTGAAAGGCAGGGATTCGTCAAGTATTCAGAGTCGAATTTTTGACAATGACAATATTTTCTTATTAAATATTTCTTATGCGAGAAAGAGAAAATTTCGTTAACATGTACATTCTAGATGTGGCCCTATCTCTTTAGTCTAATAAATCGATGCCGTGAGCGAAACACGAGCAATGAAGCCAATTTTAAGATCCAATTTCATTGATGTCCTTCTCCAAAATACATGTCCGAGGAGTATTCTGCCGATTGCAGTAATTAAGGTGACGGACATCAGCATTTATCACTCGGAGAACTTCAGCTGAGCGAGTGGCTTCTTAACAACTCAGCGTTAAATAAGACAATGCTTATTATATTGAGAACTGTTGGATGTAGGGCATGCTGAATATCTATCGATATAAAAACCTACTTTTAGAAGGATTAGCTATTGTAGGTTTCATTTATGGTATGTGCTGAAATTAAAATTAGATTATTTTAAAAAGGATTATTATGTATAGTAGAGACTACCAGAATGACATTTGAATTCTTGCTTTTTCGTTTGGAGACAGATAATGCCACATTTGTTTCCAGCAGAAAAAATTAGTTAGTATTTTACAAAGGAGAGCTATTTCATATCGATTTTTTTATTATTATCCCTCAAAGGTATATTAAACTCATATTTTATTAAGTATATTATTGTAAAAAAACCTTGTATATATTTAAAACCCTATTTATAATTATTATCCGATTTATGGTTATGTAATAAACTTTAATTTAAAGTAGATACATGTGCATATGAGACATTTACTTATCTTAAGATTTATTTAAATGACATTACACAAGCATTTTACAATTATTAGATCTTTTGAGTGAATATTTTATTATATTATTATATATATTATATATGTTATTATTGATTCCTTAAGTGTATGTATTAAGTGTATATAAGAATATAAAAGTATATATTTCATGTTTGTATATTAATCCAATATTATAAAGTATGAATATTATTTATTTTGGAATTTTTATATTTTATAATATTATTATTAGCTCCTATATGTATAAATTAGATTCTTATTTACACATATAGGTTTTATCTATATATGAGATACTCATACTATTACTGTTAAATATTTTTTTAAAAAAATTAGATAACTATTTTATGATTATTAGAAAATTTTTCATGCACATTAAGGAACAATTGACAATAAAATAGATCTAATGTCTATGTGTTCATCTATTTTGTTCAATGAGATTTGCTGCATTAATAAAGTAGACACTTCATTAATAACGTACAAAGATATGGCATCGAAATTAAAATATTATGAATTAAAAATCATATCGCACTGTTCTAATAGTGCTTTGAATGAAGGCTGCGATCTGAATCTTTCATCCTGACTGAAATAGAAGTCTATGAAAGAAAATGAAGAGATGTATGAAGAATGTATTTGAATTATATGAAGAAATGTATTTTAATTATAGGAAGAAATGTATTTGAACTATATGTAGAAATGAATTGGAATTATATGAAGAAATGTATTTGAATTATATTAAGAAATGTATTTGAATTATGTGAAGAAATGTATTTGAACTATATGTAGAAGTGTATTTGAATTATATGAAGAAATGTATTTACACTAGAAATGGAAATGGCAATCTCGTTGGAATACACTCTCTAGGGGAAGAAGTAATGTTATCATTGCCAGCTATAAAACAAAATATCCTTTTCTAAGAGTGTCCTTTCCAGTGTTTTGAGCTTTACCTCGCAGACAAATTTAGATGCTCAATATTTTAAATTGTATCGAAAGACATTATCATTGCGTACACCACTGGACGTTTT
Organism: Argiope bruennichi; assembly: GCF_947563725.1. Classification (NCBI taxonomy): domain Eukaryota; kingdom Metazoa; phylum Arthropoda; class Arachnida; order Araneae; family Araneidae; genus Argiope; species Argiope bruennichi. Next base: position 25,182,852 of record NC_079156.1, on the reverse strand, counting down.
AGATCAGATAGAATCGTCTCAATCTTTGAATACTTTCTGAATGAAACCAGCTAGAATAGTTTTTCAGAAACTTCCTCGCATACTCTCCAATAAAGTATCATCTCGCTAAGTCGGCATAAAATTGAGGACCATGTGTAAGTCCGCGAATTCCTAGTATGGTATTGGTGAATGATAGTCACGAAATGAAGATCTCTGGAGTGAATTTTACTGAATTTTTACTGAAACTATCGCGATGAATATGCATTTTGGATGAAGTGTTGCCTGATTGGGACCAAATTTGAGAAAAATAAAAATCTAATATACCGAATATCATTGACATAAATCATTGCGTTTACATGCAAGCGAAAGTGCAGACCGACAGACGGTCAACCATTTTCCAAATTCATTTGAAAACTATCTATATTTTAGATGTTAAACATGCGGACCAAAGTGTATTCATATAGCTCTTTGCATTTCGGAGTTATCGTATTCGTTTGTACTCGAACAGCCAGGCATACAAACTTCCTGTGAATGGATCTCATTTAAAATTTAAAAGAAATCTACAGACTAGGTAGAAATTCTGCATGTCAAATTTCAGTCATTTAGTTTAAAGAATTTTTAAATTATCATTCTCAAAGACAGACAGACTGACATAATACCAAAAATGTGTTTTTCGGATTGAAGGAGGTCTGAAATGAAACGATTCATCAAAATCTCATGTTCGAATTTCTTTCTGCGAATTCCATGATTACTATATACGTCGTATCTTCTTCGGAACCGCAGCCTAGAACAGGTCATGACCTCTCCAGACAGCTTAAGCCATCGCTGCCAATCCAGCGTCAAAAGATTTCCAGTTTCTGACAGCTAGCAGGTTTGAGGTCGTTTTCAGCGTTGTTAAATCATCGAAACGATGATTGTCCTCTTTTCCTAACACGTAATTCACAAACGAGAAAGTAAAAAAATATTCCTAATTCGAAATGATTGACATTGTTTTTTTTAATATCAATAAATGATTGAAAATAATTTGATATAATGAATAAAAATGTCCTAATCATGTAGTGTTGCTGTCTCGTGCTCTTTTTGCCCTCGAAGGATACATAAATCAAACTAACAAACAAACAGAATTAAATTGCCCCAAAGAATTTAGATTTTTGTATAATGGTGATATTTTAAACGTTGGAAAATAGCTATAAATTACTAAATTTGTAATAATTAACAACAAACTAACTATTTGTAATAATGACATTTGAATCATTATACTGAATTTAATTTTAATTCTTGTTATAGAATACATCAAAAGTGTATTACGTTTGAAATTAATTGTATATAATTATTTGTCGGGTTAGTCGATCAATTGGTTCGCCAGGATGAAGGATTGTTATAACTTTAAAACGAATATTTTGTGCAACTAATGAGCTCTTCAAAAATATAATTTTAAGCTTGGACATTCGATAGACATATTATTCATTCTATTTTAGAAGCTTTACGCCTTTCTGTTCATTTTCACCATTATTAGATTCTAAAGATAAAATTGAATTCTATGCAGATTTTTAAAAAATATTAAAAGCATAACCTATACAGAAATTTATTCAATATATATATATATATATATATATATGCCGTATCTACCGTAGCCGAATCTACCGTATTCTGAATATCAAGGTGAAAACAACTAGAATGAAGTATTAACAGCAAAGATAAAATCATATTTCAATTTCACTTTAACTAGAAACATATAGTACCAAAATGATTAAAAGTAGAAAAATCTACGTAGCAAGAACACTAATATCAATGAAAACATAATTTTTTTAAAATGATGCCAAAATCCCTTTTCTTCTATCTATCTATACTTATAATAAAGCTCAATGTGTGTGTGTGTGTGTGTGTTGGCGCTCTACAGGTCAGGTCATTTGACATACAGCTATCAAATTTGGTACATGTATACCTTAGAGGTCGGGACCCTTTTTTTCAAATTTTAATTATTAGTTAAAAACTAACTTTCCCGCCAAAAAAATCCTCCATTTTCCATACCGCCAACTTTTCCGCCAAAAAAATCTTCCATTTTCCCCACCGCCAACTTTCAGTTATTTTTTTCTCCCAACAGAATTGAGACTAGGGTTAACATTTTTCGGCGGATTATTTCAAACGATTCTGTTTATTTTCTTAATGTTTTATGCATTTAAAATTAAACATTGTTAATTAATCCATGTTTCACATTCATTCTGAAATACTTTTGAATTAAAATAACACAGAATAAAGGAAATTAAAAATTTATAATCTGCATAGCGTTACCCCAACTGGCGTAGAAAAATTCACGCACTTGCGTTAACGTAACTGGCGAAGAAAATTCACGCATGCGCATTGTTTTCTGACTGTAAACATGGCAACCAACGGATGATTTAAATTATTTTTAGGTTAGTTGCATGCTTTTTTAAGTAAATTGTATTTATGTTAGTTATATATTTTTTGTATATGCTTATAGTTTTAAGTACATCGTTTTTTAAGTAGTTTTTTTTAACCTATTTTAAATGATTTAAATTATTTTTAGGTTAATTGGATGCTTTTGTAATTAAATTGTATTTATGTTAGTTATATACTTTTTTGTATATGCTTATAGTTTTAAGTACATCGTTTTTTAAGTATTTTTTTAAACCTGTTTTCGACCGATTATTTTAAACGATTCATTTTATTTTTTTTAGTGTTTGATGCATTTAAAATTAAACATTGTTAATGAATCGATCTGTTCATGATGAATCTGAGAAATTTTTGTTGACAAATTCTTGAGATATTACATAAATTAAGAAAGATATTCTTTAGTGCCCATAAAGTCTAAACGCTCAGTGACTCTATTATCAGTAATCATAGTATTAAAAAAATGCTTTGTTTCAGTAAAAAATATTATTATATTAATTGCAGATTAATCATTTACACTTTAATTTAAAGCATAATTTCTACTAGGGGTAACAGAAAATTAGAGAGATACATATCAGGCTATGACTGAAGGCCCTTATAATATTATGAGTGAATTATATGACTATCAAAATTTGAAGTTTTAAAATATTTTGCTGAAGAATCTATTAAAGTTGGAATTGCGTAAAATATTTAATGGTACGACCGGAGTTTAACCTCCTGCTTGGAGCAATTTTTAAAAATCGCCAACAAAGACCTTGCGAAATGTTCAAAAGCAAAGGAGCAGATGTTCAATTATAGTGCATAATAAAGATTGCCAGCTTTGGAGCGTTATCGCAACTTGGCGAAGAAGGGGGTTAAACTCCGGTTCAACCTATTTAATTATTAAAATTTAAACGAACATTAAGATTGGTGAACCGGCTGGTCGCCAAAGGCGGCTAGTACTTATAATAAAGCTCAATGTGTGTGTGTGTGTGTGTGTGTGTGTGTGTGTGTGTGTGTGTGTGTGTGTGTGTGTGTGTGTGTGTGTGTGTGTGTGTTTGTGTTGGCGCACTACAGGCCAGACCGTTTGACATACAGCTACCAAATTTGGTACATGTATACCTTGGAGGTTGGGAATGTGCACCTGGGGTTTCTTTTTTCGAATTTTTAATTAGAATTTTAATTATTAATTAAAAACTAACTTTCCCGCCAAAAAAATCTTCCATTATCCCCAGCGCCAAACGAGAAATGCTTCAGTTTTTTTTTTTTCTCCCAACAGTAATGAGGCTAGGGTTAAAATTTTTCGGCGGATTATTTCAATCGGTTCTGTTTATTTTCTTAATGTTTGATGCATTTAAAATTAAACATTGTTAATGAATCAATCTTTCAGATTCATTCTGAAGTACTTTTGAATTAAAATAAAACAGAATAAAGGAAATTAAAAATGTATAATCTGCATAGCGTTACCCCAACTGGCGTAGAAAAAATCACGTATTTGTGTTACGTAACCGGCGAAGAAAATTCACGCATGCGCATTCTGTTCTGATTGTTGCCATGACAACGTTATCAATGGATGATTTAAATTATTTTTGGGTTAGTTGCATGCTTTTGTAAGTAAATTGTATTTATGTTAGTTATATATTTTTTGTTTATGCTTATAGTTTTAAGTACATCATTTTTTAAGTAGTTTTTTTAAAACCTGTTTTCAACCGTTTATTTTAAACGATTCGTTTTATTTTCTTAGTGTTTGATGCATTTAAATTTAAGCATTGTTAATTAATCGATCTGCTCATAATGAATCTAAGAAAATTTTGTTGATCAACTCTTTAGATATTACATAAATTAAAAAAAGATATTCTTTAGTGCCCATAAAGTTTAAACGCTGAGTGACTCTATTTTCAGTAATCAGATTATAAAAAAATGCTTTGTTTCAGTAAAAAATATTATTATATTAATTGAAGATAAATTCTTTCCACTTTAATTTAAAGCATAAATTCTACGGGTGCTAACAGAAAATGAGAGAGATACATATTACGTTATGACTGAAGGCCTTTATAATATTATGAATGAATTATATGATAATCAAAATTTGAAGTTTTAAAATATTTTGATGAAGAAGCTATTAAAAAGAAATTGCATAAAATATTTAATTATTAAAATTTTAACGAACATTAAGGTTGGCGAACCGGCTGGTCGCCAAAGGCGGCTAGTACTTATAATAAAGCTCAATGTGTGTGTGTGTGTTGGCGCTCTACAGGCCAGGTCATTTGACATACAGCTATCAAATTTGGTACATGTATACCTTAGAGGTCGGGAATGTGCACCTGGGGTCCCTTTTTTCGAAATATTAATTAGAATTTTAAATATTAATTAAAAACTAACTTTCCCCCAAAAAAATCTTCCATTTTCCCCACCGCCAACTTTTCGGCCAAAAAAATCTTCCATTTTCGCCACCGCCAAATGAGCAAGGCTTTCGTTTTTTTTTCTCCCAACAGTAATGAGGCTAGGGTTAGTATTTTTTGGCGGATTATTTCAAACGATTCTGTTTATTTTCTTAATGTTTGATGTATTTAAAATTAAACATTGTTAATTAATAGATCCTTCAGATTCATTCTGAAGTACTTTTGAATTAAAATAAAACAGAATAAAGGAAATTAAAAATTTCTAAGTTACCCCAACTGGCGTAGAAAAAAACTCCACGTATTTGCGTTACGTAACTGGCGTTGAAAATTCACGCATGCGCTTTGTGTTCTGAATTAAGCATTGTGTTGACGAATTATTATAACGGATGCGGACTGGATTTAAATTTTTTTTAGGTTCGTTGCATGCTTTTGTAATTAAAATGTATTTATGTTAGTTATATATATTTTTTGTATATGCTTATAGTTTTAAGTGAATCGTTTTTTAAGTAGTTTTTTTAAAACCTGTTTTAAACCGTCTATTTTAAACGATTCGTTTCATTTTCTTAGTGTTTGATGCATTTAAAAGTAAACATTGTTAATGAATCGATCTGCTCATGATGAATCTAAGAAAATTTTGTTGACAAATTCTTGAGATAATACGTAAATTGAAAAAGATATTCTTTAGTGCCCATAAAGTTTAAACGATGAGTGACTCTATTTTCATTAATGAGATTATAAAAAAATTCTTTGTTTCAGTAAAAAATATTATTATATTAATTGCAGATTAATTCTTTCCACTTTAATTTAAAGCATAAATTCTACGGGTGCTAACAGAAAATTAGAGAGATACATATTACGTTATGACTGAAGGCCTTTATAATATTATGAGTGAATTATAGGACTATCAAAATTTGAAGTTTTAATATTTTTTGATGAAGAAGCTATTAAAGTAGGAATTGCATAAAATATTTAAATATAAAAATTTTAACGAACATTAAGATTGGCGAACCGGCTGGTCGACAAATTCTTGAGATATTACATAAATTAAGAAAGATATTTTTTAATTCCCATAAAGTTTAAATGCTCAGTGACTCTGTTTTCGTTAATCATGTTATTAAAAAAATTAACATTTATTGACGAACACGAACACACTGATTTTCACCGTTACTCTGGTTAGATGTTATAAAATCTGAATAGATAAACATAAACGTGTAAACAGCTGTGCGCCGGTTTCTATGGTAACATAGCTGGAAAGGGAAAAGAAGTTTCTACGACAGAACATCTGCTTTACACAATTCTATAGAATAACTTTTCCCCTTTTTCGTTTCATTTTTTTAAAAAATTACTTATTTAATAAAAACACCTGCTTTACCCAATTTTTTAGAATAGTTTTTTCCCCTCTTCGCTTGCTTTAAAAAAACATCTATACTTATATATAAAGTTCAATGTATGTGTGTGTGTGTGTGTGTGTGTTGGCGCTCCACAGAAAAGACCATTTGACCTACAGCTACTAAATTTGGTACATGTATACATTAGAGGTCGGGAATGTGCACCTGGGGTCCCTTTTTTGAATTTTTAATTAGAATTTTAATTATTAATTAAAAGCTAAGTTTCTCGACAAAAAATTATTCATTTTCCCTACCACCAAATGAGTAAGAGTTCAGTTTTTTTTCCCCAACAGTAATGAGGCTAGGCTTAAGATTTTTCGGCTGATTATTTCAAAGGATTCTGTTTATTTTCGTAATGTTTGATGCATTTAAAATTAAACATTGTTAATTAATCGATCTTTCAGATTAATTCTGAAATACTTTTGAATTAAAATAAAACAGAATAAAGGAAATAAAAATTTCTAATCTGTATAGCGTTACCCCAACTGGCTTAGAAAAACTCACGCATTTGCGTTACCGTAACTAGCGTTGTAAATTCACGCATGCGCATTGTGTTCTGATTGTTGAGATGACAACCAATATTAACGGACGATTTAAATTATTTTTAGATGAGTTGCATGCTTTTGTAATTAAAGTGTATTTATGTTAGTTACATATTTTTTGTGTATGCTTATAGTTTTAAGACCATCGTCTTTTAAGTAGTTTTTTTTAACCTGTTTTCGACCGATTATTTTAAACGATTCGGTTTTTTTTTTTTTTTTTTTTTTTTTTTAGTGTTTGATGCATTTAAAATTAAACATTGTTAATTGATCAATCTGGTCATGATGAATCTGAGAAAATTTTGTTGACAAATTTTTGAACTATTACATAAATTAAGAAAGATATTCTTTATTGCCCATAAAGTTTAAACACTCAGTGACTGTTTTCAATAATCATATTACAAAAAAAATACTTTGTTTCAGTAAAAAATATTATTATATTAATTGCAGATTAATCCTTTCCACTTTAATTTAAAGTATGAATTCTATGGGAGCCAGCAGAAAATGAGAGATACATATTACGTTATGACTGAAGGCGTTTATAATATTATGAGTGAATTATATGCCTATCAAAATTTGAAGTTTTAAAATATTTTGATGAAGAAGCTATTAAAGTAGGAATTGCATAAAATATTTAATTATGAAAATTTTAACGAACATTAAGATTGGCGAACCGGCTGGTCGCCAAAGGCGGCTAGTATGTAATAATTCTGGATGTTATCATGAAATCCCATCAAAATATCGCATAATATAATTTTTAATAAATTCTAGTTAAAATTCCAAATATTTTTGTATAATTTTTGCATTTTGAACCCATCTAAGTATATATATATATATATATATATATATATATATATATATATATATATATATATATATATATATATATATATATATATATATATATATATATATATATATTGTTTGTGTGTGTGTGTTAATTCCCTCATATCTATGTCTTTTTATATATAAGGTTGTCTTTATTATTAAAAGTTATATAAATTTATGCACATAATAAATATATTTTAGAGTGCAACTTTCAGCTAATGCATTTTCTTTTTTCACGATCATCTTATAAAGATACAATATAAAGAAAAAAAAATCAATTTTACGAAATGTAATTACTATTTCTTTCATAAAATATTATTACGAAAAATCGATTATTTAGTAACTGAAGTCTTTTGGAAGAAATGAAGTATTCTATTAAGTGCACGATAACGAAATTATTTATAAATCAGGCATCCAAAAAGACTGCTCTCGATAAATTTTCATTTTCTTTTCCGCTTTTAGCTATTTTCTTGAACCATGCTACTTTCTTACAGTTTCTCATTAGCTAAAATGTTTTTGTTGGCTTATACAATTTAATTAGAGAAGCTATTTTGGATATTAGAGAAAATGGGCTGAATTCTTAAACTACAGGAGAAGCTCAGAAACTGACTGCATTAGGTTGTTGATTATACTGTTTTATTAGAGTTTTTTTTTGCTGTTATCTTTTAATTATTAATCGTTGGAAAGGAATATATCATGCAGAATTGCAATGATGTTGCAAAAAATCGTGCTTGTAACTTATATTATTAGAATAAATAATTTCTTTTATAATTTAATTTTTCTAAATAATTTCTCTTATAATTTCTTTAATATCTTTCTCAAACTCTAAGGGTATTCCTGGCTTTGAAATCGGGAGCATAAGTAAGACAATAAATTATAGGATCGTTTATTGTTTATGTATGCAAATGATAAAATTGTTTATGAATGTAAAATTGCTAGAAATTTAACCCATTGGGATTACACTTTTACTGATGGGATGGTATGGAAACGTGGAGAAGAGATGACAGACCAAGAAACAGCCTTGTCATCTGACAATTTCTGTGTTATTGCTCATCATTGTTTGCACCGAAATAGCTTCCAGATAGTGGCCATATTAAATTTACTCTAATTAAAGAAAATTAAACAAACACATTGAAAGAATTTATTTGAATTTTTTAATAGAAAATCATGGTATTGCGCCCCAACAACCAAAACAGTTTGGTTAAATTTTCGTCCATGTAAAAGTCGAGCAATCTCAATTTGGGGATTTGATTTCCTGTAACATCCATCGTGTGTACATGTAATATACGTAAACTAATTTTCAAAAAGGGCAAGCAGGGTAGTCTCCTTAAACTTTTCTCGCAGCCCATTGACGGATTTGGCCGAATTACAGGTTAGACTTTACATTCTAAAATTGCGTTCAAAATTTAATTCATCTAGCTCTTTGTGTTTTGAAAGTTATTTTGAACATAGTCGTCGTAGACAGAAACAGACTTTGTCTGAATCGATTTCGTTCAAAACGTGTTAGAAATTTGGAGAATGTTCAGACTACATATGAGATTTTACAGTATTTTCATTATCGTATTTCCGTTCAGATAGGCGGACAGACATAGTTCCAAAAATGCGCCTTTCGGACTGAAGTTAAATTTGAAACGTAGAGATACGTCATATTTTTCGGATTCAATCTACTGATGATTACAATACTTTCTTAATTAATATTTCACATAAGAGAAGTGAGCCATGGTGACCTGGTGGTAAAGTCTCGGCTTGTGAACCGTAGGGTTTCAGGTTCGAAACCCCATTCCACCAAAGAACTGCCGTGTAAGGGGGTCTATTGCACGATAAATCCATCAGGGACAAACGTCCTCCCATTGGTGTGGTGTGATGTGGAGAGGGGGTGCCAGCTCAGGTGTCGTCCTCGTCATCTAACCACGGTTCAAAATTATGAGGTCCGTTCCAAAATAGCCCTAGTGTTGCTTTAAACGGGACGTTAATATAACTAAACATAAGAGAAAGTAAAATGGAATATACATTCTCGTTCGGTCTTCCCTATTTTTTATTTGTCCATCATACAAAGGAATATAAGAATATGGAACAAATATAAAATAAGTAAGGTTTATAAGATAGCAGTTAAATTCATTATGCAGCATTTTTAACTTAAAATTTTTATGCTTCCATCAAAAATTTTAAAGGTTTGAGAAACCGATTTCTCCTTTTTTTTAATTTTGTGCGAGAGATCCTTTAAAATTTGTATACTTGCATTTTTTGAATAGCAATGCAGTATTTTAATATTTTTGGAACATGGTAATAATATAATAGATTAATTATATTAAGGTTTGATTCTATATTAGAGTTAGCCCTTAAAAGTGAATTCTAGAAAAAAACGTATTCCATATTTTCATATAATTAATTCTCATTTTTAATGCAGTAATAAAAGAACATTTTTAAAACCATCCTGATTAAAATTCTTAAAAATTATAATATATTAAAATCTTTCAAATTTAAAATCAGTAATTCAATAAATAAGACATTTTTATAAATTAATTATTAAAGCATTCGAATTAATAAAAATAAACAAAAAGTAGATTATGTAAATATTATTTTGTAACTCAGATTTAAGACTTAAATTAAATTAAAGATTTAAATTTTCGCACCTATAAAAATATTTACTGAAAAGAAATTCATAAAACTTTACCGCCTTTTCGTTGTTTCGTTAGATAAGATAAAAAAAGTTTGAAAATTCATATGAAATGAGTAATTTTCATTTTTTTTTTTCAAAATATTTCAAGGTATTGCAAACTTTTCTTTAATAATAAACGACATTTCGAACAGATGAACTTCTTTGAAGGGTAAGATTGAATTAATTATGTAACAGACATATTATGAAGAGGCTTCTTATATTACGCAGATTTAATCTTTGACAAACATTGCAAAACATTCCAGGCGCCGTTCAGATTAAAAAAAAAATGTGGAAGAATTATTAGCGAAAAGTTCGTGTTTTATTTCCCGCCTTTTATCAATTTATACGATTTCCTCATTAGCTAAAGTGCTATTTGCTGATTTATACAATTTAATTAGCAGAACCATCCAAGATATTAAGAAACGTAATGAATTCCTAAACAGCTAAAGAAGCAAAAGAAATAGCTTTGTCAGCAACTATCTTTTTTATTCCGTCTAAAATCATCCGATTAAAAATGCTATAAAAGGAATGCTCAGATAAAATTGCTTTGTTGCTACATAGATATTTCTTTTCAACTATTTTTAATCCAACGTTTTCGGTATTCTCGGCTTTTAATTTTCTAATGTGGCTTTTAATTTTTTAAGATGAAATGCTTACAATTTCAATTCTTTAATCAATTGAATAACATTTTGCATCCTGAAACGTTGATTGAAACAATAAGGTTTTTTGTAGACTGCATTTTTCTTAAGTGAATGAAATGTAATGTTATTTGGTAAAACAATAAAAAATTGTTATATTTTTCAAATAAAATGATATTACACATTTTTACTAATCCATTCTTTACTAAAACTCAAATTTTGGGAAAATTAAGTTAAAGCAGAAACTACAAGGCGCTACGAACATCTTCCAATATTGTATGATTGATAATTTATATCACCATGCGGCGGAAATTCGAGCTATGGGCTTCTAATGTGAAGATTTGAGCATTCGCTTAGGAAGACGTCCCGATAATTATATTTCTTTTACACCCGGGTCAATGTAACTTCAGAACATTCATAGCAAGGCATTTCTTTGCGTGCAAGTACTATTAAAATACACGAGACATTTTGGCGATTTTAATCGAGGAAATAATATTTTTTCAAGTCTCATTTTTACTTTCTCTTATCCGTAGTAAAAAAAGTATAGTATTCGTCAGAAAATTCGAATTCGATATTTTGACGAATCTCCACGTTTTAAACCTCCTTGAAATCGAAAAACACAGTTTTGGAAAATGTCTATATGCCTATTTGTGAATACGATAACTCAAACATGCTTTGAGCTGCATGGATGAAATTTGGTATACCGTCTTTACACCAAGTTAGTGGATTTCTATCAAATTTTGAGCAAATTCTGTCCATCTTCCCGGCTTTTCGAATATATGTTAACACGATAATTACAAAACTAAGTGAGTTAAATGGATAAAATTCGGTACACGTATTTAGCATCAATGTTATAGACAGCTATCAAATTTTGAGTCAAATCCAATTAGAGACTGATCGTCTGTACTTTCAAAAACATAAAAATGCGATAACTTTAACTTAAAAACGCAGTGAGTTAAATATATATATATATATATATATATATATATATATATATATATATATATATATTGTTTATAATGAAAAATAAATAACATTTTATATAAATTTGGTATGTGATTTTGGGAATATAAGTGTAATTTTTACCAATTTTTTTTCAATCGATTGGGAGAAATGCATCTAAAATACAGATTTAATTTTCAGACTTTATTAACCGCATGCCAGGGCTTAATCGCCAAATCACTCGCCAAGGATGCCACGATAGAGTCAGTAAAAATACCAAATTCATGCCGAAGGTTAATATTTCGTAACTATTGTACATCTTCTCTGTGACAACACATTTATTAGAGAATATGTGAGAAAATTTTGGAAAGACTACTCCCGCTGGTTTGAATTATTATAGTAGGACAAGATAATACACACAACGTAGCAGCAGTAATGAGGAAAAGCTGTAAATTCTTTTCATCATTACTTCTCTCATTCAAACTATCATGCGTTCAAATCAGCTCAAACAGTATCCGCACCATGCGGTAGAAACACTTGTATCTGCAGAAGTGGAATCATTTGATTCAAACGTTGGATACGGTGTTTGAATATAAGTTCGAGTATAGTATATCGCCGGCTTTGTTTAAGGTCGCATTTTAAGGATTTTCGCTGATTACAATAGAACTGATCTTATAATTTTCAGTAATTATCAGATGCCAAGGGTGAGTCCTCTTTCCGTATTTCCATACCAAATATTCGTCTCAAATGCGAGAATACAGTATCCGAAATAGACCCAAAAACTTCAAGAGATTGCTATCTTATAATAGAGTCATGATGCTTCATTAAAAAAAAAAAGAACTGTTTCTTTTATCTGATATTATTATATATTATTATTATATTTATTCAAATTTTTATAGAACTATTTCTTATGTCTGCAATGATAATGCAATACTGTAACGTCTCAATGTTTTCTCAGCAAAATGTGCATTCTGTCGCAAAGTTAAATGTTATGCCACGCATGTGACGTATATCAAGTGAGTACAAATTGGTTTGATAGCGGTATAGATATAATAATCAAAGTATATATGAAGTTCTTTAGATATCATGGATAAAACATTCATTTCAATCTGATGCTTGAAAAATAGTTAATTAAAATAGCGGTATTTATAATTAACTATTTTAACAAGCTAGGATATAAACCTGGCTTGACGTGAAATAAAATTAATATTCCACCTGAAAATGCGTGTCACTTAAAGCAGCTAGATACAAATATTTCAAAAAGACAATATCAAATTCCATTCCAGTGTTGTTATTAGAATTCCTTTTTAATTTAAATAATACCAATATATATTTTGAAATGATTATCTTCTGTTCTTCAGATATAAAATATAGAATAATTTCAGAATTCTTTCAAATAAATGTAAAAAAGTGAGTATATAATTAAAAAGTAAATTTTCATGATATAATACAATCATAATTTAGAATAAAATATCATCACATCAGCCAATGACATATGATACTTCTACAAAGAATCATCCTGATAATACATATTAATATAACATTAGTTCACTACAAGAGTAGTTTACATAATTATCTCTGTTAAAATGACAGTTCAGTTTTAAAGACAATCAACTGATTTCAGATATCCAAATCAAGTCACATCTTAATATGTATACAGATTCCATAAAAATGTTTTTTATCATACACTTTTTCTAAGATAGTTCTGAAGTGTTCGAAATAAACATACATGCACATCCAATAGAATTTCAGTTTTAGAAACAATTTTAAATTTATTAATGCCAGTTGCATGTTAATTATAAATTTATTAATGCTAGTTATGAAGCTTTTACTACAACAAAGTTATCATTATCATCATCAGAGTTTTGAATCTTTTCTAGGAAAGTACATTTTCAAAATTATGACCTGCTATAATATTGTTTGTTTTTGAAGTAATAATAATCGATAACAAAAATAATAATAAAAATTGCTTAAATTATTTCATGAATGAAAAATTGTTTCTTTATCTTCTTTTTATCAGTACTTATTGAAAAAAAATATCAAAGAAAAGAGGGAAAACATTTGATTTAACTTTAAAAAATTGATCAGAAATGATAGTTTCATTCCCTGTACTCTTACACAAGTAATTATTTTAAAATAAAATAGAAAGTCCATCTTGTTTCAGATAAAATCTAATGGCATCGGTATTAAAATGTTCAGCTATTGATGCTTAAGGCATTCGAATCAAAAAAAGGGCTTTTGTTAGTGTATTATATTATTGTCATTTGTTAGTATATGTATTATTACCATATTGCTTGTGATTTAGTTTAATTCCATTTGGTAATCTTTAAAAATTCTGAAAGTAAAAGAATAATACAAATAATTGATGTCCTGCACCAGAAGAGAGCTCTTTTTATACTTATAAAATTCGAAAAAGATAAAACTATTTTTCTGTCTCCTTCACATTCTTTTTTAATGTGTTTATAAAATAAACAATAACTTATAAAGTCTGAGATTTAGTATCAGAATCACTCTTTAAATTTTTTTTTTCTCAAAGCTTAAATAAAAATATAAAACATAAATGAATATAGCACAAATTATTTGCATAGGTCAAGTTGTTCCAAGCTATTAAACATTACGAAACACTTCATCTTCCACTCACTGAATTTTTTTTTTCAGAGACGAACAACTCACTTTTTTTTCCAAAAGAAGTTTTATGAATTAAAAAATGGCATTTGTGAATACAAAAAAAAAAAAAACAAAAAAAAAAAATCTTTATTCAATATCATAAAAGTTCAAACAAATGATAACGAATAGCTTCAGAGTCAGTAAGACGCAAACTCAATTGAACGTTCTCAGTGAAGAAAAGTTTCTGATAAGATGATTAGGATAAAAAATATTGTAAGAAAACGTAAACTTAAACGAAATTTCAGATAGGAGCAACAGGAGTATTTCATTCAAATTCCGGAATTCTATATAAGTTACCAGGACACTGAAAAGACATTTCTGTATTTCAACTGTTAACTCTTTGTATTGTTTCTCCATTCGTTGCTATTCAACACGAGTCTTTTGTTTACGTATTGTGCTTTTTTTAGTCGCATTACTACGAAGTGTCCTGATAAAGATTCTAAGATATTATCACAGTTTTACAAATTGTGGAATGATCGTTTCAAGATCATGCACCAAACTACAATTTAGGAACTCTAATTTATATCTTTACTTTCAATGCTATTAGAATCACCTTTAAGACTATCGGAACGTACTTTTAGTTAGGAAATTAGTCTTTTCATTTTTATTAATAAGATTTAGCATGTACTATTGTATTTTTCCTCGCAAATTATCGTAATTGCATTGTTAGAGTTTTGAATGTATTCATTTTTTTTTTGTTGTTGTCAGTAATTTTTACAAACAATAATTAGTAACAAAATATGCAATTAATGAATTGTCTTGTTTAAGTATGTATTTCATGAAAATAGAACAGTGATGATAAAATCCATTTCTAACAGGAATGATATATTGCAGATCTTTACTTACTGTTTCTGACTGTTTGTACTTCGTTCATTCTGAAAGAAGTATTGAGATATCTCTTTGTAATAAAATAAGATCGTCCATACACAACCAAAAATGTACTCACCTGGAAAAAAAGAGAGATACAATTAAAATATATAAAAGTAATTAAGGTGAGTGAGTAAGTTAAAAAGTCGATTTTTTTAAGACATTCTGAATTTTTTAAAATTTAATATTCATAACGTTTGAACAGGTTTCTCTATAAAAAACCCTTAGAATTTTGTTTTCAATTCTACTTTTTGGGGAAGTTACATTCATTTTTATATTTGTATTTACATATGCTTTAATGATATTTTACAGATCTAACTATTTTCTCAAATTCTAGTCTTTGATAGAATTTTCTTAGGCAAAACCACATAAATTAAAATTTAATGCACATTTTTTGTTCAAATTTAGTATAATAACTTCTCAACGTGTTTTGCAGTTTCTGAACAAGGGATAGTCATATCACTGACTCTCCAACCCGCCCGAAGGAACACGGATAAAGAAAACTGAATAACTGGACCGCCGCAACAGCAACACTGGCGGGAACTATGATTGATGGCCTTATGGACATCACCGGCCAAGGTGCAATCCTTCCCGAAGGAAGTACGTCCCGTCATCGATGGAAGGAATTTTTGTGTACATTCCAGGCTACCCCAACTTTTTGTGTACCTTCCAGGCTGCCGAGATCAAACAACCATACCGGAAGCATCTCATCCTCTTTTCCAGATGCCCCCCCCCGGGTCTGAACAAGGGATAAGTAATCTGTTCCTTAAGAAATAGTTTATAGTTGTTTTAGTCCACTACAATATGAAAAAATGGAAAATTTAGTATTATTTATCAGTCAAACTGCAATATATACAGAATGAACAGAAAAAGAACTTTTAAACATTCCAGGCTACCCCAACTTTTTGTGTACCTTCCAGGCTGCCGAGATCAAACAACCATACCGGAAGCATCTCATCCTCTTTTCCAGATGCCCCCCCCCAGGTCTGAACAAGGGATAAGTAATCTGTTCCTTAAGAAATAGTTTATAGTTGTTTTAGTCCACTACAATATGAAAAAATGGAAAATTTAGTATTATTTATCAGTCAAACTGCAATATATACAGAATGAACAGAAAAAGAACTTTTATTTTTTTCAGGAACTACAAAATATATTTCTGAAGCTATCTCCAAAATTTTAAGGGAATCATTTAATAAACTTCTAAACTAGAAGAATTTTATTTTATACTTCGTTTTAGTAAAAACATTTGTAACGTAAATGCTATATTTTAGTTTTATTGATGTTTTTTTTCACTCTTTTTTATGCAAATATTCAAAAATATAACTATTTTCGAACGTTTTTCAGAAAATTCATCCCGAAAGTAATCACATATTCAAAGTGTCAAAATTCTTGATTGGCAATTATCACAAATGATCACTTTTTACAATTAGAAGAAATACTATTCTTCGGATTGAAATACACATTAAAATATAAATATATGTTTTTCGCTATAGTAGCGAAAATAATTATTTTCCAAATTCATCGTTATTAATTATTTTGGGAAAACAAAATATGTATTAAAAAAGACATCAATAAGAGAGCATTATTAGAAAAAGAATGGGCTGTACTTGTGATGGAAAAAATCATCGTATATTGTAGAAAGAAATAGTTTTCGCAGAAAAAAATTAAAGAAAATATAGTGTAGAAACCTATTAAATTTTGAACCTGATTCAACGTTGTATTCAACTGTCTGTCGGTCTGTACAGAAACATGTAAACGAGATAAATAATTCGAAATAGCAATAATTTATACGTATCAAATTTTGTACGTTCTTTCGTGACTACTGATGTACTAGTTTCAATCGGTTGGTAAAAACTCGTCTAAAACCCAAATTCGATTTTCTAGTGCTATCAACCGCATGCCATGAATTAATCGCCAAACACTCTCCAAGGACCACAAAGTGCTAAAGTCACGCCAAAGATTAATATTTCGTAACAGTTGTACGCCAATGCTATGCAAGGCATTCTCTTTCTTACCAAAGTTCAAAATTTTATTGGGGTGGGTGGGTGATAACATCTTTATTAGAAAGTATGGGAGAAAGTTTTGTGAAGACCCCGCTGATCTCCTCAAAGTCTGTCTTCATTCTCCGATTTTTTCCCCTTTGTTTTCATTTATATTTGAGTTCCCGCTTTGATGGCAACACATGCGGTTTATTGTATATTCATTTCTTTTGTCAGAGATTTTTCTTTCATAGGTGCGTGGGGAATTTTCTTGAGGATCGGTAATTATTAATTATGCAACAAACGTTCAAAGTCGCATATAATTTGTTGCACATCTTATTTGATGTTCAGCATTTTAACCAGCATTATCGAGTTCACTGAGCAAAACGGCCCTACTAATCTGATCAGCTGAATCATCATTTTAATATTCATTTATTATTCTACTGACAAAATTATAAGGATTTTATGTCATTACTGTTTGTTTATATGTTTTGAATGAACGAACTTTGTGCTAAAAAAATTCGTTATTTATGGGTAAAGAAGTTATTATTAATATATAATTCCTTTAGAGATATTTGTTGCAACATTGACGATTTCTAAGTTAAAAAGCCACTACAACCCCTTTCTATTATGACAAGCTCATTTTATAAGCCATATTAGATTAAAAAAATATGTAACACGAAACTAAATTATTTATTTCCCTTACTTACTGGAAAATGCTGAGAATTTATGACTGACAAACAGTCTATCTTAATAACACACAACACCGTATAACCTTCTCGAGGAAATAAAGAGATGCATTGTATCAAATAACGCTCAGTGCATAAAGAATTAAATTATTTTATGTGGGGGTTTTACGCACCAGAAAAGAAGAAGAAACAGGTGCATTGTTGCTTTGTTTCTGAGAGGTGAAGCAATAAATCTCAAAAGTTTGCCCAATAAACGTCTAGCCTTTAAAGGATCTGAAGAAAAGAGATCTTTGAAAAGAAGGGGTTTCAGGTTATATTTTATTCAGTTAAATAGTTTAAGAAAAAAAGAATTGAAAGAAAAGAAGATTTTATGCTACTTTAGTATTTATTCATTGGTTAAATCAGTTAAATTCTTAGCATTAGTGATAAGGATATCAAACGGATGAAGTTTAAAGTACATTTCATAATGCTGACGACTTCTTTTTTTACCCTTCAGATTGCAAAAATTCTTTTCTTTATTTGTTGATATGTAAATTTGACATAACATTGTGGACTTTGAACAAGGTGGTCATTGCATAGAGTGCTTAGAATTTTATTTTCACAATCTAGACACTTGTGGTATGAGAGTTTTGAGCATCATATTATAATATAGGAAACCGAATATGCATTTTGGACATTTTTTTTCAGCCAACTGATACAAAAGTTGATACAGAATTACAATGTTGCTAACAAGGGCTCATACCAAACTTCATTAATTAAATCTTTTCTTTTTAATATACAGTCATACAGTCGGTTTCTCTTTTGACATATGTACTCAAAATTTTATCTACATTGGGGGGGGGGGATGATGAATGTGTGTACTAAACATATCATCTATTTTTTTTTCATATTTTATAGATACCCAAAATATTAAAAAAAAAATATTTTTTATATATATTTTGTAGATACATATGTATTCGAACAGTCAGACTTAAAGAAATGGAATTAGTTCAAAATTTATCAGAAATGAAGAAATTTAGTGTTACGTTAGAATATCGAATTTCATCTGTCTAGCTCAAATCGAATTTCATCTCGTATTCGCAGACAACATAATCCCCCCCCCCTCAAAAAAAATTAATTTTTCGGACTCAGAGGGATTTAAAATGTAGAAAATCGTCAAAATTCCATCATTTCAATCATTTTTCAAGGGGGTGATCCAAATATTTAATTTTTGTATTCTTCATATAGGAAAGAGTAAAAAGATATCAGTACCTTCTTAATAGATTTATCGCAACGTATCTTTCGTTTTCTCAACAGTAATGAAACGAATGAAACTTTTCATTAAAAAAATTATTCCCCGAAGAATGAACCGACTCACTGAAAACAACCAGAATTCTTTATTGAATAACATAACGCCAGAATGGTTTCATCGTCTTCTCCCTTAAAAGATATTCTTTATTCACCCAAATTAAGTTAAATAAAATAATCCTTCCATCGAAAGGAAATTTTTGGAGACAAATCTCAAACGTTGCAAAATAAATTATAAAAGGGTAAGAGGCATCTTTACAAAGTCTCGGGTACGTGCTTAGATGGTTGAATACGTTGCAAATATTGAGATCTACAGGGACAGGAAGAAATAACAGGTAATACAAAAGTTTTCTTTCTTTTTCGCCAATTTTGATCCCTTGGCGATTTTTCAGATAAGATTATTGCCTTTTTTTATATGTTCTCTGATAATATCAATCTCCATTCATCCACGAAGAGATTTTTCAGCGTATAAAGCGTTTTATTAAGAAGGGAAAGTAGGTCACATTCCTTTCTGATATTATCACAATCTTGTGTTCTTTGAATCTTTGTGTTGGTTCATTTTTTAATAGAAAAGGAGGTGTTTTGAGAGGATAATAAATCTAAAAGAAGTAATTGTGAATAGAATTTGGTTTAATGTAGACAACACAATTTGTAGACATTTCAACTGCAAATAAAAGAGGGTGTTTTTTTTTCTTTTCTTTTTACTTTCTCGTGTGCACTGAATACAGAATGTATAATAATCGTCAAAAATTCGAGCTCGAGATTTTGACAAATTTCCATGTTTTGGACCTCTCTGAACTAGATAAATGCAATTTTGAGAAGTGCCCGCCTGTCTGTTAGTGACACAGACAACATACAAACGCTTTGAGCTAGACGGATGAAATGGGGAATGATGGCTTAAAACAAAATTAGTAAATTTCTATCAAATTTTGAGCAAAATCCGTTTAGTGGAAGTCTGTCCTACGATTCGAATATAAGTTAGCATAATAATTACAAAACGAAGGAGATAGATAGATAAAATTCGGCACACAAATTTAACATCTATGTTGTGGACTTTTGTCAAATTTTGAGCCAAATCCGACTACGGGTTGACTGTCCGTATGTTTTTCAGAAACATATAAACGTTATAATTAAATAAAGATTAACTTAAAAATATGAAATTTGTTACGGGATTTTGTGACTACAAGTGCTGTTTGAGGTCAAATTTTTGGTTTCAAAGAGTTGCGAAAAGCGCATCTAAAACATAAATTATATTTTTGGATATTATTAAATCATGTCAGAGATTAATCGCCAACTAACTCGCCAAAGATGGCACGACAAATTATTAAAAATGCTAAATTTATGCCAAAAGTTAATATTCCGTACCTATTGTAAGCAAGGCATTTTCTGGAATTACAAGCGTATTTGAGAAAATTTTGAGGGGACCACTACGATGGTATCATAGCAAAGCAATATTTACCATAGATTATTCTCATACAAACAAAAACAATATTATCCAACGAGACATATTATTTCAAATGTCTTTCATGTCTTCTATCTAATAGGTTATTTCACTTAAGAACGGGGGGATTTCTATTGCAGCTCTATTTCATGTGATAAATCATGAACACTATCAAAGTAAAAATAGGAGGGGGAAAAAAAAACGTCCATACGAAGTTTAGCGCACGCGTTTTCGGTAGTGCAATTGATTAAATATCTTCAGATTCAAATAAAACCGAAAGTATCCTTTAAAATAAAATATTCTTTCTTTATTTTCCTCCTCTAGGTCAAAATGATTCTTCCTTTGAATAAATCACTGACTTGGTTTTATCTGTTTTGATAGCATCAGATACTATTTGTAAAACCCTGATTCCAGATATTCTCTATGCATTCCTTGCTTCTGCAAAAGACAGAACACGGATCATATTACTTCCGAAGGTTATATGTTCCAGCAGCATAATATCTCATGCAAAATGAAACGAA
The DNA here is from genome assembly GCF_947563725.1 of Argiope bruennichi. Taxonomy (NCBI): domain Eukaryota; kingdom Metazoa; phylum Arthropoda; class Arachnida; order Araneae; family Araneidae; genus Argiope; species Argiope bruennichi. The sequence goes on along the minus strand of NC_079156.1, from coordinate 25,161,635 downwards.
GAAAATGTATTAGTTTGTCATCGCAATAGAAATTCTCCTAATTTATGAAGCAAAATTACATTTTGGATACCTTTAAATTGCTTTTATTATAAATCGATTTTATAGTTTATGAATTTTTTTTACATGAATATATTCGATTTCATACAAAGTGATAAGAGTTGGCCAATTTTTCCTTCAGTATTTAAAATGTTAAGTTTTATTATTTTTTCGTGTGAGAATTATACCTACAGAGAGTACAGTCAAATATTCGAACTTAAGTTTTGATGTATCTCAAAGATTTAGAACTCCCAGGGTCTGAAAATACATTTATTGAAACTACGCCTGTCTATCTGTGAACACGATCTGTTGGTTTGACAGTCCGAGTACAAGAAAAAAAATAACTAAAAAACGTAAACACTAGATGAATAAAATTTGGAGCACCTTGTTCTCATCAAATGTGTTGATTTTTATCAAATTTTTTGTCACTTCTTATTATCGAATACTGTTGACTATCTGTTAGAGTTTTTAATGGAGAAAGGGTAGCTAAAAATGGTAGTTATGCAAAAGATGTTCATTATTACTTTCTCGTGCACGAAGTGGACAGAAAGTATTGCAATCGTCGAAAAATTCGAACTCACGGTTTTGGAAAATGCCAGCCTGTAACAAAGATAAATCGAAAATGCTTTGAGCCAAATGGATGGAATTCGATAAATGGTCTTTCCATCAAATTTGTAGATTTCTATCAAATTTTGAAGGAAATCTATTTTGAATAGCCGGATTCTGTCTATCCGGCTATTTGAATATTCGAAGTTAACACCATAACAACAAAACGAAGAGAACCAGATGAATAAAATTTGGTAGACAGATTAAGCATCTATAGGTTAGACATCTCTCAACTATAGAACCAAATCTAATAAATGGTTGACCATCTGTCAGTATGTACTTTCAGAAACATAAACGCAATAACGCAAAAATGTAATAATTTAAATATATAAAATTTGGTATATAATTTTGTAATTACAAATGTAGTTCTATGTCACATTTTTGTTTTAATCGGTTTGGTAAAATGCATCTAATACAAAAATTCATTTTACTATAATTAATTTGTATTACAGTTACTATTAATCACATGTTTTGGATTAATTGCCAAAATTGACACAATAAATCCAGTGAAACCGCTACATTCGAGCCAAATATTAATATTTTGTAACTACTGTACGCCAGTGTCATGCATGGCGTTCATTGGGATAACAATTTTATTAAAGAGCATGCCGGAAAACATTCCCTCTGGCACTGAATCACTATTTCGTCAAACTGCAGTTATATTTGTCTCTTTTAGAGTAGCAATTTTAAGTTCATGTGCCGCATGTAGTGGATAAGTGGGTCGAGGAATGGCTAACGCTTCTTTCTGAAATTTGGTCGTAAATCAATGCATCAGAAAATCCTTAGAAGATGTCTACATAGAGAAAGATAAGTACCATTAAATGAAAAAGATCCGTTAATTGAATTACTCCGTGACGAGATATTAAAATCATTTCAAAAAGTGTGTTATTTTCTTGGATAAAGTTATGCGGACAGTTTCTAGCAATTACCAAACTTTTGCCAGGTTATTTGATTAGGATTCTTATTTGACTTTTCACTTTTCACTTTTTTAAAACAAAAGTTAACATGCTGATTATAGAAATGATTTGAGGAGGAAGTTGTGGAGTTTTAATTAAGTAGTGATTCTTATATGGAAGGCAAGCAATGTAAAAATCCACTTTGAGTTTTTTTTTATTTTGAATGTTTTTAATCCTTTTATATTAAGCTTTTTTAATTGCTGGCATGCGTACTACACATTTGCTTTTTTTACTTGCGTATATTAGTAATTGGCCTCAAAATACTTTTTTGTTGGTAAAATTAAAACTTCAGCACAACTAAAAATATTTGAGATCCCTGCTCTATTATAAGAGAATTATTAAAAATTAAAACTTCTGTCTCCAACTACTTTTAAACTCAACTCGATGCCTCATTAAAAATTTCGCTTAAAACCTTTACTCTCCTTACAGCTACACATTCTTTGCTGATGTTAAAATTAGTCCACCGTAAAGAAAGCTATGTTATTCTATCAATTTTATTTTATACAAATGCAAACGATAAAAACAATCAATAGATCTTACAATCGATTTGTTCTACGTTTCTTTGCTTCTTCAAAACTAATAAAAAGAAATCACATTAACTTCCAGAAAATAAAATTTATCGAAGACGGAAATCAAATAATTTAAATAAAAATAAAACTTAATGCTGAATCTTTGAAATGAAGACTATTTCATTTTTTTTCTTTTCTTGCAGATATTTTATTTAGCCAGGATACGATTCTATCGAATATAAAGTCTGGCAAATAAATTTTAAACTCAGCAAAAAATTCTGGGTAAGTAATTTGCTGATGATAGTATTAAGATTTGTGAATATTGAGATGTTAGCGCCTTATTATATATTTTCAATCAATCGTTCGCAGCTCATCGAAAAGAGATTTAAAAGGTATCTGTCAATGAAAGTGATTTTTCAGATAGGTGATTACAAACTATAAATAATCCAACAGAAAAGAGGATAATGATTAAAATAATATGTATTTCAATACCAATCAATAAAAATAATAGATAGAAACTAATTGAAGTGTTTTGCGCCAACAGCAATATAAAGATTGTTTAGGTTGCATGTTAGTAAATCATTAACTAAATGATTACCACTGGATCAAAAATAGCAAAATATTTCCAAATTACCTAATGATCTTTTGCAAAGGTCTTTTATTTTATCAGAAAAAATGGTAGAAACAAATTAAAATATTAATGAAATAGATAAACTTTAATCTCTTGTAAAAACGAAAGAAAAATATAAATGCGAAATTTTGAGTATCTGATTGGAAGAATTTGAAATCCAATATTAAATCTTCAATTCCAAATTAACTGGTTGTTAAAGTAAAAATATTTGCAGAAAGAGTAAAAGTAATTTATTTTCTAATTCGGCTCTCTCGTTTTTTTCTAATAATTTTTCCAACTGCTGATTATTCAGAAAAAATAAACATTTTCTTTCATGTGGTTTACTATTATTAAATGTCATTTTTGTGCTGGGTATACGAGATTTTTCCTAATTTTCTAGCATTCCTACTAAATTGATATATTTTGATTTGATCTCTGGCCAACTGCAATGTCTGATACAAAGAAAAGTGGTTTGAAACCAGCGTGAGTGATTTTCACAAAACCTTCTAGTATACTCTGTAATAAAGGTGAATTTGAGTTTTAGATTCGTTTTTTCTCAACCGCTTGATTCAAAATTTGACACATAATTACAATTTCAGTCAACAAATCACATACCAAAGTTGATATATTAAAATAATTTTGTATTTGAGCTATCGCATTCACATGTTTCTGAAAGTGCAACTGATAGATATTATTTTAATCAAAATTTAATAGGAGACAACAATATAGAAGTTAAACGTATGCACAGAATTTTAACCATCTAGTCACTTCGTAGTTTTCGTGTTAAATTTTATTCGTAAAGCTCGAAAAACAAATTTCCTCTGTATAGATTTTCGCTCAAAATTTGATATATGATCTTTACAAATGTGGTGCAAATATCATATGCAAAATTCCAAAAGTCTAGCTCAAAGCGTTTTTGACAGACAGACACTTTCCAGAAATGTGTTTTTCGAACTCAGGAAGTTCTAAAATGTGAAGATTTGACCAAATTTGGGAGTTCAAATTTTTCACTGATTACTATAGTTTCTCTATACTTTGATATGAGAAAATGGAAAATATAACTTACAATATATGAAACCGTCGGAAGTAATCTCCTCGTCCACGTATCCCATGATAAGGATGTTATGCGCCCTCTGTCCCAAATAAAATTTATGGATCTTCAGAAAGCCGTAAACATCATGATTGCTCAATTTTAATTTGAGAAGCCATTCGTGCTTTGATCATTTTATTTTTTGTAATATTGCGAAGAAAATCATGTATGATTTTTGATGCTCTTTTATCAAAAGACTGAAATAAAAATTTCACACACAATTTCAGTTCCAATAATAAGATCATATTCTAAATGTTATTTATATAAGTCATTGCAATTTGGGGTCACCGCTGTTACATGTACTCGAACATACATAACAGCAAATGATCTACTGTTGAAAGATTTAATTAAAAAGTTAATGTATATTTATAATTCAGATGTTAAAACTGTATACAGCTATTCACGTTTTGAAAAGGTCGTATTAACTTTTACCATGAAAGAGATAGAAATACTTTTTGTAAACGGATTAGTAAGGAATTTACGAACTTTGAATAAAGAGAACACGCCAAATTTATGCTCAGAACTCGCCAAACTCTCGAGTTCTTTATTTTGTTTACATAAAAAGTAAAAGGAGGACGGAATATCTGCCGAAATCTGAATTTCGGAAACTTTGTGCATTGTATTTGAAGTTAAAGTATGTATAATTTCAATATTTAGATACTGGAATAGTATAAATTTCCTGAAAAATATAACCGCAATTATTATTTTTAAGGTTTTGCGACTTTTTGTAACTATTTTGTAAATTTTTATTGTAATTTGCTTAGAGATTTATCTTTCATACTTTAAGAAGTGAAGTTTCTCTACGTATATAAAATATTTTTATTGCTTTCATACATATCATCAACGGTTAATTTCACTGATTTATTATAATTTTCATAACCTCCGTAACCAAAGTTCTTATTGACAAGTATCACAAATTTGGAATACGTTTTTAGGATGCAGAAATCATATTAGCTTGTAACCTGAATTTCTAATTTCTGCATTAATATAGAAGACATAATTCCCTTTCCAAATCGATCCTTTAGTGTGCAAACATATAACAGATAAACAGAAATGAAACTTTAATAGAAGTTACAGATATTTCAATTCCTACCCATTACAAGTTTTCAATCGTTTCCACACTTTAAAAGTTTTAGAAATATTATTTTTAGAATTATTGACAACTTTTCATGCTTTATTCATACTTCGAATTACTTTTATGAGTGTAAGGGATAAATGTCCAATCTCAATATATTACTGGATGTGAGACTTCATATTTTTGGGGGTAATCTTCCTGTGATTGTCCATGAATGATGTCCAATATGAGGAATAATGGAAAGTGAAACTTTATTCCACAACAAGATAGGAAACACAGGTAGTAAGAATAAAGCTGAACTATACACAACGAATAGTATTCTATTCACAACACAAACAGACAGCAAATCGCTAACTAGAAAACAGTAAAAGCTCTCGGAGAGTAATCAAAGCTCGATTTGCGAAAATAATTCCAAAGAAAATATTTCAATCATTTCGATTCCTTTCATTTATATAGATCTTCCGATAGGACATAGAATTCTCCAGAAGAATCTACCTATCTCGGTTTTTAATTAAGAAACAATTATAATTGTTCTACTTTCCAGCTATAATTATCTCAACTTTCATTTTGCCGCGAGTGATAACAGTCATGGATCTGGCATCCATTAAGAATCTCTCTGAATTTTTCTTTTCAGGTCAAAGAAACAATATTACAGATTCGAAGCAATGAGATATCCAAGGTATCTACTTCGATTTTAGAACAAATTAAAAATGAAATGAAGAAAACTGGAAGTAATCACTAATATACAATTTTATTTTCTTCTCTGCACTCTTATCTAAATTGATTTGCTTTATATTTATAAAAATGAATCTGGATCTGATTTTTTGGTCATTTTATATATTGAAGTGAATTATTTTCTTTTCTTATGATTGAAAATCAGAGCTCAATTTTCAATTTATCAATTAATTTCCATCTTGTGCAAATTGAACTGCTGAACATTATATATATATAAGATTGCTGTGCCAAAGGAGAAATTCAGTTAAAGAAAACCTAAAATTAATTTATAATTAAATAAATATTTACAACAAAGAATTATAAATTGAAAATTTAAAAAAAAGAGAAAAAAATAGTGATTTTTTTTTCTAATTCTGAAGAGCACTAAAAGTGTGACTTGTTTCAATGGAAGTTATTTCCCAGTCTTGTCCTCCAATTCTTGCTCTTTAAGATATTTTTATGGGATAAAATGGTGGCTTCATTTTATGTGCTCCAGTAATATCAAATAACATTTCTGCATTTGCTATTCGGGATCTCTTATATTTATTCAATGTATCTGCTAAAGACAGAAAGTAGGTCGTATCTTCTCTGGAAGATCTTCCCGCCAGTATTTATTATGTTTGATACCAAAAGAAATGCTTTCAAGGCTGACATTAAGAAAAATATAGGGAATGTTTGAAATAAAACTATCTCAAAGCCATACAATTCTACTGGGAATTTTGTTTTACATTTTAAACGTATTTAATGAATATTTTACTTAATAAATTTTATTTGTTAATACATTTTTCGTATAACATTAATTTTTGCATCGAATTTGCACAATTTAATCAAAATCATTCCACTATGCCGCAAAGTCGTTTAGTGTATCTAAATTATCAGGTAATTGCAAATAAAGGTATTAAGGACAGTGCAGATTCGTCAGTTTGGAAACAGAAATGCAGTAAAAAGAATTTCAAAAGAGAATTCAATTAAATAAAACAGTTTTATTTCTGAATCTCCTAAAATTATTATTTTTATATTAGAAAATTACAATTTCAATTTTCTTTGATGAATGACTTTTAATCAAAGAAAATTAAGCAGAGTTTCCGCCTGACTATCCTGAAAGGAAAACCAGAATCTATTAATAACTAACAAGAAAAAAGTTTCAAAAAATTAAGAGAGGAAATCTAAACCTTGTTTAGCTGGAAAAAATTCGTCACAAAGTGTATCAAGACTGTTATGCGCACTGAGCAAACTAACATAGCTAAACTCAATGAAAATATTGTTTTTGCTTTCAGTTATTGCGGGAAGAACGAATTTTGATGTCTTTTGGAGCTGATCCTCGTGCAGCTCCAACTAGTGTGTCTCTTATTTATTGACATTTTCTTGCTTCTCTTTTTTTCATTTCTGTTTTCCATCGAGTTTTTAATACGGAAAAACAAAGACATGAACACTAAAATGGGTAAAGGGCTAGATGCTTAAAATTTGGTACATATTTTTAGTATCTAAAATGTTGCTCCATATAAAATTCTGAAAATCTATCAAGAGATAGACCGTTTTATCCTCAACAATTACTGAATGCACAATCCGATTCATTGATTTTGCAAAGTAAAAATTTTACTTTTTTAATGTCAATTACAACGCCAAATAGTCGCCAAGTGTGTGACAGTGGCTAGGATATCCTTACCTTGGCATACATGACATACAATCAGCATCCGTTAAAATAATATCTTTACAACAAACATTCATCCTTACAACTTGACGAACTGCACATAAAATCAATACTACACATTCGTAACAATTTGTTTTTCGAATATGTTTAATGTGAAATTTTCTTTTCGCATCTAATTCTTTATCAATTAAAAGATTGGAATATTTATTTCAAAAAACCATTCGATTTCTTTTTTTTTTTGTTTTTTGGAAGGGATGAAGTATGGAATAGCGCATCAAATGCTACGTATATCGTTTGATTAGGCTATTATGAATTACAGCATATCTCCCAAAAATACAGTTTGCAACCAGTGGGGCTGAAATCCCCAAAGATTTCTCGCATACTCTCTAATAAAGATGTTATCTCAGAAATCACTTTGCATGACATTGGCGTTAAGAAGTATCAACCTTTGGCATGAATTTAGAATTTTGATTTAATCTATCATAGAATCATCAGCGAATCTTTTAGCGATTAAACCCTGGTATGCGGTTAATTGTATCCAAAAATCGATTTGAATTGTAAATGCGTTTTTCCGAACCGATTGAAACAAAAATATGATACAAAATTACACTTGTAGTCGCAAAAACCCATACCAAATTTGATGTATTTAAGTCATTACGTTTTTGTTTTATCTTTATAACAAACAGATTGACGAACATTTTTCATTTTTTTTTTTTATTCGGGGAGGTCTAAAACGGGAAGATTCATCAAAATGTTGAGTTCGAATTTTTTTTGACGATTACAATTTTTCTCAATACTATCTCTACAAAAAGAAAAAAAAAATCAAAAGTACATAAAAATAGCCTAAGCATAAAAGCATGTTTTCCAACTTTTTATTTTAAAATTAAAACATTCATCTAACCAATTGTATTAATTTAAATTTAGTTTTGAATTTCGTACATTACTAGTAGCATAACATCATGAAAATAGCGACAATATAAAACTAAATAAACAGTATAAAAGTTTTCAAGTTTGAGTTTTAGTCCAGACATATCATCTTCTTTAATATATACTGCATTTTTCAATATATTTTTCTAAAAAATCCTTCAATTTCTATCATACATTTCTATTCAGATTGAAAAATCGACCTGATTCTGAAATTTATCTTGTCTACTTTCTTTCCTTTAGGAAATTCCGAATAAGTAAAAAAAGTATTCGATATTATCACGGCATATGAAAAGATATCAATATTTTATTCAAAATATGACCTACAAAAAAACATAAAGAGCAAAACAAAAGAAAAGACTGTATTAGGGGATGCTGCCCGCTTTATTTTATGGCTAAAGAATTTTTAATTTATTCTATCAACAACAACAAAAAAAACGAAGTTTTTTTTCCTGGTTTTGGAGATTTATTTTCTTGAATTGAATTTCAATGGAATTGCATCCTGGCACAAAATATCTATACTGAGAGAAGAAAATGGAGTAGCTTTCATTTGATGAGATTAAAAGAAGAAGGTTTTGGTAAATATTAATTCGGTTAAGATTTTATTTAGATTTTTTTTATTTCTGTTTTCGGTATATATTCTTTTATGAAATTTGATGGCATTATTTTTATTGCTTTAAAAAAATGATACGCGGAACAAACCTGCTTGTAAGCTCGATGGCCTATTTTATCGTTTGCAATTGGAGTATAAAATAACTTTGCAAGGAATATCATAGCGTTGTTTATTATAGGTTAATTTTAGCAGAAATGAAGTGTACGTTGCTGTAGATTACGGGTGGTCATTCAGTCGATCGACCGGTGGACAGCCAAGCCATTTTGGAGTGACCGCCTTTACTAAGATCTAAGACGCTCATAGTAAAAGATATTTATGGAACACCAACCAAAAATTTCAAAAATATTTCTGGCGAGTTGTTTAAAAGCGGAAGTACATTAAACAAAAAAAAATATTGTGATGAAATAATAAAACTTCACTCCGAATTTGAGGGACGTTTTGAAGAATTTATTATACTAGAAACAAAGCCAATTGTTGCATTCATGTGTTATCCATCAGGCAATGGTGACGTGGAAGAAATAAATGAAAATATAAATTATATATTCTCTTTATCTCTTGAGGAATACAAAGTTTTTCTCCTTCAAAATGACACAATTTTAAAAGCACGCAATTCAGAACCTAAGAATAGTTTTTGGAATCTCATGCACGAAGTAAAGTATTCTAATTTGAAAAAAGTTACATATCACTGAACATAGTTCTTTGACTCTACCTACCTGTGTGAATCTGCATTTTCGACTATGAATGTAATTAATTATCGTTCTCATCACACAAACGACCCCTTAGAATCCAGTGCAAGGTTACTAGTTAGTGATTATATATCGAGACATTCCAGATTAGCGGACAGTATGTAGTCTATGTTTTTCTTCTAATTATAACTACGAGAACTAACTTTCGATGAAAATTATTTATTTTTTAATAATTTTTAATTGTTTGATATTAAACGCATCATTTCACATTATTATATTTTGACTATTATTATTATGTTTGTATCTTGCTATTATTGTTATGTTTTGTAGTTAAGTACATATTCCTATTGGTTATTAAACTATAATAAATATTGTAGACCTACGCCACTGGGTAGGCCGCAACACCTTGAACAAATTAGAAGTAGCCTCTACACTGGAAAACTCTGCCCTCCCCCCCTCTTGTTGTGGAAGGATGAAATACTTTGCTGAAGTCGAAAATGAACCATGATCTACAAAGGAGTTTGGAAGATGAAGTTTTAATTTCCTTATAAATCCCTTATTATCTACATATGTCCTTAGGTAAAATGGATATAAGATAGTCCATAATAATAAGTTCAGGAAGTCTGGATTAATCCCTTATTATCTACATATGTCCTTCGGTAAAATGGATATAATATAGTCCATAATAATAAGTTCAAGAAGTCTGGATAAATCCCTTATTATCTACATATGTCCTTCGGTAAAATGGATATAATATAGTCCATAATAATAAGTTCAAGAAGTCTGGATTGTGCTCTTGATGACGGTTGATTTCACTGTCGAGATCTATGTAATTTTATGGGTGCTTTGTGCTAAGGGCAGCTGCAAAGTACTCTGTGCTTGATAGGACTACTTATTTTGATTATTTTATACGTATAATATAATCAAAATAATATATTGGTGTTTGCACTTTTATTACTAATTATTAATATATTTATTAGTTTCATATATTTGGTATTAGTACTATTTTCTTCTCCATATTCTTTGCAAGGCAGAGTTAATTTTTCTATATGAGAATCTACATTATAGATGCAAATCGCATGTCATTTTATTTCATCAATTCTAATTTATTTAACTTTCTACATTGTGTAGTTTATCATGCTCACATGTACTTGGCTTGGACAAAAAGATTGCAATTCGCAATTTCAAAATTGTATTTTTCGGATTTAGGGAGATTTGACACGTGAAAATAAATCAAAATCTCAGATTCGAGCATAGTGGATATTATTATTCTTTCTCTTTTTTAAACTTCATTCAAAAGAAAGTAATAAAGAATAAAGTTTCATATTTTAACGTTTCATATATTGAAGGAAAAATTCGAAAGATATCTTATTCTGTCTAAAATCTGATATATTTATATAACAAATCTATATACTAAAAAATTGGTGTATAGTACAAACAATATAAAGTATTAGAAATGTAATTTTCTTTTATAAAATAGGAGGATTTCAATTGCCAGCACTAAATAATACATTTTCTTCATTTCTTTTGGTATGAAACAATTCGTGGTTGGAACATGCTATGACCTTCGAAAGTAATATGATCTCTCTTTTTCAGAAGCAAGGAATGTATAGAGAATATGAGAGATCACGGTTTTACAAATGACATTTGATTCTACCCAAAGTACATAAAAAGAACTCAGTAATTTATCCGAAAAAATCACCAAGGGAAGAATCATTTCGACCTAGAGAAGGAAAAAAAATAAAGAATGTTTTTATTTTAAGGATACTTCCGATTTTATTAGGATCTGAAGAGATGTAATCAATTGTACTACCGAAGCACGTACAGTAAACTTCGTATGAATGCTTTTTCCTCCTGTTTGTTCTTTGACAGAATTCAAAATTTATCATCTGGAATTCAGCTGTAATAGATATCTTGCCCTCTTAAATAAAATATCTTCCCAGACAGAAGAAAATAAAACAATTGAAGTAAGAGATGTTTTGTTGTTTTGATTTGGGAAATGTAATCTTTGGTAAATGTTTCTTTCTTATGAACTCAACGCAGTTATTTGTACAATTGCTGAAAAAATAACAACTATCAAATTTAATCGTAAAAGATTTTATTACTTCTTTCTCTTATTAATTTGGTTTAAGGTAAAAAATTACGTTTACCAAAGTGTTTAAAATAATGCCGGCTCTAGTCGATTTTTCAAATTTTGATTCAAGCGAAGGAAACAATTTTTCAGTCAAATGATTCGTCAATTCTAGAAACACGTGCTTTTGATACAGAGCAGAAAATATTTGATTCAATTAAACTTGATCCAGAATTTCATGATTTGAAGACGACCGTGGTCTGGCCAGTTGAGAGCGGATGAGTAACTTGCAACTGTGGCCGTGGGACTTTGTTATGCTATGGGACTTGAATCTTTTAGAAATACAATATACAGAAACAGGTGAAAGAAATAACAATTGAAACTTAAGTAACATATTGGCGTTTTTCGTGGTAACTCCCGACTATATTATCGTTCAAATTTTTTTTTTGTGCTTATAGATTTTAAACATTTTCTTTTAAATGATACGAATTTAGGTACCTTATAAAATTTTCTAAAATGTTGAGAATTTTAATTTTTTTTACATTATTTCAAATAACGGATTTCCGAAATTGCAATTGTTTTAATTGTTTCATAGATATTAAATTATTTTTTTCATTATTAACTGCCTGTTTTATGAATAGTTTATCAGAAAAATCAAGCATTGCAATGTATTATCGCAAATGTCAATGATTTAATGACAACATGTTTTACCTGGAGAGCTACTTTTTGATGGCGCTATAACGTCACTGGACTCAAATCCATTAGAACTGCTCACACATATAGTAAGTATAATATGTATAAGACTATTTGGTTTTTAATGTCAATCACAATTTGAATATTTAAATGCATTTTGTTGTGGATTCATGAGCATTAAATTAACGGAAATAAATTTAATCGAAATGAAACAAAAATAATAATTCTGGTATCCACCACTGGTTACTAAAGGCAGCTAGTTTAGAAGGTGCTTGAATTTATGGATTTTATTGTTAAGCAAAATTCATAATTAAAAAAAATGAAAGAGAAATTTTAATTTCGATATTTAGTGAAATAAAAAGTGAAAATATGGGGAAGAAGATACAATTCAGAAATATAAAATATAACTTCTATTATTAAGCTTATAAAATTTTAGAAATTAAAGTATGCTTGAGGATGTATTGAGAATAAATGTCAGTAAAACCATCATTGAACTATTATGGATTAAAATAATATGCTCACACAAAAATATCTAACCCACGCTTAGATGAAGTAACTATCTGAATACAGACCAAAAGATAATAAAAATGACAAACTATAAACATTGAAGACGAATAATTGGTCAGCACGGAAAGAAAATTTATTTTCATTAGTACATGTGTGGTATTTTGTTTGCAGTAAATAATATGTGTTTCTAGATATAAGAAGTCGTGACCGGAAATATTCAGCAATAAAACACGAAACACTCTCTCGTACCTGTTTATTTACAGACATATTTCCGCGGCTGCAGAACTGATTGAAGAAATTGTGTGAGAGAGGGAGAAAATTGGTGCGAGATTTAAAATTGGCGAATTGGGTAAGTATATTGATATGTTCCTGATATTTGGTAAATTAAACTTGTTTATTCCTGTATGCAGTATAACTCTCGTATTTTTTCATTTGCTTATGTATTTCTGTTGTTACTGGAACTAATTGGTTCGCCAAGTTTTAGTTTAGTAATATTAACGTCCCGTTTTAAAGCAACACTAGGGCTATTTTGGGACGGACCTTGTCATTTTGAACCACGGTCAGATGACAAGGACGACACCTAAGCTGACCCCCCCCCCTCTCCACATCACAGCAGCGGGAGGATGTTTGGACCTGACGGATTTAACGTGCAACAGACCCCTTATCCGACGGTTCTTCGGTGGAATCGGGTCTCGAACCTGAAACCCTAAGGCTCACGGGTCGAGACCTTACCACCAGGCTACCACGGTCCAATTGGTTTGCCAAGAAGATTGTGTTTGAAAAGGAGGAACGATACGAGATTTGAAATTAGTGAATTGGTTAAAGATACTGATATGTTCCTGATATTTAGTAAGCTATGCTATTATGTTCCTGTATGTAGTGGGCCTCTCTCATATTTGTTTATTCGCTTATGGATTTCTGTGGCTACTGGCACTGACTGGTTATCCAAAAAGATTGTGTGTGAAAAGGAGACACAATGCACGATTTGAATTTGACGAAATTATTAAAGATATTGATATTTGACAAACGATATTAATATATCCCATACACTTCTCTCGTACTTATTTAGAACACATTCATTCCTTTATTTGTTCACGTATTTCTGCAGCTGCTGCAACCGATTGACATGCCATGGAGATAACATACAAATTGTATGAGATAAAATTGACAAAATGACTAACGATATGTTTCAGATAGCACATATAAAAAGTACTAATGTGCTCTTATATAAGAAAATTCTCAGTAAAGAATTAGTTTGGAAAATATGTCTGGTAAGTTAAAATTCTTAGGCATGATAACACCCTATAAATGGGATTTCCTCTGTGTATTCTTTAGAAAAATATTCAAGAATTACATTTGCTCCAATTAAAATAATGGCGCATAATTAGGAGAATTATTTTGGAAAATATAAGAGGATAAAAAACTGATTCAATTTTGATGCGGTTATTGTAAGAATTCAAAAACAACAACTCATATTATAATAATAGTTATAAAATTAAATTTTTATTATTAATTATTATATGAACTTCAAAAATTGATAGGATACAACGCATACTTACTCTATCTTAAACTGGTATTTCGGAAAAGACTTCATCCAAGTTTTATCCTTCAATTGGCGTTCAATAACTCACTTCTGTTTAATTTTCGTTTCTTTGAATGACATCCAAATGAATTCATATTTTAAACATTATTTCCCTGCTAATTTACTGCCAACAATAATGAAAAATTGATTTTAGGAAAAGATAATGAATATTTTGGAGAGACTTACTAAATTCACCATAGTTTACCGCATGATATCGTCAAAAACATATGGCTTTTTTTTGCACGCGGTAACACAAAAGTATGAATTCCAATTAGGGTTGTAACTTTAGAAACAACTGGTTCGAAATGCTATACATAACCAAATCATAAAATGGCAATGGCACTTCTTAACTCTGTTCCCTAAGATTAAATTATCGATTCGCCTTCCAAACAAATTTGCTTCAATGTATCTTTGCAACCGCAGTAAAAATAAGCAAATAACCTACACAAAATGAAAAACTCACTTACCAAATACTGAATCGAATGAATCAAAATAAATAAATACAATAAAAAATACTTGCAGTTGAATCACCTCATATCAGTTATTTATTTATTTATTTTCCCCTTAGTTTTATCTATTTATTTTTTCCCTCTTGTGGATTACTCTATTTAGACAAAATTAGATTTTTATTCAGTTTAAATTCCGTGATTAATTTCGGACTCAGAAAGAAATATGAGAGGCGGAAGAAGCATTCGTATGAAATGTCAGATGTATGTCTGACTGATGAACTAAATTACTTACTTTAAGACCCAAAAGGAACCAAACGTTATTAGTTTCACTTAGTTCTTCTTTTACTACTGTTTACAGTGTGTGTTCCTTTTTTAATTTTAGTAGATAAAATACTAACTTTTCAACATAATAACAGATTTTATTTTCGATATTGAGATTCAAAATGTTTATTCTATATTCGAATTTTTGGCAAAAGAAAGAACTTAAGTCTTGATACTTTATGAGAATTTATCAAAGATCCACCACTAAACGTAAGGGTTTAAAACAAAAAGAAAAATTTTCTTTACGAAAATGTCATGAATTTGTAATATTGCTATTCTACAAAGTTAATATCATTTCTAACAAGGTCTAATAGGAAAAAATTACTGACATTCTTAATAGATGTTAAATTAATAATACTCGACCCTGGCAATGGACTTGGCGCCTTCCCCAAAATAAAGAATCTGGAAACTGCAAGAATCATAGCGATATTTCTATTTTGAGCAGAGATCTTACTATTCTTTTAGAAAATCTCTCATTTGTTGGGAGACAAAGAAAGGACAAATTACTCGCATGAGAAATTAATTTCTCTTTGAGGGGTAGTTAGTTAACGAAGCTCTCTATCTGCTTCTGGGCGCTATTGAGCTGTTTCTGCATTTTAATAATGATATGCTGTTTCAGTGTGAGCTGATTTCTGCTTTTGTGTATGCTTTGACTGCTTCTCTGCTTATATTCTGTGTTTTCTTAAGGAAAGCATGGAACAGAGGTTTCTTGCTTCGTTTTTGTTAATGGACTTCTAAACGTAAAAAATAATATGGCACGTTTATAAGCAAACGTCTCTTCAGAAACTTAGTAACAAAAATTTTCTAAATGATTTTGATAAATTTTGTGTAGTTTTTATACTGGAATATTTGGTCTGAAAACTAAGTTTTATAAAGACAAAACCATTCCCTTTGTTTAAATTGTAGGTATTTTATTTCTGTCTAATGTTTTTAGAGCTTTGGTTCATTTTATAATTACTGAAATTTTCGCTTCATTTTTTACATAGCGTTTCAAACTTCAGTTTCATATTTCAGAGTAAAAGTTATCTTACTTCACTGGAACTGAATGCGACTATTAGCTTATTTATAAAATGGAAAGTTTGTTGGGCTTCCTTATCCATACTTTTTCGGAATATATTAGGAATCGGAATTATGATTTGATCAAATGAAAGGCGCATGTGATTGAACTCTTTAAATTAGCTTATTATCATGTGAGAACATGATGTTGTTTTGGTTTGGAATTTTTGAAGTCTCAAAATGCGTTGGCAGAAAATAAAAGGTATAGGCCGTGTGAAAAAATGATATTCCCACTTGATATCTTGAAATTTGCGATAGCATATTTCAATTTTTTTTTTATTGATGTTTTAATATATAGATTTTTTTTTCTTTATGTATACTTTGAGATTTTTTTTCGGGGTTTAATGGAGAAAAAATTTTTATAGAATTATTAGTTATTATTATATAAATAAATTTTATAGAATCTTGAAATCAGGATTTTCAAATTTACCACTAAATGAAGCTAAGTTAGTATTAAATCAGAATTCAGTTAATATACTTGGTTAACTAATAATTAATATTGTATTTTCATCCAAGACGCACATAAGTAATATATTTTAGATTTGTACAAAATCAATTAATGACAAGAAAATGTCACTAAATACCATCCATGCAAACATCAAACAAATTGAATAAAACTCGTTTGGATATTAAAAAGAAGAAAAAAAATTATTAAAATTAATTGATGATTGTTCAAAAAATTTTAATTTCATTTCCATATAGTGGCAATCTTTTCATGTTGAAAATTGACTGTTTTTTGCCAACAATTTAAAAGTTTAAAACTGTTTGCCTTTCTTTTGTTGTGGAACTCTCACTTGGAGGAATAAAGAGAATTTTTAGGTGATATTCTTAAAGTGGTGCCTATTCCTCTTAAAACAGGATGAAGGTATGGTATTAGAAGATGAGTAAGAAAGACAGAGACAGATCACCGCGTGATTTGGGAGACAACCGCTGGGAAAAAGAAAGAGGCTTTACAGAGATTAATAACTAAGGCCTCTGATGGTTTCGAACATACCGCATCCCTAGAGTTAGGGGAAAGGTTGGTCATCATTTAAGAGTATGCCAGCTCGTAGGATTAACCAATTATGTAGTTGAATAGTGATAAAAACAATAGGCCATAACAAATTAAGCCGACACTTCGTCCAGTGGTGGTGGGATGGTCGGCCGTATACAAGAAAAAGACTTGATAAACTTTAAAGGCATTAAAAAGTGATATATTTCTATAGTTGAATATTTTTTTTGTAGTTTGCTCATAAGGAAATTTTCTATTCTATTCTTCATCCCCTTATCTACACTTCTTTATCTCAATTGTTTCTTTCCAAAATCGTCGGAAATCATTGACATTACTTTGCAATAATAATACAAAAAATTGCAAAATTGCCATGGCAATTAATATGAACAGTGCATTTTCTCCCTTTTATCAGGTAAGGAAAAGCTATCACATCTTGTGATATATAAACAAAACAAAATTTATATTAGTTAAAAACAGTAGAAAAAAATAAATTTTAAGACCCATAATCCCAAATGTTATAAATTGCGTGCTATACGAATTCTGCCAAAAAATTACTCTACTTCAGTCTAAACAATTAAAAAACAGTACACTTCGAAACGCATTTATCTTGGCATCATTTTTCAAGCAGCATTAATAAAATAATCACACTATTTCTATAAAAATAAATCATTTATAGTTGATTGAGTTCACTGACTGATAATAAAATATATCTCTCCATGGAATCACATCATGTCAAGATCGGAAACGATATCTGTTAAGGATAAATTAATGGAGATATACCTCCAGCTCCCCAAAAAAATAAATGGAAAAAGAAACGCCCGCATTAAATCTCGGATACGTGTCTCGGTAATGGAGTAAGTTACAAATCTTCGCATCTAAAGGGAACCGGAAGTCACCGGTAATATAAAAAGATTTTTTTTTCATTCACTTTTCCCTCCCTTATTATTTCTTTTTCTTTTTTCTTTTTTTACGGCGAAAAAAAAAATTTTTTTCATGTGCTTTGAGAGCGTCCAACTCCAATTTTGCTGTAGGTGGTTTGTACATTTTATATTTATTATGGTGAATCTGCAAAAAAAGAAAAGGGACGTGTCCGAATGGGAGACCGTCGGATTTTTAGATGGCCGACAGTTTGACACAAAAGGAAACGCTTTTACGAAACTACGCAGAACGATATAGAGAGCAAAAAATAGTATGTTTACAATAAAGAGGGTCTTCAACTTTGAAATACATTTATTTTAGAGATTTTTGTGAGAGAAGTTTGCGTGGCGTTTCTTTTAATATATTCCAATTCTTAAGTATATATGAGCAAAAGATATCCAAATGATTTTTTCTTAAAAGTTTTATTTTTTACAGTGAGATAAGAGTTTAGGACCACCTGATGGCAACGCACATAATGATTATGACTAATGATAATGACATGGAATTTTCTTGTTCTCCACATATTCAGTGGGCGGAAATTAAACAACCATTGGTTAAACTTGAATTTTCATGTAACAAAGACCAGCAAAGGGATTCAAAAACTTCAACTTAGCCAGACGGACAACTGAAAATACCAGATGAATTGTGAATATGCTGCTACAAGAGGATTGTGATTATATTTGATGTTGAAATTTTCAACCTTCTTTCTGTTCATTTTAATTGTTTGTACTCATCATAAAATTCCAATTTACGATCCAGAATCGTAAATTAAAATCATTCGTTCTTCATCTATCTACAGTTCTAGATACTTCAACTCTAGTTGACCTTGGCCGTCTTCTTTATTCCTCCAGACAGGAAATATGTTATTTTGAATAGCAAATATGCTTTAGCATTTAAAATAACATAAACCATAACGAAAGTGAACAAAAATGTACCTATTCTGGATTGTATGAAAGTAGTTACCAAACTGAATAAATAACCTTTTTAAGCTTAATGTATAATTTTGATGATGTATGGAGTTTTAAATTGGATGAGTATGCAAGTGTCAAAGAACTGAAGCATTATTTATTAAATTATTTGAAGATAAGTACCGAATTTGAGGATACGAATGTTCTTTGAAGAAACGTATTGATGGTTGTCACTCATCTGATGTTATTTTGATACTGAAATTCATTAATCTATTTTCTTTCAAGAACGTTTCTTTTTGATGTACAAATTAAATTCATAATTCTACGATTGTTTGACAGCTTTCGAGTCAATTGAAAAAAATTGCTGACATTCCTTACTTGAAGAAGATTTCGTTTCATATTATAATACTGGCGCCTATTTTAATAGGCATCAGTATTATAAGTAAGTAATATCAATCAGTAATCATAAGTATTATAAGTAATATCAATCAGTTTCATCAGTATTATAAGTAGATATTATCAGAATTATAACAAGCCAAAAAAATCTTAAAATTAATATTATAATAGGCAAAAAATTTCTTAAATATGTGTTAATTGAATAAAGCTTTGAATCTAATTCTGATTCAGTACTTGAAGCTGAAATGAATTATTATTTTTGAATGTATATTTCCTATTTTAACTGAATATTTCAGTTTTCGAGTGTCTAGCAATTATAGAGATAATTTTTGAGTATATATGGGATAATTACATAAAAATATATGGTTATGGCTACTCTTGACATATATATAAAAATCGCAAAATCTTCAAAATTTCGTAATATGACGAACGAGTACCTAGTACAAATCTACATAAGTTTCAAACAAAATTCTAATATATAACTTTCAAACCGAATGTTTTTATCGATTTTTACTCCGAAAGTTAAAACAGCAACTAACGGGGTTCAATATTTCTTAATAAAGATGTTATTTCTTAACCCCCAGGAAACTCTACCATTGCGAATGTTGGGTAAAGCCATAAAGTTATACGCACTCAGATTTTTATTTTCAAAACCTCGCAGAGTATTTTGTGCTTCTTACCACAGGGAAGAGAAAAAATTTAAATTTGGATATATCTGATCAATAGACTTAAAATAAAAATTAATACACGGTTGCAGTTTTAATAATGGGATGAAATATCAACTTTTATTTATCTAAGTTTTTGCGTTCTTTAATTATTGTGTTTACATACATGCAAATGCACAGAATGACAGACAGACATATCTTTGTTCTTTTATTCCAAAATTTTAAATACAGTCTTAATATAATTTTTGTAACAAGATCACAAATGCAATTTTATTCATCTGAGTTGTTGCATTTTTTAATTATCGCCTACTTTATGCATGACAATGCATAATCCGAAAGATAGTAAAGCCTTTGATAGATTAGATTTAAAATTTGATACAAATGTAAATTTTAGATGCTAAAATTGTCTGGGTGCAAATTTTATCCAAACACGAAATAAATACAAAATATATACCTTAAACTTTTGATATGGTCTCCACAAAGCTTTCTCGCTTTCTATCTAATAAAAAGGCTTTCCCACTCTCCACTATATAAAAATTGGGGACTTCAGGCAAGATCGTGAACGCCACAAGCACTAACATTTTTTCTCATAAATAACCTTCGGTACTTTATATATATATACAGAATCTTATCTATCTAGCTCACTTCGTTTTGTGAGTGTTAACTTATATCGAACAGCCGGGCAGACGAATTTCCTCTGAACGGATATTGCACAAAATTTGATAGAAATCTACAAATTTTGTGTGAAAACCGTATACCAAATTTCAACCACCTAGCTCAAGGAACTTTTCAGTTATCTTTGTCGCAGATAGACAGACGGACAGATTCTAAAAATATGTTTTTCGAACTCAGAGAGGTATAAAACGTAGACAATCATTAAAATCTCAGGTTCGAATTTTTTGACAATTACTATATTTTCTCTATACTACGTATTCTAGAAAGTAAAATCGCGCTTTATAATCCCAGGAAGATCCTGGCGGTGGAGATTCGGCAAAATGTGGAGGTCGAATTGTTTTTGAGGATTACAATATTTATCATTTTTTATACAATATTTTATCATTTTGTCATTTTATGAGCGAGAAAATAAAAATAATAACGCTACACATATTTTGAGAAAAATATTTTGGAAGAACTTTCCATTTTTATTTCTTTCCACAACGGCATATAAAATTCTATAAAAGAAAGAATCTATGAAAGAAATTCTATAAAAGAAAACCATTCACCGAAAATTACCATACTGCATGAAAACAAAACCAATTCAGTTAACCGCACGGCTTTAAAGTCAAATTTTGTCTTTTCTTACTAAAAAGATACTCTACTTAGAGAAACAAAACATCTATTTACGCAAAATTTCGGAAGATAAATATCGAACTTCGGTGCAATATAAAAGGATGTAAAACTTTAGGTACGTGCTTCAGTCGCAGAATTTGTAACAATTTTTCATATCCCAAGAAAAATCGTAAATAATTGGGAATTTCCTAACTCTAGAATTTCTTTTTGATCGCAATGGTTGCTCTACCATAGAGATTTTCTTGAACAAAATATTGAATTTGTTTCACGCTCTTGGATAACATCAGAACCTATTTTCAACTCGCGATCCAAGTTGTTTTATATTTATTCGGCAGCTTTAGGAAAGAGAGAAAGTGATAATATGTTTCTTAAGTTATCAGATTTTTCGGTTGGCTTAATATATTTGATACTGAAAGATACGCTTTTAGGCAAAAACTAGCCATAACAAACGAGAATAAAAGTAATATGTTTGCAATAAAGTTCTTTTTTCAGATAATAGTATTTAGATATTCATATTTATAATGCATCATTTATTTCAGATTATTTCAGTTTTTTGCGAAATTATAATATAAAAAGACCATGCTTCGAAATGAAATTTATGAAAGGAAATATAAAACATTTTTTTAAAAAAATACGTTTTTATTATGAATGTAAAAAGAAAAAATATATTTTATCAGGAATTTGGTGATTAGAACAAATATATATCAAGCGTAATGAGAAGATAAAATCTTTTTTTAAAAGGAATTGTTATCACATTCAAAATGTATTGTAATTTTTATATATTGAATTATCGGAATTTTTGTTTCATACGATTTTTATCATAGCTTTATAATCTTCTATTATTGTCTCTTGTGTCCTTTTTTGAACAATTCTCATTCAAATTCCCAGATAATATATTTAAAATATAATTCTATTTTAATAAAAATGAGTTTTTCAAAAACTTTTTTATTATATATTTTTTTTAGCTTTTAGTACTTTTTTTCTTTATATATTCATTTTGACTTAAAAAAAAGACGTTAAAACACCTAAACACCTGAAACACCTTTATCCAGTAATAGAATAGGGCCGCGGTTCAATTGCAATGCTAATTCCAAACAAATAGCATTGAAGCTGTAGGGGCCAGTCAAATATATTTTTGATTGGTCCCTTGAATTGCAATATAAAATGTCGCTCGTATTGAACAATCTAAAAATTAATAAAGTGTATCTCGAAACATAAAGTAGCACTCGAAGCAGATAATTTTTGCAGTTTAATGAGCTGACTTTCTACTTTTAAGAGTCAATTCTCTAATAAAAGAACAAAATAAATGAATTATAGCACTATATTTTAATGACAATAACATTTAAAATATGGCAAATAAAATTTAGAAAAGAATTTTATTTTTACTTTCGTATACGAAATATAAAAAGAGAAAACCTTTTAATCGCCAAAAAATTAGGACTCTAATCTTTTTTCTTCAATTTATTTATTTTTTACTTGTTATAACAAGTAAGCTTTAAACATTTCAAACTAAGTAAGTAGTAATATCATATACTATGTTTCTGGCTATGATACTTTACTTATTATATTTCACTTATTGGCTCTGTATTTTTAATTTTTTTTGTTTAATTCCGATTTCTTAATCTGGTAAATGCAACATTATTAGCAATTAAATGAAACATCGTTAATAAAAAATGAGTATTTCTCAAATTAATTTTAACATGTTGCTAAGTTTCTAAAATAAATTTTCAGTTTATTAATGTATTCACTATTGTATAAAAGATTAAAATTATTAAATTATCCAATTTTTTTGAAAATCAATAACTGTTAAACCTTTCTGATCTCTTGTACTAGTATCTATTTATTTTCTAATTATTATTGTAAAAGCAAAATCTGTAAATCTAAAGTAAATGTCATAGTAGTCATGAAAAATATCTTTTATTCAGCTATTTATGTTTATTTCTTCCCATATTTTTTCTTTGCTGTGTAATGTCATTTACAAATATTTATATACAATTCAGACAAAAAGTTAAATGTCATTAACATCTTTAACCAAGTTAAATTGCTATTATTATTCAACTGATTAATTGTTATAATTCTTTCTTTTGGCATTAACAAATAAAAAATGTTGAGGCAAATTGCCATTACCATTAATTAAGTCAGATTTTCTTAATTTCGCTATTTACTAATTGACAAAGGTAATTCTTCCTTGAAATCAAAACATTTAAAAAATTCATGGAACCGAAAGTATCTGTTTTACAACATAAAAAGTAATCGTATTGCTTCCATAGAAAAGAAATCGCTTCCAGAAGATTGATTGCATCAAATGAAAATCATCCAATTATATCTATAGAAACTCATCGCGTTAAAATTGCTTCTGTGTCTCCTTTCTGAACAAATAATTTATATCAACAGAACGAAGTTTTTATTAAGCCTAAATTCCGGGCGATAAATCTCGAATTCGGTTGAAACCCAAAAGGAGGAAGAAGCACCGCCACAAATCTGGGAAACGTGCTTCGGTGATGGAATAAGTTGCAAATTCCGATTACTTCGCAATGTTTGCTCTCTTGGCAATTGTTCAGATAAATATCGGTTTCTTTCCATGCACTTTGATGATAAAAGACTCCATTTCTACATTCTGGACCCTTCTATACTTTCTGTTTATTCTGCGTTTTTGTTGAAAAAAGAAAGCAGTCGGGTATTCCCTCGAAGGTTCTTTGGACACTTCGGTTGCCACAATGTTTGGTGAAGAGAGAAAACCCTGGATGGTATTATGATAGAATCTATAGCATACACTTCCTGCAATATTAGTATCACCACTAAAAAGAGAGCTTTACAGATGTTCTTAATGGATGGCAACTTCCATCCTTGGTGACAAACTCGAAGAGTTGGCGAAATTAGCTACTAATTAAATATGAAAGAATGCACGTGTTGATGTTTTACAAGCAAGACTATCTGACCTTCAGTTGCTAAATGTAACATATAACTAACTGGGAGGGTGGGAATGTGCATCTCGGAATGATTATTCAGAAATTTTGGCGTTTTTTGACGATAACTACCAAAATTGTTATTGTACAAAATGAATTTTATACCATCTCAAAATTTAAGATAATTCCCAACGATACAAATTTAATAATCGCACAAATTTTTCCTGCATTTTGGCAATTTTTTAAAATGTATTTTGCCTTAGCACTTGGTAGCAAAAGACAAATAGCATATAGTATTGCGAAATAAACATGGTATCTTTGAAAAAAAAATCGATCTTAGAACTTTATATTTGGTTCTTTTAACTTGATGTTTTAGTAAATTTTGCAGGGTAAAATGCAAAATGCTTCAACTCTTGTCTCTTAAATTTTAATTGCATTAAAGGAAATAAAGTTTAGAAATCTTTTAAAAAAACTAGCAAAATAAAATCAATATTAAAGAATAGAATGTATATTTCTTAAAAGTATTTTAATCAAAAACATTATTCCACTCTTCGTCATCATTTCATTCTCGTAAATATTGGCTGCATTTAGATTTCATTTAATTCTGCTATACATCATTACGAGTCGCTTCAAACAATTCCCTCGTGATTATCCCCAAAATTATTTTTATTCGAAAAATTAAGACACACATCATTTTAATAACTACACATTTTTTTATTGTGTAAATATTTCTTCTTAATGGAAATCAAGTCTCATGACACTAAATTGATATTAAAATTGTAAGTGTTTGGTAACTTTTGCGGTACTACATTTTTTTTTATTCCTACATAGAAAAAAACATAATACTAATGTCTCTGTTTTTTACAGTGGAAAATAAGCACTTAAATATTTCATGAAACAATTATTGTCATAGTGAAATATTTTTTGAAAAATTATTCGTAGAAGAACTTAAAAAAAAAAAAAATCAAAATTTCAGAATATAAATCACCCAACAAATAAATTGTTAACATTTAAATGTTTTTTAAAAACATTTTAAGAATATGTGAAAATAGTTTTTAGTGATTCCATTGGAGTCCCTTTCTATGACATCATAGCTCTATTATGTCCGATTCATCTACTTAAGTTAGAGGTATTATAACTACGTTATAGCTACGTAGATATAAAACAGAATTTTTCAACAATGGAAGAAAGAAAATCACGCAATCAAATACTTGATTAGACAATGAAAACTATTTCTGCTTCATTCACAATTACAAACATATTGTTGTGAAATATATTTCAAAGTTAATTAAATCTGTGCTAACGAATTGTGCGCGATCTAAATTGGCAATCTTAAAAAGATAATTTTTTGGACTTTAAAACTATGTAATTATTATTTTATTAACTGTGTAATTTTTTATGCTAGAATATTTTTGGAAGTTATCGTTAAAAAAAAAAGGATAAAAAAACTAATTTACATTCGAATTGTTTGAAATTAAAAGAAATTCGCTCCGAAATTTCAAATTCTAACGTATATAAAGGCCAAATTAAAAAGGTATAGCTCAAACTGTAGAGCATCAAAACACACACGCGCGCACGCGCACACGCACACACACGCAGACACACACACACACGCAGACACACACACACACCATCTTTATTATTAGTTTAGATTAGTCTTTATTATAATTGAATATGCTCAAAGAACATAGATACTCATTGAGCAAAATTAAAAAAAAATAGCAGATCAACTTTTCTCTAATATTTCTAATTAATAAAACAAGAAGTATTTTTGGTTTAAATGTACTTTAATACTACTCTTTCTTTCTTCTTTTACCTTCACCTTGCCAAGAACATCCAAAGCGTCAAGTCAAGATGATTAACAAGGAAAATAACATTGTGCATTAAGGTGCTAGAAGAAATAATGGTCTTACTTATCTGGGCAACCATATTATCGACGAATTCAAGGGGCACATTAATATTGATTGCAACTCATTTTCATATAACACGAATTTGGAGCACATTCGAAAATATAAAATCTATACAGAAAGGAACAGAATTTTAAAATTTAATCAATAATTTCTAAGAATATAATATATTGAAACTTGTCTCCTTCAAAATATTCTAATCATCCATTTGATAACCAGCCTTAAAATTTCTACTTTTATTGAAGTCATTCTTATTTTTTTCTCTTTTTTTTAGGAAAGTAAGTAGATCTGGAGGCGAATTTTCTTTTCTTTCTTCGATTGCCTCAACTTGGTGATTAACTGTACAAGGTGGATTACAAATTTGGAAACGCAAGAATGTCAAAAGAGACAAATCTAGAAAGTTTTGATTTATTTTAGAAATTTTTGCTCTTAATTTTTGCTCAAAGTCTGTATCTAAACGATTCAGCAATTCTGTACTTGTTTCCGCCCAATTCATGTTTTAATCATAATTAATTATTAATGTATTATTTATAATCATAATTAATTTTATTATAATTATTGTTTTAATCATAATAAGATTAAGAATCATTTTAATTTCACAAATTTTGCTACAGTAATGTAAGTCTGAAAGTCCTCAACTGGAAAAAGGAAGAAATGAGTAATTGTTGATATTCTTCTTTAAATTTATAGATTTTTAAATTATCAGTTGAAAGAATAATACTTTTCACATCCTCAAAGGGAAGAAAAATACCTGACGTAAAATACTTCGCTTATACTTGGCGTAAGACCAATACTTGGCGTAATTATCAAAACATTTTCGATAATTGTTCAATCCACACTGATACGTCGATACAGTTCAAGGAGATTTAAAATTCATCCCTGAAATAAACCTGAGCAGACTTTGTTGCAACATCTACTTATTTTACTTTGGGAAATATAAAGTATAAATTACAGTAAATTAACACTTTCATATTTCCGTTTTTTTTTTTGTATTTTTGTATTTTTAATTTTCAAGTGTTTAAAACATTTTTATTGCTTTGTATTCTGTAACATTCTTATGGCTTTATTTGTATATTTTTGTACTTTTCCCTTATTATATGTTCATTCTTTTAAAAAAATCCACTTCAATTCAATCAAATCAGAAGGAAACCACGTGACTAGAAACTGGTATGTAGAGGTGTAGTAAGTAAAAAGATTTGAAAAATTTACGCAAAAATTCCCTTAATCACTTCTCCGTATTTTAGGTGCAGAAAATTGCGAAATGTGCAATTTACACCTCCATAATTACACAGAAAATTTATGAATTTGATGTCTCAAAAACCATTCTTCAAAATGCCGTGCCAAACATCTGGTATAGGTAACATTCTAGAAAAACTGTATGGATGTGAGATCACGGTTAACATGGCACAACTTCATTATAAGAGGGTTCGTAAGTTAACACATTAAGCTTTAGGATAAACTCGTAGGTTATAATCGATAGTTCCATAAGTTACATTGCAAGAAACAAGTTTTCCTAAATGGCATATTTAGGGTTTATATAAAAACCTGTTTTTTAATTCAATATTAAAAAACCGGTCTTAAAAAATATTAAACCCGGTCTTAAAAAATAACTGTTTTTTTTTAAGACCGGGTTTGAAAAACCATCAAACCCTAGTCATTTTAGAGTTTCAGAAAATGCTTCGCACAAAACAAAATTTTATTCTGGCCTGATACAAACAATAAGTTTAAAAATTGCCAAGTAATTATAGGCGTATTAAGCAAATTCTACTATATTTCCCTCGATTTTAATTATCCTTTGTTATACTGGAATTTTATCGTCATCCTCTTTATCAATATGTTCCCGCTCACGGAAATGAAAAAAATTAAAATAATAATACTTTAAAACAAATTTATTAAAAATTAATTAGAAAGAAACTTTCTTTGAAATAATTCATCACGGTACATTTTTTCATCAATAAAAAAATACCGTGTGATAAAACAAATGATTTATCGCAAATTTAAACATTTGCGTGAAAACAATAAAAGATCTTTAATGTCCTAAGTTGCATCAAGATTAATTCACCAATTCCTAAAAAATATTTTATTTATCAAAGATAAGACTTCTTTTAAAGCTAAATTGCAATATGCATTAAATCTCAGACGCTGTTAAACATAAAAAGAAAATCAAGAATCATCGTTACAAAATATCAGATGCCAGATTCCGTGGCGGAATAAATTAGAAATCTACGAACCAATTTAATTTCTAAATTGGAAACCGAATTTAACCATTGCCATAAGTGCTTTTATTTTGTTTTGTCTTCCTTTGGCAATGACTGTATTCGTTAAAGTTGTCCAAATAAACTATTGAATTCTTTTTATGTAATTCCGTTTTTTCATTCCCTGTCTGTGTTTTTTATTGCTAATTCTACATTTTTATCAAACAGAGAAAGTGAGCCGTATCTCTTTCGAAGATTACAAGACATTTATCTGGCAACATTGAGAAAAAAAGATTGTATGGCTGACAATAAAACTGGATTTCAAAATTAGATAATGCATTTAGTTTCATCGATTTTGCGAAAATTGGTGTGAATACATTGCTGACCATTAAGATTGCAACATCATGAAAGAAAAAAAATACAAAAAAGATTTATTATATATAAACAGTATGGCATGAAGACAAAAATGATTAAATTTGGGAGTTTGCAGAGGACCGAAATTAGCAGAAATATCTACCACCGCTGGAATCTAAAATGGCCTTTATCCGGTTAGGCATGAACTGTATCTGAGCTAGGATGATAGAAACGGACAACTTATTCCATGCTGCTTCAAGTTTTTGCCACACTTTATCAACCGTATTAGCTAGAAAGGGGTGGCGGGCCAGTCCCTCAGCAACCCATGACCAGATATTTTCAATGGGTGATAGATCTGGATACCATGCATACCATGGCAAAAATTGAATACCATGGGTATCGAGGAAGGTCCGAACACGACGTGCAACATGTAGTCTTGCATTATCTTGTTAGAAGATGGAGTTTTGCAGGCCTCGAAGATAGGGCACAACCACTGGACGTAAGATGTCAGAAATGTACCGACCTGCGTTCTAATCATGGTCGATCCGAACTAGAGATATGCGTGCCATGTAACCATTGGCTGCCCAAACTATCACATCAGATGCAGGACCCTATGCCGATACCGAATGCAAGCAAATGACGTGCTGTTTCCTCGGTACCTCCAGACACGTACACGACCATCAGAATACTGCACGCAGAAGCGGGACTTGTCTGAAAAGACGACATTCTGCCATTCCTGTACCACCTTTATCGTTTGGCGCACCGGAGTCGGAGTCTC
Source organism: Argiope bruennichi (assembly GCF_947563725.1). Classification (NCBI taxonomy): domain Eukaryota; kingdom Metazoa; phylum Arthropoda; class Arachnida; order Araneae; family Araneidae; genus Argiope; species Argiope bruennichi. The sequence goes on along the minus strand of NC_079156.1, from coordinate 25,132,178 downwards.
ACTGTTGCATTGTCAAGGGAATCTGAAGTAATGGTAGCCTTGCTGACAGTCCGTGCTGCAACAAACTTCGTCGCGGATACTGGTTGTGCTGCAAACATGCCAATTTCCTAACTATTGATCCGTGATGTGGTTGTACGGTTTTGCAAGGTCGACTTCACAATATGTCTCGGACTTTAGTCATGGAAGGGCGTTGAGATCCTGCATGTCGTTCAGTAGGACCCTTAGCAATCCATTAATTCTATATTCTCATGAATGTGGTTGCATTTCGACCTACCCATGGGCGATATCACGGAACGATAATCCATTCTCTCGATATTCAACTACCCTGCCTCTATCGAATTCCGACACTTGCTGGTAAGCATTTCTTATTATTATTCCAGGCATAACACGACATTCTGAGCAAACTCCAACGTTACAAGGATTTTTGCAAATGAGAAATTCACTGCACAGTTTTTCTTTTATGCAGTGCTTCAGGCGTCGTTTCTACTTTCTACGTCACCTAAAATCGCTGAAATACTAATCATATGCATATCCAAACCTCTTCTTCCTTTCATGTGATTTTGACATTCGTCAGATCATTCTTTCCTGGTTTTTCAGTTTTAATGGCCAGCAGTGATTTAGCTTCTGAACCGAAACTTCATAATATTTAAAAATGGAAATTTTGTTCTACAAGATATTTTAAGGTACACGAGATTTTAAATTATAACTATACCGCTGTCCTTCAGATTATTACTTTTTTGCGTAATCTTTTTTTTCTTCTGAAAAACATGTAACATTTCCAAGTTCATAAAAGCGGAAAACCTCTCAAATTATTTTAATAGCTTGTACTTGCATATTTACTTATGTTTGGATTTTTACCACCTTAAAAATTCAATGGATAAAGAATAATAATAATAATAATGAAAACAGAGAAAAAAAAGATAAGAAATAAATCAGTAAGTAGGTTATAAGCAAGGTAAGACTACATGGAGACCAGCCCCAGTTTGTATCACTGTTCACTTACCATGCAGTTGCTTAAGGCTGTAACGGAGCAGTCATTATACTGCGTTTAACGGTAGCTGAGCTGTTCTGATTGAATTAGGCTTGGAGCAATTCCAGATGTGTTATGATTGTTTTACGCTTTTTTTTATGCAATGCTTGCATTTACCTTGTTGATTTTTTTTTCAATTTTTCTCGTTAGTTGTTATTAAATTCTGGTTTCGCTTTCACATTGTTCGGAAAAAAACTCGTCTGCTTTAATTTATAATCGTTTTCTTTAATTAGATGTCATTCATCCGAATAAACCCCTATATAATGCCTTTTTTTAATATACGAAAATATAATTATAATTAATAGCATTTTTTGTAACGCCATTTATTTCTAAAATAACACAGCGGCTACTAAAACCAACAGATTTCAGCCGAAGAACTGCAGGATTAACGAAAGCCATTGAAGTAGGAGAGGTTCATTTAACAAAACAAACCAGTTTGTTCTCTGGGTTTGTTTCAATAAGATATTTTGTAAAATTTAGTGTTAATGTCTTCCTCAGAAAATATTTTTAAATTTCAAATTTTGATAGATATTCAATTCATGCTATTTTAGAAACTTCACATTGTTTTTCTTATTGTGCTATGCATTTGTTTATTTTTTTACTATATTTTTTGTATCCAATCATATCACAATAAAGAGAAACAAATTAAATAAAACACTCGTCTAAAAATTTTTCTTATTGCTTAACCCAAAAAAGAAAATTTAATTGTAAGAACGATACAATTTTATTAAAAGCATTCCGTATACTAAAGTTTAATCAATATGGAAAAATAAATATGATAAAGATAAGGATATAGAAAAATAAAAATAATAAAGTTTTAGATCATATAAAAATTATTTTAGCGCAGTATAATTTTCAGAAAATTTCAAGAAGAAATTTCAAACTTTCACTTAATTTTTGATTAATTTTGGTAACTCTACGATAAATTAGCTGGCCTGTGGGGCGTCAGCAAATACAAATGGTTACTCTTCTTTATTAGTAATAGAGAAAGATATTAGAATCTGATGTACTATAAAATAGACGGTTTCAGCAATTAGAAATGAGTTTCCTTAAAAAATTCCTATGGCAATAGTGCCAAAAGTTACAAATTTAAAATTTTTAAAAATTGAAATAAGCCATAATGCAAAATATATGGGTCGTTACAAGATATTTGTCTTCCATTCATTTTTTAAATATATTGACTAAACATAAAACATATATGCTACAAATATAATGCTAATTTACGTGGCATAGAAATAGCGCTTATTACTGATTGATGAACAGAAAAACTCGTATGTAAACAAAGCATCATATGAATTTCAGACTGCTTCAATAAATATTTTTGCAGTCATATTTAATGAGCTATTTTACGGAGTTTCAAAATGTTATTCGAAATGTTCAAGAGAGTGTTCACCATGTCAAAAAATTGTCCATTCTGTCAGAGGAAAGAAGTAATAAGCGAAATAAAGAAATAAGCTTAGAGGAGAAAAGTTAATCGAATACAAAAATAGGCTCCATTGTCGTCAGATGATTGATTAATTATTGTCAGATTCCCATTTTTAGATAACTATTGCTAAACTCTAGATAGACATACAGAATTTACAAAATGCAGCTTTCACGACTACATCTTCTGCATTCTGCAACAATGTTCGAAACTCTGGATTCATCAAATTTCCAATAATATAGATTGCACTCTACAATGTGGAAATTAATCTAACATTTGTATTTCCTTCACTGGTTGTAGAACAAAAAGCAGTATACTGTTTAAAATTTTGGGATAGTCTTGAATTCAGAATTGAAAAATCGTGCTTATTTGACGAAAAGTTTTAAATTATTTATGGACTTCGTGCATTTCAGCTATTTCGAACATTTTGTAAATGTTAGGAGAAAAGGGGTCGAAAGACATATTATTGGAGTCTTCTGAATTTGGGTCAGGATTACAAAGTAGTAAAACAGGCAATGTGTGGAGTGAGTTGTAAATCTAACAAAATTAACGAAAGCTAGCAATTATCAAAACAACTGTAATATATCCATGGAAAGAAATTTACAAACAAACTGCAACATAACATAATTGCAAAAGCAGTTTATTGAATCACGTCAATAAAGATTGCTTGATCTCTCTCTCTGAAATTCTGTTTTATTTAGACAAAATAAAATTTCTACTCAGGAGAAATTCCAACAAATAAATTTAGAATTCTTACTAAAAAATAAGAAGAAACGCTCATGAAGATCTTGAGTATGTTCTTCAGTGATGGAATGTTACATTTTTTCAGATTCAAAGGAATCTGTAGTAACAGGTAATACAGTTTTTTCCGCTTCCATCCCCCTCCTCTTATTCGACTACATAATGTTTGCTTTTTAAGGTATTTTCCGGACAAAATATCGGTTTATGCTCCTATATTTTGATAATATTTCTCCGAATCCAGTTTCAATTTATTCTACATTCTGTTTAAGAGAGAAAGTAAATCGTATCGCTTTTGAGGTACTTGGACAGGAACAGTTTCAAAACCAAAAAATAATGTATTTTGCAGAAAATATGCTCTTTGACATTTTGAAAAATAGATGCCGTGTTTGCAATAAAGATGGATAGCGGAGATTTTATAATGCATTTTCTCCTGATATTTGTTTGGCTTTTGAAGCTTTTCATGTTAAAATATTCAAGTTACAATAATAAAAAATGTATAGAGGGAATAAATAGGATATTTTAGAATATTTTATTGCTGTTGTTAGCCTCTACTTTGAATGCATATTTTAAAAGTTTTTATTTTTATTTTTAGTTTAAAATTTTAATATTTATCACGGTGTTTTTATTTTCATAAAGAAAAGTTATTAAAAATTTTATAGAGTCTTGGAATATAATCTTTAAAAAATTACACGAATAAAGTTGATGTAGAACAATTAACATTATTTTCAAAATTTCAATGAAATTGGCATATGTCTATGAATTGAATAATAAAATTAAAATACATGAAAGTAATAAAGTACATGTGATATGTAATATCATAATTTACACATTCTCAATAACATAAAAGAAAAATTAGATGATTTAAATCATCCTGTCGAAGTAGTCTTAAACTTCTCCATAATTTTTTCACGTATTCATTATGTTATGATGTTATCCGTCCACTCCCACCCATCCCCAGCCTCACATAAAGATTGCGGATTTTAACAAAGCCGTGAAATTTACGAGTTATTAGTTTTAAATCGCAATAAAGGTTTTTGTACTTCAGTGGAAAGTGAGTAAACCTGATTATGCATTATTGATGTCTTTTTCAATTCTTACTATTACTTCTCACCCTCCCTATATATATTGTTCAAAATTTCAGTCATTAATAAAATACTTTTGATTCATCCACTCAAGTTCAAATACACTTTTTAAAACTTGTAGTGGATGACACTTGATGTTAATATAGTTTTTTTTCTCAAATATTAATTAATTCATTAAATTTTTCCAATAATTTCTATTTGGTCACCAAAGTCGCCAAGTGTGTCGCCAAGCTCTGAGATTACAGATCCGAACATAAGTAATATAAGATATATATATAAATAATATAAAATAATAAATATTAATTGAATTAAAAAAATATTTTTATATTACTTGTTTCTGTATATTTGAAACAAAATATATACCACATAATCACAATATTAGCTATGAGATGACACACCAAATTTCATTATCTAACTCATTGCGTTCTGAGTTATCTCGTTTACATGTGTTCGATGTGAACGCTGATCGTCCTTTAATAGATCTATTTCAAAATATGCATAAATCTACAATTTAGATAAAAAATAGATAAATAAAATTTGGTATTAAGTTTTGAAATCATTGTGTTCACTTTGTTTGGGACAAGCAGTTAAATTAATTTTCTCTCAAAAGATTTCTAGTAAATTTTGGCAGAATTCAATAAATTTGGTATAAAAAAAGATACAAAATGTCACCCATCTTTCACAGATTTCTGAATGCTCATGCTCATGCTCATGGACAAACAGATATAATTTTGAAAATGTGTAATAATTTTTCTTTGTATATTTTCTGTTACGAGAAAGTAAATATGGCAATATAATCAATGTTTGAATTGCAGAAATGATAAAAGAGAGCGCATCTTTGTAATAATGAGCTTAAATTCAAAGAAATATAATGTATGCAAATAATTATTGAATAATTTAAACGAATGCGAAAAACAAGTTAATATTTAGAATATTACTGCAGAAATGTGGCTTATTTCAAAGAATTTAATAAATATATTTTCTTATTACAAACTTGTTTTGATATTAAAGCTATTTTAGAAACAAAAATAACAATAAATAACAAGCAAAAAATTTCTTTATTAGCAAAATATTTTTTCAAGAATTTAAGCCCAAAAGTGTTCTTAAATAAGGTTTCCTACATTCGTGATATTGATTTACATGTACTTATAAAATTTCTCTAAAATAAATAATTAAGCCATGTCGCAGTAAAAATAACTTAAAAAAGGTACAAAGGAAAAATCCAGCACTGCATTAATAATTATTTAATGAATTTAATCTTATAATAATTAAATAATTGTTATAAGAGAATTAGAAAATAAAAATAAAATACAATTCGAATTGATATGACTATGTTGTGTTAGCAATTAAACCTTAAATTCAAAATAATTACAACTTACAAAATTGCAAAACGAATATTTTTTATAATCAGCATTAATAATATATATATATGATTTGCATGTAGCACAAAATATTCTTTTGCAAACAATGCAACAAAATAAAATACTAATTACCCTAAAAAATACAGTAAACTTCCGATTCATTGTAATTATCCATATTGTTAATCTCCTCATTCACTATTCAAGACGTTGCATCATTTTGGCGTTTCATTTATTCATTTATTTAATTTTGATTGTTAAAACTACCTAAAGAATGGTATAAATATGCAGATTAATTTCCCGGTAATATTCAACTTAAAACTATAATTATATATATATATTGTTACAAATCTGTAATTTTGCTAGCAGGTTGACTAGTGTCATCGAAAGAAAGACCGTTGTAAGATCTGTCCTGTGTGCATACTGAGCAGGTGACGCGTCAATGACCTCAGAGCTTGGCGACCATTTGGCGATTTGGCGATGAATTTGGCGAGTTTGGTGACAAAATGGATCATACTGGAAAGTTCGAGAAGTTTCACGATCCATCCAGTAGAAACCAAGTTACACCCAGATACGCCCTGATTGGTCTGTAAGATTCTAGCCCCGCCTCCTGGAACTATAAAAGACAGTCACTCTCAAGCTGCGAGGAAGTCGTGTGTGAGAGTAGTCGGAGTCGCCGACAAGTAAAAGAATTAGAGGATTAGATAGCAAGCAAACTGCTGAACTAGCGATTAAATGCGCTGCGTTATTACGATTGATTGAAGGTATTTGTATAAAAGAAATTTTTGTAACAATATATTTTTTCCATAACAATAAGCAAGTCCTTGTTTTAGCTGAATAATTTTGCATCGAATTACTTTTCTGAGTGCAAAGGGTTAAAGAGTTAAGCGAATGTTTCGGAGACATCACTTCAATTAGTTTAAATTGTAAAAATTGTAAACCATCAGATTGCCGTCTTGTAATCTATTGTGTTTACTGCTAAATAAAACACTATAAAAGTACAGTGAACCTACATTGTGCAAAAAAAAAAAAAAAAAAAAAAAAAAAAAAAAAATCTCAAAATTATTTTTTTCGTGATTCTTTATGTTTTACAGTCAATTTTTTTCGGTGGTATCCCACTGTTAACTTTATTAACTTTCACATTTTCTAATTCCAACAGATAAAATTAATTGAAAATAAAAAAACAAAAATTTATATAACTTTAATAACTCCGACCCAAACGATAAATTTTATCTTTTTCCCTCCAGTTATAAAAATAATCACACTATTTCCATGAAAACAAATTATCTATTGAAAACATTGAAGTAAGAAAAAAAATGCCTTCTGCTAAATCACATCACGTAAAAGTTGTTTTATCTTTTCTTCTCTGAAAGGATATTTTATTTAGCCAAGTCAAGGTTTCTATTAAAGTTAAATTGAGAGAGATGAAACTCGAACTCTGCCAAAATATAAAAGGGGGGGGGGGAAGAGTACCAAACAAAATCACAGTACGTGCTTTGATCATGGAATAAACTAGTCTTGTTGGCGATGTTTGTGTCTTTGGTGATTTTTCGGATAAAATGTTGACTCCTTTTCATGTGTTTTGATATGATATCAGACTTCATATCTTTATTTGTTATTCAGGAGTTTTATATTTCATATGATGATTTTTGTTAAAGGAAGAAAACTCTCCATTTGTATACAGGAAATTTTCAAACATTTTAATTGGTTCAATCCTTAACCCTTATGTTCATTTGGTATAGTATACCATACATACAACTTTACGAAAATATACTACCACTATAAAATAATTTTTAACTTAGTTTTATTAAACGATTTTTATTACACCATTTTTTGTATTTATTTTTTGATGTTTTTTATAGCGTGAAGAAACTACCTATATACATTTTTTTTTTTTTTGCTTTTCTTCAAAAAAACAATCTTGCCACGATAAGTGTTAATGTATAAAAAGAAATATTAAAAGGAAAAATAGAAGTATTAACATTGAAAGAAAAGGATGATATGTGTCCAATGAAATTTACTTCGAAAACGACATAATGCTGACTGTACTGAAGAAAATCTGGCACACATGTTCCTTAGCATCTAAAATATGTAACTCTGTTATTGTCTTATCCTTCTAAAAGAGGTGAAAAAGCAATAGATTTGATTTTCCTCAGCCATAACTTCAGCGAATATTATTGCAAAAGTATTACATCAGCTTAAAGTTTCAGAAAGTTGCATTCTATTGGCATAAATTTTATTTTCTCTAATTTTAATCAATTTTCAAAATTAATTTAAACACAACTTACAGTAACTCTTTTTTTCCCTTTGAAATATTCATTTTTTGAAATGTTAAATGTGCCAAACTGTGAAAGAAAAGGGAGCCATTTATCTGAAATCCCTAATTTGAAAATTAATATCATAAAATCAAAGTAATAGATACATTTATTTTCTCGCCATTTGTAAACACAGTCGTCTTTAACAAAAAACAATCATTCCGAAAAGTAATATTTTCTACTTTACCGGTAATAAAAAAACATAATCAATGAGCCATCTAAATGAATTGCTATTGATGTATCTCTTATTTTTATCATCGGTACAAATAATCGGAGATTCTTCATAAAAATCATTTACCAAAGAATAAATCTTATTGATGAAAAAAAGAAGGAGAAAAAAAATAGAAAAAAAAACCTACTGAATGACATAGTATCATTTTTTTTCATCTTCTTCTTTCGAATATATATTTCATTTAACCAGGACAACGTTTTTATTAAGGATCAATTCAGGATATAAATCTTGAACTCTGCCAGTTCTAAAAGAAGGAAGCAGTATCCGTTGAAAATCTCGAAAACGTGCTTCGGTAACTGAATCAGTATCAAATCATCAAACCCAAAGGAATTTGGTAATCAGTTATATACACAATTTTCTTCCTTTTTTCTTCTTAATTTGGAGGTATATTTGTTTCTTTGGTGGGTTTTGGATAAAATATAAACTATTTTTTATATGTTTCGATTACATCGTATTCCAATTTTACTTTCTCATATAAGAAGCATATAAAAATAAAGTATAATGATCATCAAAAAATGAAAACTTCGTAATTGTTAAAAGATGAGTCCGAAAAATACACTTTTTTGAATTGAAAGCACGGTAACTTAAAAGTGCTTTCAGCTAGAAGAATATAATTCATGTAAGAGCTATGCGCTACATGCAATAAATTCGTAGCTTTCAATCAAATTTTAGTCTGAATCCATTCTCAAGAAATTTTACTATCTAAATGAGATTTTCTGAATTCGATAATTAAAAATATCAAAGAACTAGATTGGTGAATAGTTTTCGCCTTCAAAGGATAGACCTTTATAAGTTGTTGAATCAAATCCATCTAAGTGCTGACTGATTGTCAGTCTGTAATTTCTTATTCATGTAAACGCAACTGCTTAAATAAAGGAAATTTGAAATTATATCAAAATTCACTCTCCCATAAAGCATACAGATTTTTTTAAAAAGGAGATTAGATATATGATCTTGTTACTAAAATTTCACTGCTGGACCAAATTTTGGTCTCAAAGGATTGAGTAAAGGGCGTCCAAAATACACACTCAATTTTCTTTCTTATAATATAAAGCCCAAAACATTAACGGTGAGAAAATAATAAATATGAATACATGTGGTGTTCAGGATCTTGCCTAAAGTCCCGAATTTTATATTGTAAGGAGTAGAATAGCATTTTTAGCCGGGAGAAAGCGAGAAAGCTTCCGAGAGATCATGTACACAAGTTGCAGTTACGATATGAGATGTTTAATATTCCCTTTATTATTATTTGGTCCTTTTTGTTTAACTCTGCTGTTCTGTTCGCACTTACTATACGCATGTAACGTCCCCGTCAATATGACCCGAACACAAAATACTAACTTCGGAAGCCTCTGTAAAGCAGATTTTCCGTAAAATAATTTTTTAAAGATGTATAAAGTTTCTTTTAATATAGTAAACATGATATATTATATATATATATATATATATATATTATAAATGTTTAATTGCGTGTTATAATGTCTAATTGCATGTAAAATATTTAATAACATGAGCATGCATATTAACTCTTAAATAAATTATAAAATAATTTCAATCTTACCTCATTTTCATTAGCACTCTCGACAATAATATGATACATGAAACTTACGTATGTGTTTTTTACAATTCTTGCATAACATATTTGCTTTATTGTCGTTGCTTGATGAGCAGAACTTGCATCTCGCACGTTTATTATTTACCTGTAAATTAACAGCAGGCCTCGGTGATGTATCGCTTTGCCTTTTACCCTGTTTTTTTTTTTTTTTTTTTTTTTACTATATTCGAGGACATTTCAGTTCCAGGGAGATGTTGTCTTGTCTGAATATATGGGTCAACCAAACACTTCCCTAGTTCTTGTAAAAACAACCTTCTTTTTGACAATTTGTTTTCATTCCATTTCTTATCTATAGATGTACACAGAATAAATGCGTTGTAAGCAGAGGTATATAATTAGCGGCCATCGATTTGTTTTTCTTTTACAAGTATGTGTATTTATCAGCTGATCAAGAGTATCAACAGCTCCTTTAGTGGCATTGTAATCTAATATGATTTTTGGCTTTTTGTCTAGTCTGTCACTAATCAATTTATCATGATGCATTGTGCCCATAAGAATAACTTTCTTATTCTTTTTTGGAATGCAGTTCGTAACAGTTGTATCATCTGTGAAGTAAAAGCTTGAACTGTGTACCTCATTATTTGTACTACAAACTGGTTTTAGAAGTTATTCTTTTCGTTTCCCGCTTAATTAATAATGCATCGTGCATTTTTTTAAACAGAATTAAAAGAAAATTGGAATCGAGTCATACTGACCCGAACGTTATATTGATACAATTTTTAAAAACATCCAGAAAATATTTAAATAGAAGAAAATTCTTTTCGGAGGAATAATATAGCACCATTACATACAAAGTCATAAAGTATCATTTAAATATTTACATAATGTTGTTTTTTGTGAGCCGTTAAAAATCCTTTCGGGTCAAATAGACCCGAATAGAACAGCAGGGTTAAGAGAAGAAATAGCTCGCATTGCGTTTGAAAAGTTACCGCTGAAATTTTTCATTGTACAAAAGAAACATTGAGCAGAAAATGTATTTCCTGATCCTGGAATGCTAGGGTATTCTGTTTTGAAAACTGTCAGACCTGAACGATATTATCTACCGATATTTTTATCGATAATCAATGAGTTCTGCAAGTTATTAAGTACCAGATATTAAATACCGGGAAATTAATTTCATAATATAAAGTTTTGTATATTTAGAACAATTAAAAACAGATTTCGAAGTCTTTATTTTTTTATGCCTATTTTTAATGCCTCGTTTTCTTTCCATCATTTTTTAAACAAATTCCACTCATCTTTGAGGGCAATATCTTGATTCGGTTGCTTGTTTAAGAATTCATAAGTTTAGAATTCTTTCAATATCAAACCCTCATTCTATTTCCAAACTATGTCAACAATTTCTTGGACATTCATTTCATAATTTTGAAATTTGCTAAATGATCCAACTCGTTATGTTTCAAAATTTTACATGTATTCTAGTTGATCTGTGACTACGATGTTAACTGGAATTTTTAGCATAGAGTCTTAACATCTTTTCCTAATTTTTGGAAATCTTTTGTCGGTCGAAAGGCAATATAATTCCAATTTGTAAGACAAAAACACAGAAGCAAAATACTAATCGCATAATTATATACACATTTTTTAGATAGAATTCCCTCTGTCATACATTTTAGCATTCAGAAGGAGAAAAGTAAAATTTCGAAAGGATTGAGGTGCCATTTCATTGGCATTTTATTTTATGAACCGTATGTAAGTGATAATGATAGCTATTTTTAGAAATTACGGAATCGAAGAATGGAGACTATAACATTTCAGTCATGGAGATAATTTTACTATTTACAGCCTCAACAATTGCATTATTTAACCCTCTAAAGGGCCAATTTTTTCTAGTCATATTATGTTAAAATATTTGTAGGCTTGAAATTAGAATAAGAAAAGGGATTCATTTAGCTTATTAGATACATTTAATTTGATTCATTAATTCATTTGGTTAATTAATAATTAAGTAACAAATCAAGACACATTATTCTGTGTGAGATAAAGAACTGAAGCATCTAAGTTTCTGTCTTTCTAAAAAATTTTTGTCAGAACTTATGCCAACTTACACAAATTCATACAAAGATTGATAAATTTGGTAGGAAGCATACTTCCCACGGCCCTAGAAAGGGTTAAGTAATGGATTAAAAGTTTCATCTTATTATGATGTGCTTCGTCTTTGATTGTTTTTCTGAATCTTCAGGACTCTTGGCATAAGTAGATATTTTACAAAAGAGTTTCGATTATAAAGGGTCATAAACTACAGGGCGATTATAAATAAATATCCCAACTTTGCAGGCCTGTGAAAAGAGAAAAGAAAAAAACAAAGCCTTGTTGTTCATCAGGAATTACAAATAGCAATTAAAAGTTTAAATTCTACTCAGTTATAAGCACCCATCGGATAGATCCCCTAGAAGGATATCGAAGCGGAACAATAACTCATCTCACAATTTTTTCTGCATAGTTGGCGTGCAGCTTCGAGAGATTGCAGATTTACGTACATGACAATAATATTTGATTTTTTTAGAGCGTCATCTAACAACAGGTGTTTGTTCCTCTCTACCAACTGACCTTCATAAACTTAAGACCTGCATGCTTCTTCTGCAGCTTTCAATGCGGCATATCAAAGATGCCTAAATTGTATAGAATGAATGATCGTATCACCCTGATCTGTCTCGTCTTTTTGGAGGTGCTTATAATGAAAAATATTACTGCTTTGATTTTAAATTTCCAGTTGTAATTTATAATTTCTGATCAACAATAAGATTATAGTTAATTTTGTTTTCTTTTAATAACTTCCCAAAGTTGGGATATTTATTTATTAATATCCTATATTTCCAATAGCCCTTAGTTACTGCTTTACTAATCACAGCGGTAGGCTTTTATTTCATATTCATCAGAAGACCAAATAGTGAAACAGTGGTCGAATATACACTGTTTAAAACTGCAGTATTTGTCTCTTTACATGAAAACTGTTTTAAGCTGTCATGTCACTAAGTTTCATATCAGAATGGACAAGTGTGGGGTGAATTATCACCTTGATATTATTCGTGTTTTTGGAAGTACTTACAATGAACACTAATAAGTATAGCAAATATAAAATTCCAACTGTTTTTTTTTTTTTTAATTTAAGACGAACAACACTGTCAGGCTTTGTTTTGCTTTCTTTTAATGCATCAGCAAAATTGGGATATTCTTTCATAGTCACACCGTATTTTGGCACATATAAGTTATATTTAGTATAATATCTAAGAACTCAAAGCAAGTATTCTGATAGAAAATCTTGTAGTACTTTGATAATAACTGGACTTTCGGTCAATAAATTATCATAGCACCATGATACCTTCCCTAGAACTCAAGATAACAAGAGCCTGCATATAACATATAATAATAATAAAGTTCAAAGGAAAAGATTAATACATTCTAGCGTGATGTAGGCCAAATGCATCTTTCAATATTCTGAAATCCATTGAGATTCTCAAAGGAGAAATAAGATATTACGTCATAACAATAAGGTTTAGGATGCGGCTCTTTGAGACACTGGAATTATGATCTCTCTTTGGCGATGAAAGCAACTCAAACTTCGCCAATCAATTATTCTGGGAAGACTATGAAGAGAGCTACAAGTATACGAAACAACTGATTCACAAAAGACAAAAATATGCTTAACGAATAATTAAAGAGAGGAAAGACACGTGATTTTCAGAGGCGTATATACTTCAATAATAAATAATTGAACAATTTAAAGATCTAAACACTTTAAGTTTTGGAAAAATTGAAAAAGGAGCAGAAAAAAAAGTTATATTTTTGACCTTAATAATAAAAATAAATTTAATAAAACCTATTTCTAAGAACACACTTTTTATTATTGTAATAAACGTATATTGTATTGGTAATTATTTTTATACAAATCATATATGTTAAATTATAATCTTAGTTTAAATTATAATTCAATACTAAAAAAAAAATTCTTAGAACTAAGTTTTGTTTTCTGAAATTTCGTCATTCGAATAAAAAGAAATAGATAAATTGAGAGACTAATATTTCTAATATACTAATAAAGTGCAATATCATCCAGAACACACGAATACAGAAATTTAAAATTGCAGCATCCGTAACTGATAAAAAAATCGATTGCAGATTCCATTTTCACAAACGTGAAGAAAGTGAAATTACTAGTGTTTAACAATAAGAAACTTTAATTAGCAATTAATAAGTAATTCATGCGAATATTTATTCAAAGGAAATTGCGAATGCTCCATTATACCCAGTCTGGTTTACAGTAATATCAAAAATTACTTCAGCTGATGAATTTAAATTCTTGGAAGGGTGAGGGTTGTTTAAGCGGCATTCCTTCATCTTAAGAACAGTTCAAAATGACGATCCAAGAAAATCTTTGATTTGATATCAACATAACTAAAACGAGTAGGAGATAATTTGATGTCTCAAAACACCGCTTCATTGAGATAATTCAGTGTCTCAGAGGAATTACCAAAGATGCATATCCCATAAGCTACATTTTTGCTAGCTTTTCATTTCCTCTATGATCTTCTGAAAATTTTCTTTTTGATTATATAAATATGTAATGGTATCTAATTTAAAACCTAATTAAGTTATTGTTTTTTCATCTTAAATTGCCTCAATTACTTTATTCTAAAATTGACTATTCAGTTTTCAAGGAGCAAGGATAAAATTCCCTAACGGTGTTCTGTCCAAGGATATCTAAAATTGACTTTTCAAATAAATTACTATAAAAAATCTCTTAGTAAAAGCGCTGAGGGAACACATTTTTTATTCTCACTTTTTTCTATTGTGTCCTGGTGCGAACGAATGTGTTTGCACAGTTAATGTCCTTATATAAACGATGCTTTACTATAAAAAAATAAATTGAATTTAAATACAAAACTGCCTTATTATCTGATATTCTAAAAACATGTTACACACATGCACACATTATAAAGAGAGAGATAAGTAGTTTGATAGATGAACGAATTTTATAATTTTGTTAGCAAATTAAATAAAAATTATATATCCTTGAAAGCTAATGTCATGATAAAGAATATTGATGGAAAATATTATGGAGAACAAATTAAACGTATCGCTTACTAAAAGGTTTTATTATTTATACGTAATTTTAATCAGCCACTAAAAGTTTATTCTTGAATTCTTTTTCATTTACAAAGAATATTATACAAATTTAGCTCTTCAGTTTTGCCAATGATCATTTTTTACATCCATTTCCTCAGCTTACCCCCCCCCCCCCCCGTAGAGGGTCAATACCTTCATCTTTTTGATATGAATACTTCTCAAATTAAACTCCATGTAACTTCGACATATATCAAAGCGGACAGAAATATTCTAAATCTTCCTTTTGTGTTTCTTGGTATTAACACTGATTGATTGTTTCTTCAAATTATATACAATTTTATATGTATATATAAAACTATGCCTGTCTTAAAA
Source organism: Argiope bruennichi (assembly GCF_947563725.1). Classification (NCBI taxonomy): domain Eukaryota; kingdom Metazoa; phylum Arthropoda; class Arachnida; order Araneae; family Araneidae; genus Argiope; species Argiope bruennichi. Next base: position 25,116,943 of record NC_079156.1, on the reverse strand, counting down.
ATAACTAGGATATTGTATATATCTTCATAATAAAACACCTTGCATGCATATCCTGGTAGTACCTATTGACTACTTAAATAACAGTCCGTAGTTAATTCTATTCCTGCTACTATGCATAGCTGTTATTCGAATCATCGGTAAGGATCTGTTCTATTTTTGCTGTTAACGAACAGATATACTGGGGGGGGGGGGCTTAATGATCCTTCCCAACACCTGACAAACTCATTCTCCGGCGCCCTATTTTTGGGATCTATCGCTAATGACATTCCATTTCTACACTTGCAGTGAGAGAATCAGATTTCTGCACCTTTATTCGCGTTTGTCCGTGAATTGCATTTACGATCCTAATCTGTTATTCTGAAGAATTTCGAATATCTCTCCAAATGCGCGAATAGATTTAGAAGGAGTTTATTAGCACAGGAAAATTATAATTCCTAGGTATAGAAATGCATTTAAAAAAAAAAAAATGACTTCATTTGCTGTTTTTTTTTAAAAAAAAAGAGTATAAAAAGATTTTTATATTTAAAAAGATTTTTTTTAAAAGGGTATAAAAGATTTATATCTTTAAAAGAGTATTAAAAAATATTTAAAAGACTATTAAATATAAAAGGCTAGTGTTTAGAATCTTTTTTACCCTTTGAACTCGAGTGTCTCCTCTCAGGCATCGTTCAAGATTGTGCATCATTTTCATATTTTATTTATTTATTTTTTAATCTTGACTGTTAAAAATATTTATCGCGTTCCAAGAAGATATAGATTTTTTTTTTTTTTGAGAAATTCAACCTTAAATAATTACATATATTTATTTTTCGGAACAATAAACAAGCCCTTGTATTAAGTGAATAATTATACTTTGAATTATTTTTCCGAGTGAAAAGGATTAGTAATAAAGGTGTTATATCCTTTTCCTCCTCAATATAAAGAATGCAAACCTTGGAAAAGTCCTTGTACAAGATTGGTTAGGAGTTATTTTTCAAAGATCAGCATATGAGAGTTTTATGCTTTCTATAATAAAGATGAAGAAACTGAGCAACGAATGAAACTAATACTTGTACAATGCAAGTAAGTTCTATAGCAAATTTTTGATCTACACGGATAGAATTTTGTATACAATCTTCATATTATATTTATAAATTTCTATAAAATTTTGAGCAAACGCTATTCAGGAAAGGTCTGCCTGTTCGGTTGTTTAAATAAAAATTAACATGGTAATTACAAAATGAAGAGCGCTAAATGAATAATTGAATATCCATATTATAGACATCAATCAAGCTTTAAACCAAATACAACAAGGGGTTGACTTTCTTTTGATCTTTATTTTCAGAAACATGTAAACCCAATGAATCAAGAAAGCAAAGATTTGCGTACATTAAATTTGTTGTGACTGCAATTGTGTGGCAATTGCCTGAGCTAGAATTGAACTTGCGAGGCTAGGCTCCGTAGCCGCGTAACATAACCACTAGACAAAAGTGATCACCTTTGTCCAGAGGTTGTTAACTGGCTTATGAAGCTAGCGCCACAATTGTAGTTCTGTATGTATCAAATTTTCGTTTCGATTGGTTGGAAAAAAGCGCATCTAAAAAAAATCCGATTTTTAGTAACTATGAGCGCAAGAAAAGGATTAATCGCCAAAAACACTCGCCAAGGATTAAATGATAGACTCACTAAAAGTGCTAAATTAACAACAAAGATTGATATTTCTTAGTTATTGTACGCCAATGCCATGCAATGTCTCTGTGATAACATCTTTATTAGAGAGTATGCGAGAAAAACTTAGGGAGAGCACCCCTATAATTTCATACAATGAAATTAGTGACATAAATTGATAAGATCTCACGCGCACACTCACTGGTTTTGTAGCCATTGAATATTGTTGCCTGATTTCTCATCCTAAAACCAAATTTTCAATTCGCAATTCAAATTCAGTTTTATAACAAAATCTTTTTTACTCCAATCAAAATATTCAAAACAGAAAATCTGCAGCAAGGATGGTGTTTTTATGTGTTTCTAAGATATAAAGTCACAGTGTTTACACGAACGATTCAGTAATTTGGCAACACATTCAAGAGAGCCAAAGTTATTTATCTTTTCCGAACAGAAAATGCAAGTTCTGTCCTTTTTACGAACTCACTTCAAAGATTTCCGTTTTTCTTTTCGACTGTGACAAAGTGAAAAAGACACGAGAAGAAAGAAACAGCGCTGAGGGTGAAAGAAAACTGTATAAAGAGATGGAAACAAAGGGAATAATGGAATGCCAGCCAAATAAACTTGTCAACAGAAAACTCCGGGGAATGGATTTCTGATCCGATTTTGACATAAATGATGCGATATTCTTTCTGAAATTTTAGTGTTAGAAATGAAAATATAATTCAGATGGAACGTCATGTAATTTCTAAAACTTATTTTCTATATAAAAGTACCTTTACATGGGAAAGAGTGGAGCAAGATTGGAGTTCGTGTCTCTCATAAATCTAGCTATATAAATGCTCTAAAATTCGCACATCGGTGGATAGAAAAAAATTAGAGAAGTAATAAATATATCAAAAGAATTTTATATATACAATTGATGAAGGAATGTAAATATAAAAAGAAGAAATATAAATAAGCATAGACATAATATAGAAAAAACGAGAAATAAATAAGAAGAAAAATAAGAAAGAAAAAAGAAAAAGAATGTAAAAAAGTATTTGCTTGATATAAAAAAGTAATATAAATTAAAATATAAACGATAAACAAATTATAAAATTAAACCAAATGCTTCATGCTATATAATATATTATAATATAAAACAAAGATATGCAAGATATATAATATAATATTGAAACAAAAACGTAGTAAATAAAAATAGATAAAGCAAAATACTATGACAATAATATTTAAAAATTGAAGAAGAATTCCATAATATGATTTAGTGAAAAGGGAAACATCGATATATGTTATCTTAGGTGGAAAAAATGTATGAAAATATTTGTGTTATTAAATCAACATTTATTCTTGGGAATTTTTGAAATACCATGCATACTGTTGTTGTTGTTTATAATGGCACTTGCCATGGACAAACTCGCTGACGAAGTCATTGATTTTAAGCCAAGGGAGCGTCCCTTGTATTGTAACACCAACTAGGACCAAGAGTGCGTCTTAGTCACTCACGCATCGCATTCGCTTGCACAACCCCTTTTTACAGGCGGCACATTCATACATCTCAGAGATAGAACAGATGAAGAAACAACCATGCCCGAACCGAGACTCTAACCCAGGACGCCCAGGTCACGGGGAAGACGCGCTACCCCTTACCAGGACGCCGGCAGCATGCATATTAATTTTAATTAATCATCTTTGACGAACACGATTTGGTAGGGAATTTGGTTGATTATAATTATTTTTAACTAAACTTTTTTTATAAATTATTTAATGTACATAATATAAAAAAAATATTTCTAAGTGTCGAAATATGGGATACATTAAAGCTTTATTATTTTAATGAGTTTACACCATTTCTCTTTAATAGTGTATATGAAGTCCCTTTATAGAGTAAAGCAATACGGCATTAAAGTGCTACTTAAAACGTTACTTTCCGAATAATGTATTATCAGATATTAAACAGGATTCTTCGTTCGCACTTTAAAGGTGAAAATCGCGTGGTGAAATAGTTAAAGTAACAATGAAATAGCTTTAAATTTCAATTCAACAATGAAATCTATACCAGTAAATTATACCAGAAATATTTTTTTAAAAGCTATCACAATTTGCAACGTAATTAAAATTGGTATCGATAAAAAACATTTTTTAAAGTTTAAAATAGTGTAAGAATAAATTCTATGAAATAATATTCTCGGTAGTGCAATAAAAATCCACCCTTTTCTTGTTGATGGTCTCTAAACATCCTCGTCATTGTCTCTTAACACCACAGCAATCCTCACTCCCCCCGGATATGCAGCGCGAAACTTATCGCTAGCTGTGATGAAGATGTTGTGTCCTAGCGCAATTATTTTCGAAAATTATGGTTGAACTTAATACATTTGCTTATACTGTATTCTTTCAAATCTGAATATGATATGAATTAATTATATTGGCCTTGAAAAAAGGTTTTATTCAAGATTTTTGTAAGTGTTTAAAAAAATGAATGAAATAACAGAAATTACGAAAGTGCAAAATACAAGAGGAATGAGATTATTTAAAAATAAACAAGAAAACATATTATTTAGACTTCACGGCAAAGATCTTATTGTGTAACAATTTAGAACAACTATGAGAAAAAACAATTTGTGAAATAATGAAATCCAAAATTGATTTGATTTTCATGTTTTCACTTCATGAATACAAAATGAAATTTTTTGGCCCTTAAAAATACTTTTTTTTTGTTTAATGAAGCTATTATGCAAACGATTACAACAGGCAAATGAAATTATTTAAGAAAATGTTAAAAATATATAAGAGATGATTTCCAGATGAACAATATGGTTACAATCAATATATTCGCAGGAAAACATTTTATTTTATGTTTTTTTTTATAAATAATTATTCTAGTCACAATCTCAAGCTACAGCATTTGAAATCGCGATTGGTGAACGCACAAATTTATCATTATTTTTTTTAAGTAAGTCTCCCTCTTTCACCTTCACTTTAGTTTGGGCAGGTCGTAAGATGCGCTGCTATCTTGACAACGTTATTTGTTACCTTCGCATTTTTGTTCTCGGCATAAATACTGTATTCAAAACAAAAACATGGTGACACAACATTTTCCAGACATTAATATCTGCTAATGGTCTTGATCAACAGCAAAAAAGATCGAGTATTAAACTTCAGATTCAAGATATTTACAACGCTACAGTTAGTCCAGATATTAACAACTCTACAATTAATCCAGATATTTACAACTCTACAGTTAGTCCAGATATTTACAACGCTACAGTTAGTCCAGATATTTACAACGCTACAGTTAGTCCAGATATTAACAACGCTGCAATTAATCCAGATATTAACAACGCTAAAATTAGTCCAGATATTAACAACGCTACAATTAATCCAGATATAAACAAAGCTACAATTGATCCAGATATTAACAACGCTACAATTAATCCAGATATTAACAACGCTACAATTAATCCAGATATTAACAACGCTAGAATTAGTCCAGATATTAACAATGCTACAATTTATCCAGATATTAACAACGCTACAATTTACCCAGATATTAACAACGCTACAATTTATCCAGATATTAACAACGCTACAATTAATTCACAATAATATATTTATAATTAAGTGAGTGGCACAGTAATTGCATGTATTACATATTTTGAATGGCAACAGTCAAATGTACTGAAACCCTCATACGAATGTTTCAGACTACCTCATTAAACGATTGTACAACAACATTGAATTTTAGTTTCACTTAAGTAATTAATGGAGCTACAAAATGCTATTAGAAATTATCCTGTGAAGATTCACCATAACACCAAAAACTAGGCTCAGTCAGAAAAAAAAATATAAAAGAAATCAATATTATAGAAACAGGCTTCTAACAAAGTGTAATCGAGTATTAAAAAAAGGCCTAAGTGTCGTTAGATGAACAACTGCTATGTTTTGCCCCTGAAAATCGATATTCATATTTTTTCATTTAATCCGTATAAAAAATTCTTCTCAAAAATAACTAAGAACTTTATCTAGAGATATTAATTCTTTGATTTAAACCTATCTTGCTTAATAGAATAGCGAATGAAATATAATTGCTGCCACGTATATTGTTTCGAAAAAGATTGCATGTTGTTTTATTAATAAACTGTTGTTTTGAAACAAAACAAATTTGAGGTGAATTATTATAAATCACTCTAAAATTGAATTTCAAATGCATTAGTAGAATCGTAGTAAATTTCTCCCACAAACCGTCTATAAAAAATAATCATCCATTATAATTTAGTAAAATTTAAAAAGCTTTCAAACTACTGCAATACAATATCGAAAACGCCCTATACTATTATTTTTAATTTAATTCATAATATTCATTCAGAATTCATAAAAGGTAATATAGGAAAACCCATAATATATTCGTTTTATCCATTTCTCTATTAAGAGGGAAAAGACTTTATCGATTACTTCCATTAATCTTCTAAATAAAGGGATTTAATTCGATTTTCACCACTAAAGAGGAGGAAAATTTAATTATATCTCCATTTATTCCTGAGATAGTAGAACCAGCAATGTTTTATTTTTCAATTAGTTGCTTGTAAATGGATAAAATAAACTTCTGAGTCGTAAAAAAAAAAACAAATGATTGATGTGGGTTATCGTCTGAAAATTGCACGAATAATTCATTTAACAACGATTTTATAAAACAATCAATGTTCTTATTTTAGATAAATAATGATGCCCTAAAGCCATAATTTATTTAAAATACATATAGGTTGAAAAATGAAATGTGCATCAAGGATTTCATTTTAGATATTGATTACATAGTAAATAAAATAATGATAAGGAATCTTTTTCTTTAAGGAATAAATATGTATCATTAAAAAGATTTTTATTTTTTATTTTCAAAACGTTGAAATAATATTTTTCACACCCTGGAATTTTCGAAAGGTATAGCATAAAAATACCAAAATTTGATCTAGTTTAGGATTAATTAAAATTACAGTTTAAATTCCAAAAACAATGTTCCGATATGCACAGCTTCACCCTCCAAAGTATTTTTGCACAAAATTTTATAACTCTTGAGCAAACGATTCAACCTTAAAGAAAAACACGCTTTTATAATTTGTAAAGATTAATGACGTAACTTATTAGGAAGATTGCTTTCATCTTAGTGATTTATTTAAAACTGTACTCAGTACAATTGGTGATGTACTCAGGAAAAAAAAAAGATAACATTTTTGTTAATAGAGACACTATACCAAAATCTGATGCCATTTTTTCCTGATTGTTTTGATATCTGAAGTAAAACTGGATAAGCTAATTTCAGCTTTTGACTTAAATTAGAAGCTAGGCCGAAACTGAGTTCTGAAATTAAAGTGTTTTTATTTTCAAATTACTGTTATAATGCAAGATAGAGCATTTTCTCACATTACTTGTTCAATTCACACTTCCTTAAAATGACATTTCACACAAGACTATGCTAAAAGTCATTATTTTTTTAAAAAATACGGCCACCACAATAGCATAATCTAACTCCATGCAATTTTTGGATGTGAATGTTCGCGTTTTTTTAAATACTCTACATATAAAGGCAGATATAAGAAGACATCTGATCTGAAAGATAGAAAGATAATATTGTATTTCCCATGAATTCCGTCACTTTATTGTATGCAATGAGCAAGCGCAGTTGTGTTCATTTATCAGTTCAGAAAAAACATCACTATATTTTTATTTGTTGACGTAGAATATAACATCACATGACGTTATGTCTTTTTTATTTCTGTATTCATTGGATACAGAAATCCAGGTCCAGATATTTCAGACTGAGCAAAATCAAATTTTACAGCAATTAAAAAAAAATGTTTTCCTTGATTTCTTTAACAACAAAAGCGGAAAAATTGCCTATTTATTTACGGAGAGCTACCTATTTATGACAATTACATCTTTTTTCTGTTTCCACAGGCTGCAATACTTGTGTTAATAGAAAAATTATACTGTACGTTTTAATGCCATAGAATAGTTAATGGAGTTTTCTGAATAGGTTAACTTTCCTTATAACATACTTGCATATTGTGAATTTTAATTTACCTACAACATTCAACAAAAATAATTTCTTGGAACTTCTTTTAATGCCATTTCAAATGTTAGCATTAAATGAAATTTTTTAAATCTTCGTTCCTATTAACTTTTATTTTCTTGAATGTAAAGTGTATAAAGGAAAAGTGCTGTAATCATCAAAGAATTCATTTCCCAGATTTTGCTGAATCAGGAATTAAGAGCATCCTGAATTCGAAAAACACATTTTTGGAATTTTTGGAATTGGACCTATTCGTTTGTGAACACGGTTACTTTGAAACCCAAAAACTGTAAGAATGAAAATTGATATGTGAATTATTAATCAAATTAGCTTATTTCCATCAAAATACTTTGAATGACGTTCGTTTGTTTCTTTATGTAATATCATTACTTAAAAACGGAAACAGTCAAATGGATGTTGTTAATCATATATACTTATCATTAAAATTTTAGAAATGCAGATCTGTATTTACTTTTGGACCCAATCCATAAACGGCTGATGGATATTTGGTAAAATATGAAACAAGTAACTGGAAAACGCAATGATTTAGACAAAAAGAATTTGGTGTGTAGTTTTTATCTATAAAGTTGTAGACAAAATCTATCTGTATATCTAATGTAGCTATCTATATGATGTTTTTGACCTCATCGACAGGAAATAAAAGAGAGCTATTATAGTCTTATTGGCCATCTTGTTTTATATAATTTATAAGTATTCTTAAAAAATGTACTGGAAATCAGTTGGGAGGAAAAAACGGTAAAAAAATAAACGCATGAAAAAAAAGCAGTCCTGAATAAAGTCTATAAAGCAGTCCTTAATATAGATAATATAGAAAAAGTAGTCTATAGAAATAGATAATAAAGAGTTAAAAATCAAGACAGAGATATTAAATAAATCTCAAAATTATCCTTTGAATAATGTAAAATCTATCACTAAAAAATTATTGAAAATTTCATTTGAAATTAATACGAAAACGCTGTATTCATGAATAAGAAATTCAAATTTTTACTTAAATATGAAAAATATCCTTATACCATTTAAAAACAAATGTTTGGAGAACTCCACAGCATGTATAAAAAAAGACATTAAGAGAGAAAGAAGGAATTCAAAATTCTCTTTCCTTGTAAAATCTAAAACTTTTGTTTATTGTGCTGCCATCTATGGACTTATTTGGAAAACGTTGAAAGCAAGCAGATTTTTGAAATTCCTTTATAGGAAAATGAAAAGAGAAATAAAAAAGGAATAAAAGTCATATAATTCCAAATGGAGTTTTTTAATGCGTTAAAAAGCTTTCAAGACTTTTATAAGGAGAAGTAATAATGAAAAATGGCATTTAAATATATTTATCCGATTACAAACTAGATATCAGAACATATCGTCAATTAAAGAAAAAAAAATGGGTTTTTTTTATGTAATAAGAAAATCAAAATTCGTAATTCGTAATCAAATCAATTCGTAATTCGTAAGAAAATCAAAATTCGTAATTTAAATTCGTAAGCGTAAAATTTAATTAATGTATATAAATAGAATACGTTTCATCATTTAATAAGGTTTACAATGTTCACATTTAAATCAAATATAAATTAATCTTATTAATCTTAATCTTTCAAAAAATTATAGCTCATTACACCCAAAAGTAAAAATTAAAATTTAAAAAAAAAATATTTTGGAATATATATTATTTTCAATGCAAAGTTTCTCCTAAGACATGAAGGATTAAAACAAAAAAAAATAATCTTTATAATGTAGATTTAAACTTAAAAAGTAATATTATGCTAATTATATTATACAAAAACTGAACTAGCATTCAATAAAGTGACTACATTCAAGATAATAATATATATATATACTAATTATATAATTAATTTTTTTTATGAAAGCAACTCGCGTCAACAGCAGGGATTTCTTATTAAAGTTTTCGTCGTCATTTTCCAAATATCATAAAACAAACAATTATGTATGTAATTATGTATTTATTTTTAATTAATTCTTTATTTTTCTATTTCCTTCTCAATCAACTTTCTTCCGTATTATCTTGATTGTTGTGCTTTATACTTTATAAGACATTTTAGTAATTTAGATGTATTATTTTTCCTTCCAGAGGTCATAAAGAAATTCGTGACAGTAGTAAGGTAGACAAGGGTTAGTTGTAGCAATTTTGGAAGGAAATGATTATATATTTAAACATGTGTGTGAGTCTTTGACATTGAATAAATTTTATAACTTTGCATTTTATTCATAATACTCTAAAAGACATTCAACATTTTTTGTTTTACTCTAATCTAAAATGTTTTCAAAACTTGTTTGTTGTTTCAACTCGTTCCGAATAAAGTGGGGAGGGAGGGGAGGGAATGATTTTTAAGTTTATAGGAATAACCTCAATAGTTATTACATATTATGATGTTGACATAAAAGTCCTATGATTTTCCAGAATAATTAAGAAAGTACATGGTTTTAGGTTTTGTAAATATTAAAAGATATATATCGCTAGAGGAATATTTTTTTTTTTTTTTGGTATTTACACATGAAATTATTTTCAACCAAATTAAAGAAAAAGGAAAAAAAACATTTGTCCAAAGTTTGCTTTCCCTCCTTGACAAATAAAACTTTTTATTAAAAGACTATAGTTTATACAAATTGCCAAATATAGTATAAAATATTATTGAAAAATATTGTTGTGAACAGTCAGAAATATATTTTCTTTTACAGATTATAAATTTTTGTGAAAGGAAATTAATTAGAAACATCGCTAAGAATTTTTATAAATTATTATTCATTTATTGGCAACAAACTTCAAGGTCATCGCAAAGTCGGAAAAAAAATGTAAAGAACTTTAACCGCATAATTAGGATATCATACATTTGATGCTGATAAATCATCTTTTGTTGTTAGGAACTAAAGTTGAAAAAAAAAAAGTCATTAAAATCGTTCACTTTTTAACCTCATAGTAAGGATATCATACTTTTAATGTTGATTATTCTTTTTTTATTCTTAAAGGAACTCAAGAAGAAAAAATGCTTTAAAAAGCAAAAGAGTGCATATTTTAAAATTAAGAAGTAAATGCCTTTTTGAGGGGAGAAGCATTTGGGCATTTGCATTACAAGCAAACTTAAACATAATGTTAAGTAACCAGCTGGACTCTTATGCTACTTTTTCCAGATTCCATATGACAAATGATTTGCTATCGTTTATTGTTGGCAGCAAAAATTGTTGCAATGACTTTAATTTGAACGAACGGAACGAATACAAGATATATATTTCAATTTTATCTTTAATATCATTCCCTAACAGCACGAGATGTTGTCCATATTATTACGATATTTTTATTAGAGTATGGCATTCATAATAGCCAGCATTATCTTGGAGCATATCGCATTGTATGATGTTCAATAAAGTGTAACGTCCTGTATAGGATTCAACTGTCATATCTTTCTTAATACAATGTACGAAACTAACGTATCACTTTGTCAAGAAAGGTTTGCTATTTTCCAGAAGTTATTATTCTATAAGTCCAGAAGTTATTAACTTCACTTCCTATCAGCACTGGATGTTGCTCAATATTATTATGTGTTTACAAAATTGTGTGGTTTACAAAATATCAAGCAACATCTGGGAGATATTATGTAGTATCTTATTCAATTATGTACTACTTCATGCAAACGAAGCAATTGTCACTGTGAATGAGGACGTATTCTCCTTCAAGTATTATTTACCACCTCGTCAAGTCAAGAGAGTTATTTCTTCGAATTGACTTCAGCGTTTAAGACCATGAATAGTTTTCTTATATTTTATCCTTTCGCGAAAGCGAAACTTTCTAAATATAATATTTACCAATTTATCATTCATGTATTAATTTAGAGAATTAAGAGAACATAATCTTGATCTTAATCAGAGTTAGGATTATCTCTAAAGATCTCTTAAGAATAGTAATGTAACATATTTCTGGTATCGTTCGAAAGATGCAGATGCAATCGAATATTTAAATAAAAACGATTTACATAAATCTAGTGTGAAATTCATTTCAATGTCTTCCATTTTTGATTTCTTGAATTACATATAATTTGAAAGGATTTTATGTTCATTTCTTTTTCATAAATGTAATAAATTCTGATTTTTTTTAAAGGAATCTGAGATAAGAAATTCAGAATTGTAAACAAAATAATTTTTGTTGAATACATGATACATTTATCACTAACATGTAGAGAAAAATTTTGATTCCACATTTTCACATTTTAATGTATTTTTTATATTAATGATTAATTATTATAATTAATTAGATATTAAGTATTATTATTCATTAATTATTAAGGGTTATTATGGATTAATTATTAAATATTTATTGCTAGATATTTTAGTAATTTAAACAGATAAAGCAGTACATCATGGTAATCGAATTCTTAATTCCAAATTTAATGTTCGTCAAAATTAATTGTGGGATATACTAAACTGCTAATTTTAATTATTTTTACAATAACAATTCGACATCAAAATCTATAAGATGTTTTATAATATCATATTCAAACTTAATTCTTGTTGATAATTTCTATAACAAATTCTATTTAAATAATGACGAATACAATGAAGTGTAAAATAATTACCGAACATTTCTAAAATAATAAAAAAAAATCCTATATTGACTAAATAATACTTTTTATTATTTAGCAATTCACATACCGCTTTTTTTAGTATTAATTAATAAATATTTCATAATTCTTTTTATTAATTCAAAGTTTTTTACTTTCAAAAACCACATTCAGCACGCTTAACAAAGAAAAATTAATTTGCTGTAGCTAAAATAGCATCTAAAAATTTTATAGCAAAAGATAAACTTAATGTTGCTATCGCATTGTCATACAGATGGCAGCACGAGACGAAATATCTTGCCTTATTTGGTTTGGTTGATGCAAAAAGTTTGTGATCCTGAAAACGGGATTCAACTATTAAATATATATATATATCCCAGAACAATTTATAAAAATTTGATTAAGTTTATACAAAACTACATAAACAACGCTCTTAAAAATTATAGATATGGTAAATATTAAGCCGAGGGAAGTAGAAATTTGTATTAATCTCTATTATGGAACTTCCGAGTATTTTCTTTTCTATACAAGAAAATAATAATTTAATACAAAATAAATAATATTTTTTTAATTAATGGGGAAACAGGATACTTTGAAATTGTATCAAATGAAATACATAATTCGGAGTTATTTTGTTGTTTCTTAATGACGAGTTAAAAAGTGTAGAATTTTCATACGTTAGGGCTTTAGAAAAATTAAATATTTTTTTGTTGAGTAGAAAATAAAAAATAATTGTTAGAACTTTTCATTTTAGAAAAAGAAAATTTGTTCTTCAAATGAAATTTATTTAATAAATCTTAAAATAGTTATTAAAATTAATATATCTCTTATTTTCAATGAAAAAATTAATACACTAAGCCTAATTTGACTTTTTCTAGAACAACCATTACGTAAAAATAAAGGAATATCATTAAATTTGTATTTTATGAAATGACATTTTATTAAAACAAAATCTATTGAATAAATTATTTCAAATGGGTAGATTTAAACCCTTATTGAGAATTATCTGAATTAATAGGTTTTACAATCAAACCCTGTTTTAATATATATCTTTTTTATGAATATATTTTAAATATGTGAGAAGGTTACCTACTAACAAATTTCCTACATAATTAAAGAATATAACAGCATTTTTCCGACTCATCCCATAAAGGTCTCCATCCCCCAAATGCAGCGCGAAAGGTTCAGAACCGAAAGTGTTTACTTCTCTCTTCCCTTCTGTGTGACCCGTTTTGTACTACGTAATATTATGAAAAACAAAATAAAATATTAAAGGTAAACACAGGACTTGATATTCCATTCCAAACGAAGAGCCGTGACCCTGGTGTAAAAACAGCAATCAAATAAATTTGCCTTCAGGCTGTTATGAAGTCATAGTCATGCGATAACATCTTCGCACATGGTATGTAGTTATGCCAATTTCTTTTCTTCGAGGACCATGAAGTTCTCGTAGAAGAATCTCCACTACTTCATTGGTGTTTCACTTATATGACATTATTGAGATTGTATGGAAGGATATTTATATATCAGGACTAGCGATAGAATCAAATCAAATACTAGCAAATCTGTAGAAGGTCTAAATTTCTCCTGCTGATGTGTAATTGTAGGGCCACTTACTCAGGTATTGGTCTCAGCATCTTATTGTGAATTCAAATGATAACGGACATCATAAAGGAGCTCTAGTAAAGCTTAAAATGGGACGTTGATATATCAGAATGAAGTGAATTCATATATTTTTCCAAAAAGACGCACAAATGATTATGAAATCGGCATCACTTATTTCATGTGTTTCATTTAATTATTATTTAATTCAATTGTTTTCAGAAAAGCAGCTGAGTTGAAAATTGTTTACCTTCTGCCACAAAAAATAAATGTAAAATTCTCATTATAATATTGGGTGTAGCTAACTCTGATATTACATACTTTGAAATACCAATCAATAATCATTAGCTAGAAACAGTACAGTAACAATAAGCTTGAAACAGTAAATCTCGGTACAGATATCGTACAAATTTTGATATCTTGTTTTCAATATGATTTTAATTCCATCAATACTGAAAGGCCCCAAACGGCCATCCGACAACAGTACTGTGGGCGTTCGAGGAGTCTGGCTATCACTGTGAAATGTTCTCCCATTTTCGGTAAATGTGATTCATTGAATACCCGCGGCACGAGCTTTGTTCGTTAGAAATAGTCGCCCAAATAGATTCAGCGGACAATAAGGCTTTCAAACAACTCTCAAAAAATGTGTGGAAATACATTTTCTTAGTGGCTATTAGCTAAGCAGAGTTATCTTTCGAGTATCAAAGTCTAATGAACACGGCTTGTCATTACGGTTTTTATCGGGCGGGGTAGAGAATGTTTCTTATCTTTGAAAGATAAAGTCAGCCTTCCAGCATTCTGAGGTATTTGAATGATTTTAGAAATAAGAGGATAAATAAGAGACTGTCATAATGAGCTTTAATCTTAACCATCTCGACTAATATTAAGGAGGACGATGTGTGTATGTGTGTGCGTGCGTACGTGTTTGTGTGCGTCCATGTGTGTATTTGTATCGACCTATATGCGTTCTCACTCTATAGAGCTGTCTGACAGAGAAGAACTGCCGTTTACCGTCCATGATATATTTTGGAGAGAAGATATATGCTCATGAGAAAATTCAATTAAATTTCGAATTTTTATATATTTAAAAGTTAAACCTGAATTTCCCATTTTTTATAATAAATCTCTGAAATAGTATTGCATAAAACTATTTTTTTCACAATATAAAATATTGTCTTTTTAATGACACTAAATTAATCATTCTTCAAATTTTTCTTAAGTTCTGGCAATTCTTTAAAGATTATTATTATTATTATTATTTGCCTTTTTCGAAAGACATTGTTTACAAATTTTTTAGCAGAGAAGTTCCATTGTTTCACCGAAACTCACACCGTTTTCATTCTTTCTTTAAATATTTAATCGTATGGCATTCTTTTCCTCTACAGTAAGCCGAAGAATAAGAATTCTATTTAATATCTATACTGTTCACGTGTGAGATAAAAAAATCAAAATTACAGTAGGACGAAAATTAGGTAATATTTTATACTTTTATTTCGACTATTGACGGCTTTAAATAGTAGTAGACTGTCATGGTACTAGACTTTATTCAGATGACGTAGAGAGAGAGAAAGAGATAGATATAACTATATTTATATAATGAATACTTCCCTGTGATCTGGGCGTCCCCGGTTCAAGTGCCGGTTCGGGCATGGTTGTTCGTCATCTGTGTTTTACCTGTGAGGTGTGTGAATGAGCCCTCCCCCCCCCCTGTAAAAAGTGATTGTGCGAGTGAACATGATGCATGAGTATCTAAGACGTAATCTTGGCCCTATAAGACGCAATTGAAACAAGAGACGCTCTTTCGGCTTAAAATCGCTGACTTCGTCAGTTGGCTTGTCTATGACTAGTGCCATAAGAAACAACAACAACAATATAATGAATAGAATAACATGCTTTAATCAAATACCATGACTTTGGTGTCTGCCATCATTTGAAAGCTTAAAACTTCTGGGGAACTTCTGGAGAAAAATACGAAATTTAAATTATACATAAGTTATATAATTGAAAATAATCGCAACCAGGATTATCGACGAATCAGCTGGTCCAAAAAGTTGCAAATATTTTATAAAAATATAAATCGGATGATTATAAAGATGCAAAATTGAGATGAGAATTTATATAATTATATGCATTATACTAAGGGTTTCCACATCTATTATAGAGATATGAATTGTTTGAAATATATTATCAAGTGAAAAATATATCATAAACTTTGCCCCTAATGTTACTTTCTTTGCATTTTAAATGCATTTATAAAGCTACAGTGACTGACAGCAAATCATAAGATAGCAGAGTCTTTGGTTTAAATTGGAAAATTGAATATTTGATACTCGAATCTATTATTATACGCTCCTCAAGTATGTGGACCAGGCGCATTATAATTTTTCTGACTTGAAGATGTTTTTGCTAGAAAAAGCAACAATGGACATCGTCTCCTATTGAGCGACACAGTTGCAATCAATAGGTATTGAAGTGCTTTATTGATTGCAAAGAAACTTGGAAATTTGATTTGCTTTCCGTGATTCTTGCTAGAAGAGTCTCAAAAAAGATGTTTTATTTGTTGTTGAATTGAAAGTTAACAAGCAATATTGTTATAAGTTGAAATTATTGAAATCCTAACACTAGAGGTCATTATGGATAATGAAGCGATTCAGCAGTTCTTGTTTCTTTCTGTACATGAAGTATAAAAAAAAGTTTTCTAATCATTGAAAAAATACAGAAATTTTGACGAATCTCAACGGAATAGCAGATCACTTTGACTACGAAAAACACATTTTAATAAAATGTCTGTCTGTGACAAAGATAACTGAGAAACGCTTTGAGCTGACAAATAAAATTTGGCTCATGATCCTTTAAATCAAATTTGTCGGTTTCTTCGAAAATTTGAGCAAAAATTGTTCAGGGGAAGTCTATTCGTAGAGCTGTTTCAATATAAGTTAATACGATAATTTCAAAATGAAGAGAACTAGATGGATACAATTTGGATAATATGGGTAATTTTTCTGTCAAATTTTGAACGAAATCCCTCATAGATATGTATTTCATTCAATACCTACAGCGAGTACAAAGACATACAAGTAATATTTTATTAATAGATTTAGCATCTAAAAATGAAGAACTTACAGGAAAATGAAAATTCGTTTACAGTTTTAGCATCTGAAGTGTAAATCTTTGTGAAATTTTAAACCGAATCTGTCAAAGGGCTTACCTTCTGCCAATCCATACTTTTTTTATGCGTGTGATAATGATAAATCAAAAGCGCTATGACTGAAGTAAATGAAACTTGGTGTGTGATCTTATGACAGCAGTTACAATTACTACAGTTGTAGTTATGAGTAAAATATGGATTTGAATGAGTCTTAGAAATGCGTCGTAATTATATATTTGGTTTTCTGGTACTTGTGTATTTACCGCATGTTGGCGATTAATCGCCAAAAAATTGCTAAAAGCCCCACTTTAATACGATATTTTGTAATATTATAGGCTAACGGCATGTGATATTAATACATAGGTGTCCTTTTTTTTTCTAAGCTACGAAACACACAGCTTTCATGTGTGTAATTTCAAAAACAAAAGTCTGAGAACTCTGCTCGTTCATTGTATTACTCGAGGTTCCCCATTTTTTGCGGGGCTTGGTGATTAACTCCTTTATTGCAGTGTATATGAGAAAGTTTTGACTATCTACTCCTCAGATTTTTTTAATAAGATCGAATAAAATAGAACTGTTTTTTTTCTGTTTCCTTAAATAATATGAAAGAAGAATGGTTTTCCTCTTTCATTTGGCTAATGCATTTGATTTGAAAATATCTGCTAAATTAGAATATAATGTTTAGATGTTTTGTGACTTCTGATGACGTCTTTGCCTTTTCTTCAATCTACTGTCCACACATTTATTTGTTTTCGAAGCAAATTATCTGATTAAGAAATCTCAATACTGTGAAGCTAAAATAAAATTACATATTCTTAAAAAGGTCTAACAACCGTTTTTTTTTTATTATTATTATTTATTTTTTTTATTTTCAAGTGAATATTTATATATATGTTACCGCCAAAGTATGAAATCTAGCATTGTATAAAATCCTTAAACTAGCCGGCAACGGATAAAACAATTTACATTTCACACAATTCCTAGGCATTTTATAGAACGTTAATTGAAATATCTGCAAAGTATGAAATACATCTCCGAGATCAATTTATCCCGTAAGAACTTGCCTAGAATTGAAGATATTCCTCACCAAGGAATTCCTCTCCCAACAGTTGCAATTGCTCAGTCCAGTGGAAGCGGCCAAGGAGTTGTCAAATTCATATATAAAATAAGGTGCCAAAAAATATAAAGAAATGCAATTCCAAATGTCAATTTAGCCTAATATATTGAACAAGTTAGTTCATTTTAATTTCTTACTTTTTATATGAATTTTTTTCCCTTAATAAAAAAAGAAATAATTTTTTTTGTGCAATTTTCATTGTTGAATATATTTTTTAATGGCACCCTCATTATTTTTTCAGTATACATATTTTTTTTCTAGAAATACTGATACACGCATTGCTAAATTATCTATTTAGATAAATTTATTACATGTGTTATTAATTATGTTATGCGAGTTGTGGTAATTAGTATTAAAACAAAATTTTAAAAATATCAAAATCAGGTGGAAAAAAAGGTAATCTAATTGATATCGCTTAACGGATAACCTTGTCTTATTAAAAAAAGGGTCATTTAATTATAGACGCCCGTATATTTCCAAAGATAAGCACCGAATTTATTGAAAAAAAAATACTAAAAAAGAAGACATCTAAACATTATGATGACAAAACAACAAAAAAGAAAGCGCAATTTTATATATTTTTTAGAGTTTTTAATGTATCTTAATAAAGAACGATTGCGCTATTATTAAATTTAACTATTATCACTGCTGATTACACATTATAAAACTATTACCAACAATTCTTCAGCAATATATTGTTATGACATTTACGAAATTCAAAATATCGAATTACAGCTTAAAGAAATCAGTATCATATGACTATGCTAGTGAAATATGAGTGAGAAATTCGAAAGTGGAATTTCTCACTCATAAAAGAAGAATATTCTGTTGGATATAGTAAGTGTTAAAGTAACATATTTATAAAAATGAGTTTTCACATATTGTTTCGACAGCATCTACATGACCTTCTTTTCAGAAAAGTAAACATTGAACCCATTTGTTAGAAAATATATTTCAAACGCTGAACCTAAATATTTCAGAAGAGCTCAAGGCACTGAGAGCAAAGCCAGCAAACACATATTTACCCCAATTTTAAATTTTCTTCACGCTTTCTGTTTATTTTCTCTTCCTAGTAATAGACAGGAACAACTTGAGCCGAATCCATAATTCAGAAAAGTTCACTTCGAAACAAAGCAGGTGTTTCCAAAGTAATAAGCATTTCCACTCGCTAAAATATTGAAAGAGCGCAACTATAAAATGTCTCTGCACAGTACAGAAGCCCCCTTTAAGTACTAGTAAACTCCAGTTCCTTGTGGGTCGTCTACCGAATCGTGCCCTTGAGTGCACTAGATCTTGATAATGCAATGGCTTCTACTCCTTGCAGATGGATCTAGTAAATTACTCCTCGCATGCCAGTTGCCAAAATTCTACGAATTCTGGGTTAATAGAAATACTGTGAATGTAGCCATTTTCATTTAAAGAGAAAAGGTGTGTTATATTTCGAATCTGAAATGGCGCAATTTTCGATTACTTTCAGAAAAGAAAGATGTTTGTTCGTTGAAAATAATTAGAAACTATAGAAAATATACTTTTGTCCAAACTCTGGAAATTAAAAAAAAAATCTTGAGAAGCTAATAGAAATATTCTAATTAAAGTGGAATATTAAACCTTTCTTTGCATGATGATGGAAATTTAACTCACAAAATTTAGTTAACAAAAAATTGTACTCAAAACAGGTGTGCTGTAAATTGGCTATTGATGGCAACTTTTTTCACGATTATTGCGTAATGTGGAACTTAGCTGTAAAACAAAATCAAAAGTCACAATCATTATAACTGGTTTGAACTTGTCGATTCGCTGTTTGTTGTAATTGGAAAAAACGTGTGATTTCTTGAATATTTTTTATAACTAATCTGAGATTTTTTTTCCTAATAAAAGCGATAATGAGTGGAGAAATTTAGAAGAGTGAGACATTGAAGGGTTTTCACTGATATTAACAAAGTAAATTAGCATGTTGATGGATATTTTCATCATATTGTTTTTCTTTATTTTATATTATATATTTATACTAGAATTTTTTAAACTTTCTATACTAGAATTTTTTAAACTTTCTATACTAGAATTTTTTTCTATATTAGAATTTATACTAGATTTTTTTTCTATATTAGAATTTATACTAGAATTTTTTTATCTAGAGCAGGAATTATATCACCCTGATTTATTTCACACACACACACACACACACACACACACACACACACACACACACACACACACACACACACACACACACACACACACACACACACACACACACACACACACACACAAAATCATGCAAAGAAGGGTTAATTACAGTAATAATATACGCCCGGGATTAAAATATTTTTATGTCTAATATTTTTAATAGCCAAATTCTCTTTTGTATAAAATATAATACACAATAATTTTTTATTATCAGAAAAATTTATTAGTAAAAATGAAAAATTAATTAAATCAATGGAGAACTGCTGATCACTAATATTCGCCATAAATTATTAATATCTATAAATAATAAATATTTCAAAATTCTTTTGTAATTTCTCAATATTATAATTAGAATATTGCTGTAGTACTCTTTCGAAGATGCAATTAAAATGATAGGATATTTTAAAGGCAGTGTTTTCTTTAATTAATCTAATAAAATAAACCTTACAAAATTTTCAAGCCAATAAAAATAGCGTTGACAAAATTTTTTTCCCTCGAAATATCAAAAAAGGTAGACTATTTATACTTTTCAACTCTTCAAGTAGCGAAATATCTATAAATTTTCTTATTTCAAAATCGCTTACATTTATTCATTTATATATTACATTTTGATGCATTAATAAAAAATGTCATCACTGAATGTTTAGAAATTTAAGATGTTGTAGAAATATTTCTTATGTGCTACGAAATTACTGCGGAAAAGCGATAAAATTTCGAATAAATTTTGATAAATTGAAAATCTTTAAAACTTTTACATTTTGGAAAGGAGAGAAAATTATTATTGTTTTTTCTTTCTGACAAATAATAAGCGTACAAATTACGGATAAATTCGATCAGATTGTTTGGATGAAGATGCGGAGTCCATTACTAGTGAAGACGATAATGTGTTAAATAATCTCTGTAATTCTCTTCAAAAAATTACTCATTTCTTTCTGGTGAACACCATTTTATTTTCGGACACATTTTTTGTGCCACTTCATGTAGACTATTACAGATTAGGACACCTCTCACAATCGGGTGCCACGTCTAAGTGCTAGCATCGTTCTTACACACTCTACGTTCTGATACAAAGAAAGAATTAACAAGAACTTTGTACTCGACAGATACGCCATCTATCGGCGTGAAGATGTAACAATCTCTATTAATAATGAATATCCGTGCATTGGTGATCTACAGGTCAGAACGTTTGACATAACAAGCACTACATTTCGCATATATATATTTTGATATATATAGAGTATATATAGAGAGAGAGTATATATAGAGTTATATAGAGTATATATATAGAGAGAGTATATATAGAGTTATATAGAGTATATATATAGAGAAAGTATATATAGAGTTATATAGAGTATATATAGAGAGAGAGTATATAAAGAGTTATATAGAGTATATATAGATATAGAGTATATATAGATAGAGAGTATATATAGAGTTATATAGAGTATATATAGAGTATATATAGAGAGAGTATATATATAGATAGAGTATATAAAGAGTTATATAGAGTATATATATAGAGAGAGTACATATAGAGTTATATAGAGTATATATAGAGTTTTTATATATAGAGAGTTTTGATATATATTCGCATATAGAGTAGATGTGCGCCTTTCGGAGCGATTTGTTTGAAATCTAGTTAAAATTCTTAAAAATCTATATGTATTTTTATGTATACATTTGAGATTTTTTCGTGATAACTTCCAAAAATATTATTGCATAGCAATTTCACACCGTTTCAAAATTAAAAATACATTTTTTTAATGACATTCATTAAATTAATAGTCGTAAAATTGCTTCTGAGGGTTTTCTTTTCTTTTTTGCTTAATTTTTAAAAGTGGTTTTCATTATGAACCTAAAACTCAAATCGTATTCATTGTTTTATCAAATATTTATTCGCGAGATTTTCTTCTATTTTTGAAAGATAGGGAAAAGAAATCTGTATTGTTTAAAAGATGGATAAAAAAAGTAAATTTATAATACCACGAAAAGTAGAAGAGAGATTAATCGGGTAATTGTTTTTTCAATAGTGATGTGATGTCATGGAACTGGCCACCATTAGGAAAGTTCATGTTTGCATTGAACAAAACTATTAAAAAACATTAAAAAACTATTAAATTAGCACAGTTTTAATACATATAACATAACATAAATTCGTGTCTTAATGATTGTGGACGTAAATAAATAAATGAATAAGCAGATATACATTTATATAAACTTCAGTTTGAATGATTTCACTACATTTGAATAATGATTCTTTATCGATGTCTCATTTTCTTATCTCTTTTAGATTTTTTTTAGATAAGGTACTAAATAGAGAAGTAGTTTTGGGCAAAATAAAGTACATCGAATAAAAAGCGAGGGAATTAATCGAATCAATGCGCCGCATGTAAACAGTAGATAAATTGAAAGCAGAATAAATTTCCTTTCCGAATATAAAAGAAAATAGAAAGTCCAAATTTCTCCCCAATCTTTCTAGCTCAGCAAAGACGGTTAAAAATGATTTCACTTAAAGTGCACTAGCATGTATGGAAGAAACAACAATGTTAAAACCATTAAGTAAACACAGAAATTTTGCTGGAGAAATAAGTGTGTTCAGCCCTAATTGTCCTTAAAATAATGCAGTAGAAAAATATAAGCAATGCGAAAACTTATTCTTCCAATGAGAAACAGATTCGATAGTAATAGATGGTATAAAAATAAAAACTTTGTTAAAGCTTGTTTACATGTGTACGTAAGAAAACTAACTATCTTTTTCTGGTTTCAAAATCAGTATAAAAATTCTTTACTTGTGTGTAAACTATCGTTTAGAATTAAACCAAATACAATTAGTGTCATTAAAGATTGCTGTTTATAAAATAAAGAATTTTAATGTATGCAAGTGTGATTATTTTTTATTTAGAAACTATTTAAAAGAATTATAACTCAAAATGTGTATCTCAGATTTAGTTTATAATGTCGGGTTTACATTCGGGCAGTTATAAGACGGCAAGTAGGCAGCGCATGCGTAGAAGAAAGGCTGAAGAATGCTGTTCGGTCGTTGGCAAGTAATTGTCCCGACGGGATTACTACAAATCGCTGTATTGTATTTTTTCTTTCTAAGCATGCGTTTGTAGAATTTGGAGTTTTTTTTTTTTTTGGCGTGAAAAATTGATCACTTATCGTAGATAAATTTATTTTTTGCTCTTCCTGCGGTTGTGTTCTTTTCTTCATTTTATTTGCCACTTCTTTAATATAGTTTTTCAACTTTAGGTATTTTGACCTTTTCTATTTTATCAAGTTTCTTTGTGTAAATATTCATCATTTTAATACGATACGCAGTTTAAAATAAAAGTCCAGGGACGCCAAAAGATTAATTTATAGCCAGGTCTGGAGTGCTTGAATCTATCTTATGAAATTGTGGAAAATATAAATCAGTCCCCTTCTAAACATACGCTGTCTACTTGCCGTCTTATAACTGGCCGAATGTAAACCGGACATAAATGTAAATACTATGTTCTCAACGTGTGAATTTATTTTAAATTGGTAATTTCAAATATATTCATTTTTCTACATGTTAATCCTTCGCAATTATAAGTCTGCCCTCAACCAATAAACTTTTTTTTACTGCTTCAGTGGTTTGTCTACTCTAAGTGAACAAAGTTCTTTTATCGTTTCAGCGCAAGTCTGCTTTCAACTAACACATCAAAGAAACAGCGTCGATAAGTTTCGAAGATACATAAAACTCGAAATAATATTTTACTAACTTCTTTTAAGTGTAACTGCGCGTTTTTAATATTCTTAATATTAAATAAATATTTTTTGCAAAATTATACTTCATAAATACAAAAAGAAAAATTTCGAAAGAAGTGCACCGTGAGAGTCATACTAACGATGATGAATTTCATTTTAACTCTTTGAAAGTACAAATAGTTTTTTTTTTAGTGCAAAAAGTGAGAATGGTTGCTTTGAAAATATTTATACTAGTGGTTCTGGTAGTGGCGTAATTCCAGTGAAGTCGGGAGTGATGCTAATATGAAGTTTTTATCGATAGTGAAATAGAAGAAAATAAGATTAATGTAAATGTATATATCCGATCAATATGGAAACTATGCATAAACAGCCCAGCCATAAGAGTTTAAAATTTGGTAATGTGTTAAATATGACATCACAATCCCGAAACTGCAGGAGTTTGTATTAATATTTTTAGAAAATAAATATATTGTATCCCTGATTTCTTGAATGAATTAATAAATATCTCATGCGCAAAAGGTTTTAAATGCACGATGAGTTTGCAAAATAACTTAGTCTTTTGAACTTGTTACTTTCGGTAAGCAAAAGTAAATAAATAAATAATTAAGAAAAAAGGAAAGAGAGAGAAAATAAAAGAAGAGTAAGAAAGAGTATGTCTATACAAAATGGTGATAAATGCATAAAAGAGAATTCTGGAAATAAAGAGATCAACTTTTAAAACACGAACGTATTTCTGTTGTTTGGTAAGCAAGATGTGGGTAGCAAATAATTTTTGATAACTCTTTCTTAACCCTTTCTGCGGCCGTGAGAAGTATGCTTCCCACCAAATTTATCAATCTTTGTATGAAATTATGTAGGTTGGCATAAGTTCTGACAAATTTTTTTAGAAAGACAGAAACGTAGAGGCTTTAGTTCTTTATCTCACACAAAATGAGTTGCCTTAGTTTGTCACTTAATTATTAATTAACCAAATTAATTAATTAATCAAATTAAATTTATCTAATAAGCTAAATGAATCCTTTTTCTTATTTTGATTTCAAGTCTCAAAACATTTTGACATAATATGACTAGAAAAAAAATGGCCCTTTAAAGGGTTAAAGTAAAGCTAAATTTTGAATTATCGAGATTTTTTCAACATTTCTTTTTTCTTTATCTAAAGTACCGCAAAATATAGTTAATTCACGCGTTAAACAACTACATCGTTAACGTATTAATTGTCAGAGGAATGAAATTCATTCAAAATGTGATTGCAATCTTCAGATTACATACCAATTGCAATCTTCAGATCACACACCCGATAATTGTAAGAAGAATGGAATTCCTTCAAAATTTGATTGCAATCTTCAGATCACATACCGAATGCAATCTTCAGATCACATACCGAATGCAATCTTCAGATCACATACCGATTGCAATCTTCAGATCACATACCGATTGCAATCTTCAGATCACATACCGATTGCAATCTTCAGATCACATACCGATAATTGTCAGAGGAATGGAATTCAATTAAAATTTGATTGCAATCTTCATATCACATACCAATAATTGTCAGAGAATGGAATTCATTCAAAATTTGATTGCAATCTTCAGATGTGGTGTAAACATCACATACCGATTTCACCTGTATAAGTCAAAATGTTTTGAGCTATTTTCTTCACAGGCAAGCAGACATAACACCAAGAATGTCATTAAATTTACTGTCACAGGTAGAATAAAATCTGGAGAATCGGCAAAATCAAGTTATCAAATTGTTTGGCCATTACACTTTCTGTTTCTATTCTTCGTATATAAAAAAGTAAAAACTCAACTTTCATACATGGACGAACTCCCATAACCACCTCCCACTTTTTATGAGTTACAGAACTTCTGCAATGAATATCATAATATATTTTGTTAGGCTACGGAATATGAATAATGCAATGGATTGCAAAGAATAGCATTTACACTATGAGTTTTGTACATTCGTATAAGTCACATGACCATAAATCAGATGTTATGTGAAGTTCCGATTCTCGTTTTTCTATTACTGCATGAATGTTCGAGTTTAAAAGGACTGTGTGGGTGCAACACTTAATAAATTCGCTGCATATATTACGAATAAAATATACAAAATATTTGCGAAAATTTCAAACCAACGTTTTCTCCGATATTTGCTATAGTTAAAAGTTAGAGTCATCTCAAAGATATGTTCGTAACCAGCGGTCACCAAAAATTGAAAACTGGCATTTATACTCTTTAACAAATGTGTTGTCCCTTAAGAATGCATTGTATGGAAATGGCGTACAAAGTTACGAAGCATTAACTTTTTGAGTGAATCTAACATTTTTATGGAATTCATCGTGCGATCTTGACGAGATTTTTGTCCATTAATCCCTGACATGCAGTTAATAGAATCCGAAAAAAGAATTTTAATTTTAGATGCATTTTTCCCAACCGATTGAAACAAAAATTTTACAAAAATATATACTTATAGTCGCAAGATAGACCGCGGTGGCTTGATGGTAAAGTCTCGATATCAGAACCGGAGGATTTAAGGTTCGAGACAAGAATTCCACCGAAAAATCTTCATGTAAGCAGGTCTGCTGCATGTTAAAACGTTCCGGCCAAACGTCCTCCCGCTGGTGTGGTGTGCTGTGGAGAGGGGGAGGCACGCTCAGGTGTCATCCTCGTCATTTCAGCGAGGTCCGTCCCAGAATAGCCCTAACGTTGCTTTAAAACGGGATGTTAATATAATTAAACTAATAGTCACAAGATGTCATTCCAAATTTAATTTGTCATTGTGTCTTTGAGTTATTGCATTTATTTATTCCTGAAAGTACAAATAAATAGATGGTCAATCCCTTAACGGATTTGATAAAGCCCTATGAGCCCTGACAGCCCGATATCGCCCCTTTATACAAGGGACTGAAGCAGGCACTTTGGGGCGGTCTAATGAGTTTAAGGGGTGAAAGGTATTTCTCGACGAGCGCTCATTTAATATCATTTAACCGCCCCTAAACGGCTAGGTTAGGTCTCTATGAACGGAGCAACATCTGACGGTCTGGGCTTATAGGGTTAAAATTTGATAATTGTCTGAACTTAAGATATTAAATATGTATACTGAATTGTACCCATATAGCCTTCCTCATTTGTCGCTATCGTGTTAACTTAATTCAAACAGACAGTTGGACTTTCTCTGAACAGAATTTGCTTAAAATTTAATGGAAATCTACACATTTGTATAAAATACCAAGTTTCAAGTGGCTATCTCAAAGGATCTTTGTCATAGACAGACAGAAGGATATTTTCCAGCAATGTATTTTTCGAACTCAGAGAGATATAAAACGAGGAGATCTGTCAAAATCTCGAGTCCGAATTTTTGTGACGATTGCAGTACTTTCTCTGCCCTACGTATACGAGAAAGTAAAAAAAATATTGAAACTTAAAACTCAGCTTGATTAGTTTAAATAATTATAATAGTTTAAGTTAATTGAAGTGATTTCTTAAGAACATAAGATTTCATGAATTTATTTTGTCGACAGAATACATATACAGTGGAAAAGATTGAATCCATGCATTTATAAGTTAATAATATTAGAAATACAAGATTTATTAATTTAAATTACACTTTTAAATTACATATACTTTTATATACTTACTTTTAAATATACTTTTATACTTTTAAAACAGCATTATACTTTTAATACAGTGTGGTCAAAATTAGAAGGTGAAGAAATCAGCTAAAGAAAAGATTAGTTATCTGCAAAAGAAATACCAGTTAAATGCTTTTAAAACTGGTAGAAACGGGGCTAGTTTCTAGATTAAAAAGTAGTATAAATTAAAATCCATCTAGTTTAGAAGCCTATCAAATTATGTGTTTAGAATTTTGCATTTGACTGAAGAAATGTATTGCATATTTTATGAAATTCTTTGGAAATATTCTTTTCAATCTTAAAAATACTAGGGTTCTTTTTAAAAAAATTCAACTCTTTTTCTTATTATCAAGCATTAAAAGAACTGTAAAATCGTTTTAACTGAGCGGATTGCTTATTTTGTAATTCAGAACTCCAAAATATATTTAGAAATAATTGCACCGAATTTGGAAAAACGACGTACATTAGATTTAAATTTGGATATTTTTTCGTAAGGAAATTGCATCAAGATTTAGAATTTGACAAAATACTACCTAAAGGTGTGAAAATAATAATAAAAAAAAGGAAATTATGCAATTATAGAAATGAATGTAAATTCCAAAAGAATGAACTTGGAACCAAAATTCTAATACTTTTATAAGAAAAAATGTTTACATTTTAAAAATACTGAATATATATTTAATTCTAAAATAAATATTTTCGTAAAAAACAGACCTTTCAACGTAGTCATTTACCATAAAAGTTCAATAACATTTAGAATCCTCCCCAAAGAAGCTAATTACAACACTCATTTCTGAAACCACAGAATTCAAACCACATGGCAAGAAAAAAAATTTATCGCTACATAAAGGTGAGATTTTATTCCTTTTAAAGTGCATTAAATAATTATGCAACGCCATTCAGTAAACAACCTTCCACATGCAACAGCGCAGGTACTAAAAAGAAATTCAGGAAAAAAAATGCCGCCTTTAATTTTAAATAGCGATAAAATCTTCCTCCCCCCGTAATCAAATAAAAATAGTGGAACAATTTTGCGGTAAACCGCACCGTTTCCAGTAATTTAAAGGAACTCGGGTTTAAACTAGTTTTCGAAATAAATTGTTTCGGTCGCGAAATGATGTGTGCACGGAAAACGAGTTTGAAAAAAATAGAAAAAAAAAAGAAGATTAAATAAAGAATTGAGGCTTTTCGTCGTATGAGGACGAAAATATAATAATAGGATTTAAACACTCTGTGTATTGTGAGTTACTTTTAAAGTGTTGTGAATTTAATTTACTGTTGATTATTTAGTAAAATTCGTGTTAAAATTTAAAATACAAAATATTCTATAGTTCTATTATTCCAGTTCTTCATTTCCATATTTAGAATTTGTCTTTTTTACTTTCTCGCTTACGTAGTATAGAGAAAGTATAGCAATCGAAAAAAAAATTTCGAATTCAAGATTTTGATGAGGTTTAGGTTTAGTTATATTAACGTCCCGTTTGAAGCAACACTAGGGCTATTTTGGGACGGACCTCGTCATTTTGAACCGCGGTCAGATGACGAGGACGACACCTGAGCTGGCACCCCCCTCTCCACACGACACGACACCACACCTCACCAGAGGGAGGACGTTTAGTCATGACGGATTTAACGTGCAACAGACCCCCTTACACGACGGTTCGTCGATGGAATCGGGTCTCGAACCTGAAACCCTCCGGTTCCGAAGCCGAGACCTTACCACCAAGCCACCGCGGCCTCCAAGATTTTGATGAATCTCCACGTTTCGAAAAAACACTCCTCAGTTCGAAAAAAAAAACATTTTTGGAAAATGTCCGTCCATCTGTCTATCTGTCTGCGACATAGATACTCAAAACCGATGTGCGATAGATGGTTGAACACGGTCTTCGCACCATATTTGCAAGTTTCTGTGTAAAATCTGTTCAGAGGAAGTCCGTTTGTCCGGATATGTTTGTAGGACAATTACAAAACAAAAAGCGCTTTGGATAGATATTTGGTGCACCGATTTAGCATCTGTAGTGTCATCTATACCTGACAAAGTTTAAGCCAAATCCAAAATTGGGTTAACTGTCTGTCGGTGTCTAATTTCAGAAACATGTCATCGCGATAATTTACTAACGTGTCTAAAACACAAATTGGATTTTGGGATATTATGAACGCATACTAGGGATTAATCACAAAATAACTTGCCAAGAGCGCCAAGATCCAGTAAAAATGCACAGCAAGGCATATGCACAACACATATAAGACATTCACTGGTATGAAAATGTAATTAGAGAACAAGTTTTTGGAAGGCCACCCCAGTTGGTTTATTAAATTCATCTCTCTTCAATATATGGATTCTTTCGTGATTATAGCATTAATTCAATAAGAAAACTTCACAACTCTTCTTAACCCAATTCTGCTTCGGTTCGTGATTTTTCAGTTAAATCAAGAGAATCTGTTACCATTGTGTATCAAATAATAATGCGCGATTCTCAAATATTTTGAATGTAAAACGAATTTGAGCCTCTCTTTTTAGGTTAAACTCTTGTCCTTTATTTAAGCAAAAATGACATTTTTTAAGGATTTCAATTCGTAAATCAATATGTAGTTAGTAATAATTTACAGCATATGAATTTCTGTAACTAAATCTCAGTATTATTTGCTTCTTGTATCCTTCCCAAAGTTTTCAAGCACCACTATCCCGACAGATGTTTAATATGCAAGTTTGAAATGCAAGCAAAAATAAAGATTATTCCAGTGCAATATCGTTAGCTTAACCGAAAGGTTCCAGTGCAATATCGAAAGGTTAACCGAATACATGTAATTCGGTTAACCTTTCTTTTGATTATACCGAGTTCGGTTAACGGGTTTTAGTGTACGAATATTCACTGATTCTTATAATTTCTTTACAATTCAGACATTGCGTTTAATACATATAGAATATCCAATTTCTTTCCCCTTCATATATTGCCTAAACAGAGATAAGTGAATACTACTAAAACATACAGGGTGTTTTAAATGTTTTTCGACAAACTTCGAAAGTAGATGAGGCATAAAGAAGGAAATTTTATTTTGGATCGCAAACACTGAAGAATGCCGCTACTTGAAGTTTTTTGACAGTGAATTATTTTTACTAATAACAAAAATGAATATGTATGCGTGTGCGTATATGTGTGGGTATGCATATATGAGTATCCGATAGCATTCCACCTGCTAGGCCATTTGGTCAACAGTTACAAAATTTGGCATTTAGGAGAGTGAAAATATGCATTTCAGAGGGATTTGGTTTGAAATTTTAATTAAAACTTTACTTATTAAAAATTAAGTTACGTTTTGGGGCAATAACTGCCAAAAATGTCATTGCACAAAAATTGACGCCGTTTTAATAATGTTTAAAAATTGTCTTTTTAGTGATACCAATTAAGGGCATATAGATTTTTGCTGAATGTCGGCAATTTTTTAAAAAATATTTTTTGCCTAATATTCAACAATACTTTATATTGTCTCACTGCTTGTTTAAAATCTAGTTAGAATTTTAATTCCTTAAAAATTAAGCTTAATTTTGAATTTTCTCCTTGATATCATCCAAAACTATGATTACATAGGAAAGATTTTTACATCGTTTCAAATTAAATATATGTTTTTAATGACATTAAGTGAAAAGTACTTAATTTTTTTTCAGAGTTTTGGTAATTTTTAAAAAACCTTTTTGCATAATTTTTAACAATAGATTTTATTATAGACCTAAAATTTATAATCATTTTCATTGTTTCTTCAAATATTAAATAATGTGGTTTTCTTCCAGTTTTGAAAGATAAAGTAGACGGATTCTGTCTATTAGCTTTTTAGTTTAAAAATTAATTAAAAATGTAATATTACAGTATCATTAAATTTAAAAACTAGATAAACCGCATATTTAAGTTTTTAATAGCTCTGCGATGCCATCTGACTGGCCTCCATTTGAATGGTCCATGTCCGAAATAAACAGAACTTTGATAAGATAACTAAAATAACCTGGCTTTAAAGTCTAACAATTTAGTACAATCACGGACATAAAATAACCAAAGGATTTATCTTAAATCAAATATAGCTAATATTCCGACAAACCAACTATTAGCCTGAGGTTACTATTATTTAATAAAACGATAAATCAAACAAAGTGTATAATGCAAGTTCATAGAATTTAAATCCACAACAACATAGCAGCGTGGATAAAGCAATCGGTGCCGCCTACAGATATGCTCAAAGTAATTAAGCTTCAATATCAAACTTTAGAGGAATTTAACCACATTGGCACACATGCGAGGTCATTTTGATTCCAAATTGTCAGGCACGATTCTTTTAATTATTGTCGATTTGTTTAAGAGTAATATATGGTAAATGTATATAAATATTGTTACGTGCGAATATGTTCTATTTAAAGGAGAATATGTTTTAAAACCTTTAAATTTTCAATTTTTCAAATTTTTTTTTGTAAGATTTCATTTGATAGCCAACACCCTTCTAAACATTTTAATATATTGCACATGTATGTACGTTCATTAGTTTCAGAGATATAATCAAATACGTAATGGTCACTGTTGACTTTTCCCTTGCAAACGTTTACTTTTAAGTCATTTTTCTCAATATTACATTTGCAGAGAGCGCAGGTTCAAACAAAAATGGTTCATCATATCCATATAAAATTCTCTATGTGTGTTTATGGATACATAATACAGAAAATCATGAAAAATCTAAACAATATTATGTATACTTTATCAGTGCTTGCTAATAGGCTAGAATTGTTTTTTTAATGCCGACCTTCAAGTTAAATATCTTGCATTTATGTAGTATTTTCTAATTTTGGTAGTTTTTTATTTTATTTTTTTTTGGGGGGGGGAGGTTGTAGAATGCCATCTTTACTATTAGTAAAGACTGAAAATGATTTGACTGTAGGATATTAAGTTCTATAGTGAAAATACGATTAATCTTTTAAACTTGTCTAAGGGTTTTAGCTTGCTTAAGGAGAGTTTAATAAAAAATAAAGATTGGAAATATATAGGATTTCAGATTTATTGAAGTATCTTTTCAGAAAGCCCATCATATTTTTAATAATTTTTTGTAATAATATTATCAATGCACACTATATATATATTTTAAGTGTTAAAACTATCGAGATGATTTCTTCGATTTCCATTTCATTTCAAACGTTAAAATATAAACTCAAAATATTATTCATATAAATCACGTACTTTATTATCTAAATAATTAAGTCCTCGTAAAATTCTGTTCTCGACCAGTTTATAAAGTATGCATGTACCGCAAAAAATATTTTCGTAATGACTTGTAAATATTTTTGACCAAATGATTAGTTTAACATAAAAAATTCCCATTTCAATTCCTAAACGAAAAATACCGAATTCGAGCAATTACTAATAAATTTTAATGTGTTATAGTTTGTGATAAAATAAATACTTAAAATGAGTAAACTTAGAAGACATGCAAAATGTGTATGTTTATAAAAAAACATTTTAGTTCTGAATTATTCAATAAAACATTTCAATGTTTAAACACTTGAATATTATAAACCAATTGATTGAAAATATTTATATTATAGTTCCAAATTTTGTATTCTTTTACCTCAGTCTATGAATATGAGTAAAGGCTTACTGAATACGTCAACAGGAGAATTATTTCTTGAACTACTGGATTTGGTACTCACCTGAAAAAAAAGGAAAAAAAAGACTTTTAAATATTGAAATATATTTGCATAAAAGTTATTTTAAATAATAATCTAAAATTAATTAAATCAAAAATATTCTACATCTATTGCAATATAAAAACAAGAAATATTGCAGAAATATTAAAATATGAACTTATTTGTTATTTAAATGATTCAGTATGGCGTACTGGATAGCTTGGCTTAATAAATTGAATGGCACAACAGCCATGGATGGAATGCTGTGCCAATGATAATGGAGAAAAAAAAAAAGATTAGAAACCCTCTTTAAAAAGGAGTTCTAAATGTGAGAAAATGTTATACATTTGTCATCATTTAATGTGATTTATATAACTCAGCTACCAAAATTCAATGCTAAAATAAACAATATTCTACAAACTGTGGAAAATAAGAAGTCAGACGATATTAATAAAAAAAAAAATATCGCAGGATAAAATATCTATTTCTAAAACAAAACGCTCTACGGAAATATTTTTAATACTGATGACTTAATTAACATTTCATGATGATAAGACATTAGTTGTAAATTTATTTTATTTCAGCTTCATCTTTAAGATAATTATTTTATTTAATTCAACGCAAAAAGACATTTTTCATATGAAAACGACTTTAATAAAGTCATTGTCGTAAACATAAAAATATGATGAAATATTTTTTTTTCTTTTAAAACAGTGGCTTTTTTTTGTTACTTGATCTTTATTTTTATAATACGTAGATACTCATCCAACTAAATGCTATTATTAATAAGAATAGTTTTATATTATTATTGATTTTGCAGAAACCTTCAAATTAAAAAAATGGACTTATTGTTGCATTTGAGTCACGAAAGATTCATATAAGTGCTTAAAAAATATTTTTACGTTACATTTTCAAATCTTTAATTAATCTAACAATTATTTGCTAAGATAAAAGTATTCTTTTTATTACTAATATTTATTTAGTTTTCTCTATGTTAATATATTTATAATCGGCTGTTATTTTATATTAAAACTTTCCTTTTTATATAATTTCAACCAGGAAATCAATATAAAATCAATTAAAACGACGTTAACATCTTTTTGAATGACAAGCATTTATACATTATTGATGTTTCACGTATTATCTATATAATATCAGTTTTGAAACGAAAATCCTCCTGTCAAAATGAAGTCATTCTGTTTTCAAAATAAATTCAAGACGATTTAAAATTTAATTTCAAAGTGAAGCAACTACATCTCCAATGTAAATTCAAGAAGAGTCAAAATTTAATTTCAGCATTTCTAACCGTGAAGTAACTCCGCGTGCCAATAGCCATTATGAATTGCATTGGCGTATTTACATATTTCTAACAGAAATGTATTACCACATATTTATGAGTACATGCATATTCAAGGCCTATTCTACTGACTCATATCCATTTTAAATGGATCCCTAAATATCCTTCCTCGAAAGGGCTTTTCTCTAGGGAGCTTTAGGTGTAACTGTAGCCAGAGAGATAAATAGATGGGTAGCCATTTTGAATAAGGAAATCTTCGAAAGGATAATAATTTTCACACTGTTTACAATTATAATGTTTAAGGCTATGGTAATAACATAATTGTTGAAAGATTACAATCGTGAAATATTTGATATTGGAGGATTTATTAAACTTAGTATTTTAAAATGTTTTTATCAAGCATGATTGTGAATATAGCGAAATTCATGAACTTCTTTTAAATTCGAATTCACTCAAATGATGGAATATATATCCAGATAAATTAAAAATGATATAATTTAGAAAAAAAAATACTTATAATGTAAATTATTTAAAAGTTTGTATTATACTTCTTGTCTTTCACAAAAAGAATTATTTTTTGATCTAGTATTTAAAAGATTTTGTTTATACATTTTAAATAATCGTCTGCATTTTCATAAAAAAGAAAATACTTTTTTCCGAGTTGAGATGTTTAAATAGAATTGCTTATGCAACAAAAAATAAGTAAATAAAGCATTTTTCCTCATTGATTGGCACACAGTATTAAACTAAATTAGAATTTAAATAGAAAATTTTTCTATATACTTGTCGTTAAGTGTAAAAACAAAATTCACTATTTCAAAACTTGACACAAAAAATCAGTTTGATGAGAATCAACTCATTTATAATTTAGATAAGAAAGAAATTTTATTATGAAATTTGAAGCGAAATTTAGTAGAATATAGATATTATTTTTATTGCTTAATAGAGGATGTTGATTAAGAAATTTATAATAAATAATAAATGGAAAAATAAACGAAAGCAAATTGGACAAATTAATAAAAGAGTTGGGAAATAAAATAAATTTGAAACAAGGAAATAATCAATACTTAAAATACTTCATTTTATAAATAAAAAGAGACAGCGAAGCATAAATAATGTGATGACAACGTATATATATATATATAAACACTATATTATTCCTAAAACGAGTTTAAATGGAAGTTTTTCCACCTACAAAGAAATCACGAATGGCAAAATTCTGAGTTACACTGCATTGCATCACCGGATCGATACTCTAGTACTCCCAAGCAAAATATTATCAAGATCTACTCGCGAAATTATATCCATATATATAATTCCTGTCACCATCCACTATGGCCCGCTTAGAATATCAACGTCGATACTTGAATATTCAGTCCTCGAAGGATAAGTTTCAGTTATGGATTCACTTCAGTGAGCGCTGAAATATACGCTACAGCTGATAGTTCTTTTCAGTCACAAGTTCCATTTCATTTTCTGGCCTGTAACTCAAGACTCTTATTTTATGTAAAGATACAAATATGCAAGAAATAATACATATCTTTTTTACAGGCTGTGCAGGAAATAATATAAATATTTTTACAATGGATTTTGATTTCATTTTTTGTCTTAAATATTACAAATTTTTTAAAAAAACTTTATTTTTAATAATCAGTATCGAGGCATATAAAGGCAGAAATTGAATGTCCTTTTTAAACAGTATAAATAGTGAATGTTCATGCACTTTTATTTTTTGTGGATGACGCATGCAAAGGAAAAGTATCGTAATTATCAAAAAATGTGATCTTAAGAATATCTCAGAAGTTTCTTTCAGATTCTAGAAAGTTTCAGAACCGCTGGTGTCCGAAAAACCCATTTTTGGAATTACGTATGGCCATCTTTGAATAAGATAACTTAAAAGTGCTTTGAATTGCCGCAGGATAAAATTTGGTATTTGTTATTTATATCAAATTTGCAGCTATCTACACTCTTTTGAATGAAATCCATACAAAGGAAATTTGTGCGTCTATCTTTCAGGTTATAAGAGTACATGATTATTGCTAGACTCGAAGAACAAGATAGATATGGTTCGGTATACATTTTTTTTATTTGCAGTATAGATTCACGTTAAATCTATACTATAAATGCTAATTCTGAACAAATCCATCAAATGATTGAATGATTCCCCATCTTCAATTAATGCATAATTTTGCATTCATCATCAAAAACACAACTGAAGTGAAGAAGTGAATTTTAGTATGTAACCTTACTATTAAAATTGTTCTCTGTCAAATATTGGTTTTTCAATCGGTTTATAAAAGTGTATATATAATCCATGATTGATTTTTTCAATTATATCATGGCACACAAAACACTCATGTGAGGGATTCTGAGTGCTTGTAGCGTACAAGGTCTAAGGTCCATAATTTTCATACGAATGAGAATTAAGTGTACACCTTTATTATGGAATACGCTTGAAAGCGTTCTGAAGATAATTTCGCACTTGCAAATCTTACAGAAGCTTTAAAATCTCCGTTTTTCCGGAGCAAGATTGAAATATTTGGAGTTGAATGACGGAAGATCCATGATGCATATGCACCTGATGCCTCTTAAATTCTCAGAAGTCCTGGCCGAATGATAGAAATTTTGAAAGAGGTATAATGGAATCCTCCATATATGCCCATAGCAGAAAATTGTGAGATTTGTCCACAAAACGACTAGATGTGTTTGACCAATAACCTAATAAAATATAATAGATCAATGTTTGGGATGTTTAACCATTAATCATAGAATTAAATGCTTTTGATTATTACCGTTTTTGTCACGAGAAAAGACAGACCTTCCTCACAAAAGAGTCCCTGTCAGTATTTTCTGACTGAACAGTATAAATGGTTAAGAAGACATTTAATTCGTCCAGCTGATATTTGATGATAAGTCAACAATTTTAATCCAAAGCCATTAGGCGAAAATTAAGATTTACTTAAATACTTTACGAATTTACTTTTACGAATTACTTTCACGAATTCACTTAATAATAAATCTAAATCTCAAAAATGTTTATTACAATAAAAATGCTTTCATCCATGTATTGGAAGAACAGTCTTCAGTTTTCCATTGGGAAAAATTAGTACACAAACAATAATATTCACGATGATAAAGAGGCATAATAAAAAGATGCTATTACTTTAAATCTAAAAAATGATTCTTTATTTGTAATACCAGTTATTAAAAGCATTGGATAGACTGTATTACAAATAGAATATTTTGTTTTGAGATAAGTAAGCAGTTATAGACACAATTACTTGTGAATATGATCAATAATAAAACTATTTTACGGATGCATTCGGTTTTTCCTGCTCCATTATTTTTAAATAAGCACTTCAGTAGCACACATATGTTGTACACTATTGTAGAATATTAAATAATATTTTCAATATTGCATAATATATTTGAATATAGAATAAAACATTATTATACTGCATGGCATTGTACAATATAATGCAATATACTGTTCGACCTGGGCGCTGTGTTTGAGTTTCCATTGTCAAGAGTTGAACATCGGCAATGGAAGATGTTCCAATTATTCTTGTCTTTCATACTAGATTCAAAGGAAATGTTAAACATTCGTGGAAATTAACAGTTTCTGTTTTCTTACAACTATACAGCACAACTTATTTTACTGTTGTTAATCAAATAAATAATAATATCTTACGTCCCCTTTTTCAAATTAACCTATTGTGAAAAGACAGTATTTCCATTCCCATTGTGGCGCGACAATTCTAACTTTTCCTCTTTCAACAAGTCCATTCTTATTATTCAAAAGTTATATCAAGTTTAATTGGATTAAACAAAAATGATATGTACAGTCAACAACAAAAAATATAGAACACCGTTGTAACTTCAATATTTATTATTGAATCTTCACAAAGTTGATGTCGATGGAAATTGCTTTAAGGGATAGGTCTGCAGAAATAGACAAACTTATTAACTAAGTTAATTAATTAATTACTATCTAGAATTTTTTTCCATTACGTAAATAGAGATTTCTCTGTAATTCGATTCAGCATATCTTTTTTTTTTTTTTTGTATGTGTATCAAATTATATATATCGCTGTAATTTTCAAACTTAAATAAAAACAGGAAAAAAATTTCAGAAAAAAATCTATGATATCATTC
Source organism: Argiope bruennichi (assembly GCF_947563725.1). Taxonomy (NCBI): domain Eukaryota; kingdom Metazoa; phylum Arthropoda; class Arachnida; order Araneae; family Araneidae; genus Argiope; species Argiope bruennichi. The sequence goes on along the minus strand of NC_079156.1, from coordinate 25,078,117 downwards.
AAAACATTATTTTTAATTTTAGGATGATATAAAATTTAGTTTTATGATGTCATACTTTTGGAAACTATTGAATAAAAACATTTTAATTATTAAAATTCCCAGAATTCGTTCTGAAATATACATTCCAAAACTATGCACGTGTATGTAAAACTACGTATGTCCAAAAGTATGTATGTGTTAAATTTTTATCGCTATGTCAAATGGTATGCCCTATAATGGGCAAACGCATACAAAAGAGAAACACATACAACTTTATTACTAACAGATATAGAGATGATTAAAGTAATTGAAGATGAAAAAAGCATTAAATACTTTCGCCGAAAACAAAAACGGTAGATAGATAATTCAAGGGAATAAAGAGAGGGGGGGGCGGAGAAAGAAAACAAAACGATTTATCAAAATGTAAGCTAAAAGTAATTACAAAATTTTTCAAATTCAAAATTCAAATTACAAGAAAGAAAAATATTATGCAAGTTAAGAAAGATTTTCAGACAGATAGAATTCAATTTTCATGTCTATACTACTTTAACGTATATAGCCCCCCCCAAAAAAAAAAGTGGTTTTAAACCAAAAAAAAAAAATAATAGATAAATAGAACTAATTATCTACGAAAATTATTATCGTAACAAAAGTAATATGCTAAAATCCTCTTCGTGTTTATAAAAAAGTATTCTGACGGCAAGCTATTAAAGTTTAATACATTCGGCCATAAAATTAATTTGCTAAAAACAAGTTCATCGGATATCTTTGAGAATTATAAATCACCATTTAATAAAAGAAAACAAAACACATCTATTTATAATTCGTGTAGTGGGGAAAACATCATAAATTTATAATAAATCAAAATTTCAGAAGTAGGATAGGAAAAATAAGTGGATCAAAAATGGAAACTATTTGATACCTCAATCATTAAATATGCAAAATTAATTATAACTTTGGGATTCTTTATTCTTTCCGTTCAAAACAATGATTTAGAGTTAATGAATGAAAATGTTTTCTTTTAAAGGAAATCCTCGGAAGGAAACTGCGTTATTTTCATACGATTTAATTAAATTTTGAAAAGTTTAAAATGTGGAATTTCTTTATTTTTGTGTTCTTGCAGTCAGCTTTAAAAAGTTTTAAATATCAATTTTTCAGTCGGTTTACCAGCGTTAACGCAAATGCAAGATTAATATATTACCTGGAAACCTTTTGCGACGAAGAGTTTCATTTCCGCTTTTGTCCCCGATAATGTTAGGGTTCCTTTTAATAATTTATGAGAAACTGCTACAGATACATTTTCATTGTTTTCAAATAATTCTTTTAGAATTCGTTATACTGGAACTTATTAAACAGGATTCATTTTCAGATTATTTTCTTTTCTGAAACTTTTAATGCACATTCATTTCTGAGTGAAAAGAATAATTGAAAGGAAAAATCTATTGCAGGGTCAATTTTTGTGCAGTTGGTTTAAAAATAAATATATAGATAGTTTTTATCTACTTTAGTTGGGTATTTTAATTCTCGATTTTACCTCGATTTTTTTTTTTCCTTTTCATTTTAAATGTCATGAACATATTGCATTTGATTTCCTTCGATCGATTTTAGCAGATGAAAACTATCCAGGTGATATCGGGCGATCATGTATTTATGATTGATCCCTGAGCAAAGTTGCTTCGCTTTGAAATGGTTAAAGCTATCAAACCACGTGACTTCAGAATCAGATCGGAAACTTAATTGTGCAATTCATCTTAGATAATTCAATTTAGAGATAGAATTTAAGTAAATGCTGTCTTTCGTTGTGTCAAAAATTATATTCGATCTTCTTATACAACCAAAAGATGGATCTCGAACATAAAATGGTGCTGTGTATTTGACGTGTATCATGTGACAATGATTTAATTACATTACAATATTTTTTTCTCGTATCATTTAGGCATTACCACCTTAATATAAAGATATACTTCACTTATGTTTATATGTTTCAGAAAGTTTTTCTGCGTCATTACCAAAGAATGATAATTTTGAAATATTTCGCAGACAGTAAAACTTTTAATGAATTAACAAGAAATTTATTACTTTCTAGTATGAAAAGAAAAAAATATAATATTATCAAAAAACTCGAGCTCGAAATTTTGATAAACATCCAATTTTCTGACGTCTCTAAATCCCTAAAAGCGTTTACGAAATTATGACTATCTGCCTATGAATATGGTAAGTTAAAATATTTTGCGCTAGAAGGATAATTTATATATGTGATTTTTACATACATTTATCAATTTTCAAGGAATTTTAAATAATATCTATTCTCACAAAAATTATCCGTTTGTATGCTCAAATATAACTGAACATTTTTTTTTTTTTGTCGTCTGACTATTTAAGTCAAATTTTGCGCAGTAGCTTCTGGGAGTAAAGATCCCTGAGCACCCGAGGGCAGAAGTCTGACTTCTAGCTCAAATGAAGATAGCACACACACACTTGCTTGCACAACCCCTTTTTACAGGGGGGATCATTCATGCACCTCACAGAGAGAACAGAAGGAAGAGAACAACCATGCCCGAACCAGTACTCGAACCCGGAATGCCTAGATCACGGGTAAGACACGCTACCCCTAGGCCAGGACGCCGGCATAACTGAGCTTGGCAAATACAAAACGTAATGAACAAGATGAATAAAATTTGTCATAACCGTTTTAAAATATAAAATATAGATTCATTGAAAAGCTTGAACCGAATCTGTCAAACAATTGACCTTCTATTGCTATATACATTCATACGCATGCAGAAGTAGCAACTCAAAAATGCATTTGTTTAGAAAACTGAAATTTAATGCATGATATTCTAACTTCAATTGTAGCAAAGTGTCAAATTTTAATCGATAACAAAAAAGAAATCACTCATAGTGCATTCTCTCTCCCCCCCTCCCCCATTCTACGAAACACAAAACGCTCATCTACGTGATTGAAAATAAATAAGTGTCCCCATGATGTTCAAAGTCTTGTTCTATACACTCAATTTTTATGTGTAAGGAAAGGAGAGGATACTTTTATTAAGGACTCTGCAAGAAATAATTTTTGAAGACTAGATATTATGATTTTTTAATTAACTATGATTTCCAAATTTTTTATAAGTTTTATTCTATCCACATGGTCAAGATAATGTATTTTAATAGTTATATATATTTAATAATTATATACAATGGCTAAGGAAACCTTATAGTATCTTTAGCGATTAGAGCAAATTGCTTATCAAGAGTGACGTGAATTCAGCAACATCAGAAAACTGAGTGCTTGTATAACCTTTCATAAATATTATAAAAAATTTTTTTTTTCCAAATTTACGCTACTTTTAAATTTACTTCTGCATTAATAAAGTTTTACTTTTATAATGTAGTCATATTTTTTTTTATTTTTTTTTACATTTAGTTACTTTTATTTAATTTTAAACGTTGTAGTGAAAACCAAGAGCCTGAACAACTCAGAAGTAAAAGTGAAAGTGTTTTTATTTGAATTTAACTAGTGCTGTAGAATAAATAAGCTTAATGAATTGAATTTATTGTATATATGACATTAATAATAATTATAATTAGGTCTTAATCACAATCAGGAGGAGATTGAAGTCAAAATCTTCGGAATTTTGAAAATATTGCCTCAAAAAACTTACAAATATTTCGTAATTAATTCATGCTTGATTAAAAAATATTTTATTTAAATATAAAAATACCTAATTCAAACACATTTTGCATATTTTATATCTTTAAGGACTCTTATGTCCACTAAAGTACAAGTCACTCAAGTATCGTAGATCCAAAAACTCTATCGTAGGTCCCTACACGTAATGGAATTTACATTAATAAGAACATTTCATATAAATGGAATTTACGTTAATAAGAACATTTCATATATTCTAATAATTAAAAAAAATTAATCCATAAATACATATAATACATTCTTTTTTTTTTTTGTACTTGCAAAGAAAAAATACAATTATTTATCATAGAAGCCATTTACAAAACTTGGGAAAAATGGGACACATAAAAGCTATTAATAGAATTTGAACCAAAACGTAAATATTTTAACATCCAACTTTGCTTTTCTTCGCGGTCTTTATTTAGAAACATTCACACCATATGTTTCCAATGCCGAATCCCATTTATCATGACCAAACTCTGTTATTCCAATATCTAAAAAAAAACCTATATCTGGCTGTGAATTTTGTATTTTTAGCTCAGACAGAAGGCACCGAGCACATCTCAACTCTTTATTCTGATGCACAGTAAAGCGAGAAGCCGCTTCTTTGCTGCACGTAACGTTGAGAGGCAAAACAAAGCTACGTGACAGAGAAAACACGTCCTGCGATTAGTAACAAAAGTATTGGAGCGTCACGTGGTTTCGGACGTCATACTGTGAAGGCGGCGGAAAAAGTGACACAATGCGCGACGTTTTTGAAAGGAAACGACCATGTCACGGTAAAAGCCTGGGGAAACGCAGTCACAGTTAAAGAAAAAAAAGTGTGGAGTTTTCGAGGGATGATGTTCCTGCCCTTGTTTCTATTTTGGGGCTGGTATTCAGATTTGATGTGGGAAACGCGCGTTCTGTTTTGGCTGGAAAAGAGGTTTTAAGCTCTTATTTTTTTTTTTTTAATTGTAAAGTCTGTGACAAGTACACATGTTTTTTTAAACGTTTTATGAATTGTTTATTTATTCAGGATGTTCATTAAAATAATTTTTACCTAAAATTTAAATTTATAATACTAAAAATGCAATTTGAAAATATACCATATGTATAAATTTATCTGATATAATTTAATATGAATTGGCAACAAGACAATAAAGATTGAATTACCTACTAAGATGATTACATTTTAATAGAATCTGATTTAGAAGAAAAATATGAAATAAATTATTTAATAAATAATACGAAAAAGTTAGGAATGAAGAATATTAAATTATTGTATTTTTTCTGCACCCTTTCTTAAAGGAAAGGATTTATAATAAACCAGTAGGGTCGAATTCTTTTTTAAACAATTAAATATTCGATTAAGTTGAAATAAGATAAATTCTAAAAAAGCTTTTATTGCATATTTAATAAAATATTAAAAATTACTTTATAATAAAAGGCATATTCTTATAAATGTGGAAATGAAAAACCTGTCGAAATTTTTAAAATTAAATCTAAGGGTAAAATTACATTTTTTTTTCTTTTGTGTGCTAAAATTGACGATATAAGACACTATGATAAAGTAATAACGCTTAATAAGGCATCAAAGAATAAAGGCTTTAGTTCATCGATATAATTGACAATTTAACTTGGCACTACTAAGATGCAAATGTTTAACGATACATTCGGTACGATCAGCAGTTTAACATAGATTTATTGGATTTGAATCTTTATTTTTTAAAAATATAATTTTTTGTAATTTATATTTAATTTTTTATTACTAAATAATTACATTATATGGCATTAATTTTTTTTTTTCATTGTTATGAAAAATAACGTCAGTGATTATAATTTTTAAGGCTGACGTATTTTATTGTTATAGATCTTTCAAAATTTAACATGCATTTAATTCAATAATCACAATTTCTTGAATATATTAATGGCTTTATAACGATGGCTAACTTACTCGTTAAGTACTTTTGTTCTGTTCTATTTTACTTTGTGTATTTAAAAATTTCTCTGAGATATCACATTAGATAAAATGTAATCACAACACCTGACTTGAATGTCAAAACATTTATATTTAACAGTCTTATCGTAGTTAGTTGTGAATACGATACTTTTTTCTTGGCTGATAACTGCTGTTATCAGTGGCAGATACTGCTATAGCTAAGAATTTACCAAATTCATATCATTTCTATTAAAAAATTATAAATTTTAATAAAAAAATAAAATGAACTTGCATTGCATATCGAGCAGTCATTTTAATAGTTGCATATACCTTCTGAAAATTCCGACACACTTTTCTGATACGCAATTTGAAAAAATCCACCGTAGCAACTTTAAGTTTTAGCAAGGAACCATTTTTTGTTTTTGTTTTTTTATACGTATTTTAATTATTTATGGATTTAACTTCCTTATTTTTACTAGTTGCTTTTGGCAACTAGTAGAGGGATACCTACAGAGGGATAACCCCCATAACTTTTATTAGTAGTTAGAGGTAGAGTTACAGATGTATACAGGTTCAAAGAAGAGCAAATTATATGAAATATCTCTAATAAAAACCTTTATTGAAGAATATTCATGTATTTCACACATAAATGTTACATCATCTTTGTCCTGCTTAAATCATTTGATTTCTCTCAAGAATTCAATGCATTAATTTATTAACGATTAAAATTCCGACGAAATCTGATTACTCAAAATGTAATTGATATAATAGAAAAATAATTTCATTTATTTTTGAAACTTTAACTATTCTCTGATGCGTTAAATCTCAAAATAAATTATAAGAAGATTTTAGATTATTCTGTGGCAACAAGAAGTTAAAATATTCCGTAATTCAAAAGTTTTTTGATAAACTCTTAATATATCTCCGACTGACTTTTTTTGAAACAATGGTGACTTTGTAGCATGCCTTTACATTGGTTTCAATTATTGTTATTTACAAATAATCAACTAGATATTATCAAACAATTTTATTTAATAAAGAAAAAATATTCATTACAAAGAATGAAGAAGAAAGGAAAATACAGCAAGAATAAATAAATGTATACATATCGAGTAGTTTATATCACTTCAAAGGAATAATGAAATAAATTCAATTTTTAACTAATTGAAAATTTTAATATTTTTTTTCCTGTTCAGTAACACGAAAACAACCCTAACTTTCTAGCTTAAAAATTGCCTAAATTGATTTTATGTACACAAAGATATCTCAAATATTAATAAAAGCGATTTTGTATATATGTGTAAGTATGCTATAGATTAACACATAGGACATAGAGATAACAAGAATTTAATTTTGGACAAAAATATTTGGGAAGAGAGAAGGAAACGAATTTCTTTAAAATTTTAATTAATTGAACCTTTACAATATTTGGATATTTTGCTACAATAAATTTCGAAAATAGAATTGGAGAAAAAATATATATTTTCATATCGTATTAAATTTTTTTAACGTATATTCCCTATAGCACCAATTTTTATTTCCATGCAATATTCTTTTATTTAAAATATTTGTTTTAAAATATTTTAAGTATAATTTATGACGCACTTTTTGATGATTGGTCTAAAATTTAAATCAATTTTATTGTTTTATCAAATTACTTCATAATATTCTCTTTCTCAATGCTTAAAATAATGCAAATGAAAATGGAAAAAAAAAAAATATTATTTCCAATCCAATTAAAATTCCATGAATTATTAGTATCATAGTAAGAAAAAGAGGTTTACAAAATTTTTAATGGATGTTCAATTGACACAAAGTCAATGACCCTATAGCTTGTCATCAAATTTGGTGACTTTTGTCTGATTAAAGGTCTTTAAAAATGCAAAAATTCCTACCTCTGTTGAGAAGAATTTCTGGAGATAATTCTAAAAAAATCGAAAGTTAAGTTATGTCACAGATTTTAGGGAGACTATACAAAAGGATGCACACGCAGGAAGAATAATTCTGTCTTTGGAATATTGAACGCATTGCGGATATTGACTCTGAATGCTGTTGTACAGTTGCTGTTTATTAAATAACATTTTCCTGTCTATTATTTGGTTGTAATTTCTACAAGTGCTGTTCTTTATGCATCTCTTGATCGTGTTTTAAAATTTTTCCATCATATTTTCTTATAGAATGAAGATTTTATTTTTCACTATCCAACGTGTTGAACTTCTTTCATTGTATTCGTATTGGAAGATCTTCCTAAAATGTAAATAGGTAGAAATTATTGAATCAAACATTTACATGTAAAAAAATATCCATTTTTTTATAATAATTTCTTTTTCTTTTTCTCACAAGTTTACTATCGTTTTATTAATATATCATATTCTTACACAGAAAAAAATACTCAGGTCTACTTTACTCTTTTAAAGTAAAATGATTAAAAAAAATTGAAATACTGATGTTTTGAAATAGTTGTAAACAAACTTTACTTAAAAAGAGCACTCAAAAAAAGATTGATTTTCTCGAAATTCTTCTACTTTTGTTTAGTATTTTGACAGCGTTCTTATAAAATATTTCTGTACGAAATAAAAACGGACGATAAACTGTGACAAGGATCACACAATATTTCATGTCACGAAATGAATAATCGCGTTTTATCTTTACAAGTCACGTCTATAGTTGAAAAATGTTCCAGAAGATGTCTTCGTTTTATTTTCTGAATGAAACCTTTTTATTTCATTTTATATAAAAACAATTACGAAAACCATCATTTTGTCTGGAAAAAGTTTTCCACTTTTTATTTTTATTTTTCTAACTCATAGATATACCGGGTGTTGCTTAGAATAAAAAAAAAATCTTAGCTCTTAGCTTTTATTAATAACAAATAAATTAAACATTAAAATTTATCATTATTTCTCACGATAACTAAAATCGTTCTTGGCCTTCGACACTGTAAGATAAAGTTTGAAGTACTTGGAACACAGGACGTCGTTATCGCATTGTATCAACTATTAATGGATGTGTAGTTTAAGTAGAATATGTAAAAAATTAAAGAAACATTCAATATGAACACTTTGAGGAACATCGAAAAAGCATTTTTTAAGATATAGAATATTATGACGCACATTTTACTGTTTCGTATACGAAGTACTATATATTTATAGAAGAATATAGTTATAAAAGTTTTAAATGTTTTTTTAAAATAAAATGCTACTGGATAATAAAATGAGAATTTACAATTATCAAAAGATACCCTGGATAATTGCGTAAAACAAAAGGTTTGAATTTATTGATAACTCTTTATTATGTATCTTCATCAAATAATCTCCTCCGAAAGCAATGCACTGCTGCCGAAGTTTTTTTTTTTTTCTTTAAAACATCAAAATATTTCTTAAAGTCTTGTGAAATCTTTTCAAAATTCGAAAAGAATTCTATTTTGTCAACTTAATGGACACAATTTAGTTAAGCTATTTTAACATCTCGTTTTTAGAGCAGTGCTGGGGCTATTTTGGGACGGACGGCGGAAATTTGTACCTCGTTCAGAAGACGAGAACGATGCCTGAGCTGGTGCTCTCTCTCCAAACTTCTGCAGTAAATCAGCGGATGGACATTTGTGTACGACGGATTTAACGACCATCAGATTAGCTTACTCGACAGTTCTTCTGTGGAATTGGGTCCCGAACCTGAAACTTCCAGTTCCAAAGCAGAGATCTTACATACCAGATAACCGTGGCCACCATTTAATGGACTCAAAACAGCTACCGCTATGACAATTTTAAGCGTAGAAATTTGTAAAAGTCACACTAAATCATATCAGCTTAAATTTATTTTGTGGTGCCCCATCTGATGATTTATTTTCTCTGAAATACATGAATAATAATTATATTCTGAAAAAGCGCATTATCATTTTGTATTTATGTATCATTTTGTATGTTTTTGTTGTTTTCAACATTTTCAATGTGGTCACTTGTTTAGTAATGTCCCAAATTGTTAAGTGACAATCATTAATCATCAATTTTCTGATCTGATCGACATGTTGAGGATAAAGACAAAGTGGATTATCTTCCAGAGCGTGATTCAACTATGATATTTCTCTTCTTTATACATTTCTATATCTTTTTGAACCATTTTATTCCACTCAAACATGCTTGATTTTTATAAGCAGTTGCCTTTAAAGGCTGTTTGAGGCATTAGAAATGTTTTTCTAGCAAGTATTGTTTTGCACAAACAAAGGTTAATGCATAATATTTAGTCAATTATATTCGTCAATGTAGAAAATCGACAAAATTAAAATAACTACAAAATTAAAACGGCAAAATTTATTACTCGACAAAATTAAAACGGGAGATAAAACTAATTTTATTCCTGATTCCAGTCCTTGATTCCTGTTTTCGGAAAAACGAAAAAAATTTGATAAAAGATTAAAGATCATATCTATTAGGGATGTTTTAAATGAAAAATCGTCAGTAGTAAGAGAATAAGACAAATGTCCCAGAAAATCGATGAATACAGAACAAATAAGAGCGATATATCATAAGACTACCAATGTACGGATAGGGCAAGATAAGCAGTTGGAAGTATAAAATATTTTATCAAAATAAGGAAAAGTCCTTCATTTAATAATGCTTTGCACTTTTGACAAATGGGTGGCCATTGTTGGTTTCAAATCCGGGTTAAAAATTTCCATTCTTTACTTAATTGTATATCAGATATAGAAAAAAAATTGTAATTAACAAAAAATTCGAAATCCAGATTTTGACAAATCCCTACATTTTAATTTAACTGCATTCCCTGAGTTCTAAAAACACATTTTAGAAAATACCTGTCTTTCCGTGATAAAAATAACTCAAAAGACGCTTTAAACTAGATGAATGAAATTTAGTATCTAATCTTCATGTTTCTATCGAAATTGAGCAAAATCCGTTTAGAAGAAGTTTATCTTTCCGGCTGTTCGAATATAATTTAATAAAATTACTACAAACCGACGACAGCTAGACGAATGAGAACCGATAAACAGATTTAACATCTATAGGGTAGACTTTCAAATTTTGAACCAAATACAACAAGAGATTGAATGGCTGTTGGTCTGTATTTTCAGAAGCATCTAAACGTGATAACACAAAAACACAATGACTGGAATATATTAAATTTAGTATGTAAATTGTTTATTCTGTGTCAAGTTATGATTCCAATCATTCGGGAAAAAACGTTTCTAAAGCACAGATTTATATTTGTTAGAGAATATGTGAGAGAATATTGAGAATCTGTAATCTATTTTATCCAGATAGTAGTGAGTTTCCTATTAAACGGTATTTTTTAGAAGTTTAACGACAAAATTATATATAGGTGACCAGGCCAATACTCATGATATCTCAGTCATTAGAAATCCAGAAGACGCTAGAAACAATTGTTATTGGATTAAAAATAAATTACTTTCCTAGCCGCTAAATAAACGCATTACTTAACACGTTTTTCATCGCTTTCACTCACGCTACCCCACTCATCCTGGAAGGAAACAATAGCTCCAGAAAACACCAGTTCGTCGGAAGATAGTATCATATCAAGGGATTCGTAAGTCAACAAATATTTTTTTGGCCTGAATACCCAGCTGCGAAAGAGAGACGCGATTAACCTTCTAACTGTTTTTTTGGCAACCAGCAACTCCGAAGTGACTCAAGAGATGATGATTAACAACTTCGCTCGCCTGTAACTTCCACCGAGCGCATTCCTCGCGTACGCGAATGTGTGTTTGTCTTTGAAGAAAGGGGTAATTCCTCAAGACAATTAACCTACGAAAATTCATTTAGGTGTCATTATATTTCACTGTAGGGCTTCAAGAATGAAGAGTTATGCTGGGTATCAAAGATGCCTTTGTATTGACAACGTATCTTTTTTTTTAGGTAGATTACTTATAGGAAGACTATCAATTGCAATGATTCTTATGATAAGACTTCGGGAAAATTTCTGCAAATCCTCACCGATTATGGGTATATTATGGACACCTTTTGATAATAGTAAATTGTCATTCTATTACTCGGTAGCGTACAATAATGGCCCGCTTTGTTATAATCCTTTGTAAAAGTAAAGTAAACAGATTCATAATTTTTGACCTAACACATAGACTTGTTTATTATACAAAAAAATAAAAATATACAATTGTTTTAAATTAATTAATTGTCCCTGAAAAAATGAATTTACATCTTTTTACCATTCTGTAGCCATTTTTAACAATCAAAATTTAAAAAAATAAATAAATGAAAAGTGAAAAGGAGGAACCGTCTTGAATGGTGAGTACAAAGGGTTAAAAATGTTTGATATATCTATTATTATATACTTCTATGTATATAAAATGACCTTTATAATATTACAAATAATTAAATGATGATTGAACGAGTAGTAGTGATCTACACAAAACTTTCCAGCACACTCCGCAATAAACTTATCATGCCAGAGAGCACCTTTCATGGTAGAGGGGAAAACAATTTTTACAAAATATTACATTTTGGCTTGAATTTAGCATTTTTACTCAAGTTATTTTGTGATCCTTGGCAAATTTATTGGCGATTAATGCGTGACTTGGCGTCAATAGTATCCGAAAATAGAATTTGTGTTTCAGATACGTTTTTCTCATTCCCCTACAGAATTCCACACAAATCTACACTTACAGTCGCTTTGATACCAAATTTGATTGCTTATATATAACAATATTTTTTATAGTATAACTGGAAAATCAGACGATAATTAATTGCTCCGAATACATTTAAAATACAGATGATAAATTTTTAATTTATGTTTGCCAATACAATCTTTCGGTATTTGATTAAATATCTCAAAGCCATTCAATAATACATTTTAAACTTTGAAACAATCCTTTTTGTATTTTTAAAAATATTATTTATTTTGCAATAAATACCGAATAATGAGACAGTAATAAAATCATTCACTCTGATTGCTTCAGTAAGCAATATTCCATTGTTTTGTTTTTTTAATCTAAAGATTGAAAAGAATTTGAAAACTTTAATTTAGATGATAAAGAGTATTTCTAGGGTTTGATGGTTTTTCAAACCTGGTTTTTAAAAACTATTTTTTTAAAGTAAGTTTGTCGCATTTGAAAACCGGTTTTCCGGGAAGCCTTAATATTCCTCGTCTTCAAAAAAACCAAAAAAAAAATATTTTGAATTTTATCTGTTGGGACTGATAAAATTGCAGGGAAAATCCATTGGACTGTCTGCAGCTGAAGGCTTAGGGAGACGAGATGCCAATTAATTAACAAGTGAAGGTATATTTGAATTTCTGTTAAATGAACTAAATAATTTAAACACGAAATAAGTTTGAAATTATTATAAGCTTTAGAAGAATGAATTCAAGAAAGAAGACAAGTAGAATTAGAAACCCATTTGCTGTATTTGCAAAATCCACAAAACAATTTCTAGTTCAGCGAAGGAATCTAGTGTACTTTCTTTAGCTTCAAAAACTGAAATTACTAAGTTATCTGGAAAGATACTGTCTAGAAAATTTCCAAATTCTTATGTAGAAACCGATTCTGATGAAGAGAAAATCAAAGAAACTACTCATCAGAGCAATGCTTTTTCAAAAGAAGCCATGGAAAAATCAATTCATAAGTTTCTTGAAGACCCTGAAGAAAAACTTACAAATCCAAAGACACTGAAAGCTGAATTTTCATTATTTGGGGAAACGAATAAAACAACAAAAATCTTAGATTTGTTATCTCATTCAATGAAAACTATAAAACCAAGCTTAGCAGCTAGTGAATGAGGTAGTATTGTGTCCAAAATAAGAACAAAGTTTAGCCACCGTTCAGTGGATATTTTAAGTTTTTTAAAATTCTATTTTCTTAGGAGAAATTAAAATTAGTGAAAATAATATAGATATTATTGAGTTTTCGTTATTGTGAGTTATATTCGAGTATTTTGTGTAAGAAATATGCATATGTAATCCTTAATTTTTTTTAATATTTTGACTTTGATATTGATTTTATTTTTTGTTATTTTATATAAATGAAATAAAATATTTTTTCTTATTCCATTTTTTTTTTGACAAAAATATTGAACCCGCAAAAACCGGTTTTTCAAAAAGTTGGTTTTTGTATAAATCCTAAGTATTTCACTTTGCCTCTCAACTTACAAAAATGAATTTATTAGCTACAGTTAGGAAAAAATGTGATTCTGAATACATATAAAGTTATATTGAAGTAGGTGGGGGGATAACGGCAGTCGTTCACCTTACATAATAAATGTGGATTTTAAAGCGAATCCTTGAACTCTAAGAATACTCAGATTTTACTTTCAGAGTTAGGAACATTAACGTATATAAGGAACACGGCATTCATAGTAAATTGGAAAAGAAATTTAAATATGCCATTTAGACTTTAATTTTTAGATTGATTGACGTTAAAATTTGACACATAATTACAATGTTTTTAACAAGATCCCATACTAATTGTTATTCATCTAAGTCATTACGTTTTCCATAGAACACATTCACTCACAGGCATTCAAATGTACAGATAAACAAATGGTTAATCATTTGAGGGATCATTTCAGTTCAGTTCAGTTAAGAAAAAAGAACTAAAACTAACAAGGAAGAACATTATATTTTGTACTAGTCGCCTTTGGCAACCAGCCGGTTAGCCAATCTCAATGCTCGTTAAAATATTAATAATAAAATATTTTATGTAACTCCTATTTTAATAGCTTTTCCATCAAAATATTTAAAGCTTCAAATTTTGATAGTCATATAATTAACTCGTGATATTAGAAAGTCCTTCAGCTATAACGTAATATGTATCTCTCTCATTTTCTGTTAGCTCTCGTAGAATTATGCTTTAAATTAATTAAATTTATGCTTTAAATTAAATTAAAGTGAAAATGATTAAACTGCAATAAATATAATAATATTTTTTTTTACTGATACAAAGCATTTTTTTAACATGATACTGAAAACAGAGTCGCTGAGCACTTACGGGCACTAAAGAATAACTTTCTTATTTTATGTAATATATCAAGAATTTTTCAACAATATTTTCTCAGATTCATCATGAACAGATCGATTAATTAACGTTTAATTTTAAATGCCTCAAACACTAAAAAAAATAAACAGAATCGTTTGAAATAATTGGTCGAACCATGTTAAGCCTAACCTCGTTAGAGTGGGGGAAAATCTGAAGCCTTACTCATTTGGTGGTGGGGAAATGAAAAGATTTTTGGAGGGAAAGTTAATAAAAATTAACCACACAATTAACCGGGATAAATAGTAGCATATATCCTATTCCAGACTATAATCTGTTTCTGCGCCAAATTTAATCCAATTCCGTTCAACCGTTCTGTGGTGATTGAGTAACAAACACCCATCCAAACTTTCACATTTATAATAGCAGTATAGATATTTTTAAAAAGTTAATTAAAAACAGAAATTTAATTAGTTGGTTAAAATGCAAGTATCATTGAAAAGATTATTTTTTGATCTTCAACATGATGTAAAAATCAATTTTGTGCTGTAATATTTTTGGTTAGTTATAGTGGAAAACGTCAAAACTTTGCTTGATTTTAAATTAATTAGAAATTTTTTTAAAAAAGGGAGGAAGCTCCGAGATGCACATTCTCGACCTCCAAGGTATACATGTAGCAAAATTGGAAGCTGTCTGTCAAACGGTCTGACCTGTGGAGGGCCAACGCACACACATTGAGTTTTTTATATAGATATAGATTTGAACAGAAAAGAGTTAGATATATTCGATACAGGAAGGAAACTACTCTTTAAGTGGAGTTATTTAGTTTAGTTATAATAACGTCCACTTTTACAGCAACTCTAAGACTATTATGAAATGTACCTCGTAATTTTGAACCGAGGTCAGATGACGTGGGCGATACCTGAGCTAGCATTCTCCCTGCCCAAACTTCCGCACAACACCAAAGGGAGGACGTTTGACCCAAACGGATTTTACATGCACCACACCAGTATAGACGACAGTTCTTTGGTAGAATCGGGTCTGGAAACTAAAATCTTTCTGTTCCGAAGCCGGGACCTCACAACTAGGCCACCGCGACCTACATCATTTGTACGATTGTATTGAAACTTATTGAGCACATATTAAACTATAGATACATACATAACAGTTGATAGATGCATAAACATACAATACAATAGTAATATACATAAACTGTAGATAGATGGGTGGAATTTATTCGTCAAGCTTTTTTTCAGCCTTTTTTTTAGTTATCGTGTCCATATACATTCGGACAAATATCGATTATATCGTTATCGAAATATCGATATAATCGATATTATTTTTTCAATATTCAATCGATATAATCGACAATTATTTTTTCGAATATTTCGTTGAAAATTTTATAGAAATCGGCACATTTTTGTTCATAGAGTAGAGGAAAAAAAAAAGAAAAACTTCATCCATCTAGCTCAGAGCGGTTTTGAGTTATTATGTTCCCAAACATTCGGATAGACACAATTGCAGAAAAGTGTTCTTCGGATTCGGAAGGGTTGAAGATTCGACAGTATTTAGTGTTCGAAGTTTTTGATAATTACAATAACTTTCCTTTTTAATCAAGAATGTAAGAATTACATATGAGTTGGAAGCACGAAAATGTCAGTTTCCTGTTCCCTTCATTTCAGGAAAAACAGTTTAAAAATGGCAGAAACCATGTTTAAATTTACTATTATTCAGAAAAAGTATGAAAAGTTGCAGTTACATAATTTAATATCACATTTGTATTTTCACCAGTTATTATCTTACAATTTATACATGTTCTTCAAAAATTATGGATTTTTTTATTTGTTTTCTAAAATGTCATGTTTTTTATAAGATGTTTTATGCCATGTTAAACTTCTTCACTCAGCACCTTCGAAATAATTATCGTGACATTTCTCAATAAAATAAAAAGGAAACCTTTCAGTAATTAATATCGATTATAAGAAATATTTATTTCAAGTTTTTATCGATTAAAAGCAATATGTATTTCATGTTTTTATCGATTATAAACAATATTTATCATAAGATAAAGTTTATCATAAGATACGATATCATAAGATATTTTAAGATAAAATTCAAGAGTTCTTAATTTGATCATATAAAACTTTTTCCGTATATTTGTTAAAGTCAAAAAAAGATGTTAATATATTATTAGATACGGTTATTTCATTTATTGGAAATTTTGAAATATCAAACAATATATTTTGTTGAATTTTTTTGAAATGAAAAAAAAAAATGTTATCATAAATAGATTTTTCAGCATACGTTTTCAGTTCTAAATAACCAATAAGATACCAATAAAATCAGTTATTGAATAAATGTATTAATTTTATCATCAGTATTCTTAACCCTCCAGCTGCGTATCCGGCGATTTACGCCGGTTGACATTTAGTCCCTTTTCTGTTGCATCCTTCATTTTTCGCAGTTTAGAGTGTTTATTTTTACGATTATGGATTTTTTATTATATTACACTTATGTCCATAAATTAAGGATAATGCAAGTTCAGGAAAAGAAAGAGTCAGAAGCAAAACAAATGTGACTTATTTGTAACGCCTATTTATTAAACAAAAGGTAAAGAGCAAAAAAGATGCTATATGTTTGATATCATTAATAAAAATTGCGATTTTCTGCTCCCTGGAGAAAATTACAAAAAAAGAAAAATAACTATTTACAAAAACCAATATTACATGATTTGTACGATGGTTAATACATAGTATGTCTCCCAGACGATGCTATACCTAGACAGGCTGAGTATCAAATTATCGATCTGATCTTGGGGAATATTACACCACTCATCAAGCAATGCTCTCCGAAGTTCCAGTAGACATGCAGGAGGTGGTTGACGGGATGCAATTCGTCAGCCAAGCATGTATCACACATGCTCTACTGGATTCAAGCCCGGTGAGAATGCTGGCCAGTTCATACGGGTGATATACTCCGATCAAAGGCATTCGCTTACGATGTTTGCACATGAGGATGGGCATTGTAATCCATAAACACGAATTCTGCGCCCATGGAGTCCCGAAACAAACGTACATGTCGTTCCAGAATGACGTCCCGATAGATTTGGCCTGTCATGGTTCCAATTTGAACATGCAGGTCAGTTCTGGAACCCAGAATAATTCCTCCCCATACCGGCAATCCTTCACCACCGTAACGGTGTCGTTCAATGATGTTCTCTTGGTGATAACGGGTACCTGGCACTCTCCGTATGAAAGTTCGGACTTTCCGGAGAATCAGACTGCAAGCTAAACCTGGACTCGTTGGAAAACATCACACAAACCCACTGTTGCGGTGTCCACAATGCATGCTCTCTACTCCAGGCTAACCGCAGGGGGCAGTGAGTTGCAGTAAGTGGAACACATCTGACAGGCCTACGAGCATATAGACCAATCTGCCCTAAGCGTCTGTACACGGTCTGCCTTGAAACTGCCGTACTAGTGGCTAAAGTGAGCTTATGAGGCAGGTCTGAAGCTGTGCTCTGTCTATTTCTTTTGGCAGTGACTGCCAAATGCCATTCATCATTCGGCGTTGTAACTCGGGGGTCACCTGTGCAGTAACGTCTACTCACATTACCATCATTTTGGAATAGCTTCAATTGCCAAAGCTTGGACAGGACACTCTGGGCGATTCCAAGTTCCACGGATACTTCCAGCTGGGTATGCCCACATTCCAGACTGACGATAATTCTACCAAGTAAAAAATCATCCAAATGCGTCCTTTGTGTAATAACTATGCGGTTATTGCACTGAAAGGCTTATAAAGCACTTGCGAACAATTTTACTTTTTTGCCTGTATTCCTTATATATCACTCTCTTACACTCTCATCATTGTGACGTATTATCGGTGTCATCTGATGGCTTCCTACAATTTTCATATGTTTTTTGAAGATATGTGTAGTCATTTTACGGGTGACATATGTATTTTAGAGTTCGATTTCCGAGAGACTCTGAATTATCCGTAATTTATAGACATAAGAGTATATTATTATCATGTAACATATAGTATCAGTTCATTTTCTTTGAAAAATATTTGAACTTATTTGCAAATAGTGATAGTGCAAATAGTGCACCTAAATAGTGATTTTAATGAATTACGCTACCAGAAGGTTAATCTTCAAATTTTAATTTTTTATCCTAATGTTAATTCTTTTACATTAGTTTTCAGTTTCGTTCTGAAATTTAAGTTATTGCATAACTTATTAATACCGAGATATGATATTGTTCACTATTCTAAAGTGTTATCAATATATAATTACAAATTTATATTTAAGTAAAATCTGAAGATTTTTCAGAAGTTGTTTTTAATTCCTAATTACTTTATATAAAATAAATATTTTATAAATTAAATTATTTATATTTTTTCCAGTGCCAACTATTTAAACAGCGTATTATCATTCGTAGTGTCGATGACATAGCTCTTTACAAAAAAAGATAACAGTATATTTTTAAACATTCTCACAGGACTTTCAATTACGAAATATTATCAGAGAAATCTCATTGTCCGTTATATCAGTTTACTGAGAAATTTGTTATCTTTATCGAGCGCTTTGATAATAAAAAATGATATACAGAAATTCCTCTAAAAAAATAATAAAGTGTGAAACTTTATGATCAATTCTCTTATTGCCTGGTTCAAATGAAATGTGTTTTCCATCATAGAATTGCAAATAAGCAATCAGAAAGTAAAAAAATTAAGAACATGTAAACATAATTTATTTTTTATTTCACAAATGGGAAAATCTTGAATATTGATAAATGCTTATCAATAACAATGCCTGGTGGTGTTACACATGCCTTATTTCAGTTTCGAATTCGAAAGTGAAAGTTAAGGGTCAAATCACACATTACTTTTTTTTATCATGTGATAAAAATCAAACAGCTCCATATCTGATTATGCTTTCATTTGTGTTTAAGTATGCTTTCGGCATGGCTGGCTCTCCTGAATTCACTTTTGTTTGGAGAATTAAAAATTTTAGTTTTTGTAACCAAATGAGAGATAAAAACTTAGACAGCCCTAAATTCATTGTACATTCCATGAAAAACACGGAATGGTTCTTGCGTGTGTACCCGAGAGGTCGAATGTTCGATTGCTACATTCCTTGCTTCTTGAGAAGGACAGATTCTTCTGATGGACCTCAAAATGTTGAGATTGATTACATTTTAACAGTGGTATCTACTGATGGATCGATCATATTTTTAAGAGAAATTACTGGGCATACTTTCGAAAGAGGTACTGGCTTTGGCTTTCCCGATTTTGTAAGACGTGAGGACATTTTTGAAAATAAAAGTATGTGTTTGCCCAAAGATACCTTGATTCTAAAGTGCCAGATGTGGATGCATGGCAAAGATGTAGAAACTTCTACATATTGCAGAGGATGCACTCGTATTGGGTTCGATACAAGATGTTACACGTGGACAATCAAGGACTTTACCGTCAGAAACTGGAGGCAGAGGTTGACAATACCTGTAATAACTGCTTCAAAATCACACCCGGATTTAAACATTTCTTTCTTGCTGAATACTTTTGATGATTATCTTCACATATTTATCTCAAACACCAAAAACAAAGACGGGGAAGGGCTGTTCATGAAGTGCGAGATAACAGTCCTCGATTCTGGAGGAAATCCACGAGAATCGAAGAAAGAAGAACACCTGTTCACGCCACAAGAGAAAGAATGGGAATTTCCTTTATTTATAAAGAAGTTCAGATTGACACGGAATTCTGAAGTATATTTACCAAACGATATGCTGACTTTAAGATGTAAATTTGATATCTCTGCTGGAGTTGTGGCAGAAAGAATTGAACAGCTCATTTGTGGCCATGCCAACAGAAGTCAGGACAGTTGGACCTCTGAAAATTTCAAAAGTGTACGCAGCAAAAATCTTCATAGCTTAAAGAGTGATATCCATCGTCTGTATATCAAGCAACAATTCTGTGATTTGGTGCTAAAGACACATAACACAAGTATCCTAGTACATAAAGCTGTAGTCTGCTCTAGATCTCCCGTTATCAGCGATCTGGTGGAAAACGACTCAGCTATCAAAAGTACTGGTATAGTTGATCTTTCCGATATTGATTCAAAAACTTTAAATCGAATGATTACATTCATGTACAGTGACAATTTAGAACACATGACGAAGGAAAGTGCTGAGTGCCTATACCTAGCAGCGGAGAAGTACAAAATATATTCTTTAAAAGAATTGTGTTCATCCATCATCACTGCGAATCTTTCAGTTGAAAATGTTTGTGACACACTGGCATTTGCCGAGCAGCATAAAGATGCGAGCATGAAAACGGCATCTCAAGAATTTATTTGTGAAAATTCAGTAGAAATATTTGTGTCAGATAAATGGAAACGGTTCATGGTGGAATGGATTGAACTGGCTGGAGAAACGATGCATCACGTGTGTTTAAAGAAAAATTGTTATGGAATATAACAAATTTAAATGTAAGAATTTCTCTTTAATGTGTAGAATTTTTCTTATCGCAAAAGTTGTTTCAATTAACGCTCTTTTTAAGAAAACTTAGTAAAAGCAGTTTTTGATAAATAGCTCATTTTTATTACTGTACTAAAATGTGAACTTTTTTAATTAAATTCTTTGGAAAAATTGCAATTTTTTTAAATTAAATGTTTCTTTTATAAATTTCATTGGATGATTTTGCAGATATTATGAAATAGTTTTTTTATATAAAATAAATATTTGGGGGAAAAAATAATTTTTAATAAATTTTATGGAATAAACTAATTGATATTTGTGTTTTAAAAACATTAAATAGTGTATATACGAGAACAATATTTTAAAATTGCAATGAATCGCGGAATGACAGTAAAAATCAGAATTTCATTTTTAAGAACATGAAACTAATCATTTAATTAAATATAAATATATGAGAAAATATCTACTCAAACAGTAAAAAAATTAAAGATTATTTTATATTTTCTGAATTGAAAACTTAATAGCTCGCTATAGTTTCTTTTACAGTATTATACGAAAAAACATTTTTTTCAATAAATAAATAAAAAAGAAAAGAAAACAGCTTAAAAATCTATTTAATTTATTGAAGAATGAAAACTTTTTATTTCATTATTATGAAATTCAAACAAAACATTCAAAAATCAATTTCTACTAACTGATATATTTCAATGTTTTTTTTTTTTTTTTTTTTTTTTCATTTTAACTTCAGAAATAACGATGTTTTTTAAAAGATGTCCCAAAAATATAATGTTTAAATTCTTGAAAGACACAAATTGAATAAAATTAAGAATAGAAATTTATATTTAAGTTATATTTAAATATTCTTATATTAAGATTCTTAAATAAATCTGAATGATATTTTTACACATTTTTCAAAAATTTATTCAAAATACCATGAAACCTATAAAAATTCTTTTTTAATCTACACGAATAGTTGACAGAAATCAAGGTAACTAACTAAGAAAAATAAAATTTCTAGAGGACGTTAAATACATTACTTAATCTAAAAAGGATAAATTATTTTTTTTCTGTCTTTTCTATTTTAATACTAAAAAATCAATGCAAAAATAATAAGATTTAGGCATTCAATCATAATTAAAATTTAGTCTTGGACATAACATTAAGAAAAAGCAATTTCATCATTTATTATGAGGAATTTTAAGCGCATATCACTTCTCATGATTAACATTTATGATCCCTTTGAATGATTAAATTTTCAATAATCTTCGAGAAACGTATATACAACTTAGGTTATATAAAAAACAATTTTTGAATGATGACTGTAATTTTTTTCTAAAAGCAATTAATTTGTGATTTATAAACTCATTTATATTTTTCCAGCTCTTTTCCGAAATTGAATTGATGAAAATAAAATTTATAAAACAACTCGTTTGAAGTTTGATATAAGTAAAAAATTAACATTCCTAATTTTTATTGGCTATCATTATAGTTTTTCAATTAAATTGTTTTAAAATTTAGTACAAAAAAAATCTTTTGTGCCATTTTAATACTTATTTTTAATTCCTGATTAATATAAGTGATTAGTGACACGGAGTTTTTCTGATTAAGATATGTGATTAGTGTCACGGAGTGTTTGAATTCAAGGTTCTTAACCTCTGGATTTAACTCACCTATCTTATATACAGAGATAAAAATATTTTCTTCATCTAGAAATACTTGTCCATAGAGTATTTGATGTATCTCACATGGCATTTTAAGAGAAATGCTTATGTTCGTTTGTTCAAAATCCTTTTTGACTATCAACATAAAATAAATTTTTCAAGGAATACAATTGGACTTTTTACAAAAACACTTGCATAATACACAAATGCAATAACTTTTAAACACTCTTTTGTAAGTATAAATTTTATATTGAATTTCATGTGAAAATAAATTGACTGTTGGCCTCCTTTCTAAATTAAAAATATTTAAATTATAATTATTTATATATAAAAGAAAATAATACAGAAAAATATTCATCTTTATCAAAGACACTAAAATTCAGAATAGGGGGAAATTCTTTAATTTTATTTTAACTTCATTTCTGCATAATCGTCGTAAACACGCTCTTCGAGTTACAAAACCCATTTAAACGATGTAAGGATTTATATTGTTATCTTATAAGTGAATCCTCAATTTATCTTGCTCACCTATTTACTAAGTAATCTTATTGTCATGTTATTACTATATTCACCTATTAAGTCCGGAGGTTAAGAACCTTAAATTCAAACACTCCGTAACACTAAGCTGAATTCAGCAAACGATTTATATTACAATATTTATGAAATAAAAAAAATAATTTTAGGAAAACTACAAAATCTAGCCTTTAAAAAAACAATAGTTCTATAGCTAAATTTGGAAAAAAATTTGTGTTTAATTTGTATATCTAAATTGACATATGTATTTTAACATAAATGTTGAATTGACTATGTTTATATGTGACCTTGTAACTATTCCAATTTTCATGTTCCTGATTATAGCACCGCTATTCATTTCGTCTATCATCAAGATATTAATTCTACTCAATTTGAAGCTTTCAATCTTTATAATTCAATATGGTATCGAAATTCTACCTAGAAATTCTGATAAAACTAAATTAATTTTATAATGAAATATCTCTGTCAATTTTTGTCCTACAAAAATCAAACTTTTCCGTTTTATTTGTTAGAGTACATTCAAACCTTTACTAAGTACAACTATTGAAGAATTGGAACAGTATAAAAAATTAACTTTTGCAAATTTGGAACCATTTTTTTTTTTTTTTGCTTTTAAAAATGCTTTAACATGAATGATTGTCTCAAGAAGGGATTTTGTAATTGAAATTATTTATCAACGACTGGGTGCTTCGAAAATAAAAGATAAATAATAATAAGTAGTTGCACTCAATATAAATATAAACTAAACAGAATCAAATTATTTATCTCAATCATTCAAAGAGTTTCTAAAACAAGTGTTTGCCTAAAGTGGAAAGTCTTTTATACGGATTAATTATATCTTGTTCAGTACTATAATTAATTTCAAATTACTAAAAAAATTTCTATTTCAGACTAATTAATTATTTAACATCAAAATACTGATCAAATTTCGTCAATTAGTTGAAATATCTCAGAATTGGCATTAATATTTTTACATCCGGCACTGTTTTAAAGAATGTATGAACTTTTGGCTTGACTTAAGAATAACGTGTGTTCGTTAAAAATCTCTTCTTTGGCTGATTTTTCGACAAATATGGCATTTTTGGAAATTTTATTGTAACCCTAAAATTAATTGTTATTGTTTCTTTTAATCGTTCAAAATGACGAAATTTTGGAGATTTTTTTTAAAAGATTGGCACGAGTTGTCGTACTTGGTAAGAAGCGAGATATTATCTTATCTTATTTTAAATCTTATCTAATTAAGTGATGTACTACGTTTTCATAATAAGTTTCATAGATTCAATTAAAAGTGCATGAATCGCTTTAATTTAGCTTTAATTATTCCTACATCCCCTTATGAAGAAACAAAAAGACAATTATGAATTGAATTTACAAGTTTGGACTAAAATCAGAAGAAAGGGACAACATTTGACCCAACAGTTTCGCCCATAAGAAAACATATTACATTATAGGCATTATTGTGCAATCTCTAGTCTTTTCTTACGAATTAGACAGAACTGCCAAATGGAAACTTTAAATACTGTCATTTGGCGTATTTTGTCATTTTACTTCAGATTATTCAACTCAAAATATGTTTGAAAAAAATTCGAGACAATATCGTGGTTTAGCACACATTTTTAGAAGCATTAGAAGTGTTATACAGTATAATGTATAATCCCGTAATTAAATTAAATGTAATGATTATAGATTTTGTACGAAATAGCGGATTTACGAAGCCGAGTTTGAATTCTTAAAATTGATCTCCTTATCATTACTGATTGATTTAATCAAAATTAATCAGTCATGCTGATTGATTGATTTAATAAAAAATCAGTTAATCCAATTATTAGTTATTTATGTTAAAAAGAATATGCTTTGAAAGAAAGATGATTACTTTTCAGAATTTATCATTTTCTGATTTTCAAATTTTTATTTAAAATTAAATAATTTATTAAAACTAACAACTTAGTTCAGATTTATTTATCATAATAAATTAATTAGACTAAACTTTTTTACTATATTAAAAAGTAAATGATTCCACAACAATTATAATAAGCATTGTAATTAGTTGATTATTTCCAGAATTAAAGCTTTAATAGTTATTTTATGATATATAAATGCAACAATGCATTTTTAAGATATTTATTAAGCAGCAGTTCTTAAAAAATAAGTGGATGTTTTTTTTTAAATTTCTTTATTTTCTTTATTTATTTTAAATAAAAGAAATTCTTTAAAAAAAATTGTCGTTTGCAATGTAGTAAAAAGAGAATTCCGCTTCAAATTTATTTTTAAAAATAAATAGTTATGCTGCTATTTCTGGCATAAGATAAATAAATTTCATTTCCTTTTCATTCATATTTCACATTCAAAGTTAAATACATAAATTAAGTATCTGAAAAAGATTAATAATATACAAAATGGAATTTTAAAAATAAATCGTCTACCCATACAAAAATACACCTAGAAACCACTTCTTTAAAGTACATAATCATACCTTCAACAACCAATCGTTTCAACAACTGATGTAATTAATAGCATGCTACCTAATTTTTTATAAAACCTCTCAGATTCGAAAATCCAGTCACGATTTCAGGGAACCTTCTTTGATAGCCTTAATCGATACGAAAAGAGAGAGAGAGAGAAAAAAAATAACTTCTTTTTTTGCAAAAGAGAGGTAAAAATAAATTCTCTTGCTTCTATCTGCACATGAAATATGGGTACTGCCCATTCCAAATGCTGTCCACGATTTCAATTACATATCTCTTCTATGTTCCTGAATTCAGCGCTGAATGCGCTTATACATTTCCGTAGAAAAATCACGTGAACTAATGCGATTGTTTTAGCGATATTTTATCACCAGTGGGTAAAACCAGAAGGTGAATAAAAAAGGGATATAAAATTATGATTAAAGCGATACATATCTTGGAATGCTGTATTAACTAACAGAAATATGTTGCGTGGATATAAAAACACTGAATTCGATGATAAATATTCTTCCTTTTCAAATTTATCATTTTAAGAAGAAGCATTGGTATAGTGGAAGCCGATTCTAATGCTATATTTTCTTACAGAAAATATTTCTTTAAACCTATTCTGTAAATGTGTTTATATTATTGCGAATAGAATTTAACAAAATGATTTTGTTTATTTTCAAAGGTAAAAAAAAGAGAGAGAGAAAGTAAGAGAGAACAAAAAAACCCTTCTCACAATGTCACTTTTAAATTTAAATTAAATAGAAAAATCAATAGATTAAAGGTGGGTTTACACTCAGCCAGTACAAGATTCTAGTAATTCACGCATGCGCAGGAAGGAAATTGCGTATGCACTGAAAGAGCGGGTAATAGCAAGTTCTTATCTCGACGGTACAAGTATTTGCTACTGTACAATTTCTGCGCATGCGCGGTCTTATGGAAAGATTGTTGATGGCTGAGTGTAAACTTTACTTAAATACACGCGCAGCTTCTATAAACTTCTGATGAATCTTTACACGATGTTGCCAATGAATGTTACTATTTCTTTATTTTCATTTATCCTACCATCTTTTGTGCTTCCAGCTATTAAATCTCAGCCCACTCACATTGAATCATTTTTGACATAAGAAGTTAAAATATTTATTTCGTATTTTATTTATTTTTTGCAATGTGGTAATATAGCATTCCTGCAATGTGAGTCTCAGCACTGAATAGAAAGACTTACAGACAGTTTTAACAGATGCGAAAAAGTTGCTAGATTAATGATAATTCAACTTGGCGATCATTTGGCTACAAAAATGAGGATTTTTAAAAATCAAAAGTATAAATAAACGTGCAGCTTTTAGAAAACTCTAATAAATCTCTACGCAATGTTGCCAATGAAGGTTATTTTTTCCTTATTTTCTTTTATCCGACCATCTTTTGTGCTTCCAGCTATTAAATCTCAGCCCATTCACATTGAATCATTTTTGAAATAAGAAGTTATATTATTTATTTCGTATTTTATATTATTTATTTTTTGCAATGTGATAATATTAACCAGGATTCGAACTTGTCCATAATAGATGAACTGTCAATTTTCTTAATAAATGCAGTTTCACGAATCTATAATTTAGCATTCTTGCAATATGAGTCTCACTACTCAATAGAAGGATTTACTGATATTTTTAGTGGATGCTAGATTAATGATTCTCAAACTTGGCGACCATTTGGCAACAAATATGTGGATTTTTAACAAAATCGGGGATTTTGGCGATATCTCTATTAAGACTCGAAATTCAGAAGTACATCTAGGAAACTCTATGTCCTTTCAGAAAAACCTACATAAACTAGAGATCTAAACCTAGCCAGTCTGGTAATTTCTGATTTATGAGATAAGCGAATTGGAGTACTGATCGTGTGGTCAGCTCATTAGTTGCTCTCTGAGAACTATTGTGCTGCTTTTAAGACTTGTTTTTGTGTATGCTGTTGATTTTTGTAAATGCCGTGTTTGAGAAATCGAGCTTGATGGAGGTACTTATAATGACCATTTAAAAATGTGTTGAATTTAAATTTTCATTTTTTATTTGTACTTTCTGATGAGCAAAAAGGTTATACTTTATTTTGTTTTCTTTTGATAGCCTTGCAGATGTGGAGGTTCTATCTATAAATACCCTAAATTTGTCATATCTCTTAGTAACTGCTCTAGTAATCGCAGCAGCAGGCCATTCGTTCAAATATATCAGACGACTAAATGACAAAACCAGATTATTTCTATTGAATATTTACTGCGTGGCTTCATAACATTTCTATAAATAGTGCTATTAAACATATCTACCAATTTCTTTATCAAAGACAAACTCATCGTATTTATCTAGTTTGCTACCAATATTTTTTTTATTTATTCATGTTGGATATATGCATGTAATGTCGAATGTAATTAAAATGAGTCAGCTCAGATTTGCTTGTAGTGTTGTGTAGTGGGTCAACTGCCTAAAACTGTTTAAAAGTGCACTATTCATTTTCTTCACACGAAAATTGTTTTAAGTTGCCATGTTAATCTCTTTACTTTAATTGCAAAGCCGTCATTGTTATCTTTATTATTCTTAATAAAAATATTTTATTTGTTTTAAATATGCATATATCTGAAGATAAATTTATAAAATCAATAATATATCTAGTTTGCTACCAATATTCTTTTATTTATTCTTGTTGCATATATGCATATAATGTCGAATGTAATTAAAATTAGTTACCTCAGATTTGCTTGTAATGTTGTGTAGTGGACCAACTGCCTAAAACTGCAATATTTATTTTCTTTACACGAAAATTGTTTTAAGTCGCCATGTTAGTCTCTTTACATGATCATTACTTTAATTGCGAAGCCGTCATTGTTATATTTATTATTCTTAATAAAAATATTTTATTTGTTTTAAATATGCATAAATCTTCAGATAAAAGTTACAAATCAATAATATATCATCTATTTAATCCTAAAATTTAGTTACTTTTATTTTTGCACAAACACATGCAAGACTATTCACCACGTCTATATATTCACTACTTAGTAAAATATATAAAGTGAAAAAACAAAACAATCATTGGATTTAAATATATATCAATATTCGTATTCAAAAATTTGAGTAAAGTGATATGAAAATTGGAACATTTCACAGTTGTTTCCATCCGAAAATGGAGCGGTCAGAGAGTTAAAATATGAATGCATCATCTTGTATCACATCTCATTTTCAGATAATAAACGGGTACCCCCGTCACATAATATTGATGAATGTGCAGAATACTCAGTCTTTTGGTCTTTCCGTACATTTCATGATTATCCAGCAAACAAAGAGCTAAAATCACAAATTAATATGTGTGCTCATCGTAGCAAATCAAGAAAAGACAGATGAAATACCCATCCATCTTACAAAGGGAGAAATTTAAACTTCACATAGCGGGAGATGGATGTGTTTCTGAACAGTTTAATAAGATGTAATTCATCTCGTGCTTTTAGTAGGACGAGACAACTTTATTGTAGCTTATAGTTCGCTGCTTTCAAAACATGGGTGGAGTGTTTATGAATTTCTAAGAAGGGGCGAATACTGAAATTAATTTATTATTTATAAACTTGTAGTAAGGGGCGATATGAGTCTTAAAACAGCGAGAAGACTCGATAAGAACGTTTCAGATAATTAAATTTCAAAAAAGTGTTATTTTTCTTTCTTTATTAGCATAATAAATGAAACACCCTGCGGTACACTTATATGTAGCACCTTTATGGGGTTTGAAAACGAAATTAAGATCACTGCCACCCTGGCAAAGTATCCAACATCCAATTCTTAATAAACTTTTCCTTTCCCTTTCCACAAAAAGAAAATGTAGAAGTAGGCCACTGCTTTCACCCATTATTAGTATTAAAAAAAAGAATCGGAAGGATCTATGTACTTAAAAGAAGATAGAGATTCGCAGACTAAATTTTCCCATTTTGTCTGTGGGTGTATCAGATGATTTACCATTTGCTACAAATATGTAATATTGTTTTCCTGAGCTGGTTATCTCATAATAATGATAGATTTACAGATATTCTTAATTAATCAAGAAGAGATGCAAGATAATCATCACCTAAATTAAATTTTGATGATATCTGTATTAGGAATTGAAATTTGAGATTCTTTTATAAAAATATATACCTCGTTATGGAGGCTATATAAATGGAGGCCCATATAGTTGGGGTAGAGAGATTAAAGTTCGAGACCAGATACCACCTATGCACCGCCATACAAATAGGTCTAGAGTACGTTATGTCAGATGATAAATAACAATAAGTATGTCAGTGTAGTAAAAAAATAATCTGAATGATTTTGGAAAATATTGGAGCATAATATATGGAATGGAATAAAATGTCCATAATTTTTAAAATTCTATATGGTATATGAAGTTCTTCGATATTCTTTATTTTGTTTAATTTATTGAGGAAGATGTAATCAAGCTTGTCAATTGGCATCTTTTCATTGAAAGAAAGAATCACGAAGAGAGCTTCTTCACAGAAATTCGCAATATTTAAAAGAAAAATAGTAAAAGAGGTTGATTACACATTTTGGTGACATTTTTGTGAACTAATTATAAACAAATTTTGGAAAAGAACAATTTTAGTAAGCAGATCACATTCAAATTTTTTCGATCAGGTTAGTCACTGCATTTTTAAGTAATGCACATGCGTTCTAAAGTACGTATCGATAAATGGTAAACTCTCAACTGGATTTCATTCAATTTTTAATTGGGATTTACATTTTAATTGTTAAAATAATTGTGATTGTTTCATTTTTCTCATGTTCATTTTTTTTTAAAATAAAGTTCCATGAATGCCAATGAATCTTTAAAAAAATCAAAATCTGTAAGGTAAAATCTAGAACATCCTAGAAAAATATATATGATTTTCTGACAACACAAATTCCAGAGATATAAGAAAACAATGACTGGTATATAAAATTGCATAGTTCTCATCTGAGCAATAATACCTATACCGCTGACATTAAATTATGAGTACTTGCATGTGATATGAGGAAAGCTCATTATTGACAAGGCATGATTTTAAACACCAATAAACCTAACAGCGAAGTACACAGCGTAGAATTAATGAAAAGGCCTCTGAATGATGTTTACTGCGTGCTAAGCGAATTAAAGAGCTATTTAAGATTTGCTGTGTTAACACGTCGTCATTAAAAGTGGCTCTAGAAAATGTTGAGTCAAGTACGTTTTAAGTTAAGTGCCCTTAAAAGAGTTTCAAAACCAGCTAGAGGGGAAAAGATGAAAATAAATACAGTTAAGAAGTTAAACGTGATTCTAAATTTAGCCAGATATCAAAAAATACGTCGCCAAATAAAAAAAAATAATTAATTAAATCATATCTGCCAAAACAAAAATGGAAATGTCGACTTCTATTCAGGGAATAAGAATAATGTTACTCGCCATTTCAAATCGATTTCACAGGGCACAGTTATTGCCCGTAAATGGAAGAATTGTTTCTTTTTTGCTTTTTGAAAAAATCGTTTACTTTTTATTTATTACTACCTACCTTTGGCGACCAATAAGTTCGCCAGAATTAAAATTCTTAATTAAATATTGTATGCAGTTTGCTCTCAGTGGTTTTCTTGGCAAATTATTGGTAAACCCATTTTGTTGGATTGGAAACATGCAGAGTTTTAGAAACATTACACCATTCTTTGAGCATTTACACAGAACATTATAGAAATTTACCCACCGTTATTACTTTAGAAACATTACACTGTTCAATAAAACATTCTCTTCATTTACAGGAGTAGATATTAAACTACAAGAAGGCTTTAGTGACCACCTGGTTTACCGGGATTATTGGTT
The DNA here is from genome assembly GCF_947563725.1 of Argiope bruennichi. Taxonomy (NCBI): domain Eukaryota; kingdom Metazoa; phylum Arthropoda; class Arachnida; order Araneae; family Araneidae; genus Argiope; species Argiope bruennichi. The sequence continues at coordinate 25,046,593 of NC_079156.1, read as the reverse complement.
AAGTAAAGTTCCAATTCAATATTTTGTAGGTATTTCTCGTTGGTATTTGTAGGTATTTTGTAGGTATATTTTGTAAGTATATATTATCTCCAGCGGAATATTAAAAAAAATTTTTGGCAATCATGTTACTTTTATTATATAAAAGCCTTATACAACTGTGCCATATGCCTTTGCAATTTTCTATTCATTTCATCAAAAATTGGAAATTAATTTTGAACGGGAAATGATTAAATTTCAGTTAAATCAGAAACATGCTTGTTAAATCACGTTTGTAAAAAAATATAAGGGATAAAATAAATCATTCAACAGCGAAATTTTTATGCATTATAGAATATACCTTATGTTTTATGTAATATATCATAGAATTATTCAATGAAAATTTCTCTGATTCAATAACAAAAATGTGTACAGTAAGAAAGCAAAGCCGCTAGCTGAAGGATTGATAGTATACAGAGTGTCACAAAAATCTTGACCACGAATTTTATTCCTTAAATATTGATTATAGTCATGTACTGTAAATTACAAAGGTGCATAAAAAAAGATGCAAAATGTTATGAAATCGATTAAAATTTTCAGGGGACTAAACTTTAAAAAATACAAAATTTAATTTTTATAAGGACCCCGTACAAAAAAAATTCCTAGTGAGTAAAATGTGCCCCATCTTCTAATATGGTCATGTACAAAATTTCAGCAATTTATCACAGAAAGTCTTAAAGACATGAAACTACATAAATGCTGATTTAAACCACTTTTCGATGACTGAATATGAGTTCGCAAACAGGAAAAATCTTGTCGGATGTTCGTGTTTTAGGGGTCGTACGCAAATTAACAAAGAAAGTAATGATTGAATAAATAAATAATAATTTTGCTATTTATTGGTTAAAAAGTATTAAAAATTTGTAGAAATAATCACTTATAGGAAAGATTACATAACTTAAAGGAAATTATACATAAGTGTTTTTACAAGTTCATTGACTGTGCTATTTTTAAGTTATATTGTGTAATTCCTGATATAAAATTTTAAAGTATTTTTCAGGAAGCATAGATTTTAAAATTTGTTTTTAAAACTAAAGATAAGAAGCATATTTTATTTCCTTATGATGCATTCTGCGTCGCATCATCTGCACTGAAGCTGTAAACATTTGCATTTTAATTTGTGATTGACCCCCTTCACCAACTTTAAATATTTCTTTTACGTGTTTTTGAATTATCTCGTCAACGCGGAAGTGCTGACCTTACATAGATTTAATTCAAAATTTGAGGCAGATCTATACTTCCAATGCCAAATTCTATCTATGAATCTGTACTTCTAATGCCAAATTCTATCTATGAATCTATACTTCCAATGCCAAATTCTATCTATGAATCTATGCTTCCAATGCCAAATTCTATCTATGAATCTATACTTCCAATGCCAAATTCTATCTATGAATCTCTTCACGCTTCGCAATCATTATTTTCAATTTACTTCAACAAACAGAGCATATGTCAAATTACATCTGTCTAACTCATATGATTTTTGAGTTATTATATTCAGTGTTAGACGTGCAGACAGATAGACATAATTCCAAAATTAGTTTTTTTCCAACTCATGAAAAGATTTAAAAGATTCTTCAAAATCTCATGGCCGAATTTTTTGATGATAATAATATTTTTACTTTATATTCTTTGTATAATAAAAAGTAAAAAAAATCGGAAGAATTCATTTTTAACAAATATTTCACAAAAAGTACCAGAGATACCGTTGGTATAGCAATGTTATACTTGATATATTGAGGTTTCTTATTATTTCCATTTTCTTTTAAAAGATAGCTTTTTATAGGATAAAAGAATACATAGTTTTTGGGTCAAAATTGCAATTTGAGAAGACAAAAAGTAAAAACCAAATGCCTATCTTGAAACACACTTAAATGTATACTTTCTTTCTACGACCTTACACTTGCCAGAGATTCCACACAAGACAAGAAAAAACTAAACTTTCGCCATAAAACTTAAGTATCAACCAGAGAAGTAAAAGCATTATGCTGTACCACAACAGAAATTTGGCCGAATGATTGGTCAAATGGCTCTGCCTTTGAAAGTTTCTCGGAAGAAAACTGGGAAACACTATAGGTGCAGTGACGGGAATATTCCTTATCATGTGATGGTGCGCTTTATTTATGTTAGAAGAAGATAAGAATTTGAAGAGAAATGATAATGGGGGTAAGGGTATGTTTCCAATGATTCTCAGAAAAATTTTTTTAAGGATTTAGTCAACTGCTATTTGAGAAAATAAACGTTGTGCGAATCGTAAAAGTTGTCTTTTGATCTTTTTTTATGAGATTCAGTTTAGAATACTGAGAAATTATCAGTGTTAAGATGATGTTTTCTCTGACGGGATAAAACGATTTTTCACGAACATGTTAAATAAATTAAAACATAAAAACGAACATAAAAAATCAATTTCTGCAAAATCGAAAGGAAAATACCATTGTGTAAATTAAATTATTTTATAATTTGCGCTTTATGTACCGATTATATAATAAAAATCACAGTGACTAAGCTATAGAATCACATTGATTGATCCTGTAGTTCTATCACTATGATTTTATAATTCATAATGATTTAACGATAAGATCACAGTGATAGAACTATAGGATCACAGTGATAGAACTATAGGATCATAGTGATAGAACTACAGGATCATAGTGATTGAGCTGTAGAAAAATAATGACTGAATTATAGTATCATAGTGACACAAAGACGTACTGCACGGTTCCTACAGATAAAATGGTTTAATTTAAAGATCCTAATAGTTTTATAGACTTATCAAATGTATTAAGGATTCTAAAACTTTCAAAATATTGTGACCTTCATTTTAAAAGCCGAATCCATAGCGACCCACAGCCACCTAATGCGAGCTGAATTTTAAAAAAAAATAAGAATGCCACATACTCATCCCGAAAGAAACTTTATGGATCAAAGAAAGACTTTTATGAAAAATATTTATCTTCACTATTTATAAATATGAATATTATATCAGGCCATACCAGGCCATTATAAAGCTACCAAGTATGGTAGGTATATATTTATCTTGGAAGATGTGAATGTACACTTTGGAAAGATTTTTTTAAAATTTTAATTATAATTAATTATAAATAAGTCTAATTTTGGAGTTTCCTCGCAATAATTTCTAAAAATATTATTGCAGGAAAATAAATTTTACACTATTTCAAAATTTAAAAAAATACTTATTATATTTTTAAATAATACTGATATTTTAAAATTAATCTGTTTTTAACGATAACTGCCTGTTTAATAATTCGTGCAAAATTATATATATTTCTTGTTTAATTTCCAACAACAGATTACATTGCTGCTTTGAAATTCAAGCCGTTTTCATTGTTTCATCAAATATTTAACCACGCGATTTTCCTTCCATTATTTAAAGTTAAAGAAAGATGATTCTGTTTAATATTAGCGTAGTTTACAAGACGAATAAAAAAGCAAAGTTTTAATATCTGTGAAAGTTAGAAGGTATATGAAAAAGACAATTATGTTTTTAATAGTGGGTTAGATGTTATGGGACTGGTCGCCATTCGAAAGGTTCATGCACACAATAAATAAAACATATATAAGGATATTAAAATAATACGGCTTTAATGTCTAACCATTTGACAAAACCATCGACATGAAATGATCTTTAAACAAGTAAACTATAAATAGCAATTAGTTAATTACCCTGTCAAACCACTTAGAGGCTAAAAGCAATTAATATTTGAGAAATGAATATTTATATAATATATACATTGAATGTTTCCACAAATGATAACGAAACGCCCTCTTCGAAATCAATGCATATGCAAAAAATTAAGCATTTATAGTAAAATGGGGTTTGTGATTGATGAATTATCTATTATAGTTAAGAAATCGTAGAGAAAACGTCATCTACTTAAGAAGTAAATCCACATTTCAGGTATGAGTCATAGCAAAAAAAAAAAAAAAAATGCTAAGTATTGTATTTCAGAATATGCAGAATTTTTTGGTAAAAAAAGTACGATTCCCTAAGAAGAACATATTACTCTTAAGATGAAAAGGGAATGTCATAATAACGATTCTATGGAATCTATAAAAGTACTATATTACAGAGAAATACTAAAAAGGATTAAATAGGCATAAAGTTTACATCTTAATTTTCAAAAAGGAATAGTTTTTTTTTATTTTAATTCTAATCAATCGTTAGAATTTGTTTTGAATTTTATTTTTCTATCGCTATTTTTTTATTTTATCGCTTATAAAAGAAAAAGTAAGCACTATATCAGTAAAATGATTCAAACTACATGTTTTGACGAATCTATACACTTTAGGAGAAGTTATCTTTACGCTCTGCGCTTTAGAATGAATCTCTAAGCTTTGTGAGTCTGAAAATTGGATTTATGGCGTTATGGTAGCCTGATGTCAACACTGTAAACTCAAAAGCGCTTTGATCTAGATTGATAAAATTTGGTATTCTGTCTTTAATTTAAAATTATAGATTTTGAGCACACTCCATTCGTAGGAAGTCTTGTGAGAGTTTAAGTAAAAACACTGATTCCAAACCATAATGAACTAGATGGATAAAATATGGCATAATTCAATGAAACTCGGACTTAGCCAATCGAAGGAAGAATATGAGGCAGCCACATTACAAATCACTCAGTATAAAAGCACCAAGACATAATACATCCCTCACATGACATCACATATAAAAGAAAATTATGCAGTACAGTGAATAGAAATAAAATAAAATAATTTTAGATGAATATTGTTACAAAATATTTTCTGCAATACCGCCAATAAATCGTAATAACGTAACGCATTTAATCGCTATAGTTCAGCAGCTTTCTTGCTGTCTAATCCTCCAGTTTCTCTACGTGTCGGCGACTCCGATTCCTCTCACACACTTTTGACGATACACACACTTCTTCCCAGTTTCAGAGTGCTCGTCTTTTATAGTTCCGGGAGGCGGGGCTAGAATCTTCAGACCAATCAGGGCGTACCTGGATGTATCTCAGTTATTACTGGATGGATCGTGAAACTTCTCGAATTTTCCTGTATTAGCCATTTAGTCGCCAAACTCACCAAATTTATCGCCAAGTCACAAAACGCTCGCCAAGTTTGTCGCCAAGCTTTGAGGTCATTGAGCACCCGCTCAGCATGCACAGGACAGATCTTACAACTTTTTTTCCCACGATGACACTATTCATGCCGGGTAGCAAAATTACAGATTTGTAACAATATCAATTACTGTTATAATTTTTAATTGTAGTTTTGTGTGAACAAAATGTAATCAATTTTTCTTTGTCGGTGATTATTTAGCGATTTCAGCTTCTTTAATTCTTACTTGTGTTTATATAACACTTTCTTATGTTTTAATCCAGAAGAATGCTATTTTATTATTGTGACAGGTGATATGATTTTTTTGAGTCATTAATGAATAATCGTCTTTGTAGATGCTACTGTCATTAAAAATGATGCAGAAACCGTGATAATGTTATCTAGAAGATTAATTTCAATGATACGATGAACTGCTCTTTTTGTTTCAAATATTTCAACCATAAAAAGTGAGATGTTTTCCCCCGGCGCAAGATTTTAGAATATATTTCATTTTCATTGAAGTAATGAACATAAATTTTAAAACTATCCGTGAAGGATAGATTTTCTGTGTAGTTGATTGGAATTCTTATAAAAGTAACAGCCTACTACTACTCTTTTTAAATCAATGTGAGGGGTATTTTGAGATACCTCATAATTTTGAACTGTGTTCAGATGACGAGGACGATACCTGAGCTGACACGCCCCTTTGCCTATTATTTAGATAATCCAGAGAAGATAAAAATGGTACACAGATTTAGAATATAAAGTTTATACTCGTATAAAACCTTTTGGCAAATATGTCCAGAAGTTGACCATCCTTCTGCCCATACTTTCATTTGGCTGTAAATGCAACCACTCTGATAAAGGAAACTATACAAAGTGTGGGTGTGCATTAAATTTTTAATTAGAGCCTTCGAAAAGATGACTTTATGTCGGTTTGTATATTCGCATATATATAATCGCATTTGCTATAAAACGCAAAGAATTAAATAAATGAATAAAATTTGATTGGCTAATGCTTACAAATATTGTAATATTTTGCCACATTTTGGTTTCAATCGGCAGCAAAATGGATGTATAGTTTTCTTTATCATACGACAAAGCACACAACGACTAATTGCGGAAATCTGAATATAAATATCTGAACACTATTGGCGCTGATTCACTTTGCTCATTGCCAACAATTCTTAACCTGGGCAGGGAAATAACAATTCATTAGGGAAAATACATGAGAAGCTTTGAAAAATCATTTCCGCGGATTCAATTTTGTTATTTAATTAAATGGGCATGTTTGTAGTTTGAGCCTCATTCTACCAAAACGTTAACAAGATTGGTAAAATTTTTTGTAAGGAAACGAAGTTTGAACTAAAAAAAAAAAAAAAAAAGAAGAAGAAGTTCAATTAATTTAGGAAACAGACGACTTTTCTAGATTTGTCTAGGAAAAAAAATGAGATTTCAAAATAACAATATTTTAATTTTTAAACCCCGTGGCAACAGATCAGAGTTAAAAAAAACCTTCATCTTTAAATAATTTTTTTATATTATTTACTAGCGATATTTCTTACACGAAAAACAAATAAATAAAGACTTCTACAGCTTTTTTTTTCTTTTCGATTAATTTTTTGCAAGGATTACAGAAAAAAAAGAGACAAAATATTCTTTGTCAAAAAATACAAGGCATCTTCTTTTTTCACAATTCAAGAAGAGCCTTATCGTTTATCCGCAGAAATCTATTTGAAAAACTTGCTTCGCTTAAAGAAGAAGCGAAAAAGGCAGGGAAAAAAAAGGAAAAAAAAAAAAAAAAGAGGGAGGGGATGTTTTAAAGCGTTTAGGATGATCCTTGGTGAAGCAGCGAAATTTGCTGTTTCTGGCACGTTGCAAGAGGCATAAATATTTGACACGCTCGCTTTTTCAACGACTTACCGCCAAGCAACCTGTTCCGGGTATAAATTATGTCTATCTTGCTGCGCTATCGGGAAATTGAGATTGCCAAACCTAAGGCGCAAATAAATCTATTTTCTCATGAACTACAGTAGACCTTGAAATCAGTAAGAAGTTCTCAAGGCGGCTTCAAAAATATATGTTTTCTTTTTAGAAATATGAAATTGTTGCTGATTGCTTTTTCTTTTATTAAAATTGTTTCTATGCTGTAGAAACTTTTCTAGTCGTAGAAAATTTTCTTCGATAAACGTTTGGATAAAGAAATTCAGTTGAATGTATAAAATTTACTTTCATATGTATTTTTACTATTCAGTTTTATAGATTCGTTATATGATAATTTCCACTTTGAATCATTTAGAAATGCGAAAGTTTGCTCCAAATAATGCTTAATTTTCATTCAAGTAATACCTGAAATTTTGCTTAGTTTTATTTTCCCTTTATTTTTCGAATTTTATCTTTTTTATAGCAAATGCCTATCTAAATATATTTAAATTGATTTCCCTTTTGTGAGTTAAATAATTTTTTAAGATATCAAATTTATCTTCTCCAATATTTAATCTATTCTCTCTGGGCTGATTTAGAATCGATTGACCATCGGTTGGATATCAATGATCAAATGACCTGTGCTCTGATTCATATTTAAATCACACTGGCATGGCATATGATTCATTTTTTTTTTTTTGTATTTGCATGCAAGTGTGGGTGGGTAAGTGAGTATTTGTTTTTAATTTATTATTTTTAAACACAATACATTTTCAGCAAGTATTACTGGAAAGGTTAAAGGTTTATAGCGGCGATTTACATTTTCTTATGCCTGTGTACACTGCTTGACAACTGCTAAGGAACAAGTGATTTATGCAAAATGGCGTCTCATACAGCTGATCAATAAAAGTAAATTCAAGTTGAGACGGCGTGGTAGACCAGGACTCGTTATCTGTATAAAAGACATTGCATACAAGCTCATGATTCATACGAAAATTCATGCTGTTTAATGTTTGACCCAAAGTAGTGCAGGATGTTATAAAAGTTTTTTTTATCTGAAATTCTGTTTGGTTCTTGCAATAATTAAGAGCAAAATGTCAGCAAGATATCATTTGAGTGTCTACGATCGTGGACGAGCAGTTGGATGACTGGAAGCAGGTCAAAGTGCCACCACTGTAACTGCTGCAATGGGTGTATCAGAGTTTTATCTAGCGATTAAAGAAGGCCGCTGAAAGTGGAAATGCTTTGCTAAAGCATTCCAGGGGTCGTGGTAGGAACACCACACCTTTAGAGGATCCCTATGTAGCCCTCGTGGCAAAAAGGAACAGAAATTTAACTCCTGGTCAGATAGCAGCAAACCATGCAACCACTAGAGGTACGCATGTGTATGCAAGGACCATCTGAAAGCGATTAAATCAAGTTGGTTTGTCGCAGGGAAGCCTGTTCGTTGCATCCCGCTTCATCCACGCCATCGTCGTGAGAGATTACGCTAGTGTAAGGAACATGTTGGTTGGGATATCCAAAATTGGTCTAGAGCGATGTTCTCAGACGAATCTCGTTTCAGTGTGACAAGCGATTCTGGCCATCAATTACTGTGGAGAGGGCGTGGAACACGTTATGCACAACAGTTTGGTCGGTACGGCTCAGGCATGATGGTGTGGGCAGGCATCATGCACAATGGCAGATCACCACTTCACATCTTTGAGCGAGGAAGCGTTATATTACAACGGTATTGCAGAGAGGTTACTCTGGATCATGTTCGTCGTTTTAGGGGTACTGTATGTCCAGACTTTTTGTTTATGAACGATAACGTTGAGGTATCGGACACACTGCAAAGTGAAAATATTTCCGTATGCAGTGGCCTGCTTACTCTCCTGACCTAAATCCCACTGAATTTGCCTTCAAAGCTCTTGGCATACGTGTTTCACAAAGAGCCCCCCCCCCTCCCCAGCAATGCAAGAGCTCAATATCGCCTTGAGAGAGGAGTGGGACAATACACCCGAAGAACTCATCGATAGTTTAGTGGAGAGCATGGGGAACAGATGCAAAATGTGCATTAGTGTCCGTGTTTATCACACATCTTACTAAGGTACTCATGTCTGCATCATTCTGACCTGAAGATCACTTTTTGTGGGGCTGTTTGGAAATCCTCCAAGGAGCATCTTTTTTGTTTTTAAGTTTTTAATTATTCGATGTGTCGATATCTGCACCATTTTCACTATAATAAATGCACATCCTCCCTACTAAATATGTACTTAGTTTCATTTCTTCAATCATTGTATGTACTTAATTATTCCGAAAAATGTAAATATTCCTTAGCAAGTGTCAGGCAGCGTATTTGGTGAAATATCCATAGAAAATTATCTAACTACAATATTTATATGCTCTCTTCAAAATATAAAATGTTATTTATTCAGTGATGACATTTCTTTCTCAAATATTTTCATCAGTAATTACATGCATATTTATTGTTCACTTCCAAGAGCATTAACATGATGAAGAAAAACAATTAAGCTTCAATAAATTATAATGACATTTGAAAACAAATTATGCCAGACATGTATAAGACGGATTTAAAAGTTGCTATCTACATTGCATAAAAATATAAATTTGATCTCTGCAAATATTTTTTCTGAACAAAAGATTATTGAACTGATTAAAATATCAAATAGAAATGCCTTTTTTGAACAAGCTAACAGGTGTTCTCATTTTTAATAGCATTTAATGAACTGCTACATTGCAATTAATATAAACATTTTTTATTCTATCATTGTTTTATTTTTAGATTTTTTTTCCCTAATTCAATTGCTTAATTTTAAAACTTATACTTTTTGGAATCTCACGTTTATATCTGCATGCAATGATTTAAGAATTTATTATGATTACTTTATACTCACTTTATTCTTAATTTTCTTTAAGAAAGCTCATTTTTCATTCTCTTAATCAATAAGATGTGCGATTTTAAATTCTTGTTTCAGTTTTGGAAAGGGGAATGGTAGCCTGAAGGCGGAATCTTGCCAAAAGCGACAGACGGGCGGGTGTTCGACACCCATTTCACGCATATCAATTAGGCATCGCTGAGGCTAAGCTGCCGGTCAAGCACCCTTCCACTGAAGTGGCGTAGGTGATTCGTAGAGAGGTTGCCAATTCTGGTATAGTCTTGGCATTTGACCATAATTCAAAAAGTGAGAGTCCAATTCTAAAATAAAACTACCTACAGTTTCAAAAGGGAACATTAATTACTCTAAATTTAATTAATATAACTCTTAGTATATTCACTTAATTGCCTTAAAATTCAAGTGCACAATCAATTCTTGTTTTGTCATCCAGTCTACCATATTTTGCAATTTATTTTAAAATTTCCTTTTTTTTTATATTAGTGGTCTTTTCAATATAGGTATATGACATTTATAAAATGGAAAGCAAGAAGTAGACAATTTTAACATAAATTAACCAATATCATGCTTTACGGATATCCAAAAATATTATTTTCTTAGATTTATTTTTATTGATGAATTTCCTGTAATCAATTTTGTTTTTTTAACAACCATGGTATATGACAGGAATTAAAATATTTTTATTGCAAGAAATCCTTTTGTGTAACGTAATATAATACATAAAATTCTCTTATCGCCTAAAATGTTTATTTTATTTAAATTAGAGGGGCAATTAAACCAGAAAATTTTAATAATTGCCGATAGATAATTTTATACGTGTCATGTTAATACTTATTATGAAGTTTTCAAACTTTGTTAACGAATTTTAAAGATTAAATGAGCATTAAACAAACGATTTGCGGCAATTAATCAAATAGTTTAATTCTCATTAATAAAAAAAGCATGAAAGTAAAACAAATTAATAATTATTTTTTATATACATTATTAATCCTCTATTTTTAAATTAGAGTTCTTCCAGCATTCTGCTAATATGGATTTATGTTTCTTTAAGGATTTTTAAATCGCTATTTCTAAGTTTCTTAATTATAATAATATTTCTTTATTACATCGTAGAATGATGTAAAAATGATAAGCAATTTTTTTCTAAAGCATATTTTTAATCATACAAATTTTAGAATTCTTTGAAAACAAGAAAAATATTGCAAAAAGATTTTTAAAAAAAGCAAAAAGATTTAAAAAAAAAATACTTTTATAAAAGAATAAAAGAAAATAATAAATTTAAAGTATCGCATAGCAATAGAGTATCTATAAATTTAACAGTAAGTATTCTTTCTCTTGTCTTAATGCGCGACATATTTAATTCAATTCGGCTTAATTATTTAAGAGAAGAAGCGTGTATCCATATTATATATAAGACAAAAGTATTAAAGTCAAGTTAAAAAGAAAATCAAATAAACCAAATAAAAAAAGAATCCGGCCTGAAGACTTTTCAAGGGTCACCCTCAGGCAGGGATTCAAAAGAAGGGATTTTTTCTGTAAAGGAATGCAGGCAAGGCAGTCTAATAATGATTCCTCGTGACCCGAAAATCCCCTGAAATTAGGCTTGGAGATATACCATTTTAACAGAAAGTAAATTACAAAACAACCAATTAGAAGAAAATAATACCTAATTTCTTTCTTTTCCTCTCTTAGGCCTAATTTCAGGGGAATTTCGGGTCTCGAGGAATCATTATTAGACTGCCTTGTCTGCATTCCTTTACAGAAAAAATCCCTTCTTTTGAATCCCTGCCTGAGGGTGACCCTTGAAAAGTCTTCAGGCCGGATTCTTTTTTTATTTGGTTTATTTGATTTTCCTATTAACTTGACTTTAATACTTTTGTCTCAAATTCATCTGTGTTTTAGAAGTAGCTGCATTTGCGCTCTCTAAATACTAAGAAATTTTTCCTGTTCCTTTTTTGGTTTTAGTTTGAATAAGAAATAACTTTTAGTCGCGATTCCGAAACTATTTCGTTTCGTTTTCAAAATATTTCTTACTTTAGATTAGTTACTTTATATATGCACATAAGCAATAGCTTAAAATGTTTGGAAGATAAATTCTTCCAAAAATTGTGCACCTTAGTTAAACCCATTCTGAAAGACACGGAAGTATTGGTAAGCTATCTTCAGCAATTAAGGTTAAGGAGAAATACAAGATAAGAAAGTGCTATTGTCCAATATCGATTCCTCTTTTGGGACCTCAGGATTATAGCGCACTCTGCAATTAGTTCAAATATTGTTTATCTTTTATTTTTTTTTCTTGCTTCCTTTTTTTTTTGTAGTATTTGCCTATACTTTTTTGTCCAAGAGTTCCATAATTCTCTTTTTTTAGTTCCTTCTCTTAGAAAACTCTTATTTAATTACAGATACAGACATTTGTAAATCACTAATTGTAATCGAAGTGCATTTGAAAACTTTTTAATATTATACGAATCCTCAATTATATTGAAAATAACTAAAGACGATACAAAATGACGGTTCGGTTCTCTTATAAAATTCTTATCGTAGATAAAAACCATCTGTCCATCACAATTTGCAGTCAAAATGTGTTTCGAAATAATATTCTACGAGTCAATAATTAAAGCGACTGAAATTTTTATAATGTTCTACGATTCCTCATTTCAGTGCTTATAACAAAAATTTCATCATCGAATAAATAAGTATGTATTGAATAACAGCTCGAATTTCTTACGAAATTCTTTTTGAAATGTATATACAAATCATTTGACTGTCGCAACTTGTAGTAAATATGTCGGGAAAAGAATTTAATATTCTACGAATCATTAATTCCAATGAAGATTAAAGCATGAAAACAGCAACTGAACTTAAAGACTGCACTGAATTACAGTTGCATTTCCTGTTTTCGAAACTCTTATCTAAATTTCTTTCGAAAATTCTTAATTCAATTCTTTTTCTTTGAAAACTGTTATCCAATTATTTCTTTTTGAAAACTCTTATTTAATTATAGATAAAAGCTATTTGTTAATTTCAGATTATAATCTAAGAGTGAGTGAAAAAAAGTGCTCTACGAATCATTTACTCCAGAGGAAATTAAAAACACGGAAACATGAAATAATTAAAACCTACATCAAAAACTGCTTAGTGCTGCAGACAAAATAACCTAGAAATAAAGAGGAAATGACAGCTCTTTAGGTTCTTTTTGAGTTTCAGAATATTGTAGCTTATTTAGCAAAGTAAGAAAAATCAAAATCATAAATTGGTATCTTCCAAAAAAATTAGTTTTATTTTTTCCCCTCTTCTTTATTTCACGTGTTTATTTTAATGGACAAATGTTTTAGTAAAAACTTTTTTTTAACTAATTCTCATTTGTATGCTAATGCTTAGAATCTTTTTATTATTTTTTTTTTCTATTTTTGCGATTTTCAACTTATAATTTATTGTTATAAAAATTATGAAAATCTTAAAATCGATAATTTTCTCTCTCACGAATTTGTGGTATTCCGCATATGATATCAAATTTAAATTAAATCAATCTATTAACTGGTAGTTAAATTCTAAAAATATTATAAATAGTTTTATTTAGAATACTTAAGGACGCAGAACTTCTAAATTTTTTCACATCAATAATTGAATGAAACTTCGAATACAAAATTCCATTTCTAATAATCCCTTTTAATAATAAAGATGAATTGGCGCTCTACAGGCCAGATCGTTTGACCAAAAGTTACCAAATTTGGCAAATGTATATCTTGGAAGGTAGAAATGTGTGCCTCGAAACGAGACTTTTAGAAATTAGAATTTCATTTGAATAAAAGTTAATCAGAATTTTCGCGTTTCTCCTCAGTAATTTTCAAAAGTATTACATCTCAAAAATGAGTATACCATTTCAAAATTACAAAAGTATATATTTTTTAATTATGCTAATTTATTTCTTGTCCAAATTTTTACCAAATTTTGGAAAATTTTAGAAATAATTTTCTTTGTTACATTGTTACACTGAAGAAACTTTTGTTTTGTTTTGTCTTGTCAACTATCTGATTGAGTGAATTTCTTCCGTTATTGAAAATTAAAGGAAAAGGATTTTATTAAATATCAGTGCAGTTTACGAGATGTACAAAAAAGTTAAATTATAATACAAATAATTATAAAAAATAAATGAATTTAAAAGATAAATGAACCATATATTAATATTTTTAATTGCGTGTGATGTCATAGGAATGATTTCAATCAGTAAGTTTCGTATACACAATACTCAGAGCAGATGCAGGACAATTAACACATCTTTAATGTCTAGCAATTTCAAGGTATTATAGATATTCAGATATATCTATATAATTTAACTGAAATTAAAGATAACCCATGTACCCGGCTAACCAACTGATCGTCGAAGTTGACTGGTCAAGAAAGAAGCATTTTACAAAACAAGCTGAAAAAATGAATTAACAACAGAATGATTTGAATCTTAAATATCTTGATTATTTTACTGGAAAATTCATTGACGATTTTCTCCGATAATTTTTCTTAATTAAATTTATCTAATTAAATTAATCACAAGAAAGTAACGAAGTAAAATATAAGAAAACGCAGAAACGAAATTTAAAAAAAACTGGTAAATAAACATTTTCGATACAAAGAACATTTTATATGTCTTGCTACTTATTTCCCTTTTAGGAATATCGCTTTTTCAAACATTGTTTAAATTTTTTAAATAAAAAAAAATAACTAATTTGTGTTTGGGAAAATTATTCAACAGATTTAGATTGAAAAAATGTGCAACTTCATTTATTCATTCTTCCATCATTTCTGTATCAAATAAAGGAATAAAGTTATATGCTGAACAATCAATTCTTTGTCTAATCCCTTTATCCTATATCCTCTTATAGAAATGATATCTTCATAACACACTTGGCTAGTTTCTTTTTGTACAGGAAACTGTCAAAGATCTCGTGACTTCTTCTTCGCCAAATAATCAACTGCCAAAGACAAAGCAACTGACAACTTAGTGCCCGAACCTTTAGAAAGATGTATTTAGAGTAACTGACCATTTATGAATAATAGATACGAGAATAAATAAAATATAAAGCAGTAATATATTGTTTAGTATTTGGAGTAAATGAATCAATAAATTCCAGATGACTGTGGATAAGTAATAAAAATGTTTGATGATAAAGAATATTTTCTTATAAGCAGAAGTATTTAGTAAAGAGGCGACACTCTATTAATAGTTAAGGAAAGTGTGTGTGTGAGCGCGTGTGTGTGTGTGTGCGTGCGCGTGTGCGTGTGTGTGCATACATGCTATTTTACAAATTAAAAGCTATTTTTTTAACTCGAAATTTTTGTAAAATCTTTAAAAACACACACACACACAAATTTTATATAACAGTTTTTTAAAATGTCCAGAAGTCTCTGCGCAATAAACAAGTCAACCAATCTGTTCATATAAAATTATTTTACAGTTATTTTAATGATTTCAGAATGCGAAAGAAATTAAAAATTATATGCTATTCATCAATCAATTCTTAATATTTAAGCACCTGACAAATATGGAACTTATTTTTTAATCCAAAAACTAAGGAATATAATTTTTTACATCGTTCCTAAATTTTAATAAAACATTTGATTAACTTTCAGATTAAAAGTTTTTACTTGATAGCACACTTAAAAAATTTCGTCCCCAAAACCTTATCCCAAAATATTCCAATTTACAAAACACTTTTAGCTTTTAACTATTAGATTTTTATTTCAAAAGGCTTATTTATCATAATAATTTGGATGATTTTCATAATAATTTTCAACAAAGAAATACCAAGAACGTAGTAGAAATACCAACAAAGGAATACCAAGAACGTAGTTCATTGGAATGAATGCAATCAATATTCTTGGCAAACAAGCTGACTAAAAAAAATGCGGTAATTCTTAAAGAATCTATTTTCCGTGTTCTTTACCCAAAATATATTGTGAAATCCTTTCTATGAGATAAGATCCCAAAAGAAAAACCTTGAATACCACACGATAGCTTGAGAACATTCCACTGGCTGGTTTTAAAGTCAACATCTGTACATGGTTTTGTAATTTTTTCATCGCTTAATTTTCATTCTGATAGATGCCAAAGAAAAACATTAGTTGTGAACATTTACGACTAACGATTGTGCAATTTCTTCGTCTTTTATTCTTTCTTGGCTCATAAAAAATCCTAAGTCATTAAAAGAAATTCTTTGGAAAGTAAAAGCTCTTAACAATACATCACACCAAGAAAAAGAGCTATAAAGATTAAATTCATAATAAATAAATAAAGAAAAATTACTGCAATTAGAGAAAGCATACCAACATTTTTTGCATGTTTGTTTTATTATTCCTTGCACGTAGTATATCCTGAATCGATTTTTAGTCTCATTTCTTATAATCGTTTGCTCCATAAATTTTTAATTCAATACATATTATATTGCTTATTTTTTGCTTTGAAAAAGGTATTATGCAATGTCCCACTTTATCTTTCATAGTTTACATTATCATATCATTCATTCATTCAGTCAGTCATAGTCCATTTTTACTTTTTCGTGTATGAAGTATAAAAGGAGTATTACAATCGAAAAAAAATCCGAACTCGAAATTTTGACGAATCTCCGTGTTTCAGACCTCCCTGAGCTGGAAAAACACATTAAAAAAAAATGTATGTCTGTCTGTGATAAAAATAACTCAAAAACTCTATCAGTTAATCCGTTGAAATCTGGTATAAGAACTTACGACCAAAATTGTATATTTCAACAAAATTTTGAACGAAATAAATTTACAGGGAGACCGGCTGTACGGCTGTTCAAATATAAGTAACACTATAACTATAAAACACAAAGAGCTAGGTACATAAAATTTGGTACATAGTTTTAGCGTCCAAAATTCTGATTCTTAAAAGCATTTTAGACAAATTTATCGAGTTTTCGACTGTCTGTCGAAATGTTCTTCCGCTTGCATGTGAACCCAATAATTCCTAAATGCAACGACTTAATACTATGAAATTCGGCGTTTTACTTTTTAAATACAACTGTAGGTTCCTCAAAAATTTTAGAGTCAGTCGGCCAGTAAAAAGACATTAAAAATGCCTATTCTCTTAATAAGTTCTTTAAAAATACTGATTTACTCCAAAGAATTATATTTAATAGCCAACGTTCACCAATGCTGTAGAATATATTCGCGGCCAAGAGTAAGTCGACAGTTTTATGTGAGGAAAGTGGATAAAATGTATTGGAGCATATGCCAGGAAATTTCACAGAGACTGTTCCCACCGTAATTTTATTATTATTGTCGGTGTAGTTGTGTTTTTTTAATGAAGTCCATCTATTTATGCCAAACCGGACACAAGTCACATAAATTCTAGAGAGGGAGGTATGACATGCTGCTGCTATATGAGCTGTTGAGGTATGACATGCTATAAAGTCAGCTACTTGAATGAATTTGATAAAACACAGAAAAATAAAATGAAACAAAACATTAACAATAAATAATAACAATATTCGTTTATTGAATTCTTTCCAAATGAAATCAAAATTGGTCGCTATAAAGGGTGTGAATCCACATTTTTTTCCCTTAAGAATAACTAACATCAAGGGATCATCGCTTCAATATTTAGGATTTGCATGATAGACAGAAAAATAATATATTATATAATAATATGAAATACGTGCTGTCTCAATCCAAACAAATCTGAAACTTAGTCTAGACATTCTCAATCATATGTCAGCCGTGCAGAATTTTCAATGGTTCACCGAATCCATAGGAAACTTAATGCCAATCGCTCTTTCATCTGCCTAAAAAGTGTGATGGATTTGTATTAAGTATGAATGTTAATCAGAACCAGCGGCAATGTTCGTTCCAAAATTTTTTCGCATATTCTTAATTATAGGCCTTATTGTCCTTTCTTCCCTTAAAATTGGGGACCATGGGTACAGCTACGAATTACAGTTACGAAATTTAGATCTTTGGTTCAAATCTAGCATTTTTAATGAATGTATTGCGGGAATATATATTTTAGACGAATTTTTGTCTGATGACAGACATTAAAAGTTTACCAAAAATTACAGCTGTAGTCACAAAGTAATACGCCGGATTTCATTTATTTATGTTATTGCGCTTATGAGCTACTGCATATATATTCATACGAAAGTAGGGACCGACAGACGGACAACCATTTGAGGGATTTAGTTTCAAATTTGATGTATACATATATCAGATGTTAAAAATGTGTACCAAATTTTATTTACCTGACTCTTTGCATTTTCTAATTATTGAGTTTACTTGTATTTTAAAAGTCAGACATCCAGAATTCCTGCGAATGGATTTCGTTCAAAATTTGATAGAAGGGAAAATTTGGTCGTAATTCCAAAAACTAAATTTCAGACATCTAGTTTAAAGCATTTGTGAGCTGCCGTGTTGACAGATAGATAGAAATAACGCCAAAAATGTGTTTTTTGGATTGAGAGTTTTGGAACGTTAAAATTTATCATAATATCACGTTTGAATGGTTTGACGATTACAATATTTCCTATAAGATAAAGACCTAAGAAGAACTTTCACTAACATCATTTGAAATAACAATAATTAATCAGCAAGAGTGATATTTCAGAAACTTTCTTGTATCCTTCCTACATAGCATTGAAATGTGAAAGCTACGAGTATTCCAGTTTATAAATTTAGAGTACCGTACACAAAGGTTTTGGGCTTCTTAGTACAGAGAAGAAAACTAAGCATGTATATCGGTCATTTTTCATTAACCTATTGAAAGCGAAATTTGGACAGAATAAAAATTTTAGATACAAGATCAAATATCAAATATCATTTATTAAAGCCAACGTGTTTTCGACTTATTGCACTTCTGTGCATGTAAAAATACAGAGCAACAGGCAATCCATTCCTTGAAGAATTATATTCAAAATCGTTAAGGATCTACAATTTAAATGCTCAAAATATGTACCAAATATTATTTAGGTAACTTGTATCATTTTGGAGCTATCCCGTTTATACACATGCGGAAGTACAGTTTGATAACCGTCGCGTTTTCGACTTACTGCACTTTTGTACGTGTAAAAATACAGAGCATCAGACAATACATTCCTTGAAGAATTAGATTCAAAATCGTTAAGGATCTACAATTTAAATGCTAAAAATATGTACCAAATATTATTTAGGTAACTTGTATCATTTTGGAGCTATCCCGTTTATACACATGCGGAAGTACAGTTTGATAACCGTCGCGTTTTCGACTTACTGCACTTTTGTACGTGTAAAAATACAGAGCATCAGACAATACATTCCTTGAAGAATTAGATTCAAAATCGTTAAGGATCTACAATTTAAATGCTCAAAATATGTACCAAATATTATTTAGGTAACTTGTATCATTTTGGAGCTATCCCGTTTATACACATGCGGAAGTACAGTTTGATAACCGTCGCGTTTTCGACTTACTGCACTTTTGTACGTGTAAAAATACAGAGCATCAGACAATACATTCCTTGAAGAATTAGATTCAAAATCGTTAAGGATCTACAATTTAAATGCTAAAAATATGTACCAAATATTATTTAGGTAACTTGTATCATTTTGGAGCTATCCCGTTTATACACATGCGGAAGTACAGTTTGATAACCGTCGCGTTTTCGACTTACTGCACTTTTGTACGTGTAAAAATACAGAGCATCAGACAATACATTCCTTGAAGAATTAGATTCAAAATCGTTAAGGATCTACAATTTAAATGCTAAAAATATGTACCAAATATTATTTAGGTAACTTGTATCATTTTGGAGCTATCCCGTTTATACACATGCGGAAGTACAGTTTGATAACCGTCGCGTTTTCGACTTACTGCACTTTTGTACGTGTAAAAATACAGAGCATCAGACAATACATTCCTTGAAGAATTAGATTCAAAATCGTTAAGGATCTACAATTTAAATGCTAAAAATATGTACCAAATATTATTTAGGTAACTTGTATCATTTTGGAGCTATCCCGTTTACATCCATGCGGAAGTACAGTTTGATAGCTGACGTGTTTTCGACTTATCGCACTTTTGTACGTGTAAAAATACAGAGCAGAAGACAATCCATTCCTTGAAGAATTAGATTCAAAATCGTTAAGGATCTACAATTTAAATGCTAAAAATATGTACCAAATATTATTTAGACAAGTTGTATCATTTTGGAGCTATCCTGTTTATACACATGCGGAAGTACAGTTTGATAACCGTCGTGTTTTCGACTTACTGCACTTTTGTACGTGTAAAAATACAGAGCATCAGACAATACATTCCTTGAAGAATTAGATTCAAAATCGTTAAGTATCTACAATTTAAATGCTAAAAATATGTACCAAATATTATTTAGGTAACTTGTATCATTTTGGAGCTATCCCGTTTACATCCATGCGGAAGTACAGTTTGATAGCTGACGTGTTTTCGACTTATCGCACTTTTGTACGTGTAAAAATACAGAGCAGAAGACAATCCATTCCTTGAAGAATTAGATTCAAAATCGTTAAGTATCTACAATTTAAATGCTAAAAATATGTACCAAATATTATTTAGGTAACTTGTATCATTCTTGTGTTGTCCCGTTTACACACATGCTGAAGAACAGTTGGATAGACGATCAATCATGTGATAGATTTGGTACAAAATTTGATATTGATGTACATTTTAAGTGTTAAATCACTGCCCACTTTTTATCTGTCTCGTTCTTTACGTTTTGAAGTTTGTCGTATTTACTAGTATTTGGACCGTGAAACTGACAGATTTTGTTTGAATGAATTTCGTTCAAAATTTGACAGACATCTAAAAGTTTTATGAAAACGACACAAATCAAATTTCAGCCCTCCGTCTCAATTCGTCTTAGAATTTTTAGTTTCATAGACTCATTTTCATAACAAAAATGGTTTATTCTCGAACAAAATAAGGTTTGAAACTTGGAGATTGGGCAAAATTTCAAGGTTGAAACTTTTGACGATGACCGTATACTATATATACAAGAAGGTAAAATTGCATTCCCATTGAAGAGAGGTGAAGTCTGGGACAATTTTTTTATCCTTTTATAGTCTTCCAGGCGACGCTACTGATGAAAATCATCAAGGTTCAAGTCGCAGGAAAGTGATAAAATAGGAAATGAAGTAATAAAATAATATCGTAATACACTTTTAAATTTTTACTTTTGTGAAATTACGTTCATACCTAAAGCTTTTATTATAGAATTATATGAGTTTCCATAGAAATAAAAAAATAAACAAATGAAAAATAATCCTCATTATCGACACTTTTTTTCAAAATGTAAATGAGGGCTAAATCACTCAGAAAACACTGAAATGATATTTCTATTTATAATTTGGGTTAAATTTTATTCTTATGTAAAGCCTCCTAGCAAAAAAAGGGGGAAGACATTTGAAAAGTAAAAAAAAAGTTAACACCAGAAAAAATCTATGTCATTTGCACACTTGTGTAAAAAGAAAATTTCATCACCTATTTTTACAAACACTTACGATCATATTATTCATCAATGAATTGCAATAACCAAATGTAAACAAATCATCATATAAAAGTTTCAGACTACATCACTGAATACTTTTATAGCGACACGTGATTCCGTACTTCACTTATCTAATTAATAGAGCAGCAAAATGTAGTAAGAAATGTTAAGAACAGAATCGTAATGTTACTCAAGCTTCCATTCAGCTAAAGAAAGTAAAAAAATGTAAATGTTTCTAGCGTCAAACAGAAAGTTTAATCCAGCGCAAAATTAGGCTTAATCAACGTTTAATTTATATCGTTGAAACATGAATACATATCGTTAAAACATGTCATATTAAAACATCAAATACGTTATTTCAAAAAATATAAATTATTTCATGAAATAACGATAAATCATGATCCCTTATTTAATGAAATAACTAAGAATTATGTGAAATAATTGAAGTATGTACATCTTAAAATTAAAATATATGCATTTTGATTTGTCTGAGAAATAATTTGTAGCAGACTGATTCCATTTAATTAATATTTTTCAAAGTGAAATCTTAACAAATGTATTCAATATTAATAGTCTAATAGTGAGAAAAGTCAGTATTTTGGGCTAACAAGCTGCTCGCCAAAGGCGGCTAGTTTCCACAAACAAACAAACTGAAATTTTTTTCTGTTTTATTTGCTATTAAAATTAACTTCAAATTTAAATCCCTTTCCATACAATTGATGTCCCGGAAATTACGAAGAGATGGACGAGGAAGAGAAATGGAAACACCTGAAAAAAAAAAAAAAAAAAGAAAAACCCTTGTTATCAGCATTTTTTTTCAAAAAGAAAAAAAGAAACGAACCATTCCAAATACCAGAAACCAATTCAATTACTCATTCTATGCTCAATTCGTTCTTCGCGTGAAATTAGCCTTACATCTAATCCTTCTCGTGTCAACCGATACACCTTAAAGTGCTATAAGATGGATGACGCATAGAAATTACGGAAGGCAAGCAGCTCAAAGAGATGTCTTTGTCTTCTTCCCGAATGGGAAAAGAACATACTATTCGAATAGCAGACACCAAAATAAATCTTTGTTTTATTGTTCTTTCTGTGGATCCCGTGAACTTAGCTTCTCATCGTAAATCTTCTAAGCGTAATAGATGCGCGAAGAACTAATAACAGATGGAAGGTGCATATAAAACCAAATATGACAACTTCAGACAGGAAAAAAAAAACTTTTTATTTTCAAAAAGAACAAGTGGGAGTGATAGCCACAAAACTTTCTCGTGTACTCTCAAATAAAGGTATTATCCCATTAATATCTTGCATGGCATTGGTGTACAATGGCTACGTAATATTAACTTTTAGCGTGAATTTAGCATTTTTACAGAATCTATGGTGTCATCCTTGGCGAGTTTTTTGGCGATAAGTCCCTGGAATGCCATTAATAGTATCCGAAAGTCGATTTTCGAATCGAAAATCGTAATACGAATCGACTCAAATTTCGAATTCGATTGAAACAAAAATTTGACACAAACTACACTTATAGTCACAAAATTCCATACCAAATTCTGATGTATTTAAGTCATTGTGTCACTGCATTTCTATGTTTCTGAAAATACAGATCAACAGATGGCCAAACACTCATTGGATTTGGTTTAAGTTGATAGGTGATAGACGATAGGTGTCTATACTAGAGATGTATGTTCATAGGCAACAGATGTCTATAATGCAGATGTATACATTAATAGGCGTCTATACTATAGATGTAGGTTGATAGGCAATAGTTGTTTATAATGCAGATGTATACGTTGATAGGCGTCTATACTATAGATGTAGGTTGATAGGCAATAGATGTTTATAATGTAGATGTATACATTGATAGGCGTCTACACTATAGATATAGGTTGATAGGCAATACATGTTTATAATGTTAAACATATATAACGAATTTTATATCTATAGCTCTCTTTGTTTTGTAGTTGTCATTTTGAGATATATTCAAACAACAGAACAGATTGACTTCCTCAGAACAGATTTTACTCAAAATATGATAGAATTGTACAAATTTGATGGAAAGACTGCATACCAAATTTCATCCATCTAGCTGAATAGCGCTTTTGAGTTATCTTTTTCAAAAAGACAGATATTTTCCAAAAACATGTTTATCGAATTCAGAGTGGTCAAAAACAAGAAGATTCGTCAAAATATCGAATTCGAATTTCTTGACAATCACAATACGTTCTCTGTACTTACTATATTGAAAGTAAAAATACCATTAAAGCATTATTATTTTATCTTCATGGCGCCTCCCTATGACAGTCGCTCGAGGCATCCCCCACTGGCAGTTTCTTCATCGTAATGATACTTACAAGAAAAGAAAACATCCGAAAAAACTCATTATCATCACACGTTCCCGAAAAGAACAAAAAATAAAAAAGAACACTTCTCTCCAAATAACCGTAAAACAATAGAAATCCTTTTCCTAAGCGTATAACGGGTCTACCACCTTTCCCAAGTGCAAGAAAAACGGAAAAAGAATAATAGCAATAAATCCACAAAAATGAGCCGCGTTGCCTCTATTTTGGTATCGCGCACCCACTTGGTACCGCTAAATTCGGCATCAACAATACCCCCCCCCCCCGCCTCCCGTTCGAGCTGTCACTTAAAATGGCGACGTCGCACTTGATTCGTTTGAGTTCTCGGGCTCTTTGGAGAAGTAGCTGTCGAGGGCCTTCGATGATAACGAAATGATTTCTGCCGCAGTGTTGATTTATGGATGATTTTTTGGCCTCTTTTTCTGGCTGGTACCAAGGCCCCCCGGGATGGGAATGACAATGACATGCCCATCCGTCAAATGGTTTGATGAAAGAGATACCAAGGGTATTTAGCAGTGCTTTTCTCTGGTTCTGACCCCCTTTTTATATGCATCGAATGGGATAATTCATTTGGGTTGCCAGTCATGATAAAGTGGGTTTGACTTAACAGTTTCCTAACTGTCAAAGTTTAGTTACTTGAATGAACTGCTCTGTTCCAATTCTTTAGGAAAATGGTGGAATTCGAGGATTTTGACACTTTGAAGGATTATGCTAATCTAATTTTAAATTATGCCACGTTTGTTGCACTAGCTTTGTTTCTAAGCCATTTTGACATTTGATAATTTTTAAACTTTTAGAACTAAACATTGTATTTAGAGCAGAGGTTGTCAACTTTGGGTCGCTACAGGATCTTGAAAATATATGTAACATTCCATAATTCACAAATATGTAATGGGGCTTAAAATCTCTATTTATGTTTATACTCATACTAATTCCTAACTACATAAGTGATAGTACACAAGTACCAAGAAACCAAATATGTATTTTCTTCGCCTTTTTTTTTTTTCTTTTTTTACCGATTGTGACAAAATTTGATATAGAACCTAAAACTGCAGTAGCCAAATTTAAGTCATTGTGTTTTTGAGCTTTCATACATGGGAAAATAAAGTCACTTCTTTTGACTGATGTGGTTAAAACTTTCATACAAATTTATACTTTACACATTAAAAAAAGAGTGAACCAAATTCCATTTACTTAAATTATTACGTTAATTAACTAGATACAAATTTTCGATCCTTTTCTTAAAGAAAGCTATTCAGAAATTAATAATATTGAATAAAAATATATATTTGATATTTTTCGCCAAAAAATAAATTTGCCCTACCTACCTTAAAAATAGGAAAAATAAACTGCAGTTCCTGTAACTAAACAATAAAAAGTACATATCTTTTTTCCTTGCTTTAAATCTTAAAATTTCTTTAAATTAAAATGTTGTCAACAATTAAATAGATGTACACTTACTTCGCTTATACAAAGAAATTCGCGAAACTTGTGTAGAATTTAAAACCACTACATAATTAGCTTTCAGCATGCTAGAAAAATAAGAACTATAGAAAACACAACGTGACACTGAGGCATTTAGTTGTCTTTTTTCTCCCCACGTGCAAAGCGTCGTCTTGAATGTTTATTTAGAAAAGCTAAGTTCGCGCATCTCCTCAAAGAAGTCTCAATCTAATAAAATAAAATTGTTTATCTTACGGAAAAGCTTTCGAAGACAGCAGCGAATTTCCTTAAATAAACCAACATGAAAAAGACAAACATTCCACGAAGCGTAAAAACTGCAACAAAATGGAAGAGTGAATCAAATTCAAAAGATCTCATCAGGCGAAAGCAGACGAACAGTTGCCGTAATATTCTTTGTCGGAGAATTATACAAAAAGTGTTGGCAACGCAGCGGACGTTGTTTCGACAAATGCTTCCCGAAATTCAATACCGTGTGGCAGAATAAATGAAGAATACTGCAAAGATGGAATGAAATGCTTTTAATATAAATGGAATATTTCATTGTAGCTCTTCCTTCTTTTGCATTGTTTGGTGAAAGAAACGTCTTTTTTTCCCTTCGGTCTGTGTATATCGTACAAGTTGGGGAAAAATATTAGCATTATGCTTATCGGCATACTTTTTTCCACAAAAATATGCAGGCCAAATTCAGGAAATTGGGGGAGGGGAGGGATCAGCATTTGTTTTCAGCTTTCTTGTTAAATTTTACATCAGAATGAAATTTTAAACATATGTTATAAACATATGAATATTTTATTATTATGATGCACAATACTCAAAGATTACTGACTGCCATTAGAAACGCATATCGAAAATGATCTCCTTCAAGTGAAATTTGAACACACATGGCGCTACAGAATAAGGAGGAAAAAAATCCTCCTACAATAACAATACAAAATGATTCATTG
This sequence comes from Argiope bruennichi, assembly GCF_947563725.1. Classification (NCBI taxonomy): domain Eukaryota; kingdom Metazoa; phylum Arthropoda; class Arachnida; order Araneae; family Araneidae; genus Argiope; species Argiope bruennichi. Next base: position 25,020,383 of record NC_079156.1, on the reverse strand, counting down.
TTTCTTGACACAAGCAGTCCATATCTAATGGCTTTCAACAAAAGTACACAGAAAGAAAAATTCAAATTTTGTAAAATAAAGTTATCAGTATCGTGATAAAGTCGCCATTATATGAGTGAAGTGGTGGTCTAGAAATTGATAAAAATTGAAGATAACAAACATCCAGAAGCTATGTAAGAATTTCCACTAGATCAAAACATCCCGTCATCATAATTGTTCTCACATATTTATCCATAGTATCATTTCTAATGATTTCAATATTATATACAGGGTGGTTATAATTAAACTTCCGCAATAAACAGCATCCTACAACGCAAATAGGTGAACGGATTGCATAGGAACGGATTTGGTATATACAATGCGCTCACTTAATTTCGAAAAAAAAAAAAAAAATAGTTTCAATATGTCCACTAGAGGGCACCTTTTCCGGAAAAACATCAAATTTAACACCATATAGGACTAAAACTAAACTAAGCTAAAAAAATGCAAAAATGGAATTTGATTGATTTTTTTTATAAATTATTTTTCTTTTTAATGATTTGCCTTTTTTTTTTTACCGATTAGCGGATGAATACCCATATTTGCTAGGAAAAGTTTTACTTCTTCCCTGATTTGGAAAGCGGCCAAAATCTAACGCCGGGAGAAGATTCGTTTTCTTTGCTAATCTGGCAAAGATCTTAACTCAAGTTGAAGAAGAAATGAAAATTATTCTAGTATAATTTAAATTCTAATAATATAATTTGAAACACAATTTCTAGTTTATCAATTCTTGTGCGTTTTTCTAGGCACTTCCCCATTTTCAATTATTTACTTTATTTTTTTCTCACCAAGTGCAAACGAAGAAAAGCAATCATGCAAAGTCAATATTATGGGGCTTTCTTTTTCGTTTTAATAATTTTATTTTACATTATTATTATTTTGATTTCGCTTCTATTCATCATGTAATGGACAAGACTATGCGAATATGTTTCGATTAGATATTTTGAATGTGGGGGCATAGTTTGTATGAGTATAAGAATATAAAAAAAACAAATCAGTACTTAATGCGCCACTCCGAAAATTATCTTAATTGTTCCATGATGTCTTCTTTTTACTTGTGAATAAAGAAATATTAACGCCGAAATTTACGGGCAAATGATAACTATATCTAAAATTGGAAAGGTGTTAAATCTTTTGACAAATCAAACATGAATTCAAAGAAAAAAGGCGCCAAAGAAAACTAAAATTTAAAGCTTTATTATGAAAAGAACAGTTAAATACTTAACTTGGTATCTCTAAATGCATATCCGAGAAAATAAGAAACACCCTTCGACACTGTAAAAAGAGTATTTTGAGCAAACTTTTACACCGTTGAGAACCTGATTTTTTAAATAATGCAGAGCATTTTGCGTTTAATTGCTAAATTATGGATTCTATTGGTATTACGAGTATGAATATTAAATATCTACTCGTCGGCTGACTCAATGAAAATTTGAAATATTGAAATAGCTTTGGAGTCAATACTACATGCCAGATTAAATTCGCATCACTTGTATTTTTGAATTATCGTTTATATGGGAACAGACTGTCAATGTGATTTTTCTAACGGATTTAGTCGAAATTATCAAATTATATACTATTCAACAGTTTTGGTATAAAGATTTCAAATATAATTTTATTTATTTAGCATGTTCTTGTTCAATGTTATCCTATTGACAAATTCATTAAAAAAAATTTTGTGAAAAATTTTTATGTATTATTTTTTTATTAATTTTGTGATTATCTATATTTATGTTCATAATAAATTGAAGAATTACATGTTCAGATATGCAAGAGCTGAGAAATAAATAAGCTTCTTCTTACCGATTTCGTCCAAATTTCGATATCAAAAAAAAAAAAAAAAATGCTGTAAAGACCGAATGCCAAATTTCATGCATCTAAATGCTAGTTTATTTGCTTTATAAGCATCATGTCTGTAAACAGACATTTGAACCCAGAAAATTCTGGAATGCAGAAATTGGCATTTCCAAATACATATTTTGAAGATCACAATATATTTTACTTTGAATATTCCTCTTTTGAGAAAGAAAAATAAGAGTAAACAGTGCATATAATTGTCCATCATTGTTTTTAATACTGAACGGGGGTTAAAATTACACACGCTGTTTTAGTCTGCATCATTTATGGTTGCTAATCCCAACTTAGGCATTGGAATTTTGCATTTCCGACATGTTTTTTGTAATGTTTAAGCTGACTTATTTATCAGTCATTATCGGTATCTCCATGAATAAAAAGCAAGTTAATGAACTGAGGTCAGCAATTATTTTTTATCTTCTGTTTCGTTATTTTTCCATCCTCACGGACCAAATTGAAGATTACTGCTAATATTTTTCTTTCACTGTTTTCTTAAAATCTTGCATTTTACATTTTCTTCTGAAAGCGAGTCATTATTTGTTTCAAAACGATTTTAGCTACTAGTTTTGATTGTAATACACTTGAATATATGGATTGAAATAATCCCAATTCAAGGAAAGAAAACTCCTTATGTTATTTATTATATTACCTTTTCACTCTAAAGTGTATTGCAAACAATATGTTTCTTTAATTCTTAAGTAATCTACCAATGTGCATGAGATTTTTACTATAACGTTAATTAATATATCTGTGATAATCAGATATGAAATATTGTTATTAAAATAGAAACCTATCTAGATGGTCGCATTCTCTATAGAAAATGTCTGGAAAATAATCTAAAAAATTATTCAATCCTTCTAATTAAGTTTTTTTTTTTTTTTTGAAAAGCTGCTGTTTTTGAATATTTTTTTGTTAGCACTACACATGTGGTAGAATATGAAAGTGTATAGTTTCCTAGCTATTTTATACAGACTATTTATTTCCATTCTTTCAGTTATAGGTTTATTGGAATATAACAACAGAAAAAAAAAAGATTTGAAAACATTGTATTCATTACTTGCCGAAAAAAATTGGAAGTTACAAGATTTACATTTAAAACTTCTCTATTGACATATTCGAACATTAACACAGATATGAAAACACCAAAAAAATGAGAAATCCAATGAAGGATACTTAAATTTTCAGGCTGTAAACGTGTTTTTTCATAGGAAAACCATTTAGCTTGCTTTTTTTTTTTATTTAAGTCTGATAATCTACTACATCTAGTCGATAAAAGCTACTCAAAATTTCGTAATTGGATTCCAGCCAAGTGAGGTACTTAATAAGTAACTTATCTATGAACTCTGTAGCCGTAGATAAACTAATCTGGATAATTCTTTCTTCATTCTGAAGTAGAAAATGAACGGTGTGTAGAAAAATGTCTTTAGGTAACTTAAGACTAATTTTAAGTGTCAGAGGCAATCACGGTTATGATTGATGAGGAGTTTCACCTCGTTTTTAGTTTTTTTTTACGAAGCTGGAAACCCGATGAGGATAAAGAGTTTCATGTAACCACGCCCTCGGAGTAATTAAAAAGATCAGATTCTTTTTTATTTGCTGAGGAGACGAAAATTACTCTGAATAAGTGTTTTCTGTCAGTCACATTAGATCCCATGAAATATTTCTACCGGCTAATGCTGAGCATAGACAATTATGGGAAGCTGGTGGAGATTAAAATGTTGGTAAGAAATTCAAACATTAATTCGTTTTATTCATGCTTATTTGTTAAACATTGACATAGAAATTATATTATACCATGACATAAAGCTAAAGAAGTTAATTCATGCGATATATCGTCATTTAAATCGGAAAGGGTCATTTTACATATCTAAGCAATATAGGCAATATCTTCTTTAATATTTAAATAATTATGTATATTTTTATACACGTAATATTCGTACTTTACACATAAATATAGCACCCAAAATCCTTGATAAAAATTGCCTTACTTATATGCTAGATAGCTAAACGATAGCTATGCTAGATAGCTAAACGTTGATAAATAACTGACAAATAAATTATGCTTAAAAAATACTCTAAAAGTACTATCGGTTCTCAAATATGGAAAACCTCAGTTCTTTTACGCACGTGCTAGGAAGCGTTTATTTCATCAAAATTGAAATGAAATAAAAGATAAAAAATAAACTATTTAAAATAAACACATTAACAGTCGATACACAAGTTTCAAATTAAAATAAAGCAGTACGACTTAAAAACTACAAGTGGGAAAAAAGATTAAAGAAAATGCATCTAACAAAAAGTAAGTCAAGAATAAGGTCCAAAATATAATTGCAAAAATGCTCTCATCTTAACAAAAGCTTCCTGGCCCTCTTCAAAGAAAATTTTAATAAATGTCTTTCACTAGAAAAATTCCCGGATCCATTTAAAAAAAAAGCAATATCATCCTATTAAAAAAAACTGGAAGTGACCCTAAACTAGCCACATCGTACAAACCAATAGCTCTCGTGCCTACTATAGGAAAAGTTCTAGAAAAATTACTCACACAGCGTCTTACTTATTTTCTAGAATCAAATAAACTCATCAACAATAGCCAAATTGGATTCCGTGAAGGAAAATCCATAGATGCTGCTCTTAAAAAGCTCGTAGAAAATATTCATGATGGAAAAAGGGAAAAAGACAATATTTTGGTTCTTTCAGCGGACATCAAAGGGGCATTTGATAATATACAACATCATTAAATAGTTAAATATCTAGATAAACTCCAATGTCCCCAAAATTTAAGAAAAATCTTTGAAAACTTGCTACATGACAGAAAAATAATCCTCAACACACAAGAATGCTGGGCCATAAGAGAAGAGAAGCAAGGCTGGCTGCCCCCAAGGATCATGCAGTGGTTCAACTCTATGGAACTCGGTGGCTAACGATCTGCATAATAAAATCTGGCCTGCCCATACAACCATCCAAGCATTCGCCGATGATTTTGTTCTGGTCGTTAAAGCCAAAACAAAAGAAAATCTAAGACAAAATACCCAAGCATCAATAGCACAATTCATATCCTGGGCTGACTTAAACAATCTAGAAGTGTCCACGGAGAAATCCAACTTTATTCTGTTTAATAATTGGGCAACAGATTGGCAGGTAGAAAGAATAAAGCGGACACATGCTATTAAATACCTAGGTGTCCATGTTGATGATAAATTGAATTGGAATACCCACCTCAAGCATTTAGCATTGAAAGGGCAACAACAACAATTCAGTTTTCTCAAAACAGCTGGCAAATCCTGGGGAAAACACTTCGACACAGAAAAATTTTCTACATTACAGTCATTGAAAGGATGCTTGCACTCGGAGCAGGAGTTTGGTGCTTCCACCTAATGGTTGGATTAGCAAAAAAGCTCTCTTCCATCCAAAGATGTTTTCTGTTAGCAATTACGGGAGCATACGAGACCACGCCTACTGCAGCACTTCAGGTATCCTTGGCTTGTCTCCACTTCATCTACAGCTTCAGATGATGGCAAGAATGACTGAACTGTACAGACTCAGTGGAATCCTACATGATATGCCACATATCAGCCCAATCGAGTATGAACATAGAGCTACGGGCTGGACGTTCACATCCTTACAAACATCTCCAAGCATATCAAACTTCGTTGGAAGATGGTTGGTCTCAGAATTTAGTACTCGGGATCTATACAGATGGATCAAAATCCTCAGAAGGAGTTGGGGCAGCATTTTGTGTCATGCAGGATGCAGTGACTATACACCAGTGGTCAACCAGCCTATTGAAAGAAAACACGGTCTTCCAAGCTGAATTACTAGCACTCAATAGAGGAGTCAAATACGCAATTTCTCCAATCACTATTTATGTCAACAATAAAGCAAGTATACAAGCCTCAAGTTCTCTAAAATCCAATAGTCAATAAGCAAGAGATACATTCACCCTTCTTCTTGCAAATCCTCACATTAAAATCTCATGGACCAACGCACATGTAGGCTATGAAGGGAATGAAGTGGCGAACCCAAAATAGCGGCTAATGCTAATCAAGATCGGAATGTAATGAAGCTTCCAAGATGTCATCTGAAGAACATCCTCCAAACCGATATGATGACAAGATGGCAAAAGGAATGGGAAGAAGGCGAAACAGGCCGCTCCACATTCAACATAATACCGAAAGTTTCTCTCTACGCGACCAACTGGAACAGAGCGGATGTCCTTTTCTTCACTGGACACGGCCCATTCCCGACATACCTACACATATTCCATCTGGCCAACTCTCCTTACTGTAGCGGTGGGGAGATAGGATCCCCAATTCACTATGCCACCGAATGCTTAGTGACTCTCTCATGGCAGAAACAAGTCTCGAAGAAGTCAAGAAGCCAGAAACAAGTCTCGAGGAAGAATGGTACAGGAGAGTTGCATCGAATGCCCTTTCACGCGGCAAGATCCACTCCATAGTAAACCATATTCATAAATTCCAAGACCTCTTCAAGGCTACACAATAGCTGAGATAAAAATGACACTTGTCAAAATCAGTCGAAACTATAACTTCAAATGGGCTCTAAATTGCAGTTCTCACGAAGGAAATCAAAACCACCGAACTAAGATAGATGCTACAGATTTTTGACTCTTCAGTGATTGTTTATATGCTTATACATGTGTTCTAAAGATGTCCTCAATGTAATTTATAATTTTTTTTCTCATTTCCCTGTAAGTTCAACTCATAGTCACCATTTGTTTAAGTACTCTTGTCCCCTCCATCCAGTTATTACTTCACCAAAAATTAAATACAGTCGTGTAGGATTTGACACCGATGGGATCAACTCTCTGGAGAACCCTGGATGGTCTGTCGTCTCTTTCTTTCTGTCAACAATTTTCTTTCCTTCTTTTTTTTCCCTTCCATCTTGTGCTCATCCAACTGGTTAGATAACTTAATGTTTTAGGCACCGGGGGCACAGGTTGGCGTTATGTGTATCATACCTTTGCGAAGTAAAATCATCCAAAATCACTATTTTGGTATCTTAAAAACGAACAGTGTCCAGAATTTTCTTTCACATACATGGTTTTAAATGAAATCAATTTCCAGGCAGTCAATCAAGGTCGTGTTTCTTTTTTATAATTATGATGTTAGTCTATCTCTTTTATTTTGGAAATGACTGTACAAAGGGAGAAATCGCTAAATATATCTAGCATTCTAGGCATTTTAGATTGACGATTTAGAGACATACACACATACATAAGTGGAGAAAGAAATCTTCTTTCTCTCAACATATTTGCGTGTGTGAGTGCGTAATGATATTTCTTAATTTAATTTAAATCCTAATTAATATGCAAATTTTTATCTTAAATTAGCCCATATTACTTTATTCTAGAGTTTTTTTCTTTCTTGCTCCAAATCTCACTTTTTATTTGACTATTTCTAACACGCGCTCTAATACTTTAAATTCTTGAGCTCCGAGCGAAGAAATAAAATTCCTTCATGCCTACTGCATAGTTTCAAAGATATCTAAGATTCCCTTTCCCAAATTGACACTTTTCAAAGAAAGCCCTATAAGAAATTTTTTTTCCCAAAGAAAGAATCTTCAAACAATTTCCTATTTTGTCGCGATGTAAACAGTTGCGGTTTACTTGTTCTCCCCGTATCCGAATAATGCCTTCGTGTGGAAAAATAAATTGAAGTTAATTCTGATTTATATCTTCTCTTCGACCACACATCTTCAAAATTATATTACATATATAATATATTACTTGAAAAATTATCAACGATTTACTTTCACTTAGATATTTTATAAGAGGAAACAAATTTGACAATGCTCCCTGTGATCATCTTGATAATAGACAGTATTTACTTCTAAAACTATTATTAAAAAACAATTCTTAATTTGTATTTTAAAAATATATATGTATTTATTGACGAATTTTTATCATCAAGAAAGTATCTCTGTGAGTACAACATTCTTTAAAGTAAAATAATTTGAATTATAGCGACACTTATATATAATAACTAAATGAATACATTAAATTTTATTATTAATTAAATACTTCGCATATTTTAAATACATATTGTGCAAACTTTAAGGAATAATACACCTCATTAATCAGTATTACATAAATAGACCAGAATCCATAGTTCTTTTTTTATTTATTTTTAGATAATATTTAACAATAAGGTGAAAATGGAGAGATATGTGAGAAAAATGGAGAGTTAATAAATGGCGAAAAATTTAAAACAATAAAGAGTTAATGAGAAATTTCAGTTCCCAGTAAAATTAATGACACCATTTAATTAACTTATATCCCTTTTTCTTTTGATAATCTAAATTAAGTTCAAATTGTAATTAATGGTAAAGTATAATTAAGTCACTTTTCTTGGCTTAGGAAAACCCAGTAGTTAATTACATCGGAAAGCAAATTAAGATAATTTTATTTTTAAAAAATCTGTATCAAGCTATGCATATACAATACAAACTTTTTAACATATACTTTCAATTCATGAGAAGAAGAAAGCCAATTTCATTTTAACTATTTTTTAATCTGGAAATCATACATTAATCAAAAATTTCTGTTAAAAATGGATTTTTTTTTTCTGCCAGTGCCTTAAAGTGCGTTAAATTTAGTTTCCTTATAATTATAAATGAATTCTGCTTTTCAGAAAGGTTTAAATTTCTAAATCTCATTTTGGTATGTATTTAATATAAATAATTACAGATGTAAGAATAAAATTTCACTTCTTTTGGTAGTTTCGAAATTGGTTGAATTGACATCTAATTTATTTTAGATTCTAATTTGAGTGAATCAAAAATTTCATTCACAAATCATTTTTCGTTACTTAAATCCATGAAATTTCAAGATGTTTACATAGATTATATTTAAAAAAAATTTCCATGCTTAGCTCGAATATAAGAAAATTATTAGTAGTAATAGTGGGGATTTGCAGAAATTTCACAGAGAAAAAAAAAGTGTCCGAAAAAAAAGCATTTTTTATTTTGAGTTCAGATTGCGAATATTTTTACTGTTCATTTTTAAAAATTCGATTGGCTGAAAGTTAAAAAAAAATTTAATAAATTCCAGAGCCAGTTAAGATTATATTTTTCTTTAATTTGTAGATATTTGTTATCGCAATTTCAGTAACTAACTTTTAATTTTAAAAGATGTTTCAAAGTTATCTGCAATGAGGATTTGCATGGGATCCTTCCCATTTTGCTCAGATTGGATTTTAATACGGCTATGGTATCTACAAGATATAGTGTGATATTCAGAATATCAAACAATATCTTGGAGACTCCTTACAATGTTGTTTTAATACTGTCTTGGTCATGTGGCACAGTGCATCAGTTTTGAAATGGTAGAAATATGGTTTGGAGGCGGATTTCATCAGAATATCCGTATTTTACAGCACATCGATTTAAAGTTCTTTATATCTACCTTAGGCCATATGTCATCATGTTAATGAATTTAATCACATCTTACTATTTTCACTTTCTTCCATGCAAAAGCAGAAAAAAAAGTATTGAAATCACACACAAAAATGACTGAGAGTCTAAAGCATTTCAATGTTCCAGACTGGTTTTGAACCAACGCGAGGGCTATTTTTGGAAAGATTTCGCCATTTTGAGCTAAGGTCAGATGACGAGAGCAGCATCTGGTCGGTATTATTCTTCAAATTTCCGAACCGCTCTAGAGGGATGACATTTTATCTTCGACATCAGATACAAGTTGCAATAAACTGCGTAAATTCCACATTTATGATGGATTTTAGTTACGAAATGGTCTTTTAAGTCTTTCAAAACGAGACCTCAGAATCAAGTTACCACAGCAAATATCTGGAAAATCTAGAAATTCCACATTTATGATGGATTTTAGTTACGAAATGGTCTTTTAAGTCTTTCAAAACGAGACCTCAGAATCAAGTTACCACAGCAAATATCTGGAAAATCTAGAAATTCCACATTTATGATGGATTTTAGTTACGAAATGGTCTTTTAAGTCTTTCAAAACGAGACCTCAGAATCAAGTTACCACAGCAAATATCTGGAAAATCTAGAAAAATGAAAGGAATAAGAAAAAACTTTCTTTTGTCAACTCTACGTCAATTTAAAAAAATTTCCCAGTTTACAGCTGCATGATGATTATTCTTGACGTTATTCGTCAGTCAAGATGGAGAGTTTACTTGAAGTGGTCAATAAATCTAAAGATTCCTCTATTAACGCTTTAGGTCTTCACAGTGGATTATGTTTAACATTTGTCATTGCTTTTTTGAGGGACAACTACTGTGCATGTACTTGGAGATTTTTTTTTCCATGCAGTTAGGTGGATGTAAAAATTGAAGTTGTCACCTATTCCGAAGATTTCCAATAAAATGAAAATTTATTTACTATAGTATATTTTCCTCCACGTATGGCAGGTATTAATACAATACAAATATTGTGTAAGTATTCCAGAATTTCTGTTCTCTCTCTTATCTTTTTCTAACCTACGACGTATAATTTTATTATATTTCTTCCTTCTTTTATTAATCCATGTTAAGTTTTATATTGATTGTATATAAATCAAGTGAAATCCCAAGGCTGGTCAAAATGGGCCAAACTCCTATTTTAAATGATTTGAAAAAGAAAAAAAATTGTTAATGTTTAATTCTCCATCAGAATTCCTTTTTGAAATTATGTTTCAATTTTTGTATAATCATAATCAAAATATTGATCTCTTCTCTATATTAATTTTGTTTAACTAGTACACAAGGCTTTGTTTTTCAAGCACAAGTAAAAATCCTAATATGTCTTAAATATCAGTTGTACTTATTGTAATGTAACCATAAACTTTTCATCATTTGCAAAATGTTAACAAAAACAGATATTCAAGAAACTGAAATTGAGATAAATTCCTACTGTTAATCTTGAACTAAAAGATCGAAATAAGAAGATACAAATGCCAGAATTGGTGTTACAATGTAAAAAAACAAATTTATCAAGAACAAAAATAAGTTAGAACAAGAAAAGTAACTTCTCAAAAGAAAAACCAAACATTTTTCAAACTAAAATAACACAATTTTCTTGAGCACATCGAAACAAAAGCTTTTCTTCGTAGAACATTTTCATTTCTCGAAGAAGGTGTTGAAAAAAAAAAGACGCCTCCTTTCTTTTCCCGAAAACAAAATCATGATTTGTTGTTATGCGCTGTCTCCCTTTAAATTTAATCTCTTCTCCCCTGATTGTTCTCTCCGTGAGGCTCGTGTTGCAGAACTAGCGAAAGCTTCTCGGGTAATTTGCCAGTTCATTTAATTGCACAATTCTTTCTGAAAAATATTTCTTTGTTCTTTTAACAAATTCCATTTTCTTTATTATCTAATGAACTGTACTTTGCACTTTCTTTCAGAGGAGTTAAAAAGTTACATGTAATTAGAGGCATTATTTTCATGCTGTTTTTATTAGGAGCTCAACTTAATTGTTGGCAAGCAATCTTTTCATTAAATAATAAAAACAACACAGGACATTTAAGAATGTTAACAAAAATACTGGGTCCGCCAGCAAGCTATATTACTCTGAATTCGAAATTCTGAGTTAAAGAAAAAGGACACATAACAATTTTATACTAGTATAGAATCGTTTATTAAATGTGGAATCGACAAGCCTTTCTCTTCTTGCAATGATATACCACTGAATTGTACAGAATTATTCTTTCCAAGAAATATACAGGACAATTTTATACTAGTATAGAATCGTTTATTAAATGCTGTATCGACAAGCCTTTTTCTTCTTGCAATGATATACCCCTGAATTGTACAGAATTATTCTTTCCAAGAAATATACAGGACAATTTTATACTAGTATAGAATCTTTTATTAAATGCTGTATCGACAAGCCTTTTTCTTCTTGCAATGATATACCCCTGAATTGTACAGAATTATTCTTTCCAAGAAATATACAGGACAATTTTATACTAGTATAGAATCGTTTATTAAATGCTGTATCGACAAGCCTTTTTCTTCTTGCAATGATATACCACTGAATTGTACAGAATTATTCTTTCCAAGAAATATACAGGACAATTTTATACTAGTATAGAATCGTTTATTAAATGCTGTATCGACAAGCCTTTTTCTTCTTGCAATGATATACCACTGAATTGTACAGAATTATTCTTTCCAAGAAATATACAGGACAATTTTATACTAGTATAGAATCGTTTATTAAATGCTGTATCGACAAGCCTTTTTCTTCTTGCAATGATATACCACTGAATTGTACAGAATTATTCTTTCCAAGAAATATACAGGACAATTTTATACTAGTATAGAATCGTTTATTAAATGCTGTATCGACAAGCCTTTTTCTTCTTGCAATGATATACCACTGAATTGTACAGAATTATTCTTTCCAAGAAATATACAGGACAATTTTATACTAGTATAGAATCGTTTATTAAATGCTGTATCGACAAGCCTTTTTCTTCTTGCAATGATATACCACTGAATTGTACAGAATTATTCTTTCCAAGAAATATACAGGACAATTTTATACTAGTATAGAATCGTTTATTAAATGCTGTATCGACAAGCCTTTTTCTTCTTGCAATGATATACCACTGAATTGTACAGAATTATTCTTTCCAAGAAATATACAGGATAACCCATCAAGTATATACTAGTGACAGAGCCTAGTAGAAGACATATCACGCCAGAATACAATAGCTTATTTCAGATTTTCTTAGTCGAGATGCTGTATCAATAGACACTTTTCTTTTTTGCAATGGCTGGTGTAACTATGTACCACTGAATTGGTTCAGAATACTCTTTCCAAGAAATATTCAGTGTAGCCCATCAAGGCTACATTAGTGAAACATTAGATAGGAAAGGATATATTAGGTGGCATAAGACATATTATATTAGGATACAATAGTTTTGTAGATGCTTTAGCGGTGTAACAGATGCTGTATAAGCAGGCATTTTTCCTTCTTGCAATGGCTGGTTCAACTCTGTACATCTGAATTTATTCAGATTACACTTTCCTAGAAATATTCAATGTAACACATCAAGGTTATATTAGTGACAGAAGACATATCTGACTAGGGTACAGTAGAGTATTTTTTTAGATTTCTTTAGCTATGGTACAAATGCTGCATCGACTGGTGTTTTTTTTCTTTTTGTAGTCATTGTTCAGCTATGTTGTACATTTGCCTAGCACTGAGCTGTTTTGCTGTCAGGGACCAATCTGCTTCTTCTTTAATCATCCAAAAGATAGTTTTAGTATTTTTTTCTGAATGTATGCTTCTACATACGATGGCTAAATTTATGGGAAATTAGAATTAATGGGAAATTAGATTTTAATTATGGGAAATTAGAATTCTAAACTCACACATGACTCAGAAACGACATAAACTTAAAAGTTACCCATTTCGGAACCCTTTTGGTTCCTCGTTGAGTAGTTGTCCCCAAAATTTCATATCCATCAAAAATTTTATTATCAAAGTCACATCAAAAATTTAAATTCCCTATTTAATTGTGATTATTATATCATTTTTACATACACTATTGGACAAAATTATTGCAAATTTGAGAAATGTCACGTTTTTTTCCTTAAAAAGTCCCCAAGAAAGAAATATTTTTATCATTTAAAGTGATAATTTCTAGCATAAATGTGATGTAGAAGTTCCAAGAAGATTACTTTACAATCCATTGTAAGGTAATCTTCTACAAAGATTGTGTCACTCTGGTAGTTTGTTATAAAATAGCCCCGACTGCAAAGGATTTGATTTCGTTTGTTGCGAGGTGGAAATGCGTTTGCTATGTATTGCTTTTCAGTTTAAACTGTTCATTTCTTTTTAAAATGTGTGAATTAACTCGTGAGAAGCGCCAGGTTGTTATTTTAATGCATCAAGAAAACATTTCAAATGTTATGATTGCTCATAAGTGTGACTGTAGCGAGTTTGCTGTTTCACTTCTCATAAAGAGATTTATAAACGGAAGGAACAGTAGATAAAAAAACCTAGAAGTATTCGTCTGAGGTTATCTTCTAAACGTGATGATGCTACATCGACACGATTATGATGTAAAAATGGATTTGCAAGTTCTGCGACACTTTCAAGAGAAAGGAATGAATCCATATCTGTCATTGCCAGTCCCAGAATAGTTTACAGGAGACTCTGCAAAACTGGTTATAACCACAAGTACCTAGAGAAAAACCCAATACTGACGAAAGCAATGGGGAAAAAACGATTGGAGCAGGTCAAAGGTGCGCAAAAATTAGAGTATTTCAAAATGGAGAAAAGTTACATTCAGCGACGAAAGTCGCTTTTCTTTAATGTCTGGAAGGCTAGCCACGTTTGGCGTAAAGCAAAGAAGAGTATGAGGCATAATGTCTGGTTCATGCATCAAAACACGCAGAAAGCGTAATGGTGTGGGGGTGCATGTCATAGTCAATTTGACGACTGCATTTTATTCTGGGAACCATGAATGGTGACAAGTTTGTGCTGAAGGATCAATTGCTTTGTAGTGCTTGTAATATGTTCCCAAATGGATATTTCAGCAAGATCTAATACCCTGCCATACATCGAAAAAGATAAGACAAACTTTAAAATTAATTTTAAATTTGATTTCATTTCAGTTCAGTTCTGACCTGTATACCGAAACATTTGTTATTTTAAGTTAAGGCTGTGTTTGCAAAACATGGTATTAATGTTCTCGCATAGCCAGAAAACTCGTCAGATTTAAGCCCCATTCAGAACTTATGGAGTATAATGGGAAAGAAAATAACTAAGAATCATCCCAGAGCAAAGAGAACTTCAGGAAACAATAATTAAAGTTTGGCACCATGAAATACTGAAAGAAGTGTTCCAAAACCTTGTGGATTCTATGTCTAAAAGAGTGGAAGTTGTGATCGAAACCAGAGGCAGCCCAACCAAATATTAATTGCTTTTCAGTTACCTTGAACTCTTTTATTATCTTTTCTGATCAAAAGAAATTGAAATTTTTTTCTTTAGTTCATTTTATTTCGAGGAACCAAAATGTATTCCATACTGATAACCTGTACATTTTGTTTGCATTTTATTCTTTTTGGAATTAAATCCTTTTTTTCTGTTCAATAACTTAATTATATTTTGCATTTAGAATAATTTAACATATCAACAAATATCACTTGAAATGAAAAAAAAACTATTACTTCTGGGGGGTTTATTCTTGAAAAAACATGAAATTTCTCAAACCTTCAATACTTTTGACCAATAGTGTATATATGAAATTTGACACCTACCTGTTATTTTGATCTCAAAGACATATATAAAATTTAAATTCTGTAGTTTTTTAAAATTACGACAACACTTTCACATGATTATGAATGTGATTTCATGCTTAACAACATGCTTTTAGACAATGAATAGATTTTCTAAAATATTATGTAGATGATATATCCACATTTTAATTTCACTCATCTAGCCACTTGACATTTTTAACGTTCACATGGACATGAATGGACGAACACACAGACTCCCCATTGAGAAATTTCGTTTCAAATTAAAACTTCTTGGGTGTGGACTTGCCATGCCACCAAAAACGACATATTTCAACATATATTTTTTTTTTTTCTAAATTAAAAAAGAATTCATAAAAAAAAGACTCAAATTATAAAAAATAGTACGGAAATGAAATTTTCGTCGATAAAGAGCTAAATATTTACTTTACAAGATGATGTAAGAATAAGTTTTATGCCATGATATGTTTCAACTTTGTGGTGGAAAAGAACAAATTCTTTTATACTCATTTCATTCTCTTTGAAGGGTATAGTGATTTATTAATAAAAAAGTTCTATTGCTAAAGAGCACGCATGTCAAATTTCTTTCTATTCTATCGAAAGACATGGAATCATAAAACGTTCATTTTATTATTAAATTATTTTAATAGGATAATTAATCTTTTTAGATGCTAAGGAATAAGTGTGCCAAATTTCGTTCTAGCCCAACAAGTGGCCTTTATTTGCATAAAATTCAAAGAAACTAGCAAGATGATGTTTATTTATACATAATAGAGTAATTAATCTTTTTGAAAAGTAATTCATTAATCTAAGAAAAGATAATTCAAAATTTCGTTTTATTCCATCAATGGGCATGAAATGGCATAAGATTCAAAGAAACTAGCAAAATGGCATTTAATTATTTATAAAAGAGTAATTAACCTTTCTAGGTACTTAGGAGCAAGTACCTAGGAGCTAGTACAAGTACGCCAAATTTTGTTCTAGATCATCAAAGTGTGTTGAATTGTATAGAATTCAAAGAAAGGAGCAAAAAGTCATTAAAATTTTTTTATGATAGAGTAATTAATCGTTTTAGATATTAAGGAGGAAAAGTGCCAAATTATGTTCTATACCATCAAGATGCTGTGAAATTGTATAAGATTCAAAGAAACTAGCAAAAAGGCATTTAATTATATATAATAGATTAATTAATCTTCCAAGTGCTAAGGTAAAAGCATGCTAAGTATTGTTCTATACAATCAAGGGGCTGGAATGGTATAAGATTCAAAGAAACGAGCAAAAAGGCATTTAATTAAATATATATATATATATATAAATTAAAAGAATATCAATTTTTAAATATCGGAAATAATTCGGGAATTAACACAAATAAAACACAATTAAGGAATTAACACAAATGACGCATTATTAACCTTCTGACTTACGTCATAAATTAATTATATGATAAACCTAAGGAATATTGCCCTATCTTCGACACACAAAACGAAACAACTAGTTAATAAGCAATAATAAGCCTAAAATAATTGAAATGCGCCAGTGTCTGCAAATACAGTTAGCTAAACAGAGGCAAATTACGATATCCAACCCTGCATCCCTCCAATCCAGCTTCATAATTTTAGCGAGCAATTATAGCCCAATGGTTTATCTTGGAGAACATCATCGTTCTAATAAGGATTCAGCGGAAAGCGAAGGGGAATTGGCAGTGTGGTAGACACATATAAATCGGTGGATTAAACGAGGCACTTAATTCTAGAAGTGGAAGCCCCCGTCTGAATCTTCGTGCATAGATAACGGCTTTTAACTTGGAAAACTGCTTGTTACTGGTATGGGAGAAGTCAAGCGGTAATTATATCGATTGCCTAACCAGCAAAAGCATATTTGGGATGGTGTCGCTAGAAAAGTGCATGTATGTGGATTTCTAGTAATTGAATTTAGGAGAAATGTTACAGAATAAACACTCCGCTTAAAGTTTTAATGTAAAGCAGGCAAAGAACAACGATTGAATTTGCTGAAATTTGTAACGCCATGGAGTTTTGCCTATTGGTATTATTAAATCTCAACTAATTATAAAGGAGTGTGTTTGTGTGAATTTCCGTGCTTTACAGAGCAGAGCATTTGAACTAGAGCTACCAGATTCGGTACAAATATAAATCGAAGGGTGGGAATTTACGAAATATTTTTATTTATTAGCTTTTATAATGACTTTAAAAAAAGCTAGTCTCCTTTGGCGATTAGCTTAGTCGACCACAATAATTCCTTTTCTGGCTATTAAACTATTTATAGAGAAAACGTGTATTAACATTTCACCATATTATTTAATAAGATGTGAATTAAATGGTATAAATTTAAAACAAATTACTGCCCTGGAAAATAAAAATGTGTCTTAGACTTAATATTAATGTACTTTGCCACTGTTGGGAGATTATAACCATGACAATTTTTTTTATTGCAATACTGAGAACCATTGGTTACCATTTCAAGTAGCTGTCCAAGATGACGGAGAATTGGCAGGTTTTTTGAGCATTTTGCACTCTTTTTATGTGCTTGGTGAGAAACCGTACACTAATTTAAAATCTTACCAAAAGGTGTGGTTGTCGATAAAACATATTCATTTATTTCATAGCATTCACAGCTGTTTCATAAAACAAATGATCATGATTTTTCAGCTCTTCTTTAGAAGTTTTGAACATAGAAGAAATATAGAACACGAAGAAGAATAGAAGTATATAATACGAAGAAGAATAGAAGTATATAACAAGAAGAAGAATAGTATAGAAGGCGAAACAATTTGTCGCATTTTTGAAATAACGGAATTTATACTTTTAATGATAGTCATTAAGATTAGCTATCTAACGATGGGTAAGCTTAAATTCGCACAGGATTAAACTTTTTTTGGACGCCAGAGCATTTCTAATAAAATTTTGTTGATTCCTTAATTAGCTAACATAAACGTTGTATTCAATACAGCTGTAAAAGGTTTAAGTCGAAACTTTCGCATGATAATTTGTTTACATTTGCTGTTGTCATTCGATAACAAATTTCTCTTCTACATTACGTTAGCACATTATATATACAGATTATGCAAGATTTTAATATATTTCCAGGTAAAAATCAAAGATATTCGTCCTCAAAAATGAATTTTATATCTTCTAAAACATTGTTTTTCCTTCAAACCACTTTAGCTACTTTCCAAACCCCCGGGGGGCACCCCCGAAATGAGGATGAGATGCTTCCGGAATGGTGGTTGGATCTCGCCAAATTGGTGGGTACATAAATAGGTGGGATATCTGGCTCCTCCCTTCGATGATGGGACGTACTTCCTTCAGGAAGAGTTGTACCGCGGCCGGTGATGGGCCCTTAGGATTCAACCACAGTTATCGCTAATGTTGCTGTTGTGGCAGTTCGGTCATTCAGTATTCTTTATCCGTGTGCAATCTGGCGGATGGGAGAGTCAGTGATATGTTTAGCTACTTTCCATCCCCCCGAATTTTCGTAATTTCTTAAAAAAGTATTTGTGTAATATTCAGCAATTTATTCATTGTTGTAGTTAAATTCAAACAGTTTTTTATTGCATTATCGAATATTTCAACCCATCATTTTCTTTTCTTCAATATGTTTAAATCTAAGGAATAAAGATTCTGTTTTACATTTTCCGCATTTGATTGAAGAATAAGAGAGAGAAGATAAGCATCTCGAGTCATAAGGTGTTTAAAACGTAAATTACTTGGACAGTTACATTCTTAGTGACATTACGATATCATGTGAAATGGCTCTATTAAGAATATCCATGTATACAATAAATAGAACAGTTGTAAGGCAATTAAAATTACACGGCTAAAATATTTAGTATAATTTGATGACAAAAAAAAACAATTTGTTTGCAATCATAAATACCAAGTAAAATTTGGATTGAAGTTAATTCACAGAGAACATTAATGGTGTTTAAGTAATCACTAAAAGCGGCTAAATAAGAAGAAAAAATGGACGGCGAAAGTAAAAATGGATTTGAAATGTGAATCAGTGTAAATTACATGAGCACAACTTTAACCCTATAATAAACGAATATCATTTATATAGATCAACAAAACGTTATTTCAATCTATAACAAATTCTTTTTGTCACATATACTTACAGTACAGTAACAACTATTTAAAATTATATGAGAACTTTACAAGACAATTTGTATACTTTATATATTTTATTTTATATTTGATGTATCACATAATATTGTATATTATAAGAAAATATAAGTCGGGGATAAAACAAATTTTGATTATTTTTCCATGTTCTTAAATGCCTTTCCATTCCTTCTTTAAACATAGATGATAAAATATTAAATATACAAATAAAAAAGAAATATTTCTTTATGAGTAATGCAATAAATACGCAACATTATCAAATATAATCATGCTACTTCAGGATTCTAAACTTAAGCAGTGCCAATAATTCAGGAAAGGAAGATATGATTTTATCTAGATAATTAATAGGAATTGTATTAATTAATTCTTTCAAATATCCAATTCAATTGTAAACTTTTCTCCTAATTCAGCAATTTCAAAACAATGAGATCTCAAAAATAGATTCATATGCAAATTTGGAAATGTATTAATAAATATTTCAAGTTTTTCACATATTTCTAATTATATTGTTATTGTTATAACAAAAACTTGTTTCATAATATTATTTTATTTATCATGTAAAATATTATACATTCGGAAAGAAATACCTTGTATTTGATTTTTTTTTTCCGATTCCTTCTTATAAAAACTTGGGTTTTACTTTCTGGCAATATTCAATTTTTTTTTCTGCTTTCACCTCTAATATTGCTTTTCGAATACAATTTTCAGAAACTACAGTTTAATATTTTTATTATTATTCGTTTTTATTCTTTTAATACATCTTTCGTTTTTTCTTTTCTTCCTTTAAATTATTCCTTCAGAATATAGTTTTATCACATTGCAACTATGTAGCGATTCTTTTATGCTCCTTGTTTCAAAAATAATTTATTAATATGAATTATTTCTTCCTTCCATAACCGAGAGTTCCGACGGATACTGTTTTTTATAACTCTAAAATGTTTAACGCTGGTTGGTAAAGAATTATTTCTGATTTTATTTCTGCCAGAAGTATTATATTATACCACTAAAAGTAATATATTTTAAAACTAGAGAACTTGGATACAAAATGATATATATATATATATATATATATATATATATATTGTAAAAATAAGCTTGTACATTCATACAAACATTTGAGTTCTATTCGCCAAACGGCAGTCATTATGTTTAGCAACAACAATAAAAAAAGAAATTTTGTTTGAAAAATACTTAATTTTATGACGCAAAGTTGTGATGGAAATTGTACAGATTCCTACATTAGACAAGTTATTATTTCAAAACAATTATATCGTATAGTAGGGCGTATCTTTTAAATATTGCGGCTAATAGTCCAGTCGAATTGTGATGAAAAATATCAAATTACGAAAAAATGCATAATAGTAATTTTATTGGTTTAAGTTGTTGAGTTGGCTATCCTAAACAAACTTGTATGTTTGCAATTAAATATATTACCAAACAATGGGTGAAAAAAGGCGTAGAAGTTGGAACACCAGTATTTTGCGTTTAAATATAAAGCTATTAATTAGAAAGAAGCGATAATAACGAAATATCCATCTTTTGCGTGAATCAAACTATTTTTAGAGATTAATCGCTGGCATGCCAGAAAATCAAATCTATGTTTTGATAACAAATGCCAGAGAATCAAATATATATTTTTGACAGTTCTTTTCGATCGATTTCAATCAAAATTTGACATAGAACAAAAATTTTATTCACTAGGTTACATATCATATTTCATTTGCTTACGCCATTGTGTTTATGAGTTATTAAGCTTACATGTAAGCGAAAACACAGAACTGCAGAAGATCAATGTTTGTGAGATTTGATTCAAAACTTGACAAGAATCTGCACTTTAAATGTCAATAAAATCTCTTAAGGATTTCTTCACCTGTCGCATTTAGACAACCGGAAAGGCAGACTTCAGCACAATGGATTTTGTTCAAAATTTTGAAAGCACTCTTCAGTTTTAGAGTATGAGTTATAGACTAAATTTCAATCATTTAGCTAAAACATTGGTTTTGAGTTAAGATCCCATAGAGGTATAATTCCAAAAATATGTTTATCAGACCGAGTGTAATCTGAAGCTTAGAGATTAGTCAAAATTTCGAGTTTGAATTTTTTGAGAATTGCTATACTTTTTCTTAGTATGCTTCATGTAAGATAAAATAAGATTTCAAATGTTAGAAACTCTGTAAAATGAGCTGTTTAATATTATGATAGCTTTATTAAAGCAAGAATAAATTTTTAAAAATTCAAATTTTGAACAATATTTATTTGTTTTAGTGCAAAATCGTTAGAATTTCAGTTAAATTCATGTCATATAGGCAGGAACAACTAATAAGAAATTCAGATCAATATTTGCAGATTTTTTTTTAATTGTTTTGTTAAGAGAAAAAAAAGCACGATCGATGTTAAACGGCGGTAAATGCTTTTCTATATCTCCAAATTAGGAGATAGAAAAACTAAATTTATTCGAAAAATTCTATTCTATGGTTTCAAGAAGCATTATAATGATTTATTTTTTAAAAACAAAATACAGCAATAAAATTAAATTTCAAAACAAAAAAAAATCTTATTTTGTAGATACTGATTCTTAATAAATGATGTTCATGAATGTCTAGGTCACTGAAAAATGAATTCAGGCCTGATGAATGACACAATATATTCAAATTCAACCTTCATCGTCTTTATTTAAATCAATCATTATGTCACAATTTGAAATAACAGATTAACATCTTTAGAAAAGGAAGATTTAAAATCTGTCAATTCAGACATACAGAAAGGCATTTTCATGTGCTTTATGACAACTATTTTATATTTGACAAAATTGAAATTTTCAGAAAAATTTCAGATTTGCCTTTATATCAATCTGAAAATTTTTATAGATCATTTCCTTCCTTGTCATATACAATTAATGGATTTCTAGAAACTTCGCTCAAATTTTTTAAAAAATCAAGAATATTTTTCGAAATTTAGACTTTTATTGAATTTATTCCTGATATAATTAAGATATTCAATCACCTTTTTATACGGCATTTTAATAACTTCAAGTTTTTAACTTGTATATTTACAACTACAAATTCTTTAATGTGTAGTTCTTAGTTTAATGATTTTTAATCCAATCTCAATTTCCACTCCCATCTGCCTTTTATATTGCCCCTTATAGTAATCTATCTGAGTGACATAGAAACCCGTTTTGAATAACTAACAAATTAAACCAATGAAGTAACTGTTATATACTTTTCCGTGTCAAAAGGCAATTTAATTGGTTTATAATGGATGTCAAAAGTATTGCAAGGATCAAGAAATAACTTAAATGTCTTTTCGTTACTAAGATTTCGCTTTACAGCGAGTCAATAATTTGCTGTCCAATCACAACGAAACTAGAAGCAAACTACAATGTACAAAAGTCTGTAAATAACTGCAGCTTACGGACAATCAAAAATCCATCCAGAAGATACATCAAATGCTACCACAAGTGAGAATAATTGTCTTACAATCAATTCTGCTTATTTCCTAAATGTTGGGATTTAAAAAGGTATAACGGATGATTTTTCAATATATTTGTGGGTTTGATTTAGATTTTTTAAAGTAATTATTTAATTATAAGCAGTTGGTTTAAGCAACTTCCTAATGACAAGTGCTGATTCACGCACTTGAGTAATAAATCAATTAGTGGAAACATTTGGCACATATTTAAAGCTACGTTGCTGAGGGCGTTTTGCTTTGAAATAGGAAGAAAATTACCAAAACAAGTTTTTCATAACTTATTGTTTTTTCTTCTAAAATCGATGTTCTAACTAAATTTAAATATTTTTGAAATGTCCCAGGTATATTAATTTTTAAGGAAATTACATAAAATTGATGATGAATTGATAATGAAGATTTCGGTTAAACATTAAAAGAAAACTGGCTATGTTTTTGTGTTATTGTTTATATATTATTTTGTGTAAAAATTTTGTGTTATTTATTAGTAAAACTTATGTATTTAAAGATTGGATAGAAAGAAAAATAGTTCAGGAGTAAGAAAATGCATTTCTTAAATTATATGCAAATGTTTGAACAACTGACATGATGAATTTCTGAACTACAAGAATTTTTTTGATTAATGTATGCCAAAATAAATAATGTATTGCTTAGAATTTCTAAAACACTTTTGACCTTATAACTGATATTTTTTATTTTCGTAGATGTTTCTCCAATCTATTTTATGCAAAATTCCGAAATAAAAGTATTTTATAATATTTTTTCAAAACATTCATTCCGAATGTACTTTCCTTAAACTACCATTTACGAAAAAAATAAACAAACATAAAAAAGCAAATATTATAAACTTTGTACTATAAAATTTATATCTGAGAAATCCTTTACCCTTTTAAATCCCTTGCAGAAATATACACTTCTTTTAAGGTAAATATTTTCCTTTCACTTATTTCCGTTATTTGAATTTCAATTTTCAGCGAAAATTCCGCTGGGAAATATCATTCGGTGGTACATCTGTTAAGCGCGGAAGTTTTATGATTGATGATCTTTAACTTACAATAACAAATAAAGTTTAGCACAATTTGTTTGTTTCAAAGTTAACATTCAAGTCCTTGACTTAAAATCTATTATTTTCAAGACAGCAGGCGATAGACAAATAAATATGATTTTTATTTTCTCATATACAAAATAGTACATAGAGAAAATATTGTTAAAATATTCGACTGCATATTTTCCTAAATTTTGTTGATTTGATTTATGTTTTATTTTCAAGAAATCAAGTCAGAAGATGTCTGTCTGGCTGATTGTCTGAGTAAATTGAACAAGATAACTACAAAATTAAAAGATTGGTGAACGAAATCTGGTACACAAATTAAACATTTGCAATGTAGATTAGGCCAATTTTCTATTTATTGAAAAAAATGATATTTCTGAAAAATCGATTTTTCGATGCCAGTTTTCAAAAAATATCGATCTATCGAAATCATGATCATAAATGATAGTTCATGAGAAATCTCGATAGAATAAATCGATATTCACAATTAATTTACCTTTTAGATTTCGTTTTGTTTACCGGTTAATGTTTATTTTTGTAGCTCTTCATTATTATTGACCTTTCATACCAAATTTTTTGTTAATATTTCTATAAATACTGTCATATTCTAATGTATAAAAATACTTGTTTTAAACGCAATGCTATATATTGTACCATGCTTTGGCATTGACACAATTTATTAAAGGGCTTTTAACATAATTATTTTTTAACTATTTGTATTCAAAAGAAAACGAATATTTTTACTATATAAATTGACACTTCCTTTTATTTGGAGTCGTTCTGATCAGTGAATATGTATAACTTATAATAGCTATAAATAATGATATCACGATACATCAGAAAATATCGATATGTTATGATATATTTCGATGAAGTTGCGTCATCGCCCAGTCCTAGTGTAGATACATATCAAATTTTGAACTAAATTCATATAAGAGTTCACTGTCTATCGATCTGTACTTTCCAATGCACTTGAAATGCGGTTACTGAAAAAAAGCAATAATTTAAATAGATAAAATATGTTAGGTGATCACCACGACAAACTTCTATTCTGTGTCAGTTTTCGGTTTTATTCTGCAACGGCAACGTCGTGATGTGACAAAGTGGTCACGAGAGCCTCCACATCATAATTTGCAATATAAATTATAATTTGTTGAGGGAAAGTTTAAATTAATTGAAACTATTTCAGAGGAGTTGCATAAAACTCTAATGTCATGAAATTTGGTTTAGTTATAAAATTAATACTCTTATAATATAATTATTAATAAAAAATATTTTGATTACTTATGGAAGAATAGAGGGGGTTAGAAATTCTCCAATGGAATTAATTACGTTGCATGTGCTTTTCACTATGCAAATTGATTTAACCCTTTCTAGGGCCGTGGGAAGCATGCTTCCCACCAAATTTATCAATCTTTGTATGAAATTATGTAGGTTGGCATAAGTTCTGACGCATTGTTTTAGCAATTTAGAAACTGAGATGCTTCAGTTCTTTATCTCAGACAAAATGATGCGTCTTGATTTGTTACTTAATTATTAATTAACCAAATTAATTAATTAATCAAATTAAATGTATCTAATAAACTAAATGAATCCCTTTTCTTATTCTAATTTCATGCCTAAAAATATTTTAACAGAATATGACTAGAAAAAATAGACCTTTAAAGGGTTAACTAATTATTTTTATTCGTTATTTTTGAAGAAAAACACGAGAAAATTTCACTCAAGTAGCTCATCGTAGCTATCTAAGGCCACAACCAAAATAAATTTAAAAAAATTTTAATCCAAAGACTCGCAACGGGGCTAGGCTCTACTTTTTTAGAGACGGAAAATCAATGGAAATATTATCAATTGCAGCCCTAGGTCACTTCCTAGAGCTGGGCACAGCAGGATCATTTGTTGGCATTTGAAGGAACTCTGGCGTAATTTTTAGAAGAACATTTTTGATGTTGTCTTAATAAGATTAGAAGCCGTTTAATACTTATTAAATTTTCTTTACTGTTCTCCAGAACTCGGACCGTCATGTTTATCCTTATTGACTAGATAGTTTGTTAGTATATTCGTAATGTTTTTATTTTGTCAAATATTTACTAAGGCTACACAGCTGTTTTTCTCCATAAGCATTCATCATTCTGCTTATCGATATCAACTTTGTGATAAAAACATATTTTTTAACATAGTAACATAAATGCAGCGGAACTTTTAACGTTGAATGGATCTTCCCTCCAGCCCTGAATATAGCTTTCGTGGCACGCGATATTCGTCAAAAGCCGCTGTATTCGGTCAAAAAATACACATTCCCAATACTACTTCGGGCCACACATCTATCTAGAGGCATGTATATGTAGGCGAAACACCATTAGATAAAGAGGGTATCGGTTTCAAAATGGTTCACGTCACGGAAATTGACAAGATTTGGCGAATCTATCTGGTCTAATAACCGAGGAATGTTGTAGCTCATCCTTTAATGGGGGACAGTAAAATTCCCGAGATAAATCGGTCGACCCTCTTATTGGCGGGTTGCTGTTTTTCCTCGTGCGTTTACGACTCCGCGAACTGCTATTTGCTGGTTAAATAAATTCTCAGGGACAGATGAATGCCCTCAGTCAACCATCTCTATTAATTCCTGTACCACTGCCTCATTCTTCGATTGGGGAAATTGATTTCGGAGTAGACCCCCGTGCAAGCAAGAGTTACGGGCCCATCCATCTTTCCGCGATTTTATCGGATTTTAATTATTATTTTGATTTAGTTTTATGGAAGACATGACATCAAACTAATCAGTGAAAAGCTTCTTCTATCAGAAACTTTTGCAGCGGATAATTGGGCATAAATTTTAAATATAAGCGGTGAAAAGTTGAAGCATTTTGAAGCCATGGGAAGGCCATAATCAATTGATTCTCAAATTTTGAAACATTTTTAATGATTTCTTTTTGATTGATTTGATTTTAATTGAACACGTGTTTCTTTTAACTCTGTGAAAATGTTCTTATTGTTCTTTATTTTTACTTTATATTGCATAACATTCATGTTTGTGCAAAACATTATCAACGCAGCTGTTTCGTGTTTATAAATATTGTATTAAGTAAGTGAAACATATAAAAATTGACTATTTTACCTTCTTTACATTATTTCATATTATTATATTATACAATATTATATTATATATTATTTTAGTAGAGCAAAAAAGGGAAGAAACAAATGATCACTAGTCTTATATAACATAGGATTTCTGGGCTTGCGCCAATTCAATACATGTGGTGACCTTTGACACTTTTTCAAGGGTACCTTAGGGATCACTTTCATTTGAGACTTAGTGCTGAAGGCGCATTAGTTTAACAGAGGAATGAATTAAACCGAAAGTGGAACTGAATCATGAAATAAAAGAATATTTTAGAATGAAGTTACGATGGGATAAATTAAGAAAAAATTTTGGAAATTAATTTAGATTAAGTTAAGAGCTTAAAATGTCATTACACACACACACACACACATACATACATATTATTATATATATATATATATATATATATATATATATATATATATATATATATATATATATATATATATATATATATTTAATTAAGTGTTAATAAAGTCCTAATATTTAAGAAGTTAGTAGAATTTGTATTTTTAAATAAATTTATTCATACGGCTACTAAAAAAAAGTTAAAGCTTCTTTTTAATTAAATTACAAGAGGCATCTTTTTAATCTGAAGTTTCTTGGCAGCTATCTATTCTGTCTAGCCATTTTAAATAAATATAATTGCGTGTTTGCTATTTTATATAATATATTGCATCTAAATTATATAAATATGTACATACATACACTTACATATCTGCATAACTAAGATGTAAATATGGTTTCATTCAAATTTCATGGGCTATATTTATCATATAATTATTTCTTCTGGAAAAAGTTATTTTTTATTTTGGAAATTATTTTTATATTTGTAATTGTTTAAAAAGAAACGTTCTGAAACTGCCATTGTCAACTCAAAGCAAAATTTTTCGATTAGTCGCTTTTCATATATATTTTTAAAATAAAAAAAAAATATGCACAGTAATAATGCTCAATATAGCATTTTAATGGAGCTATGAAACTTAACTTTTGCAAAGAAATTCGTTCAGAAAAGGCACACCAGACTTCACATGCGCAGTAATCAATCACTAATTAGTATTTCATTAAAGAATATCTTCCATATGATGTGTTGAGAACCAGAATCTTGTTATCCTTATCTCAACTATCTCTATCTTGATTACTTTTATCTCAAATGAAGATGAATGTATGATAGTGCATAGGGCAGACCGTTCAATCTAGAACTACGAAATTTCGCATAAATGTTTTTGGAAGATAGAAATGTCAGCTTCGGAGTGGTTGATTCAAAGTTTTTAATTAGCATTTGAATTAATTAAAATTTAACCGAAATTTTGACTTTTTATTAGAGAACTTTCGAAAATATTGCGACTCTAAAATGAATTTCACACCGTCGTAAAATTAAAAAACGAAAGAGTTTTTCAATTATATCAATTTAGCTGCTGTACAGCATTTTATCTATTTGTGATTAATTTGTAAAAAAATGTTTTCAATCTTACGTTAATCCACATTTATTACCGTTGTAAAGAAATAAAAAATATTTTCGTTGTCGCTACAAATTATTCGTTTTGGACTTTTCTTCCATTGCTGTTAATAAAAGTATAAAGGAGTGGCTTATTTTTCAATTATAAATAAATATCCATTTAAAGCATGTTTATAATATATATTTTTTAAAATATTACTGTCCATACAATAAAGGCTTAGCTTCTGAAATTATGAGAAATTATTAAAGTACATCCATTATTAAATGGATTCAGAAAAAAATGTTTCCATGTTAGATGAAATCTAATAACTTACTATCAAAATGAAAGCTCAAAGTTTAGATGAGATGATAGAAAATTTGCATAATATAATTAATAAAAAGGTGTACTCTTCTAAAAATAAATACTGCATGTCCGTTAGAATTTTAAAAATATATTTTTCATCGAAAATTTCAGCAACCGATAATCAAGACGAGCCAACAGATCAACAAAGATAGCTAGCAGTTTATAAACATTGGAAATCCCCATTTTACTTATTTATATTATTATTTTAAATAAATTTTTTATTACTATGCATAGCATTTATGCTTACTATTTTTACTGTTTATGTTATTATATATGCATACTGTTTATATTATTATATTATATATACTTATTTTTATATCTTTTCCTTGTAATATCAAGGTATCATATGATTTAAAAACTTTTGTGCACTTCTATTCCTTTTAATGGTTGATAGAATTTCATGCACTTTATTTTTCGGTTTTTTTTTCAATCTAAATTTATTCCAGTATTTTCGAAATTTTCCAATGTCGATTCATTTTACGTTTTACACTTTTAATATCAAGATCCAAGCCAATTGAAAGCCAAAACAATATTTCTCTTCTTTTAAAAAATGATAACACCTAAATTAGAAACTTAATTTATTCTAAGAACTCATATAATTATTCTATTTAAGCTTGTATAAGCAAGGACAGATACACACTTTTGAATTTAAGCTGCATATCGCACACATAAAATAGAAATCCTTTAAATTAATAAACGCAGGAAACAATCCTGATAAAGCATCTCCTTCCCTGAGAAAGACACTTATCTCCCCTATGTTCTACAAGATATCATCTTTTCTCAACTAGAAAATTACGCCAATAATCCACTAGACCATCGCCAACAATAGCCAAATATCACATCAATCAATAGATGATTACAGTTACCTTGCATAAGGTAGCTAAAAGAATTTTGATGTATTCTACTATTGAAAAAAAATGAGTCTTTCATTTTTTTGGTTCTATTTTAAAGAAATTATGGGCAATGTTCCATTCTCAACTTCTCATGGTAAAAATATGATTAAATAAATAATATTACTTAAAATATTAAAGAAAAAGTGCTGAAAATTAAAAATATTCTCTGAAATATTGACCATCTAACATATTTTATAATGCGAATTTTTGATATGCAAAAAAATCTGTTAAAAATAAATGTTATAAGAATATACCTGTTCGAAATAAATATGTTCAACATATATCTGAAGATAAAAGATTAAGAATATAAAGTGGAAACAATGTCAAAATGAGTTATTTTTAAACATGAAATAACGATTAAGGAATTTTTTACGCCGAAAATTGGTATACATAAAGACGCGATTAATTTCATTTAGTCTGAGTATTTAAAAAAAATGCTATCTATAATTACCGAATTTATGAAGAATCTATCCAAATATTATCATCATTATGACATAATTTATTTGTAAGAAAAAAAATTAAAAATATAAACACAATAATCAAAATTTCCCTTACTTAAGAAAAAGAAACAAGTGAAAGTATTCAAAAGCTAAAATTGCATTAATATACAACAATTTAATTAAAAAAACGCTTATTTTAAATAAAATCATTCATATAAATTTAAAAACAATATAAAAATTCCCCAAAATATCTCAGAACATTAGATATTCATTTTTATACAATAAGCCGAATAAATACAAAGATAGGATTGAATTGCTTAGATCACGTACATCATAAATCTAACATTCTTTGATAAGTCTTAAAAGGTAAAAAATCCGGAACAAATTATTAAAAGAATAGATCTGAACATTTCTTTAAAAATTTTATGAAATAGAATATTATATATTTTTGATAAAAAAGTAGACAATATTTTATTCATATTTTAAATAAATACAAAAAATAATGCATTGGTCTAAAACTTCCGAGATGTTAAAAGATTTGTAATCTAAAACAGCTTTCTTAAGGAGCCATATATAATAATAATAGCAAATTTATAATTTCTACCTGATCAAAAACTTTGGCACATATACTTAATCTCACCTAAAGCAAGTAATTTCTCAGAAAATGCACGTTCGGTACTCACCTAGAAAAAACAAAGACAAACACAAAAATTAATATAACGAGATATAATTGAGCAACGCATATAAATAAGAGTTATTTATTTACACATATATAAATATCATATATGATTGCAATTAATATCTTGCATATTATATCAATTTAGATGCTAAATATCTTTGTTTTAAAACTTTTTTTCTGTTATAAACCAAGTTTAAATTTTACAATTTTGAATTAAACGATGTGTATATTTTTGATGCATATCTTGTTGATGCAGAAGTATTCAAAAGCCAATATTTAACAAAAATAAAGCAAATTTCTTAAAAAGTCCGAAAAACTGAGCTATTCGAAACGATTTTTCTGAGTATAAATGACTTTAACTTTCTTATAAACATTTAAAAGAAGCTGAACATTTTGTAACTTAATTTTTCCGAAAATTCAGTTGGTTGGAAGGGGAAGGATCTTATGAAACACATTCACAGCAGTTCCGAATGTAGATAGTCTTAAAACACATCCTGATCTGTTATGGTCAGACTTAAATTTGAAAGAACAACTACCGTAGATAGTAAATTAAATTTAATGTTACTTCCAAAATAGGCATCAATGGCCCCCATGCAAATACGCTAATCAAAGGAGGCATGGGTCGTCAAAGGGATGTGGCTACCATGGCCACACCACGATTTCTTATTCTATGAAGTGAGAACCTGCCACTGAACCATCGACTTCTTATCTCCGTATTCATGTGTTCGCATAGCTACCCCTTCCCTACTGATACTTAAGGTGCTTTTAAATTTTTAGAGTTCTGAAATCTACTTCAATGAATTCCTTCACATCGCCAACAATGGCAAATCACCAATGCTTGGTGTAACAAGACAAAACATTAGTAAACAAATCAATAATAGGATTATTAAACGAAATTTTTTAGTGTTACTATTTTAGTGATAAACATAAGTAGCATATAAAAGTAGATTTCTCTCTTCTTATTATGCCTTCATTTCTTTGAAATATGCAAAAAGTTGATCAAAATAAGCCAAGAGAAAGAAAGGAGACAGGAAATTGACTATTTATATGAAAGATAAACAAGGAGTTCTTCATTTGATAGAGAAATGGATAACATTTTTTATACATGTTATGTTATGTTAATATACTTTACATAACATGTATATATATTTACATATATGTACATGTTATGTTAACGTGTAGTTGTTACTTGAGTGCCGACGTATAATCACACAATGGTGTTATAGTAACACTTAGACATTACTTGCGTTTTAGAATTGAATATTTTTCCTCTTACTGTTACTTGGAAGAAAATTTTAGCCGAAGATAATCTACGAAATTGTTTCGAATTCGTCTGTATATTTATAAAATTTATCCACAAAATGAAATTTATTTAACTACATCGAAGACTTAGAATTTTCCAATTAACAACATACCTATTGTTAAATATTTTACAATATATTTCAAAATTTTTATATCATTTCCAATATTAAACAAAAACATAAAAATATTAACACATTCCAATCGAGCAATAAATAAAAGAAATATAAAGAATCTTGTACTAATTAATTAGTTCTAATTCACAGCGAATTGAAACCGATTTTGCAAGTCGGAAGTTCTGTTATTTCCTTCCGAAATATCTTCATATCATAGTTTAGTTCAATAATATAATCAAATTCTTATATTCTTATATTGTATTTATGCATATTTTCTTGTTTATACAGCATTAGAAATGAACATATATGTTATCTTTAAGGCAACTCATAAGCAAAATAAATAATAGATGAAATAGAAATTAATGAACTAAAATTGAATTCTATAGATCCAGGTAAAGCAAAACTCCACCTTACAAATATCACAAAACGACAAAGAGTTTAAGATATATGCTATTATTTTCAAAACATGTCTTTTTAAAACAAAAGATAATGCTTTATGATGAAATTGCGTGTTTTTGAATCACAAAAAAAATATAAAAGCAGAAATTAATAATAAAATCCTAAAGACGCTGATACCTCAAAGTATCTTCCTTGCCAAATTACGGAAAGTGATCGTTATGACGTCAGAGAGACCATGACGTCATAAAAGGCCATCTGATTGCCGTCTATTCGGTTGTTATTTGTGTGGTTTGTTACAAGATGATTAATTGTGGCATAACAGCGTTTTGATTGATGCATTGTTATAATCCTTTCACATCACAATTATTATAGTAATTCCTACAAAGTAGTCGGAGGGGAAAAATATTCGTTTTTGCATGCATCACTGCAAAATTATTTTTAAAAACTTTATTATAATAGTTTAGAGAGATCATTATTTTAATAAAAAAAACTTTCCTTAATAATATCAGATATGTTATGAAACCCAAATAACACAGTTAAATAGCAAATATGAGAGATATTAAGACTCAAAAGGCAAGCAACAGAACGGAAATTCTATAGTAAATAAGAAGTAAATTAAATTAATTATAGTTACAAATGTCACATTCTATAAGTAAAATAATACAAATGATTACACACACGTAATAGCCAATGAATATAATTTATATCTTAATTAACTTCCTATTTTTTTATCTCAAATGGGTCAATAATTATTCTAAACTTTTTTCTTATTTCCTGATCCAAATACAACTTTTTTAATTATTTCTAACACGCGCTCTAAAACATTGCTGATACTTTAAGTTCTACGCTGCGAGCGAAGCGATAAAAAATCTCAAATACGTACGGTTATAACTTTAAAAATACTTGATTCCCCTTTCCAAAATTGACAATCTCCCCGGGGGGGGCACCTCGAAATGAGGATGATATGCTTCCCGCATGGTGGTTGGATCTCGCCATCCTGGAGGGTACACTAATGTGTGGGGGATCTGGCTCCTCCCATCGATGACGGGACGTACTTCCTTCGGGGAGGGTTGTACCGTGGCCGGTGACGGCCCTTAGGACTCAACCATAGTTCCCGCCAATGTTGCTGTTGCGGCGGTCCGGTCATTCAGTTTTATAGTTTAAATCCGTGTGCCTTCGGGCGAGTCGGAGAGTTAGATGGTTGACTTTCCAAAATTGACACGCGTAAAAAAAAAAAAAAAAAAATTCTATCAGAATGCTTCTGAAAAATTATGTATATAACAATTGTGAATGTGTTTAGTGATATTTTTAACCTAATTTAAATCTTAATTAATTTCATAATTTTATTAAATATTAGCACACATTAACTTTATTCTAAAATGTTCTCTTACATCCTGATCCAATTCCCACTTTTTTATTTAACATGTGCTATAGAAAACTGATGACTTAAGCACCTTCTCATGCTCCGAGCGAAAGAATAAAAATCTTTACTGCTTACAATATTCTTTTAACGACACCCAAAATTCCCTTGCTTACGTCGACACGTGGCAAAGAAATTCTTATCAGAATCTCATAGTAAAATCACTAAAGGGGAAAATTTCTGTATCTTCGCTCTTGTACCGCCATGTAAACAGACGCCAATTTGATCATTCGCTCTGGTAAAATTATGACTCCCGTGGTGAAATAAATCAAAGTTAAAATTTCAAACTTTCTTCTTTTGGCCACGCATCTACAAAATTATGTTTTGTATTAAAATTCTATTGTAAACAATGAAACAATGACAATTTCAAATAAAAAACAATTTTTTTTTGTATTGGTTTTTGTATTGACTTTTCGATCATACATAAACATTATTTTTAGTTTTGGGGTATTAACAGCTTTTATTAAAAGTTTGAGTTATGGCTAAACTTTATTAGATTCTCTTGATTCATGATTTGTGTCAAAAAAGTTTTCTTAAATATTTCAGCTCGCTAGACGATGCGTCAAATATATTTTCTCGATTAAATTCCAGGCCATAAAAAGTTTTTTTTTTCTTCTTGAGATATTTTGGTATTTCTAACTATACATTAGCCCACATCAAAGTACTAAATATAATGGCTTGGAATGGTTTATATGAAGGCTAAAACTTGACATTAAAATTTTGTTTTTGATTCAGTGTCCATTTAGATAGATTTTTCTCAACATTTGTTGTGCTTTATGGTGCTTAAATTCATTTATTTTATTGTCGAAATCCACGATATGATGCCAAAATTCGATGACACTTTGCTCTTTGATGATTTTTAGTAAAAAAATATTTATAAGTAATATATAAAAATCGTTCATTTAGGAAAAAAACAATTTCAAAAATGATACAAATGTAGTAATTGGCATTCAGCCACTTTAGAGCAAGCAACTTATGGACAGCAGTTAAAACGTCAAGCAACGTGTTTGTAGGATTATATGGCCTTTCCATGTTTTTTTTTTTTTTTTGTAAATAATATCACAGTAAGTTCGTTAAGGGGTGTACAATGCAAAATCCGTCAAATTCGATACTGTGACGGCGTTTTATCCATCAAGAAAACACGAAACATACCATAAATGTACACAAAGATATTGTCCTCTTAAAATCAACACACGCAAACGCAACTAATAATTAATTAAATAAAAGAATGGCTAAATAGATCTTCAATTTCAGCTATACATTTCACACTGCGATCACACTCCGGAAACAGAATTCATTTGACAGATTTCACTAGCTTTAATTTCTCGTTTTATATAGGTTAGCTAATAAGATATAAAAAAATCCAGAAGAATCCACATTTTCAGACCTAAAAAGATAATTATCCGAGGTTTTTTTTTTTTTTTTTTTTTTTTTTTTTTTTTTTAATATTTTGTCACCAAGGCCTGAGAATTTGTTAACCATTCAAATATTTGCAAAGCTCTCTTCCTTATTATCTTCCTTTTAATTACTACACTAATGTTAATAGGCTTACATATGTATTTTACACTATATGTGGCTTGCACAATAAGAAACGTGGAAAGCCGCTGCTTTATACGTCACTATTGAATGGACCTGAAAAGCGATTGAGTGTTATCGATACATGAACCTGAGGAACAGACAAATAGTGAGAGTCCCTCAAATGTATAAAAACGGATTATCAATCGTTGTTTTCTCTTTTTCTGATATTACTAAAATATGGATAATTCCAACTCGCTCAGTTCGGAAAGAAAAGGTAAAATCGATTGCTGTAAAGGTGCTGTAAAATCGATTTAATAATAAAAATATGGGCAGGTACACCAACCAGCACTTGTAATAATTATAAACTTTCCACGGGACATAAATTATGTTTGTCTTAATTTATTTTCATGTGCATAATATTGTTACGAAATTTCCGGGTTCGTTTGGATAGTGGGAGTTATATGGTGTGGAGAACGCTCAATCAACAGTAGAAAATAAAACAACGACGTTTATTTACACGAAGACACACAGGACAGCACAAAGACGACAACTATATACAGCACAAAAGACGATTATATTCAGCCGAGAAGTGCAGCATACAACCAGACTCTACTGCAGACAGTAGCGCACAGCTTAGTTCAGCACTAGCTTCACTCCGTCGCTGCTCCACTTATCTCTGGAAGGCCAGTTCTTAATCGTCGATTCCGACTACTCTTCTCTGTCGCTTCTGACTACTCTCGACTACGACTGGTTCACGTGTACTCGGCAGCTGCAGGCTGCTCCTTTTATAGGTCTCAGGAGGCGGGGCTAGAAGCCTCTCAACCAATTAGGAACGTTCGAGGCGAAACTCGGTTCCTACTAGACGGATCGGGAAAATTCTCGATGTTTCAGGTATAATCTATTTTGGCTCCAATGTCGCTAAGTCGCCAAATGGTCGCCAAGTGTGTCGCCAAGCTCTGGGACCTCCTATGGAACCAACTTTGCTGGGAAGCCGCATCACAGATTCGTAACACTATTTAGCATATATTGCATAATATTTGGGATTACACTCCCTATTTTGACACTAATATTCCGTATCTCTAATGATGGTGTAGGTAGTATTTCTTTCCATTCATTCGTAGCAAATAATTTCTCCACATGTACTACAGATCTTATATACCAGAGAAAATAAAAGCAGCAGAAAGAATTTTTCTTTCTCTATAAATCTATAATCTCCATTTCATTCTGGCTTATAAAAAGGAGATCTTAGATTTAATTTAGCTTTAATTCATAAGTGAGTATTATATTTGTAAAGTTCGTCATTAACGACCTCTCTATCAAAACACTCACCCCCCCCCCCATCGGTGAAACCCTTCCTAGAGTACACCGCAAGTCCAATTCAAATGCAGCGATTGACATGAATTTATAGTAAATTAGCATGGGTAGGATATCCAATCTCCTACTCCTTGCCGAGGAGTTCCGATCGATTTTCTGCATTGGCGCGATAGATTCTGGAATGACACCACTCCAATGCTAGATGTGATTATGGATGTCAAGCAGAATTAAATTATAAAGAAACGAAGGAAAGTATCTTATATGTGTTGAGTAAAAAATGTATATTTTTTTCCAAAAAATCTTAAAATATTTATTAATTACAGAAAATTTCAGTTATTGAACATCTCATTCAATAACTCAAATTTCCAATATTGTTTCATGCGCTTACAAGCATTTACTATACACTATTTGAAAATAGGTTTACAAACATTAAAAAAAAAACTGCTCTAAAGCTGTCAAAACACTAAAAATTCAACTTCTGAAAGTTTAATGTTGGAATTGGTTTGGTTATTTTTAATAGAAATGTAACAAAAATAACGAGCATTTATATTATATTTGTTGTCAAGGGAATACTCGAAAGTTAGCAGTAATAATAACGAACTAATTTTGTTGCAGTGCAAATCTTAACGCTATTGCAAATTTGTAACAAATATTTAATAAAAGAAATCGTAAAACTTTTTCTCTTAGATTTGGGAGTCAAATATATTTAAAATTGTCAGAAGCGAAGCAAAAAAACTTTTCTAATGCTTTCGAAGATTCGCAGCAGCATCTGGATTATACTTCTGATATAGCCATTGAAATCAACAATTATTAGCATAAAAATATGAGCACATACCATAAAAAGATTTAGGAATAAAATATATTTGAAGCTGTCAGTAATGAAACGTACTACTCCAAATACTTCCGAAGTCTCTCAATATAATCCCGACCTAGCTTCTTTGGACCTCCATTTTGACATTCTGTGGACGAGGATGAAAGTATGTTATTCGCTTTACTGAACTATCTGATAATCTTAATGATTCAAACCCTTACGTTCGTGGCCTACTAATCCATAATTCGAAAACAAGCGAGTACGCAAAAAAGTTAAAAGTATAAGAATCTGAATAAGCCTTATGTTCATTGGCATGTGAAATTATGGACTCTCTTATGATCAAGGCACGCTGCACAATATTGTCCAATATTGTGTGATATTATATTATACAATATCAACAATATTTTTTATTATTATAGAATATTGTAAATTATAAATGGTCTGTTAGGGGTACAAAAATAGCTCAAGGAAATGAAATATACATAGACTGACATTTTCTAAACGGCCAGACCCCTGATTCAAGGGAAGTTCTGCTACATTGTAAGAAAACAAAGAAATTGACTCTAGAGCGCCCTTATAAGGCAGAGGAGAAACTATTTTTTAAAAAAATATTTACAAATAAATGGGAGAAAACAACCATAATTAACAGAATTACGCCATCTGGTGTGAGAGACACAAATTACTTTAATCCTATACATATGGAAATTCTGATACGTATCAAGGTATTCACGAGATACTTCCTCTTTCATGAAAGAATGTGTGGATGTACGGATTCGAATCTCAGTGACTATCCACATGTTATCCAAAAGCATTCCGACTGTAACTTTTTCATACCTATATATTACCTGCAACCGTATATCTTATCGATAGCCACAATTTGTATCTGCCTATATAAAAGACGATATTGGCAATAACCTTAAATATTTATTCTTTGTGCCGTCATGAAATAAAAGCTTTTAAAGTGGATCATCATATCCGTAATCTCATTCACAAAAGGTGTTTTCGGTTATGATTAATATATGATATTAATGAAGTTCACGAGTTACAAAATTTATAATTTTAATACTTAAAAGCATGACTTCTTAAAAACTGACTTATCGGATTTTTTTTAACTTTTTTTTTTAATGATTTACAGAAAAATGCAGTAAAAATCACTTTTTAAAGTGTGGCTTAAGATGAAGAACTTACTACCCATTGACAAAATTACACTTTATAGAAAAAAAATGGTAAACAGTAATAAACATAGATTAAAATGCGTTATTTTTTAAAAAACAATTCTTAATTCAAAATTGTAGAATAATATATGATATTCTTAATACACAAACTAGCAAGTATAAAACAATTTATTTCTTATTTCTTTTCATTAGCACTTATGCTGCTAGTAAAATGTTACAAAATGATTTAACACCACTTTTAATATACATTATATTGATAACAACAGGCCTAGCATTTCAGCTTCATGCTAATAATATTTTTAAAGAAAATTGGATATATTGCTTAAGGGAACAGTGGGCTTGGATATATGTAAAAATAAACGAAATATGAACGGGGTTTTTTATTATTATTTTATCTCCAAAATATAAGTTTAGATTCAGCCAAAATAGCATTATAATGTGCATTGTTCAATAAATCAAATATCTGAAAGGCATACAGAAAAAAATAAGTACATTTTAATGACATATTTCTCAAAACGATATGCTAATTATATTTAAATATTTTAAAAATATTCCGTCTTTATTTTTAAGATAATTAAATAGAATCTATAATAGCGATTTCTTTTAAAACATTAAAAGAAAACTGTTTAAGTATTTTATGTTTAAAATTCTTTTAGATACCTAAAAGCCAATTTTAGTTAACGAAAATATTAAATTCTTATGAAAATGCAATGAATATGCATTAAAATATTTCTAAAAATTCCATGAACTGGAATTAAAGAAATCATACTGAAATTTGTTCCATATAAATTTAAAAAATATAATAAGATAAAAAAAATAAATAATTAATTAAATTTTCGGAATATTCTAAATTTTTTAAACAATATATTTGTACAGAGATTATAAATATTTTATGGATTTATTTTTTAATACGCATGCATAACAAATTACATGAGTGAATAATTTGCAAAGTACCTCAGAGAGTTCACGTACCTTAAAAACAAGGCATACATTTTATATATTGAAGTTTAAACACGAGTAAAACAAATTATCCAATTTTATTTTTTGAAAGAAATTAGAAGTAGCAAATCAATGCTGAAAATTTATTTCAAGCCAGTAATTAGTGATAAATATGGCAAACTTCAGCAGTAAGCTAATAATTAAGAATGTTTTTTTCCCTCCATTTTTTTCATGAAAACCGCAATTTTAAACTAAATTAATACCTAGTCATTTTTTACCTTCGTTTGGAAACTCAAATTTGTTAAACCCTCTAATTACTCTATTTTAAGAAACAGGATAAAAGGAATCGGTTTTTCACGAATATTTATTGGAGAAAGGAAATTTTAAAGAGAATCAGTTACGCTTGGGTAAAATAGAGAAAAATGACTTTCTTGATTTAGCAATGTGAACAATTTCCCTATATAATTATCTTAGAAATTAGAGAACCGGAGTCTGTATTCGGAATGTGCATAAAATGTATACCAAATACTATCAATATTTCTACTAAAATCATCACGAAAATTTTATTATGATGTCCTATGATCATAAAGAAGTTAAATTCCTATTCTTTGTGCATATTTGCAAGCGAAAAGAGAAGTACTAAAACCGTTTCTGTCGTAAAATTTTTAACCATTAAAATGTATGATCTGATAGATTATTTGTATAGTTATTGCGCTTTCAGCAAACCAAAAGATCTCGATTTTATTGTGATTATAAAAAAATAATAAATCCAAATATATGTTTTACAACATTGAAAATAAACTGTAGAATTGGGTATTAAACTCTTCTTCTATATATAACAAACCATGAATTATTTAACATTTGTTTTAGTATCAACAAAATTCGTAGATAAGACAGAAGAAGCTGAGCAGAGCAGAAATTTTAAAACCACTTCTTTTTTCAGCGTCAAATCTTTTTTCTTCTTTTAAGGAAAGTAGAAATTTTTCAGGAAACTTGTCAGCTAAATGCGGAAACTTTCTTGGTATAACTGTAGTCATAAAGCCAGAGATTTCCATATCTACGTCCGGCACGTTCAAGTTAGTAGTTTTCAGAGCTATTGAAGAAGTTTAGTGTAACTATTTTGATGTAATCGTAAAATATTGGGGGCTGAATTTTTCAGTGTAGTCTTTTGCTTAGTCAAGAGTTTTCTAAATTAAGAATAAAGTGTAAAATAAATAGCAAAATTAACGTGATATATGGGGTTTTACACTAAACTTGTATAAGGAAACTATAGAAAAAGGCCTGTTTAAAAAGAAATTTTATGAAGTTCAAATGTAATAATTTGAGGCCATTTTCTTGATGTAAGGCATTAAAATGATAAAAATTAGCGGAAATGTTCTATCCGAAACTCGCATACTCTTGATAAAGGTGTTATCTCTTTCCTTCCACTTAAAACCTTGTAAACTTTGGGTAAGGAGGTGAACACTGAAATTTTTGCTCAAACGATTGCTCAAATTTTTATTTTCTTACATGAGAGTTGTGTACTTCTTAGTATTAATTACAAAATATCCATCATTCGTGTGAATCTAGTATAAGCCTTGTGAGGATTAATTGCTGGAATGCAGTTAATACATTAGTAATAGAAAATCGAATGTGTATTTTGTAAGCCTAAAAAGCCAACTCTTATGTATTAACTGCAACTGGGGTCGATATTTACAAAAGACAGATCATTGGATTAAGATTACCATTTTTATCAAATCTAACGCTCGATGTTTAGCTATTAACCGCTGAC
Organism: Argiope bruennichi; assembly: GCF_947563725.1. Classification (NCBI taxonomy): domain Eukaryota; kingdom Metazoa; phylum Arthropoda; class Arachnida; order Araneae; family Araneidae; genus Argiope; species Argiope bruennichi. The sequence goes on along the minus strand of NC_079156.1, from coordinate 24,978,893 downwards.
TGGTACCGGATAGGTATAGAATAGGCATTTTCAGTGCTTTTCCACATACAAGATCGCACGTCAAATTTAACTGATTTCGTTGCGTTTTTGCATTGTTGTGTTTACATGCATGAGAAATTATAACGATAAATGGAGTGATCCCTTATGCATTTGCTTTCATATTGATATTGATCTATATTACATATGCTATCTATCTAGTTCTTTTTGCTTAGAACATAGTGCTTTTTCGTGTTCGGCAGTCGGACAGATATGGATGAATAGAATAAATGGCTTTCAAAATTGAATAAAAACCTACTAATTTAGTTTCAACATATAACAAATTTCATGGGTCTAGTTTTTTAATTATCGCGTTCAGATAAAGCGACAGACAGACATCATTCCAAATGTGTCAGCATGTGTCTTTCGGACTCATGGATGTCTGAAAAATGATTCGTAAAATTTTGGAATCCGGTTTTTTTTTGTTTTTTTTTTTTTGACAATTTGACGATTTTGACGATTTGTATTTTTTGACGACGTAATTTTTGACGATTTTCTTTTTTGACGATTTGACGATTTTTTGACGATTTTCTTTAAACATTTCATTAAGAAAGTAAAAAAAAAAAAGTTTGTTAAATGAATGAAAGCAAAAGTCTTTAATCTTTATAGATCAAACATTTTAAAGCAATTTAAAGGTTCCCAGTTAAAATTCTTTATACAGAAACATACTCACAGAAATTAACTTTGCATTAAACAACATGTGCATTTCTATTCCTTAAAATTAAGTTTTATTAAGTAAGGAAACTAGATTATTTACTGTCTATTGAGAGGGAATTAAACTGTATTACCAACGACAATCAAGTGTCAGAAAAAAAACACGCTTATTTTAAATCAATCAATCAATCTAAATACTCATTAAATTTCTATATTCTGGGTAAATTTATTTCATTTAATAAATGTGAAATATGTGTGTATAAAAGTTCATAACAATTCACTCAAAATTATCGTATTAGATTTGAAACAAAATACGTACATTTGCTCAAAATATCAACAATGAAGTATTAAACTTTTAAGTGGATAGTTTAATATATCCATTTAACAGGAAAGGAGAATGCGTCTCTAGTAATAGGTAGCTGTCTTAAAAGAACATGATAGGATCCTTACTAAATATCTTAATAAATGTTTTAAATTATTTTTATTATAAGAGATTGAGCACTTTAATTAATTGCTGAAATACTAATTGAAACATCTAAGCTATTTAATATTCCTTCAACAATATTTTACACACATTTTATACTTACTTGCTTTGTATAGCTTAATCATAATCTTTCATGAGCCGTCTTCAGCGACTAGCATATTTTTAAAGAGCATTGGTTCTGTCGATTTTAAATTAACTTACATTTAACTTAATTCTCCTATTTCTCCAAAGAAAATATTTTTAAGAATGAAATAATGAGAGATGCCAAAACTATATTTTTTTTAAATAGATTTTCACATTTCTCATATTTAAATGAGCCATTCTGATAAGGTTAAGTCCCATGACGTAATAGCTTTACAAAAATTGTAATTGTTTGGATAATCCATCTTCTAAATTTTATGACAATAACTGTAATTTATTATTCTTCTTATAAGCAAAACAGATTTTAAATAGAATACCTTTTCCTTAAGTTTCAACAATGGAAGAAAATTACGAGATTAAATATTTAATTGAACAACGAAAATAGTTTCTGTTCAATAATGAGATACAATGAAGTAGAATTATTGAGAAAATAACTTTAAAGATTGCCAAAATTCAGAGAAAGTCTGCATGCGAAATAAATTACTGCTCTCAAAAAGACAATTTTAGAAATTTTAAAATATAAAATTTAGCTTAATAAATTAATAATGAATTGATTCTATGGGAAACGCAAAAATTGCATCATTATAAAAATATCTTATAACTAAAAATTTCAAAACATTTGCTCCAATGTGAAGTCTACACAAGCACACATATATGCCTTTATTATCATTAGAGATCAGTGAATTATATAAAAATATATCTAAATAAAAATGAAAGAAAACCTTCACAACAAAATCAAATAATAGAATGAATTGTAAATATCTGTATTATAAAAATCGAATAGTATTTTTATTATATGATAAAAAAAATGACCGCTTGGAGACATGATGGAATTTCTTTTGAAGGTGTCCATTTCATGAAATAAGTCCTCAAGTTTATTTCATTTAAAAAAATAAACAAGAATATTTTAATATGTATTTTACTGATAATGCTTAAATTCGCTTGCAATTCAGAAAAACCTTTCCAAATATCCATTGTCTGAGTTCTCGTCTAACTTTTGCTCATGCTTCATAAAAAACAAGAATAATATTTAAAAAAATATTTTAATATTTAGCTTACTGATAATAATACTTAAATTCGCATGTTATTCAGAAAAACTTTTTCAAATATCCATTGACCGACTTCTCATATAACTTTTTTCATAATAATCCATCTATAAAGACCAATATTTATAAATTTCAAATTCCATCTGTGGTGATATCAGAATTCTATCTTTAACAAAAAATGGAAATATTGGGAAGGAAATGGCCAATACTTCGAATAATAACTACGATAAAACTAGCTATGTTTCACCACCTCGTTCAGTTTTATATCAACAAGGAAGAACTTATCAAAACCAGTATCGTTACCAGATCAATACCGACATGCATCCAATGCTATCTCTTGTATATTTAATGGTCCAGCAATGCCAGACAGGTATAACATATATCAAATATTTCTCATAGGAGGAAACAGGGGTGTTTGGAAGGTTCGAATTGGCCTGGAGCCAGCAGTTGACAGCTAGTGTGAAGGATTGGAAAAATGCCTCGAGCACTTGAAGCGATGCAAAAGGTTCTATTTATGCTTTGGAGGTTGCAGCATTTCAAAGAAAAATGGAAGTGTGGAAAAGATAACGTGTATTTTTATGTACGTTTTCTTACTCTATATCTTCTCAGGCAAGGAGTGATCCGCGCTCTTTTCGCCTGATAAGTTCTGTCAGCGGTGTTTGATCTTTGATTTATATTCCTCTGTCACAAGGATGATGGATGCCACCAGACAACCGGAAAACCATTCGCACCGAGAAGTGTTAGCAAGTATAAATAAGCAATGTTTTTTTCACGCATTTAAATGATAGGGAAATAATTTCCGAAGACATAGAATAGCAGTATAAAACATTACTACTTTTAGAAGAATTTTTTAGGAAACGCTACAAAATTTCATAAAATAAACTGAAAAAACATTTGTGAAAAGCATATTAGTTAAAAAGAATGCTGGAAATAAATATGGTATTATTGCCAAAAAGATTGAGTTTAGTTATATTAACGTCCCGTTTTTTTAAAGTAACACTAGGGCTATTTTGGGACGGACCTCCTACCTTTGAACCGAGGTCAGATGACGAGGACGACATAAGAGCTGGCATCTTCCCTCTCCAAACTTCTACATCACACCAGAGGGAGGACGTTTGACACGGACGGATTTAGCAAGCACCAGACCCGCTTACTCGACGTTCTTTGGGAAAATCGGGTCTCGAACCGGAAGCCCTCCGATTCCAAGACGAAACCTTAACACCAGACCACCCATTTTGCGTAAAAGGAGTATAAGGCTAAAGCATTTTACTTTTGAATCGGATAACTAGTTAATGAGCTTCCTAAACAGACTCTTATCATATTAAGAAATGTGACTAAGTTCGTGTTGAATTTCTGGAAAAACTCTTAAATGATTATATTTGTAAACTTTTGCATAAAATTGAAAGAAAAACCATCCATAAATCTAAAATACACCCTCTAAATGACAAAAGTTATTAAAAATTCGGGAAAATGAGCTTTTATCTGCTCAAAAGAGATATAAAGAAAAAATCTTTTAGTTTAAAGATTTATCAAATGATTTTCTTAACATTTTGCAGATAGATTCATTAATATATTATCTAGATCTTGAACTGAAACCTATGTTGTATTTCTATCTATTCTTTAAATACTAGAGTTTGATTAATAAATAACACGAATTTTTCCATATTTTTTTCTCATTGTGAAACACTAAAACAACTTTAAAATATTTCTAAGTGAATCAATTATTTATTCTCTTGTTCAAGAACTGCTCAAGTCATTGAAAAATTAGCATACCAAATTTGAACAAAAATATGCATTAGAATATGATTTACTAAATTTTTTTGTAAGAAAATTCAACCAAAAGTTAGAATTTGAGCAAATAGCTTGGAAATTGAGATTTATATTTACCGCTAACAATTGAAATTTATATCTTCTAAAATTATTATCTCACAAAAATAATTTTTGTTTGACCTTAAAATTCAAAACATGATCTTTCTAATCATATCAATTTCATTTCTATACAATTTTTAAATACATATTATTTGACAAGCAGTCTGTTTTTAATGCTATGACGAAATTTTAACTCATACATCAAAACACAAAACTTTATTTTTACCAAAGTTAAAAATATTTCAAATTTTTTCACTTTGGACATTCACTCCAAATTAGGATTTTTATTTCTACTTTTATTTGATGGGATATACACTTTTTAATTTTCACTCACAGTAGTTTATAGTCTTATCGAATTGAAATTACGTCTTTTAGTGGCCTAAAAAAACAAGATGAAATTAAAAAAAAAAGATACATTCCATACGAATCGTTTAGTTACCTAAGTAAGTTAGTTACCTAATAATCTGGGAGAACAATCTGGTCGTCAAAGGCGGCTAGTATGAAATAAACGTCTCATTTTGACCTTTTTTAAAGAAAGTCCTTGTGAATAATTTAATTAAAAAGTACATGAGAAGATAGCATATGCAATACATTATGTTAGAAAGCAAAAACATCGAAACTACAGCTGAGCAGATACCATTAAGGAATCGTAATACTAGTTTATTCGATAACTTTGTCCATTTACATAAATCGGATGTTTATTAACCTAGCAATTCTGCAAATTATAGACAATCGATAGTTGCATTCAAAAGGGTCCATTCATGCGAGTTTATTGTCGGGAATCACAAGAAACTCGCATCAGAACTTTGTAAATTCACGCTAATGCCATTCTGTTCCGAAGATATCGCATATATCCAGAATAGGATAAAAATAAATTTTGAAATAGTGCATACTCGTTTATATTATATTATATATACAGAAATGCTTTTGTTTGCAATATTCTTTAGATCCAAAATTTGAAATCCATCTTTGAAAAATCCAAAAAACATTTTAATTAAAACAAGATATGCGATTAGAGTTTCATTAATTATATTTTGAGTACATATTGAGCATATTAAATTTTGAATAATTGATCGGAAATGAAGATTGAATGCAATAATCATATTTTGAAAATATCTAAATCTGCTAATAAATTCATATTGAAACAATATTCGCTTTGTACTCAAAGTATTATTGTGTCAAAAATATTCTAATGAAATGTTCATCGTTTTATTTCATTTTTAGTCAGCAATAATACTTCCGGCCATATTTGACTTTTGTAAATTCATTTAAATATTAATGATGATTTTGACATTTAAAAACCGAAACCTGATCATTCATTTCTGTCTTTTTTTTGAAAGTGATAAGATTAAGCTGCTTTTTAAAACATTTTCAATTTGACAAAACACTGTAAATATAATGTCAGTTTTTTTTTCATATTATGATACAAGATAGAAAAATGTAAACTCGCATAACGTTATATAACTTTATACAATTTGTGTTGAATTTATTTAATTTCGTTGAGAGAAAACTCCGTTCAGCAGGAATATGGCGAAATGTTCAACATGCTCAGTATGACAACTATTCATCCTATACAAAAATACAAATACTCTTTACTAAAAAGAAACTTATAAAGCATGAAAATAAAATCATTTACAGAGATCAACAGAATAAGCGGCAAATCGCTATCAAACAAATGTAAATGCACAAATCGCTCAGAAAGAACTCGTTATAGGTCAACTTTCCAAAAAAAAAAAAAAAAAAAAAAAGGTTTGCTCACAGCCAATATAGTAAAGCAGTAAAGCCAATAGTCATAAATATAATAGCCAATGGCGACAACAAGGCGCTCTCGAGGATAACAATCTTATTTAAGAGGATGCGGGAAAGTTTTCGGGAGATCACTCTCGCTGGTTAAATTGATTGTTCCTTTGGCGGGGTTTCATTCACTTCCGCCAATTTCTTAAATTTTTCTGAAATTTCGTTTCCCGTAAACAGGAAAAGCACATCACGTTTACATCGCATCAGCAGTTTTTTTTTTTTTTTTAAATAAAGAAGCAAATTTCCAGTAGCAATTCGTAAAAGTAACCAGAGGACATGATCTCCCTAAAACTCTCTCGCATACTCTCTAGTTTAGTTTCAATTGGTTTAATTTAACTAACGTCCCGCTTTTTAATTCGCTTAGTTTAGCTTAGTTATATTAACGTCCCGTTTAAAGCAACACTAGGGCTATTTTGGGACGGACCTCGTAATTTTGAACCGCGGTCAGATGACGAGGATGACATCTGAGCTGGCACCCCCCCCTCCACGCCACACCACACCACACCACACCAACGGGAGGACGTTTGGCCCTGACGGATTTATCTTGCAACAGACTCTCTTACATGCCGGTTCTTCTGTAGAGTGGGGTCTCGAACCTGAAATCCTACGGCTCACAAGCCGAAACCTTACCTCCAGGCCACTATGGTCGTTTTTTAACTCGCAAACTCTTTAATAAAAAAGTATTAATCCAGAGAACGACTTGCATGGTACTGACATACAATAGTTACGAAATATTAACCTTTAGCGTGAATTCAGCATTTCTACTGGATTTACCGTGTGATTTATTATTGAATTTATCGATGTTTTTTTTTTTTTTTTTTTTGGCGATTCATTCCTGGAATACGATTCATTACATCCGAAAATATAATTTATGTTTTCGACACATTTTTTACAGTCGACTGAAAAAAAATCGCACATAATATTACACTTGTCAGTTACAAAATTCGATACCAAATTTGATATATTTAAGTCATTGTGTCTACAGGTTTCTGGAAGTACAGTCTGACAGACGGTCAACCAGTAACTGAATTTGACTCAAAATCTGACATAGGTCTACACTACAGATGTTAAATTTGTCTGCCGAATTTTATCTATCTAGCCATCTCTGTTTTCTAATTACCATGCTAACTTATATCTGGACAAATGGACTTCCTCTGAAGAGATATTACTTAACGCTTCATAGAAATCTTCAAATTTGGTTTAAAAACCATATACCAAATTTCTTCCAATTAGCTCAAATCCTTTTTGAGTTATCTTTGTCACAGACAGACAGATAAACATTTTCATGGTCTTTTGTTGTTTGATTTGTTGTGTTTTTACTTGGATTAATAAATTTGGAAAGGATTTTACTTGTTATCTTTAATTTTGTGATACTAATTTTATCTCCAAAACCTGAATTTCTTGGGATTTTCGGATCACGAGAGGTCAGTTTATTGAACGAAAGTCAGACCCCTCACAGAAAAAATCCTGGTTTGAATCCTTGCCTGAGGGTGACCCTTGAGAAAGTCTTCAGGCCGGATTCATTATATCTTTCTTTTTCATTCTTTGGCTGTAAACTTAATATTTATTTCTAATAATTATTCTAATTTGGTTAAGTTCCTTTGTGTTTTAGTTGTAGCAGCATTAGCTCTCTCTAAATACAATGTATAGTTTATTATATAGATTCAGGAAATATTATATAGGTGAATTTTCATATTGATTATTTTGGATTGATAGTTTCTTATAATAAATATAAGTAATTTTCTCATACTTGGAAAAAATCACTATTGAATTTACTTCTGCTATTCGGTACATCTCTGAAAATCTTACATAAATACGAAACATTATAGTCAATGCTTATATTTGGGAAATATAATAATGTACTGTGTGCTTTTGAAATTAACTATTAATATCTCTAATGAGCCGTTTAGTTATTGCCATCGAATTTCCTATTCTTTTACTGGCAATTTCCTCTTGGTGTTCTTAACTAATGAGTTTCTATATAGAAAATATCGATGACAATAAGACAGATATGACAGTTCTGCTGACCGTATTTCCGCATCCGAACAAAACAGACGAGGGAAGTAAAAAATGACCGTTAGAGAAACTTGCAGTCGTTGCAGAAAAACTGTGACCGTCTGCTCTGAGACATGGTAGGTGTAGGTTAGATCCAATTCCTCAGTTTAAGCATCTCAAATTTTATTTGACATAAGATCTATAGGCTCGTTTTTGAATTCAGTTTTTTTCAAACTTTTTGTTTTTATTTAAAGAAACCTTTTGCTGTGACGGAAAAGCATTTTAAACTTTTAGTTGAATGGTGTTTTATAAAATGTCTAAAATAAAAAGTATTTCAAGATTTTACAAACTTACGTACACACTTAAAACTTCGAAAATTGTTCAAATTATCGAATATTTTTTATTGCTTAAAAATGTTCTCTGATCCTTTAGCTTTCAAACGATACCAAGATGTTGTCAGAATTCGAAATATTTCTCGAGTTCTAATTATTTTTCTAGAGGTACTTCCATTAAAAACTCTAATTACGGATTTTTTTAAAACTCATTTTATGAAGAATGATATTTTTCCACTATGTTGCTTCATTCAAACAATCATAACTCAACAAGAAATTATCCAAATACAATTATTTATATATCAAAATAATCTGTAGGAAATAATGGATGTTTTATGCCTCAATCAAAGTTATATTTAGAAATACACTTTTAATAGCTATTTAAAAGTTAAAATTACAGAAAAAATCTCGTTTTTTTTTTTCTATTCATCGTTGATGAAAAAATTGTTTAAAAAAACTATACATTTTTATAACTTGATTGAGGCAGACAACATGAAGACTCATATTAGGCATCATTTCCAACTAGAATTGTGTGTCTGTACAAATTAGAATTTAAGATATTATGTTTTAAAAAATATGCTAATTAGTTCATTAAATATTATTTAATTAATTAATAATTAGTGTAATATGGTTTTTTTCTCAGTGAAATGAGTTTAAACATACATTAATGACCTACTATAAAAAAACTGGATTTTTAAAGTTACAACTTTAAAAAAAATCTTCTAGTGTGTACGTACACCTTAATCCAAATGGGAAATTTATTATGATAGATGTTAGTAAATTTAATCTTTTAGTGATATAAAACAGACTCAACGTTAAAAATATACAAAAGTACTATTGCAATATTTACAGAAATTTCGCCATATGCAAATATACATGAGTCCCAATTTCACAGAAAATTAAATAACTTGGCAATGAAATGCAATAAATGAAGGAAACTAATAATATGTTTATTTCGAAAACCAAAAAAATCTGATAAAGAAATTTATAGTTTAATTACAAATGTCGCCGACAGAACTTAATTCTGCAATCTCAGACGATCCTGAAAAGAGTTCTGCAATATTCCCCACGAGAGCAATTTCTACTGGACGATGGCTAATGAATTTAGAACAATTTGTAAATACACATTAATCAATTGAGAAACGTCTAAGCATTGATAGTTTAAGCGATACTGGACCCGATCACATTGTACCTAAGTAGATTTTTTGATTCTTCAGAAATTTTTCGAAGGTAGTGTCAATACTTCGAACTATTTTATATTCTCGTCTTGCGTGACAAAATGGTTCGTCTAGATTAATAATTGCTAATAATTGCTAATAACAGCAAATATTTTCAAATTTCAAATTTTTATAGATATATAATTCATACTTTTAGGCAATATGTTATGCATTTCAGTAATGTTCTTTATGCCACAAGTTGGCTTTATCATTTTATCCGGACGAAATTTGACTGGGGCGGGAGTATTAATGTTATTTGTGCAGTTAGTTACAACAGAGAAAAGAGCAACAGTATTAAAAAAATGGGCGCATTTTAATTATTTTAACCATACCTTATTTTTTAAAATAAATTTTAGTTATAACGCAACCTTTCAAACATTTCATTAAAAGCGTAGTTTAAACTGAAGCCTATTCAACATAAAAGACATCAGCCTAATCTTCATATTTTTATCGTCCATAAAACAAAACAAAACAAGATGATATATTTTTAGCAACAATGAAAATGCTTAGAGTTTCAACTAAACGGTGAAATATATTGGCCGTTAATTACGTTTAACATGTTTCTCAAAAAATGATTAAAAAAGCAAAAACCGGAACCTGGAATAATTGTAAACATAATTTTTTTGAAAACTAAGATGATCTAAAAATCATTTAGCCGCTGCAAACTTCAAGGAAGTAAAAAAGCTCTCCTTGAAATACTTAATTCCACTAAGAACACATATGCTAAATTTGGTAGATTTAAATCAAACTTTCTGGCCTGTACAAGACCAACAAGGGCATTCGTTCCCCTTAAATATTAGTTAGAGAGTTACTTCAACAGCAATAGCTTAGCTTAGTTAAATTAACATCTCGTTTTAAAGCAACACTAGCGTTACTTGGGGACAGATCTTTTACTTTTTAAGCGTGGTCAGATGACGAAGACGAAACGTGAGTCGCAACTCCTTCTCCAGATTTTCGCCCTATATCAACTTCAACAGGAATAGCACGGTCTCGAACAAGAAATGAAGAGAGAAATATATCTTATTAAAGAAAATATTGGGAAGAACTTTCTAATTTCTTTTATTTTTCTATTTGGAAAGGGTATTTAAATTTTAGTCTGAACTACAATCCCGAAATCAAATGCAACTCCAAGTATTAACCGTATTTTTAAAATTCTATCAACTAGACTATCAAGTAATATCCATTTGTATAAAATAACTTCAAAAGAAAAGTATTTTACATACACTAGGACAATCATACGTTTAGCAAAGGATCTGATAATCATCAATCAAAATGGACATTTTCAAATTGAAACGTTTAAAATCTATTTAGGGAAAAAGGAAACGTCTCTTTCAATGACGCTTGGATAATACCCAACAGGTGCCTTTTCACTAATGGAAAGATGATGGGTACGCGCTTTTGCAATACATTTTCAAGTGAATTTATCGATTTCCAGTTGCTGTAGTTTCAGAAAAAGGCTTCAGCTTTCGGATAAATTCAGTGAGAGCATCAGTTTGAATATGTAATTATTTTCTGCAGCAGTAACACGAAACAGAAAAATTTAGTCACTCCCTTTTTCAGACCGTGCCAATCAAATTAATCGTTTGCTATGAAAGTAACATAAGAACTGATCCAAAATTTGCAGGAGGAATTACACGAACATTTTACCAATTTTGACAAAACATATACCATTTTTTTAAATATATTATTTCTATTAACCATCTCATTCCTACGATCATAGGAGATCATAGAAGTTTAGGCACCTAGAACATCCGAATTACTCTTTGAAAAATAAAAACTCAAACCTCCGTACTACTAACCCTTATTTTTAAGGGATTGATTTACAAAAGGGAGCCTCGCTTATACATTGGCTAAACAAATAAATGCTTGAATATTCACTGAAAATTCAACCAACTCGGAACGCATCCCTACACTCTAAACTCATTAGGTTGAACATCTTGAACAAAGAAAGCAAGCACCTTTGGAATTCAATCAATAATACTTAACGAAAATAGAAAGAAATTTCACAGTGATATCCAGGCTTCTCAGGCGTCCAATATAGTTTTTTTAAAGCGCATTTGGGGCCTTTCAGTATTGATAAAATTAAGATACATTCGATGATACAAACTATATATTCAGTAATTTTATTTTTATTTATACAGAATATATGAAAATACATTAAATAAGTCAATTATTTTAAACCAAGAATTTATGTGTAATTCCGATTATTTAGAAGGTAATAAATTTTTTCTTCTAGTGCGTTTAGAGTTTAATAATTAAACACATCAAGATATAAATATATCAATTATATAAATTGAAATTATTTAATTATATTTAAATATATTGATGTTAAAGATTAAATATATTTAATCTTAAAGATATTGATGGCTTATGGAAAATCGTCATATGTTCAATTTTTGACTGCTCAGTTAATTGGAATAACTTCTTTGCTCCTTTATCATTTTAATTAGATAACGACCCGTTGTGAAACAAGCATCATTTAGAGCTATTTTAGGATGTATCTAATCATTTCTATTCGCAAACAGATGCCAGGGAGGACACTTGAGCCTTCTGGGATCATACATTACCAATGAGAAAGCATTTAATAACCTGCATCATAACACGACACATTTTTAGTGGATATCGAACCTGGAGCCCATCAGCTTCAAAGTTTATAGTTGACCTCTAAACAACCGCGGCCTTGTGTTTTTATGTGTGTAGAAATATTTATTTTTAGTGAACCAAGTTAAATGGTATACTACCTATATTTATAATGAATTTTAAATATTTAATGTTCTCAACAGAATTTTGCTCTATACATCAGAAATTGATACCTTGCATAGTAATATTCTACATTTAAAAAGAATATTATTTTATTTTATGAATATTTCTGAGGGTACAATCATACTACCTAATATTGTAATGTATTGTTTAATATTCACAATATCGTATGTTTTACAACATCGTGCTGTTAATAAAAAGATGAATGGGAAAATATATAGTATTATTCGACAATTATATTGTCATTCATTGCTTATTTATTGAACGTTCTGTTAACTCAATTCAGTATTTGAGTTTCCTTTTTAACTTTTCATTAACTATGTTAATTTCCATTTATTAAACCAGGGACCATCTCTTCAAAACTTTCTAGCATATCCTCCAATAAATATGTTATTCTTACCCCACTGTACCTCCTTCCTCCCCTAAAATTATGGACATCAGGAAAGGCACGGCATTGATGAAAGATAATTAAGAAAAATGTAGCAATTTTCTTCATTCGTAACGTGGGATCCTAAGATATTTTTTTTTGGTAGCTAATCCCTCACATTTAGTAATAGGTATCTAAAAAACGAAATTCTTTTTAGATGCATTTTTTCCAACTTATTGACACTAAAATTTGGCTGAGAACTATAATTGTAGCCGCCAATTACATGCCAAATTTCATATGATTATTATTTTGCTTTTAAGTTACTGCATTTACATGCTTATGAAAGTACAAAAAGAAAATTGACTTCTTGACGGATCTGGTTCCAAATTCAATAGTATTTATATTTCAGACATTAAATCTGAGTACCAAATTTTATCAATCTATCTCTTTTCATTTTGTAGTTACCTTTTTAAATTATATTCGAGCATCCGAGAACAAATTTCCTCTGAATAGATTTTGCATAAAATTAGAAATGTATAAATTTGGTGTAAAGACTATAAACGAGATTTCTTCCATCGGACTCAAGTTATCTTTGTCACAGATATACAGACGGATGCATAGGCGCAATGCTAAAAATGTGTTTTCCAAACTCAGGGAGTCTAAAACTAGAAAAGTCATCAAAATTTGTGATTGATTTATTTTGGAAAATTACAGTGCTTTTTTTTATACCTCATATATTACCTAACTGATGAGGAAGGCACCTCGAAATGAGGTTGAGATGCTTCCGGTATGGTGGTTGGACCTCGCCACCCTGGAGGGTACACAAAAAGGTAGGGGAGTTGGCTCCTCCCATCGATGACGGGACGTACTTCCTTCGGGAAATTTTGTACCGTGACCGGTGATGACCCTTAGGACTTAACCACAGTTCCCGCCAGTGTTGCTGTTGCGGCAGTCCGGTTATTCACTTTTATTTATCCGTGTGCCTTCGGGCGGGTCAGTCGGTGAGTCAGTAATATGACTTATACCTTATGTATGCGAAAGTATTAATGTATTATCATCTTTTATTTACTATCATAATTTAGATGGGTGGCAATCATGGTGTTCAAGACTCCCTTCTAACGATTATCCATCATATTCGGAAACATAATGTATATAAAAAAGAATTCTAATCAAAATTTCCTTCTGAAAATTTGAAGATGTGTCTGCGGGGTTGAAGGGGGTCAGATAAGTCGTCTTTGCCATCAGTTATCCGTACTTTATAATTTTGAAGTTTGATCCAAATCATTCCTCTCATCGTTTATCTCGGGCGCTAAACTGAAATGTCTAGACATTGTATTACATTATTTACTTTTTACTTCTTTGGCAGCATTAAATGAATTTTCTTATTACTTAAAATAATTATCTACGTAAGACTAAGTTTCTGTTTAATGTTTAGTTTGCTGTGAAACGAATTACAATCGCTCTTCATCTGCTTTAGCAGTCAGATCACTGGATTAGGAATTCTAGGAGGGAAAAAAACTAAATGTACAGCAGAAGTTTCGCTTTAACTATCATAAAAAAATAAATAGTAATGGTTGTTTTTCATTGTTTACTTGGTGTTGGATTGAATCCAATTCACGGAGAAGATTTTTCCAAAGATTGCATGAAAACAAAACAATTAGAATTACCAACGGTATTCTTCTATAAAAGAAAAAAAATAAATGCAGAAGCTCTGAAAAAAGATTTTTGGCTTTTCATCCGAGTTTAAGAAATAAAAGTAATCACATAAAGTTTTATTGGATATTTTATGTTATTTATTTATGTGTTAAATGTTATTTATTGATTTATGTTATTTTTGTTTCAGTTTATGAAATAGACGAACATTTTTTAAAGTTGAGAATAATATTTTTTTTTTAAACGAAAAGAATTAATTTTTAGTTTTTTAGCAATCTACCAGACAAGCTTCGAAGAATAACTATACCAAAAATAAAGCGACATTAGACAAAAGTACCAAAATATAAATAAATGATGAATTTGTGAAGGAAATGAAGAATTCTAATGAAAAATACAGTCTCAAATAAAGATTTTAATTCTTCAAAATAAATAATTATTTGAAACAAAGTATTAATATCTATATTTTTTATAATAAATTTATATGAAGTTATTAATTTCAAACTTCTTTCAACTGATACTTGGCGGCTTTGGCGAGCAGAGGTTCATCATCTATATTAATAATGTTAAGTTAAACATGCCAATAACTATTGATGAGCCATATATTATCGCCAAAAAATAAAACTACTATTCAAAATCGTATTTGTATATTAAATCGTACTTGAATTAAAAGAACACTCTGACACAAAGACTTTGATATTCGCCTCATTAGATAGTTTTGGATTCAATTTTTTTTTTTTTCACGTGTGAGTATTATGCCGTTTCTGACCGCAAAATTTTATTTTATTTTTTCGAAATTACTTATTGATTGCTTACGTGGCTAATTCAAAAGGAAAAATAATTCAGGAGCGGCATGATGAATTTCTTATATAATAGCATTTAGCTGAGATTGATTACTGTTGTAATCTCAGAATTTATCAAAAAATTTAATAACAAATAAAAAAGTGCTTAACTTAAGAAAAATTTATTTCTTTTTGTAAAAAAGTGAATTACAAAATTTTAAGATCAGGAATTTTCCAATTATTCATTATAATTTAATATTTGGGCCTCCTAAAGTAAAATAAAAATCGTTCTAAAGTATTTTATTCCGAAAATACATATTTTTCCGATTAACGCACTTAGATTAATGTTTCTCTTAAAAGCGTCGAGTTGCCTTTATTGGGATGGAATTTTTAAATTCAAACCATGGTCAGATGAGGGCGACGACATCACAGATGGCAATCAATCAAATTTCCAAATCATCTCGCAAAAGGGTGCTTAGCCTAAGGCGTAACATTTAAGGCGTAACTTGCTCATATATTTGACGAATCTTCGAGTTTTCGATCCAGAAATCGAGATCCTACAGCAGTGCAATCAACATATGTTAGAAAAGTAGTAGTGTTATGGAACAAAATTAGTGTTTAGTTCCATTTTTCATAACACTATCATTTAACTTCAATTTATCATGATGAATTCGAAATGTACAAATTCTCTCCTAGCATAAAAGTATTATATTAAATATAGTGAAAAAATAATTAAATTGTCTTTCTAAATGAACTCTCTCTCATTTTGCAGTTCATTAGTATCATATAAAACAATTCATAATTGCAATAATAGTTTTAAAACAATTGAGATTAATATATATTTTAACTGTATTTAAAAAAAAACAAACTTTTTAGTATCTTTTAATTCTATATCTGCTAAGTAAAAGTAAAAATGCTAAGTAATAAAAAATAAAAGGTTTATGGTATATTTCTGCAGTGAACCACAACAAAATGTTTTGTTGTGGTTCACTGCAGAATGTTGAATATCAAATGATAGATTCTCAGATGTTTACTTTTGTATTTATTTATTGTCTTAAAAATAAACATTCTATTAAAAATACAGTGGTATTCTTTTGTAGCGATTTGGAATGAGCGAGGATAGATCCTGTGACCTTGTGGTTCGCAGCCGAGTAACATGACCATGATACAAAAGCAATTACTCGGGTAGCGTAGCTGTTAACTGGCTTATAAGCTTTCACCATACTTTAAATTGCAAATAACTTCTTCAGATAAAAATGATAGATTTCCAATATTCAAAATGCTGCATAAAGGAAGGAAAGTTCCAAAACTAAATATCAGCAATTAATATATTCTATTATTTGTTGCGGATTGCGTAGAGGCTAAAGCTAAAACACTAATACGTGCATAAACTTAATTTCTGTTTCATCTATATTCAAAATGGAAATAGTGAAAAACTAATATCATTTCAATGCAACTGTAATTATTTAACACATTTTTTGATACAGAGGGGAAAATATTGCGATTTAATCATTTATTATAAATGTTTAAAATGAACACCATTAAATGTATCTAAATTTTCTAAGGTGTAGTTATATTTTAAAAAGATTTTATATTTCATTTTTCTTTATTGTTATTTATCCTGGTAATTTTTAAACATGCTGAAATACATAGATGATGCATAAAATATGAATGAAATATGTTTAGTAAGAAACAAATAGAGCTTAGATTTTCCGTGCGAACGATATTCAAATGAAATTTATGGCCATTACCATTACTTTCCCTCTAAAAAATATTGGCTTTTGATGCCGATTCTTTTCGTGATCTTTGAAAAGAAGCAAGCACGCGAACGACATTATCGTCTGTTTGAATGCTGTTTCCAACGTTTCTTCATTAATTTTTCCACTCTGCACCGCGTCTCCAAGACAACCATTAAAAATGAATTTAAAAAAATAAAAAATACCAAAAGAAGAAGAATCCGTTAGGGGAAAATTAAAACAATCTTTTCTAAATTTTGCTTCCTAAAATGACGCCTTGTAATTTAAAAGAGATTTATTCTAATGAAGAATTTCGCGCCATTTTTTTAACTGTCGATATTCTTCTTCGGCTGCTCTAAACCTTTGATAATTTTATTGATTACGAATTTGATCGTATCCTTACATATGTAGGTCAGACTGTAAAGGAAGCGTTTTCTTCCTTATTTTTTTATCTGTTAACGGTAACCGTGTTCCGTTAATTGTTCTGTTGGAGCATGAATTTCAATATCCAATAAGTGCCGAACAATTCCTCTGAGGAGCCAGACGAGAAATGAATTTAAATTACACTCTTTTACTCTCATTTTGCGAGAAGGACATCATGGAAAAGACAATAGTTTTACTTGAAGAATGTTCCATCGCTGATCGATAGGTGAAGGTTAAAATAAATTATTCTTAATTTTCTTTTCTTTTCTACTACACAAAGCTTTTTCTTTAAGTTAAAGCAGGAAAGTTTCCTTGTTTCAAAAGAATTTGAAACACTTTTTGGCATTTGTATTTATAAAAAAAGAAAAGGAATTTTCTTGGTGAATTATTCATGTGTTAAAAAAATAAAATACAAAAAGAACAAAAGGGAAATAAATATGTTCTCTGTAATAACCTCTAATTATATATCAAGCGTTTTCCAATATCTTAAAGATTCATTTTTATTAACAATGCTACAAAAATTATTATATTTTAGAATTGACAGATTACCAGTTAAGGACTAAAAATCTTTAATTTTTTTCTAATTGACATTACCCATTGAAAAATTTATATTAAACAACGAAAGGATCCTTTCTTTGATTTTCATAAAGCATTAATACAGTATGGTGCATTAATACAGTATTTTTTTCTTCTAATATAGCAAAGAAAAATTTCGTTCTTCGTGTGTTTTACTTTATGCTCGTCAGATCTATGAAGTTGTTGACAGATATCATGTACATGTTCCTGCACCTAGAGTTTATGTATCTCATACTACAAGCAATTTTTGTTCGTTTGCAGAAATATTGATTTTCCAATTTGTTTCATTATATTTCAAAACAATTAACAAATACATGAAAGAAAACAGAGAATAATTGCAGGAAAAGTCAAATCATAATAGGCTGAATGTTGAAAATTCTAGCTGGACTCATAACGGATTAAGACACTTTATTCTACACGGAGACATGAATAAAACAAAGAAAAACACATCTCAACATATTCAAAAATAGCACATGCAGTGAACAGTAGGACGAAAGCGCAAGCAATAATTCGGTAATAAACAACCGTAACATAAGTAAGATAAGTCACTGAAGAACCTTCGCTAAGCTACTCGGTTTAACTCAATTCAACAAATTACTGCTATTGACTCTTCAGTTCAGTTTTTATTGTTTCTGTGATAAGGCATAAAAGCTATTAAAATATACAATGGAACAGAAGTCCTAATGGAGATATCGTCAAGATTCTTGTATATTTTGGTTCCTTCATTTTTGTCCCCAAAATCATCAAATTAGTCATCAAGTTGCCAAATATCCGCCAGGTTTAGGGGTCACTGATTTGGTATCCATTCAGCAATCAGTAGTATATCAGTAAAACTATATTCCTTACCAGGACCTTACTGCATAAATATGTAACACTGAAAATTCGTAACATTACAATGGATAACGCAGATCATGCCGAATAACTTGTGTAACGATTTTCAATGTTGTATGGCCAACAAACCAAAAAAAAATCCGATTGATCCTTGTTTCGATTGCTTAGAGCTATAGAACAAATACTTATCGAATCTCTCGCTGAAAACTTTTTTTTATGATGATAAAAAAGTTTTTTTAAAAAAAAAATAAAAGCGGAATACACATTCTGAGTTATATATGACGCTCTAAAAATTTACGAAGTAGCTGTGAAAAGGAATCGGGATAATGAAATGCATTGTTCTATAAAATTTCAGATAGTTTGGAAAAACGAATCGGTTTATATTAATAAATAGTTGTTTTGGCGGTTCTCTAAATAGCCAGGAATATTGATTTCATTGCATTGCAGTTAAATCTTTTAGATGTAACTTCATACACGATATATAAGACAATCTTCATATTCATGTCAGATATTAAAGCAGTGTTATTTTAATTATCTTGCATATGAACTATTAACTGTTCATATGAACCTTTCTAATGGTCCCAAGACATCATTAACGCTGTTTAAAGCATAAATGGCATGTGATATAACTCTAACTTTGCAGTATTTTCATTTTTTGATCCTTCTTGTAAACCGCACAGGTGTTAAATAGAATCCTCCTTAAATTTTCAAAAATGGAAAATCACGTGATTAAATATTTAATGGCAAAAAAACTGAGCGGTTCAGTGAAAAGGGCTCAAGGCAATAACAATCTATTGGAAACTAGGCAAACAAATTTAATAAATTCTAAAATTCATGAAAAATTTACACACCTATTAAATAGATATCGTTGAATATTAATTTATTAAATTTGTAAATAATATATATATATTTTTTGTAATAATATAATAAAAAGTTATGGCTGGAAAATGTCAACATTTCGCTTCGTTTTTAATTAATTGATATTCAAATTATAATTTTTTAAAATTGCCCTGAGTCGCACATTCCCACTTTCCAAAGTATGTGTGTGCCAAATTTGGTGGATTCAAGTCCAATTGTCTAGCTTGTAGCACACACACACACTTATCTTTATTATTATTAGAAATGACAACAATACTATATTATGTTTCTATCCACTCGATATTTCAACTGATAATAAATTAATTCGCAAGCAATAAAATATGTAATAACTTTTTTCAGAGAATAAGATATATAATAATATTTTTTCAGGATCAATACTTCTATTTCTCTCTATAATAAATATTCCTAGAATTGCTTTTTATAGTTATGATTTATTTTTTAACAATTTATGATAGCAATCGAGTCCCAGTAGACTCACGTGGACTATTTAGTTTTAAAGTCCCATTTTTTTAAAGCAACACTGGTTCCATTTTGAGACGGGATTCCTAATTTTGAGTTGCTAGCAGATGACGAGGCTGATACTAAGGTTTGCATGTCTCGCATTACACTTATTAGGATACGGCCCCGATAGATTTAATATATTAAATGCAGTTCTTAATTGTAATCGGGTTTTGAATCAAGGAAGCTCCGTCCACACCATTCCGTGATATCACATCTTGTGACATCATAGAATATTGGAATATTTATCGGTTGTTAGGATTGAAGATATGATTTGCTCTGTAATTTACCAAGAAGTTTATCTTCAAGTTGGCGGAAAATGCTCATGACCTATTGTCCTAAATGAACTGGTTAAAGATTGAAATGGCATGGAGTGGGATCATAGATTGGAGTGGCGAGGAACAAAGTGCTCTGAATGATCGTTCAAATTCGATGGGGTAAAGAATGGAATGGCATGTATTACCTTTGAAACTAATGACGTGGAGCGGTCTGATCGGGAATGTACAGGTTGAATGCCAATGAAGCAATTAAGGAATCGTGGCTAATTTGGCCTAAATGGTTGAGAAGAATTCAGTGGTATTGCATTACTTTTAACTCCAATGACATGGAGCCCAGTGACTGGAAAAGAGTTTCATAAATAAACTCTAAAGAATAAGGAATAAATGAATGCTAAAAATAAGAATCGATAAATAAGGGCTAAAGAATGGTATGACCGAGTACCAATGGCTTCATTGCTTTTCAGTGAAGTGATCATAATTGACTGGTCCAAATAGACGAGTTAAATAGTAGAGTGGCGTGTAACACCATTTACTACATCCTTTAACTCCAATGACATGGCGTCCAGTGATCAGGAATTAATCGCCTAATGACCGGCTCAAGAATGGATTGATACCAAGTGCCAATGACTTCGATGTCGTGCTGTGAAATGTGAGTGGCTTATAAGGTCTAAATGGACGGGTTAACGAATGAAGGGATATATAAAGCAGTTGACTATTGACGTGGAATGGAGTGATCGAGAATGAAAGGTTCAAACAAGTGGGATAAAGATTGGAATGACATAAAATGCCATAAATTCTAGTGAGTAGAGTAGGAGACTTGTTAATAATCAGATTAAACAAATACACTTAAGAAAGGAACAACAGAGTGTTAAAATCACTGACGTGGGATGAACTAATCGTGAGTAATCGTTCTGAATTTGAAATTAAGCGCATCGATTCCAACTTATTTTAATATCATGTGTGTTTAGACTCTTTTTAACTTAGATAACTAGATTACATTTTTTTAACTCTAGACGATCAAAGATTTGTAAGGGAAACTATTTTTCATTTAAAATTAGCTGAATTAATTCTTTAAATAATCCCTTTAACAACCAATTTTCTAAAAATATTTTTCTATGCAATCGCGTAGAAAATGATAATAGCTTCTGTATTAGACAAATCTATTCGATTGTTTTTAAATGTTTTTAAACCCCAGTGGCTAGAACATGGTGACCAAAAACACCCTCCCATCACCAAAAAAACTACTTTTAGTTAGAATTATTTAAGCTGATTTTAAAAGGTTAGTGCGATGTATATGCCCCGTTGGTAGTCAATGTGTTAAAGCAATGTAGATGCCATGATTCCACAATATGCATGATATAACATGAATTACTTACTCTGTGTAAATAGATACTTGCTAGATAATAAAGATGAAATTTAAGAGCATTTTCACAGCTTTCATCTTTTTAAAATATTCGAAATAAATGAAAATCTATTGAAAATTTTTTAAACCGAATCCCCTTTTAAAAGTGAAAGATTGTTAAAAAACATTTTTTCACTTGCTTTATACTTCTAATACAGAACTAAAATACATTTTAAATGTCACTTAATGCATTTTACGAAAATCCGCAGCTTGTTAAACAAGAAAGATCCTCAAACGGGTGCTGTAAGGTAAACATGAAGCAAAATCAGATTTTTCTCCAGAAAAAGATAGAAACTCATGCCTATCGTTTTTAGCTCATTTTTCAATAGTAAGGATAGTTAGATAAGCAAGTTTAGTTAGCAGTTTAGATAAAATAAGACGAACTTATTTAACTTCATTTTTATTTACACACAAACGAAGCAAATTAAAAAAGTGTCGCTTCTACACAAATAAACCCTTCATTCTTTGCTTTTGCCATTTTACTTTAGATTTATTCATTTAAAGAAATATTAGATTAAATAATTCCATAATTAATATCATGAATGATTAATAAGATTTAATGTTTATTGCTGCATGTATCTAATATATAAGATTTTTTTTAATTCTTAAAAAAGTATTTTCTTTGACTTTTTTGTTATACTAACACTACTTTTGTCATTCAAAATACTGAAAAGTAAACTAAATATGGTTTCGAGATGGCTTCCTTTTAATAAATTTAGTCCAAATTTTATCAAACATTTCAAAAGTTTGTAAAAAGACAACAACAGTGCTACCAAATTTCATTTATCTAAATCGTACGTTTCTTACGTTCTCGTACACGAAGATACAAAAAGAATCGCTAAAAAAATTCAAACTAGAAAAATTCTGATAGATTCTCACATTTTAGACTTTCCTGAGTTCGAAAGCACATTTTTGATAATATATCTGCTGAGCTGTTTCTCTGTAAACACAATAACTAAAAACATATGATATTTGATTTTGGGTTGACATTAAATTTACAGATTTTTACAAATTTTGAAAGAATCCATTCAGAAGAAGTCTGCCTATCCTAGTACAAGTGAACACAGTAACTAAAACGACAAGAACTAGATACATGAAATCTGACACGCAAGTTATGTACCGGGTGTCCCATAAATTTGTAAATACTTTAAAAATTCATAAAAATTGAAGGAATGAGTATATTTTAATGTGGTTAGCGAAACTGTTATTCTCATGAAGGGTTTCTTTTTTCAAAAAAACAAAAAATAGTTCAAACATTTGTCGATAGAGGGCGGTCAACACAAGCAAAACATACAATTCTAAGGGAAAAATACTTTTATTTGCATACAAGCAATTGTTTACATGCGTATCGCACCACTGTCACTGTGTCAAGAACATCGTGTTCCAAGTAACTTGTTCCATTAACTGAACATGTCTTCCATCCTGCTTTTTTACAGGGCTTTTCAAAGAAAAAAGGGCCTACAATAATGGATGCAGTGAAACCACACCAAACAGTAACCCGTGGTGAATGCAGGGGCTTCTCAGTGTAAGCATGTGGATTCTCATGTGCCCATATTCTACAGTTATGGGTATTAACTGCTCCATGCAAAGCAAAATGAGCCTCATCTGTTCACAATATTTTCAGCAGCCATCGCGGATCATCTTCAATTTTCGCCAAAGCCCAATTTGAGAATTCCAGTCTCTTAGCTGTATCATTTGGTAAGAGCTGATGTAGCGCTTGCAATTTGTATGGGTACAATTGCTATACACCATGAAGGATACAGTACGCATAAGTCTTTGGTACACCATCTATTCGTGCCACTTCTCGTGCGCTACTGGCTGCACTAGTAGACTGTTCCCTTAGCGAAGAGACATCGGGGGGTACGGACTGTTGTTAAACGAGGTGCACCACTGCGTGGCCAATGACACAAACTTCCAGTTTCTTCGAAACGGCATACTAGGGAAACAAGTCCAGCAGGAGTGATCGGACCTGAACCTTTCTTCAATCTTTTCTGGGTCCTAAACTTTCGTAAGGCTTCAGCCGCCGATTCATTGTTGACATAAAACAACTTTACCAATAGTGCTTTATCCACCAGTGTCAACATCTTAATACAAACCTTATGCAATCCTTTAGAAATGATGTGTCAATCGCTCACTCTGCCTTTCATAAGACTTTAATTTGCATATTTCCACTGATTTGCTTGTGTGCAGTGCCCTCTATTGACAAATTTTTGAATTATTTTTTTTTCTGTATCAAAAAAATCCCCCTTCATGAGAATAATAGTTTCGCAAACCGCATTCAAATATACCCAGTCCTTCAATTTTTATGAATTTTTAAAGTATTTACAAATTTATGGGACACCCGGTATATAAAATGTATCATAATCGAATGGAATTTAGAATATCATCTTGTGACTACAACTCTAGTTCTGCGTCATATTTTACTTTCAATCAGAGGAAAGAAAAAGTGTCCAAATACGTATTGGATTTTCTTGTACTTGATTATTAACCGCATGCCAGTAATTCATCCCCACAGATCACACACTAAATTCAAGTCATGCATCGATATTGCAGTAGGTATCAATTGAGTTTTTGAATCCTTATAACATTAAAGTATCTATCATTTGACCTTGAAGTCAGGACATTACCATAGTAAAAAAAATCGTCTTTCTCAAAGGTATATTTTAATATATTTAAATTGTATTTACCCTTTAAAGGGCCATTTTTTTCTAGTCATATTATGTTAAAATATTTTTAGGCTTGAAATTAGAATAAGAAAAGGGATTCATTTAACTTATTAGATAAATTTAATTTGATTCATTAATTAATTTGGTTCATTAATAATTAAGTAACAAATCAAGACGCATCATTTTATCTGAGATAAAGAACTGAAGCATCTAAGTTTCTGATTTACTAAAAAAAATGTGTCAGAACTTATGCCAACCTACATAATTTCATACAAAGATTGGATAAATTTGGTGGGAAGCATACTTCCCACGGCCCTAGAAAGGGTTAAAATAGGATTATTCAAATTGGTCTTAAAAATGTATAATGTAAAACGGTCTCTTTTACTCAAGGGGAAAGAACTGCTTCACTTTGGAATTTGTTAAATGACAATCGCGCTCATTTGTTCAAGATTGGAATTCCACTGGGAAGAACCAATTGGAACGCTGGTCTTATAACAATTCATTGAATAATATTGAGAATTCTAGTTCTTCAAATCTCAATTCAGCATCTAGCTCGATTCTTTACATCATAATCTGTAACAAATTTATCTTATCAATAATAAAACTAAAATAAAAGAATTCGTTGAAAGATATTTTTAGCAATAACTTATTTTTTTTTTTTTAGAATTGTTTAAAATAAAAAAATATGTAAAATGGTAAATTCAATAAAAATATATTTAAGAAAAATAACAAAATTTATCAGTTACAAATAGAGTTTCAAAAAATAATATTTTCATGGAAGCATCAAGGAGAAATTTTTTAGTATTTGATATTAATATGGAAGAAATGTTAGTCTGAATCAACTATTTTAAAAGATATGTATTTCGAAAATTGAAATTCAAACATCAAATATATTTTAAAATTTTGAGAAGTATTTTTATTTAAAGAATTGTTTCCTAAATTCCCCTTTTGTATCCTTTTCTCCAAATGAGAAACAAGGAAAAATAATAAAAACTCAAATATATTGCCGCATTGAAGAAAGACAGTCCATCCATGGCCGAATGGTCATGGCACTGGTCTCATGATCAAGAGACCTGGATTCGAATCCCGCTAGAGACAATGCGATTAATAGTATATGTAAATACTTAATTCCTCGATTTTATGTTTTCCTTTATTTCATGTTCCAGAAGATACTGGACTTTTCTTTAATTTACCAGACAAGTGTTCTGGACTTTTCTTACTGTCTCCAGAAGAGTATTCTGGAATTTCCTCTGCTTGTATAAAAGCAGAAAATGTGTCAGTCACTGTGTTCTCAGTTCTGAGTTCAGTTAATAAATTGGTTTAGCTCTACCCCTTGTGTGTGCGCCATTCAGTTCTATATCATAGTATCTACGTGACAATATTAAACCAAATATAATCTTTTTTTTAAATAATGGAATCGTATAATTTTTGTTTCCAAGAATATTTTTTCATAGAATATCTTTCTTTGTGCAGAATGTTTTTAAACTTTAAATTCAACATTCAATTTAATAGGTATTGGTCTCTATAATCAAAAATTTTATTTTAAATTAGGCATTCACAAAAGGCTTGTGTGCTACAATTTAAATTGAAAGACCAAATGTTCTTTTGGAAACATTTACTGAACTACTGCACTTCAGCGTTCTCAAATTAGGAAACTTCAAGTTGTTTCGAGTCTTTTTGAAAAATTATAAAAATACATTATGAAGAAATGCTCCCTAATTATTTTTGCAGACCCTAAAATGTAAAGAATGGAAACGTTTCAAGAAAATGGAATTCCTTATACGTCACCGCTATTTCTTTTCTTACTGTTTGAAATTATTTTTCTTCCTTCTTCAAAAAATGTCGTTTGGTAAAAAAAAAAAGAATTAATGATCAACAGAAAACAACTTTCGAGTGTAACCATTTCTTTTCTTCTAATTATAAGTCGGAAGATACGAAAAAGTTTGAAAGGCTTTTTTTTCTCTCTTTTCACAAAAAGGGAGCTAACAAGAAAAATGTCGCAAACATTTTATTTTGTTTCTCTTTTTTTTTGCAAGAAATTGTCTTCTAGTAAAGCGAATATTTTACGATGAATGAAGAATATTATCGAGTGCGACGGTAGGGAAAAAAAGAATGGAATGTTTTTCGTCGATGTTTTCGACCAGAAGAATTTCCGTTTTGTCAGAACAGGTGGGGATGTTGTTTCTGGCCCTCCCAGACACTGTTGTTTGCGCCGCTAGCTTAAATATTAACTTCATTTTTACAATGCATTACACGAAACTAAACACATTGTACTAGTAAACAGAGATAACTTTTCCATATAAAAAATCTATTATGACATAGGGGGACTTGTCAAAACTGTTTTTTTCCGACGAAATTGTGTAATTAAACATATTTCCTGAACAATAAAAATCCTACATAACCATCCAATAAACCTAAAATTCATGTAAAATGTGAACAATCTAAAGAATGTTCTTTTCTAAATAAAAAAAAACCCATTTGTTAGAAATTTGTAGACAATACAAGGGCACAACTACTAAAATTCTACGTAATCACTAAACCTAAAATCTCAATATACTAAATAGCATTCTACTTAAAAATAAATTGTAAAGTTATTTGTAAAAAATGTGTGGAAAATACAAGTGTATATCTACTAAACTCCTATAGAATTATGCTTCTTGCGTTTCTTTTTACTTTCTCATACAAGAAGCATATAATAAAAAAGCATTGTAATTGACAAAAAAAAAAAAAAAAAAAAAAACGGAGATTTTGGTAAAAATGCATATCTTAAACCTCCCTAAATTAAAAAAGAATATTAAACTATATCTTCTATTTGTCTATAAACATGATAATTCAAGAACTATTTAATTAAATGGATGTAATTTGGAATGCAGTTTTAACATCAGATATTGAAAGAGACTCTGTCGCAATGTTTCTATGCGCAAACACTGATGAACACAACTACAAAACATAAAGAGCTAAACAGATAAAATTTGGAACAAAGATTTGGCATTAAAAACGCCAATCCACTTCAAATTTTGTATAAAGTCAGTCAAATGTTTATCATCTGCCTATCCGTATATTATTATGTTAATAAACTCGATAACTGAAAAATTCAACATTTGACCTTTATCTTACTTTAACCCTTTCTAGGGCCGTGGGAAGTATGCTTGCCACCAAATTTATAATTCTTTGTATGAAATTATGTAGGTTGGCATAAGTTCTGATAAATTTTTTTTAGAAAAACAGAAACATAGGTGCTTCAGTTCTTTATCTCACACAAAATAATGTGCCCTGATTTGTTACTTAATCATTAATTAACCAAATTAATTAAATTAAATTTATCTAATAAGCTAAATGAATCCCTTTTCTTATTCTGATTTCAAGCCTAAAAATATTTCAACATAATATGACTAGAAAAAAATGGCTCTTTAAAGGGTTAAAATTAGAGCCGCTTATTAAATTTTGATTCTATTCAATCGAATAAAAGACAGCCCCACTTTTTTCACTTTACTACGAATTGCATATGGCTTATTATTATTTACTGATTTGTGAAAATAAAAAATTGTGTACTCATGGCGTTCATGGCTTTAAGCTTTACATGATTTCCAAATCTTTATGAGGGGAATTACATCTTAATATCAAGCATGCTGGAATGTTTCGGAAGACTATAGCGCTGGTCCTCAACAAAGATGAATAAGTTATCTATTGATAGACTTTTATCCTTAGCAACATTCGAAATTTATATTAAAATACACGCTTTGCTCAAAATAAAAAATTTAAGAAAATTTAAATATCATAATTGTGTATTTTTTTGATATTTATAAAAATGGTATCAGATTTTATATGATTAATATCTCGTTGGCCAACAGTCGTTGATCATCTCATAGAATCGCAAGTCATCATAATCTCATTGAATCATAAGTCATCATAAGTTTTTAGAATCTGGTGATAAAACTATGCAAGTTCTAATCTAAAAGTCTATATTTTAAAGAATTGTCAGTTATAGGAGAGAGTGTTGCTGCTTCGACATATTCAGTCTGAATTGGCAACTGATGCTAAAATTTTAATTTTGTGGGGGTTAACACAAAGATAATACATTAATTAATTAGTTGATCCACTTTTTGCTGTAATGATTATTTTAAATACAGAAATCATTACTGTAAAGGAAAAATATTTATCTGATATCACCATTGGAAAGCAAGTATTACAAAAATAATGTATTTCTCGTGGCATTTTTAATATTATAAAGAAATGATATTTGTATGTGCTTAGTGCAGGCATCTAATAATCTTATTTTGTTTAATGGGTTTTCTATTTTATTCAAAAAATTAAGGCACAGAAATTTAAATAAGAAACGTACTATATTTTAACTTTGACCGTCATTATGTGTTCTTCCTTTGACAAGGAAGTTAATAATACTAAAATTAATATTATATACAACTAATATTAATATCTATTTATTTCACTATTTGATTCGATATGATCGTTGATGATTTGTGTATATCATTTTTATTTCGCTTTTGGTCATGTGTTCTTTCGCAAGGAATTCGCTTTCGAATTTAAAAATCATTGTAATAGTGATTGGGTAAATATAATTTGGGAGACAAATGTAAATTTACCATTTTTTAAGTGAAAATTTTGCTTTTGAAGGAAGAGAAAATAAAAATACTTCCGAGTTCCAAACAGTCTTCTCTCTATTCTTTGATATATGAAACTACGCAATATACTGATTCTGAGTGGTTTCTGAGATTGGATCTTAGTGATACGTTGGATTGTTTAGAAAAAGGCAAATTTAGGATATTTGACCTTTCCAAAAGCATTTTACAGAATAAAAATTTATGTTGTAAATATCTTTTGATATTAAAACTGTAAATATTTTATCAATACGTTTAGATAATGAGTTTAAAAAATGTATATATATTATGGATTGCAGACAATGTACTAGGGAACGAATAGCAACAAACTTGCGGTTAGATATCTGAAAAAAAGATAAATTTTGAAAACAATTTTCATGAAACAATGGAATAAAAATTTTCCTCTTTTATTCAATAATAGATAAATATATCATTTTAAAAGGAAAGCAATTGAATCATTATTTTAAATGGAAACTTTTGAATAATGATGGGAACTTTAATAACTTATCATTCTGTGTAGAAACACTTGACATTTAATTAAAATGATTATTTTCTTTAAATTTGTGATATTCTTTTCATATTTATGATTGTTTTCAATATAAGCTCAGAATAAAGATTGGATGTCAAAGTATACTATTTTGTCCAATTGGTCAAATATAATTTTTTAAAACAATAATTAAAATAGTTAAAAATAAAAATTTCTGACCTTTAAAAAAAGTAAAAAATAATAAATAGAGTTATAATCAGAACTCATAACAAACTAGCAAATTAATTGAAGCCTATAAAGAAAAATACCAATAACTGGTTAAATGAATAACTTATTCTCCACTAAATGTAATTTACTGTTAATTTTATTAACAGTAAATTATTTCTGTTATCAGCGTCCATTTCATTTATTTAATACAATGCCTATAGAGATGGTTATGTTTTCGGTGGATAGAAGTTTTTGTTATATTTGATGTAACATTCAACTTACATTATAAATTTAAGTTTGTTAAATTTTTTCATTTAAAGCATCATGAACACTGTGATATAATGGATATGCAGTTCCGTCATGTTTTTCATTTGGGGGAAGGAGGGAAGCGAAAGGGAAAGTTGAATGTGCGGAAGTTCAGTCCGGGTTTATTAGTTATATGAATAGGTAGGAAATATAACAGATAACAAATTAATATTATGGACAAATACATTTAAACAAAAACATATAATACAGCATATCTATTTACGTTTCTTACTATATCAAGGGAATAAATATAACAAACGGTAGACAGCATATCTTCTTACAATGTTGAAAATATTTGCAATTTTATGCAAAGAATCTTATTATATTCTCATTTCAAAATATCACAAAATATTTCCTCCTTTATTTTCGAAGTTCAAGTTCCCATTTTTAATAGTAATTCTTTTATTCCATCACATACACTTTGATACTCTTGAGCGAGAAAGTGGCAAAAAGTGTTCGGGATGTTATAAAATAAATTTAAATTTACATATCGCAATAATTGTAGCAGTTAATATTTCTACAGCAGACTTGAGGAAAACAAAGAATCAAGGGAATAAATATAACAATTGATTTGACTTATTGCCATTCATTAAGTTGTTGCAAATGTTCTGGATGTTATAAAATAAATTTAAATGTTCCTATCGCAATAATTGTAGCAGTTAATATTTCTACAGCAGACTTGAGGAAAACAAAGAATCAAGGGAATAAATATAACAATTGATTTGACTTATTGCCATTCATTAAGTTGTTGCAAATGTTCTGGATGTTATAAAATAAATTTAAATGTTCCTATCGCAATAATTGTAGCAGTTAATATTTCTACAGCAGACTTGAGGAAAACAAAGAATCAAGGGAATAAATATAACAATTGATTTGACTTATTGCCATTCATTAAGTTGTTGCAAATGTTCTGGATGTTATAAAATAAATTTAAATGTTCCTATCGCAATAATTGTAGCAGTTAATATTTCTACAGCAGACTTGAGGAAAACAAAGAATCAAGGGAATAAATATAACAATTGATTTGACTTATTGCCATTCATTAAGTTGTTGCAAGATATAACCATCGCTTGTCAGTATCAAGTATATATCGAATGTTGTATATAATAGATATTCTAGTCTATACCATATATTTGTTAAATGCCGTATTATTTGGCAGCAGACATTGAGGAGCTTACAGTGACTATAGGGTATAACTAGTTCGGTATAATGCACGAAGCTTGTAATAATCGCCATATATAGGGTATTCAATTCAAGTGAAACAAACTGAGAATATTGTTAAATATCTGCCTTTATTGATTAGATGGGTCTCCGGGATTAAATTCTGCTAAGATTTAAATTAAATATTTATGTTACTTGATCTTAACTACTTTTTAAACAAAATATTATTAAACGTGAAATTTAATTTTGAAAGACATAACTCATACCATTTTAGAAGTTTTATGAAGTTTTGTTCTTGCGTTATAGATTTTCCTAATATGCTGTCGCTGTCTATTTATTTATAAGTCCAATTATATAACTGGAATCAGAAGAGGGGTTTAAAAGCGCATGCAGTTTAAAAAAGAGTTTCCCCTATTGCTTAGTTTTGTTGTAAGTCCAATAATATAAGTTGTCCCTTAATTCTAAGTTCAATGATATTTTAAAAAATTTATGAAAGGTATGCCTTGTACAGACACCACTATGGGAAAAATAAGCCTAATCTTCGCATTTTAATATTATGAATAATGGTAAAAAAAGTAAGGACAAATTATTTATTGTAGGAAAGTAAATTATTCGAGTTTCTCAATCAAGAAATTTGTTTTAAAACACGCTTAAAATAATATTTTCTAAAATTAATTAAAATAAAATAATATATACGGCAAAAAAATTATATCATTAAAATATCAAAAGAAATATCTCTTCAATAATATAAAAAATATTTTATGCCATAATATTTTAGGAAGTTACTAAGGAAAAGGATTAAAACATTGCTTAATTTTTAATTCAATAACATTCTAAAAAAATTCAAAATAAATTTTGCTCCAAGAAATAATATCCTTTCTTTATAATATATCTGTAAAGAGTTTTGGTAGTTCTACGTCAAATAAAAGACCTATGTAGCATCAAAACACACATGCACACATTCATATTTTTACATTCTCGTGTACAAAGTATAGAGAAAGCACTGCGAAGGTCAAGAAGGGTTTTGTTAATATTTTGATGAATCTCCAAGTTTCATATTTGAGTTTAAAAAATCATTATAAGCATAATTTCAGTCTATGACAAAGATAACACAAAACTACTTTGAACTAGATTAATGAAATTTTGATTTATGTCCTTTGGACTAATTTGTAGATTTCTATCGAATTTTGAACACACTCGTTTTAAAGGAAGTATGTCCCTTCAAGTATAAGTTTACATGATAACTACAAAACAGGGAGAGCTAGATGAATAAGATTCGGTACACGAATAACCTTTGAAGAATAACACCTTTGCTAACCTTTTATTTGCCACTCTTATTCAGAAACAACATGCTTATATCGGCTCTTAGGGAGATTTACAAGTCTTGATTTACATGAATACTGTAAGCATGCCTTCTTATTGAAATACCTGTGGTATAACTAAAATAAAATAAACAAATTTCTAGGAATGAATTTTAAAAAGTGACGAAAACAACAACGCAAAACCATGTTATATATATCCTACTTAGTATGCTCATCCAAAATATTTGGTACAACAACTTTTCACCGTTTGACAGTTAAAAGATTAAGAAATATGAAGGAAATTACTGAAGAGCACTTCGTCATATTCCATAACCCTTTTTCAGGCCATGGGAAGTACGCTTCCCACCAAATTCATCAATCTTTTTTATGAAATTATGTAGGTTGAAGTAAGTTCTGACAAATTTTTTTAGTAAGTCTGAAACTTAGATGCTTCGGTTCCTCATCTCACACAAAATGGTACATCTTTATTTGTTACTTAATTATTAATTAACCAAATTAAATGGATCTAATAAGCTAAATGTATCACTTTCCTTAAGCTAATCTCAATAATAAAAAATTTTAATGCACCATGACTAGAAAAAAAATGGATTTTAAAAAGGTTAAATAATACTGAAAAATAATAAAATACATAACATTCTGCCTCTGATTTAAATCCAAGGCCATATCATGACTTAACCCAATAGACCATAGGTGAGTAGTGAGTATTCACAATATTTCTGAACTAGAGTAAGTCACAAAAAAATCATCAAGAAAATGAATCTATTTTAAAGTGAGCATAGTTTGAAAAAATTTTAGTCATAAGCGTCTACTTCCTATAAAATCGGTGGTATTATACCAAGGTGTCTGGCAAGAAATACGAGCCTTTTCACATACTTGAAAGCTTAGTATGCATGCCATTTTTGAGAGGAGATATATAACTTTTAAGCTGTCAAAAATTGGATACCACGCCTATCCTTCAAACACACACAAAACTTCCGCAACTTTCTAAATAAAAAGGCAGGAGCGCCGGCGACAACAATAACAAGAAAATAACCGCCTACTCTCTTTCTACTTTATCATGCAAAACTAACCAGGGGAGAGCGTTCGATACTTTGAAATACCCAAAACATGCATTAAGGGAATAGAGGGGAAAGAATAAAAAATGTTCGGAAGAAAGAACAAAATAAAAACATTCCCCCTTCAAAAAATCTGTCCATAAAAGTACAAGGTCGGAAAGGCAAATATCGACAGCTACAACAAACAAGAAAAGATGGAGTCGAGGAAAAAAAGTATCCAAAATATCCTTTCCCAGTACTATCACAGTCTCTATTTTTGGAGTTGGGAATCTATTATATTTTTAGGCATCCCTCCATTGTTAAACTTTCTTGGAGCCAATAAAAGAAACGAAAAAGTGTTTTGGGGGGGCTCGCTATCTGAATTTTCTTTCTTTCTTTTTCTTCATGAGAGAAAACCCTTTTCGACCGGCAGTAGTAAATGACTGGCGGTTCTTTCTTCCAGTTCCTTATGACTGGACCTTCATAAGTTAGGGTCGAACGTCTGAAAAGGGAGTGCAATAAATGGTTCCCCTGCCTTACGATTTTCCGTTTTGGAAAAGGGCAAAACTTTCTAGAAAAGATTGAATAGCTTTGAATTCAAATTTTTATACATAAATCCTACCAGATAATGCTGTATGTGAAGACCTTTTCAAAGCTGGATGATGATGGAGAATCACAGTAGCTTTTGACTGTTTTGTTCGCATAGATAAAGAAATACTAAGCATAAAACTAATAATTTCCATAAATTTGTAAGTACTAGCTACGTCGTCACATGCAACTAATATTGATTACATAAATAGAATCATGGTGAATTTTAATCATAAACCAGATTGGTCTCTGTGAAATTTTCCCGGATATTCTTGAATTTTATGTATTTATATATGCATTATAAAAGTAGCTACGAAAAAGCGTATTGACGAACGATGTTTGACGATTAATTGCTGGCTTTTGGCTAATACACAAGCACTCAAAATCTGAATATGTATTTTGAATGGTTTATTTTTTTATCTGTTGCAACCAAACTTTGTCACAAAAATCACCCCAACTATCATTACATGTTTGAATTTTCCCGTCGATATGCTTTTGAAAGTACACACATATAGTTTGATAAATATATTTTCACATTTGATATGTATCTGCACATTAGATGCAAAAACTATGTACCAAGAATCAGCCTTCTAGCTCTGTTTGTTTTGTAGTTATCATAATGTTACGAACCTGTGATGCTGCTTTCCAGCATAGTTGGTTCCATGGAAGGTTCCAGAGCTCGGCGACAAACTTGGAGACCATTTGGCGACTTTGACGCCAAAATAGATTATACCCGAAACATCGAGAATTTTCCCGATCCATCCAGTAGGAACCAAGTTACGCCTCGAACGTTCCTGATTGGTTGAGAGGCTTCTAGCCCCGCCTCCTGAGACCTATAAAAGGAAGCATCCGCAGCTGCCGGGCAGTCGTGAATTGAGTCGTGGACCAGTGGAGTCGAAGAGTAGTCGGAAGCGACGGTGAAGAACTCGTCTTCCAGGGACTAGCGGAGCAGCGATGGAGTAGAGCTGCTGTTTATACTGTTGTATGCTGCACGTCTCGGCTGAAGATAATCGTCTTCTGTGCTGTATATAGTTGTCGTCTTTGTGCTGTCCTGTGTGTCTTTGTGTAAATAAACGTCGTTGTTTTCTACTGCCGCCTGCTGATTGAGCGTTCTTCACACCATATAACCCCCACTATCCAAACGAACCCCGGAAATTTCGTAACAATATTAATTCATATTCGAATAACCAGACAGAACAGCTGCCCTATGAAAGAATTTCATTTAAAATGTAAAAGAAATTTACAAATTTATATTACATTTCTAAAAATTTTCAAATTGCTATGTAGAGATCACATACAAAATCCCATCCGTCAGTCTCAAAGTATTTTTGAGCTATCATGTTCACAGACGGACAGACAGAATTCCAAAATTATGCTTTCCAAACTCAGGGTGGCTTGAAACGTGTAGACTCTTCAAAATCTCGAATTCGAATTTCTTAAACTTTGCCCGAATTTTTTGTCCGTTAGACCTTAGAAAATAAAAATGTAGTTTCCAAATTTATATAAATGCTTAGCTTATAGAATGTCATCCATATTCACCTTTTTGTTTTTACTTCCTTTCTTTTCGAAGAATATCGCAAAATAAAACTTTAACAATGCCCCCAACATAGAATAACTTGATCGATTTATCCAATTTAATTCGAAAATTAATTTCACCATTTTGAAAGCATAGATAACCAATTAGAATGATCTATGTTTATTGCATCATTTTAATCAGTACTTTCTTTTGTGATAAGAGAAATTCATCATATTTGGGTTATATGAGCTAATTAGTACTATTAAAGTGATAGACGAACTGTTGGTTGCCGAAACGGCTAACAAATATAACATAATTCCAAAGCAGGCTACTTCTGTGAATCCCATGTTTTTATTAATAAGTTCAAATAAAATATCACTAAATATATAAAATAAATATATTAAACACATATTACAAACATTATTTTAATTATTCTGTCATTCAAGTTATTAAATAAAAATTAGGAACCAAACATCAAAATGAACTTAAAACATTGACATAAGACCTTATTAAATTTGAATTCGGAGCAATTCCAAGATTTCTAAGTAAAAAAGATTTTTTTAAAAAAATTACCTAAAATTAAGAGGTAAATAAATTTACCAGTTAACATTCGATGATATTTTTAGCCTTAAGGCTCAGCGACAAATATGCTAACGAATTTCAAATTCCCCTGAACAAGTGGTAAGTATATTTACCATCCCTTATTTCATAATTTAAACGACACATAGGCGAACTTTTTGATGTTTTAGTATTTACATCACCAGTTTATCATGACATAAGCACAAAAAGTTTAATTTGCCAATTCCCTTGAGATATGCTCTATAAAGGGTTGTTATATAAGATAGTGTGAACAATTACAACTTTACACTCGGATGGTGCCCGTCACTCACCATTCAAAACAGTGAATCATTTTGACATTTTATTTATTTTTCAATTTTGATTGTTAAAAACGCTTACAGAATTGTAAAAAGATACAGATTAATTTTTCGAGGAAATTCAATTTAAAACAATTATGTATATTTATTTTTCAGAACAATAAACAAGCTCTTGTATTAGATGAATAATTATACATCGTATTAATTTTCCGAGTGTAAAGGGTTAAATATTTCCATAGTACTTAAATCTATCAGATGAATAGGTTAGTTTTGGTGTATTATATACCTAGCACAGAAGCTAAATCTGGCTATACTGCATCAGATTTGTGATGGAAGGTTTGACGTCTGATAAATTAAAAAGAAGAAAAAAATCAGAAAGTTATAAAATCCAGGCGGGCTCAAGAGTCCCTGCCTATAATTTAGTTTCCTTTTCGATTTGATATAAATACCATCTGAAACCATCTCCAGAATGAGAAACTGTAAAATGACTTCTTTCTTCACCACGAATGAGGCAATAAAAATTTGAAGAGTGGAAGAAAGATTCCATTGGCATCTTGGCCATCTATCTAAGTGTAATTGCTCTTAAAACCTGCGCCTGCTCTTCCCTGATGGTTGGCGTTGCTGTTAAAAGAGTCATTTCATTGGAGTAAAACTGTTTCTTTTACTTTATAAAGATTATCTTTGAAAGCCCAAAAATGAATTAAATAAATACCTCGGATATAAATAACTCTTGTTTTCGATGGGGTCATTTTGGTGAGAGATATTTTTGTAGTCATAATGTAAATGGACTCAAATTAGGAAATCGTTTTGTTGGACAAGATTTTTCAAATTCTATTGCTCTTAATTGCTCAGTTTTTTTGTTTGTTTTTTTAGACATCTATATGATTACTCTGTTGTGAGTATGAAATGAGTTATTTTTAGGAATTTTTTTTAGTGAGTAACAGTATTGTATTAATTAACCCTTTAAGGCATGCTAACTTCGTTTTTCATCTAGTCTTATTTTTCTCAGCCATGTAGAATTTGCTACAGTGCTTTCAAATGTAGCCACCTGTTAACTTGTATCTAAATATTGGAAAAATATATTATTTCCATATCCTTATTGTGCATTTGTATTTACATTTAATACATATACAACATTTAATTTAATCAATTTCCACCTGAAATTCAGTAGTCTTATGTTCTGTGCCTCGACAGGTAAACATAAAATATATTTCAATATTATCGGCAATGTTCAACCAGACACTTTGGCGCCTACTCTATAATATACTGCTTCGGTCAGCATAAAAATTGTGTATTAGTTTATTATTTATATAGTATATCAAAACACAATAAATTAAAAACGCTTCTCAAAACTTGTTTCTTCAAAAGTGCAAATGTATCTGTAAAATAAAAATGTTACAAAACCTGAATTTAGTTAAACGAAATTAATTAATATATTCGGGTTGTTTTGCGACTTTCCAACATACGCAAAATGACGTTAATTTTTCATTATTTTCTATATGAACAAAATGTATTTTGTTTCCTCAAAATATTCGAGTGTTCCTTTCAATTTGTCATTACCTGATCCTTCAGAAACTTACCTCATCCTTCCCATCGTTATCTATGGTGTATAGCATATGCGAGTGGCTGAATGTGCATTCAAGGAAAGTGCATGCTGCTTTGCTTTGTAGATAGTTTACAATTGAGATGCTGCTATTTCCTGTATGATATTTTCCGAAGAATTGCGCTTCCACTAAAGGACTTTTGAATCTAGTTTCTTTGCCAGAAATCAATAATTATCAATACATGTACTGACAAAGAAAAAATTCTAGAGGTCGGTAAGATTTTATTGATGGAATGCGGGAGGCCAGCTTTTTCCGAAGCTTTCAAAGGAATTGGCATCTATCAAAATATTATAGTAGAGTGTCAGATTAAAAGTTGATTGTAGAAAAATCCTTCTATTGCAAGCAAAGTTACTCATATTTTACAGCATTTTGGGGGAGGGGGAGGAATGGGTCAAGAAACTAGTTTGGAAAGAGTAGTAGGAGGATTTTGGGAATTACTATAGTCCCATAAGGGGCAGTGGGAAATATTTATTCCAAACCCTTCTGAGAAAACCACAGGCAAAAAAAATTACAAGCGCAAAATATTTCAGAATATGCAACTCCATCAATGCATTTTTCACTTTTTCGTATACATAGGATAGAGAAAGTATAGTACTTGTCAAATAACTCGAACTTGAGATTTTGACGAATCTCCATATTTGAGACCTTCTCGAGTTTGAAACATAATTTTTGTGTGTGTGTGTGTGTGAAATGTCATCTGACGCAAAGATAATTGAAATACGCTTTGAGCTGGACGGTTGAAATTTGTATACAGTCTGAATACGGAATTTCTATATTTCTATCAAAATGGAAGTAAAATCTATTCAGAAGACCGTTTGTCTGGCTGTTCGAATATAATTTAATACGATAATTAAAAAAACGAAGAGAGCTATATAGATAAAATTCAGTACATCGATTTAAAATCTGTAGTGTAAGACACATTTCAAATTTTGAGCCAAACCCAACTACGGGTTGACTGTCTGTCTGTCTATACTTTCAGAAACATGTAAATGTGATAATTAAAACTAGCAATCACTTAAATATATAAAAATTCTTATGGGACTTCGTGACTGCAAATGCACTTTTGTGTCAAATCTTTGTTTCAATCGGGTTGAGAAAACCGTTCATTTTTTGGAACCTATTCACTATATGATAGAATTAATCGCCAATAACTCGCCAAGGATGGCACAAAAGATTCAGAAAAAAAAATGCTAAATTCATGCCAAAAGTTAATATTTCGTAACTATTGTGCACGCCTATACTATGTAAGGCGTTGTCTAGCATAACAAGTTTATTAGAAACTATGCGAGACAGTTTTGAGAAGACCATTCCCGTTGGTTTAAGATGAAATTTCATTTTTTAATACAGTCACCCTTCCTCAAATAAGTGTCAGTATTTTTTTTAAATTATCAAGGCATACATATTAGGTCTGAAGTATCATCATATTACGAAGTTCCAATTTAGAGGTTTGAACTCCTTTAGATCTTATTTTACTGTAATTCATTGTATTTTTGAATGAGCATTTAAATAAGAAGAAAATCGCTTCACTCTAAGTGTAGGCTTTCTTTTCTTTGCCTTCCTACCTTAACATAAAATAGCCGTAGAGTAAATGATGATACAAGATAATTAATACAATAATTATACTATGGTGATCCAAGGTATATCGTTCTTCTCGAAGCATTCAAATCCTAATGATTTAGATTAGACAATTCAAACGCAAGGAAAAGCATGTTATTAGAGTAACAATTGTGCCATTTACAAAACAAAAGATTAATATGTATTTAATAACTAAACATTACCTGTTTTGTATTGTTATGTGCATCTATTTATTCTTTTGTTTTAATAAATGATAATTTTGAAAGAGAATTCATATTATTATTAACAATGTTTATTTACTTCTTACAAACCTGAAATATATTGCTTTTTCTCATGCTTTCATTCATTAAATTCTTATGAATTTTTCTCAAACAAAAAGAAAGAGTTTCTCGCATCAAAATGTTCTTTTAATGAGAATGTTCTCTCTACTTTTTCTGACATCTTCCAACATTCTTGAATTCGTTCCAGTTTTAATACGCTGTGTTGTATGTTAAGTGATGCTTTGCCAAAACACACACATAAAATTTATTCTCCCTGTGAAAGCCATAATCATAATTATCCGGGGGGGGGGGTCTTTTTTCCTTTTAGAATCTTTAGGTGAATTTTTTTATAACATATGACTATACTTATCAGGAAACTAATTAAATTGGTTATTATATAAAGAATTGGCAAAAGTTCAGAGCAAACATCCTATTAAGTTTTTGTTGGGTCTACAACAATTACTGTAATGAAATATTTTATTTTATTTCAAAACATATTTCTAAGAATTTATTACATTCGAAAGATTACATTTTCTTGTTATTTAGATACTATGAAACAAAATCTAGATTTTAAATGCAAAGAGTTTTCCTGTTGATTTGTGAAGGTGTATTAGGTCGATACTTCAAGCCTTTATCTAGTATTATAGTGCCCGAAAAAATTATAAGGACACGCGAAAAATCGCCAAATCTAGAAGCCTTGTTTACAGAATCGTATGCAAATTCGTGCAGAAAAAATAGAAGTAAAACTAAAATATTTTATGCGTAAAGTAATTAAATTTTCAATTTTAAATCTGCTAAAATTTAAATTTTGATTTTTAAACCTAAATGAAAACGGAAAAAAGTATAAGGACATTGCTTTTTCTTCAGTAATTATTTAAAAATTTGCATATTTGAAAGCATAAAATGACAATTCCGAGTTAAAAGATTCATTTGCGAAAAAAATTTCCCACTCGGCGATTTTCAGCGTGAATTTTTAAACGATGCCCAAAGGAACTCAACTTTCTGACTCTGAAAAAGGAAAAATTGTTGCTTTTCGAGAATGTGGATTAAGTGGGTAGGAAATTTCAAAAAGAATCAAGAGATCTAAAACGGTGGTTTATAATTTTCTGAAAAATCCTGGGATGTATGGTATGAAAAAGCAAACTAGGAGACCAGAAATTCTCACTCGTCGACAAAAAAGAACGATTGTAAGGAGAGCTTGCGAGAAAAGAGAAACCGCAAATGAAATTAGACAAGATTTGAGTTTAATATGCTCAGCAAGGACTGTTAAAAATGTTTTGAGTAAACATCCTCAAGTTCCTGATGGGAAATTAGTGTCACGCCCCCCTCTTACAAATCATCATAAGAAAAAAAGAGTTTCTTTGCCAAAAAATACATTTCTCTTGGTCAAAAGTGGGCCGATGTAATTTTTTCGGGCGAAAAAAAGTTCATTCTTGATGGACCTGATGGTTTTCGTTATTTTTGGTATGATCTGCGAAAGACCAAGGAAGTGTTTTCCAGGCGTCAATATGGTGGTGGCTCGGTTATGGTATGGAGCACTTTTGCGGCGAATGGAACCATTCCAATTGTATTTATCAACCGTAAAATGAATTCGGACAGGTATGTTGATATGTTAGGAGAAAGTTTGTTACCTGAAGAGCCACTAATTACTTCAGGGGATGATATTTTTCAGTAGGATAATGCTTCGATACACGTTTCTACGAGTGCAAAACTCTGGTTTGAAGCTAATTCTGTAAATTTACTTGATTGGCCGGCGAGAAGTCGCGATCTTAATCCAATCGAAAACGTATGGGGACTTCTAGCCTGAGAAGTTTATAAAAACGGCACACAGTATCAATGTACACAAGATCTTGTCGTCGCTATCAAAGACGCTTGGGAAAAAATATCTGGGAACATTTTAAAAGAACTTTCAGGATCTATGACCTCTCGGCTTATTCAAGTGATTGAAAAAAAAGGTAGTTTTCTTGATTATTGAAACATTTTTTAAGTATTTTACAACATATCCTTATAATTTTTTCCGTATTTCCTTTAATGTTAAATTTTGTAAAATCAATATTTTGAAGCTAAATTAGGTTTTTTATGTAGTATAAGTGTTATCACAAAATTATGCAGCAGAAGAAAGAAATATAAAAAGGTCACTTAGGTGAAATGGAAATAAAGCATATTTTCATGCAATTACACATTGTCCTTATACTTTTTTCGCGCACTGTACAATTTATAACATTCCATTAAAAAAAAACATTTTGTGATAACAAATTTCATGATGCATGATACAGTTATTATACCATTCAGTAATATTTGCAATAATACAATTTCTTTACATTTAAAAAGAAAAAAGAATATCAGTACCCATCATTGAAATAACTTACTTTATTTTAATGCCTCTTACTTTTCATTTAATAATTCAGATTTATCATCGCTTTGTTTGTGGGTGATTCAAAACAAAAGATAACAAAAGCTCTCGCAAGAGTACAAATCCCTGTGTCAACTAAATTCCCTGTTTAAATGGAATAGATGATCTCGGCATTCAAATGTCACCGATTTGTGCTATAGAGTTCCAAATGTTTCTATTATAAGATGGAGGCGTTGGCGGTCGGTGATTAAATGCGAAGTGCAATTGCGAATTTGCAAGAAAAATGCCCGATTTGCTCTTGAAATATGTCCTATCACTGGATGACAACGACAGATCACGTGTGAACCTGTTACAGATAGTTTGATTCGGAGCTTCCACATAAAGTATTGGTGCGCCTTCCTTTCAATGCATATCTCGCGCCAAGAGATTTTTCTCTCTCTTCTGGTGGTTGAAAAAGCGCCTGAAAGAGCACCTTGCTATTTCAGAACTTACAACGAAGTTTAGAAAGGAATCGTTATGTAACTATGAATTGCACTCTGATTTCTTCTATGACGATTTCGATCGATTAGTTCACCGACGGCATAAATATTTCAAACTCTTTGGTAATTCTGTGGAAAAATAATATCTAGCATTGTCTTTCCACCTCCTCAATCTCTTTGATGAATGAGCCTTTTACCTTTCAGGACTTGTTTTATTTACTTTTTGAACCACCCTCGAATATTACGTTTTATAAAAGTTTTAGAGTTTGAACATTGAAATTTGCCATACATATGCACAAAACAAGAAAAGATGAATACACTTCTGCCAAAAATATCAATGATTTATTCCAGTAGGAAGGAAGATTGACAGACCAATTTATAAAAACAAACATGAATTGCAATTTTGCAGTCTTACTTGGGTGTAAATTGGTTTGCCTAGGTGTGTGAATACACTCTAAGTATTGAGAATAAAATTGAAAGAAAATTTCTAGGGATCACTAAAGGTCCATAGAGGCTGTATTTGAATTAATTCAATGTCGTCTTTCAAAGTTATGTGAGCGCTCCTTTGGGGTAAGAAATAATTTCAAACTATTGTCAGAAGATAAGAATTTCACCTCCAGCAAACCGTCTCTACTCATCCAATAGCATGAGTACTGTTGCCAAAGGAAGAAAGGGAATCAAATAAAGCATGACCTATGAATTAATTTTCTCTCCTGCCCTACGGAACGATTTAATTCATGAGTGTTAACATGTTGAAAGTTCAAATGCTAGCTCTCGATGTATTTCATAAGAAGTTGATTCTTAGTGCCGCTGTCCATTTTGAGAGTCACAAGTTGTATATCTGAGACAGTCTATCTTGTGAGAAAAATACACATTTGTGTTCCTTTTATCTACAACTTTTCATTGAAAAGTAATTTATCACACCTTTGTTAAAATCTTTGTGATTTTTTTTAAAGTACAAAATAGGGAATTAAAAAACAGTGC
Source organism: Argiope bruennichi (assembly GCF_947563725.1). Classification (NCBI taxonomy): domain Eukaryota; kingdom Metazoa; phylum Arthropoda; class Arachnida; order Araneae; family Araneidae; genus Argiope; species Argiope bruennichi. Next base: position 24,935,107 of record NC_079156.1, on the reverse strand, counting down.
ATCAACGAGCAATTTTTACTGAATTAAGCACATAATATCTATATACATGGAAAATAAACCATTTGACCAATGAAGCGAATTTAGGCAAAATTCTTGATCAATTTTGATTTCCATTGAAATTATTACTCAGTGTGATGCCTATTTCAATATAGAAAAGTAGTTCTTTGTTGTTCTTTTTAGTAGTTGGTTTAGTTTTAATGAAAACATTATTCAGTATAATTGCTTGCCCAGTTTAGCAAAAATATACGATCGGTCAATTCTGGTTCTCAAATCTTTTGCTGATCTCCGTATCTTTTCTATATAAAAAAACAAGTTATTTCATTTAAGTTTAATTCGAGAAATGCACAAGAAATTTTAGTAATACGATCACAAAATATTAAAAAAAGAATTTATTTTCATGGAAGAAATTATTTTTATAGTTTTCTGCTAATTAATCATAGGTTGATGAAACTACTTTCGAAACATACTACCATACGGCGTAGCTAACCACGAAATCAAAATTTAATTTACTTGAAATAATTTTTAAATCTTTTTCTTAGGTTCAATTCATTTTATTACGGAATTCTACAAACATAAAAAAAAGTAAAATGTTATATTAATGTTTAAAATGGTTGAATAAATGTAGAATATTGCAAAGATTGCAAGGTATTGCTCAAGAACCTGGTTATAAAGCTATCATATTTTTACTTATATAAAAGTAAAAATATGATAGCTTTACAACTAGCTTCATGGGCACTTTTATACCTCTGGTGCATTTATGTCCTAACAACAATATTAATTCCCTATGAATGACACTTATTCCCTGGAAATGACACTGATTCCCCCAAAAAAGATTTTTTTCTTATAGAAATGATACAATTAACATTATGTGACAGGAATGATATCACTAATACCTATCTAAAAATGACATCTCATATTACAGTACACATATGACATCACTAATACCTTACAGGAAGAGAGTTTTTTTTATCTTTAAGTCCTCAATTTATTACTTATTTACAAGAAAAGATACTTTTTGCTCTCTTATATACAAGGTATACTGACTCAGATGAATTTGATGTGGTTACGAATTTCCACATATCAGACTTTGTAAACTCAAGGACCTATTTTGGATAGTAAGTTCAGCAACTTAACCATTAAAATTTCTTTCGTAAAAGCTTTTCCCATGCTGAAATAATATCATTATTATTTTTTATATAAATGACTAATTAATTTTCATAGCCACAAAATGCATATTTTGTATATTTTGAAATTGTTAAGATGAAATCAATGCATCTAAGAAAACACAATTAAATTAAATTTATAATACCTCAATGAATGGAAAGGTATCAATTCAATTCAACTACTAACAAAATAGATACTTCTTCTATAAAGCAATATATTTCGTTAATGTCTATTTTAAAATTTGAAACATTTATTCCTCTAATATATTCCCCAGCCATATCTGACATGGAACGAATTCTCAAAAAGAGGCAAGGTCTATTTTTAATCATAATTTATAGTTATTTTAAAATTCCCTAAATGTGACTCTCATATTTCTTTTTTTAAAAAAAAAAGAAACAAAGTAATTTCTTTTCCCTCATTTTTTTTTCTTTTTTTCATCTTGATATAAAGGAATGAAGAAAAATGTGATTTCAGGTCTTTTTGGGCAATTCAATCGAAAAGCACTTACAGTTAATGGACAAAAGTCACGTTGTTGACTTTAAAAACAATTTTTTTCTTACTTTTAGTTTATATTTGATATGAGACATGAAAGCAAAAAAATAGTCTTCACAATTTTTATGACTTAGAACTCAAAACATTTTTTAGTTCCCAATAAGAATTTGAAGTGTCAAAAAAAGACCATATATATATATATATATATATATATATATATATATATATATATATATAATAAAGTTGGCATTGTATTTTGTAGTTTCATAATTTTTATTTAGAGTTTTTTTATTACTGAATTATTTTCATGTGTTTCAAAAATACCGTGTCAAATTAATATATGTTTTAAAACATCCTTTACAGTTCTTTATGAAATTTAATGTATTCAAATTTTGATTCTCCTTTAAATAATATTGTTAAATTTAGCAGATATAGTTTTTAAAAGTACTATTTAAGAAAATCATTAAAAGAAGTATGCTTCTTAGTTTTATAAGTATAGATATATTTTATTTAGAATTTTTATTTTTTAATTTATAATTCATTGTTTTATTTATTATCGAATCTTTTTAATCAATATTCACACAGGTTCAATACAGGTGACTCCACTGGTAGGGAAACCAATTTTAATTATATTAATCTAGTGACTGATAATTAATCTCTGAAAACAAAAAACAAAGTGCCCCAGCACTGAGATGACATGGGTGTCCGAAGTTCCAAAACTCATATACATACAAAAATAAACAAAATAGATTCTGAAATTTCATCGTCACTAACATGCAACAAGTCACGTTAAATAAAAGTGTTTAATAATGATAATTGTACATGAACTAGGATATCACCTAACATAAAGAAATTCTGATTGCCTAGTACTGATGCAAGAGTAAATTTTTATTAGAATTAAAAATAAATGAGTATCACGAAATATGAATGCATATTTTAACATGTTATAAAACTTTGCATTTGTTATGGCAAATATGATTAATTCAGTGATTAAATATAATTACCAGCGATTATGAATAACCATCTGTAATTATACATAATCATGTTTATTACATTTATTGTAGCATATATAAAGAATCCATCGATCTACTTATTATATAGAAAAGTAGGATGGTGTCATTTGAAGAAATTGTTCAAATTACTCGCTATTATTGTTTAGGTACCATTAATAAAACTAATGTGGCAATAAGTACTTTTTATTTCAAAGTATACCCTTTGTTTTCGTATTTCATTTTCAACTGATTAATTTTATCTCGCCTTCATCTAAAGAAATATATTTTATGTATCTCCTAAAAAATTATCACAGTAAAATCTTAGAAGTGAAAAGGATCCGGGAGGACCACACTTCAAAACTAACTGGATCAATCAGAATTTCATCATCAAGATAGATCTCCATATTAGGACACCAATATGGAGGTGTTCCAACTATAAAAGCCACGGAGCTATAGTAAGAGCAGCGGGGGTTAGTGAGCGTCTGGTGCAACGGGATAATCTTTCAAACCGCAAGAGGTTGATGACTTCTTTGCCTTCCTCATTCTTTTGCACTGAATAAAGAATGGTTTTCTTTAAAACATTTACGACATCATCATCGTTCATCTTCGCAACTGGGATTCTTTGGGAAATAATTGAATTGAAGCAATCACAATCGTATTCTCTAATTCAATTACATTACTCAAAGGCGCCAATAATGACATTACACTCTTTTTTATAACACTCTTTTACTTTATAACACTTTTTAACACTCTTTTTTTTACTTTATGCCAACAAAACAATCATGTATACCTTTTATAACCCAAGTTTTATTTATCACTGCTTCGTAACCCCCCGGGGGGCACCTCGAATTGAGGATGAGATGCTTCCGGCATGGTGGTTGGATCTCGCCACCCTGGAGGGTACACTAATAGGTGGGGGATCTGACTCCTCCCATCAATGACGGGACGTACTTCCTTCGGGGAGGGTTGTACCGTGGCCGGTGACGGCCCTTAGGATTCAACCATAGTTCCCGCCAATGTTTCTGTTGCGGCGATCTGGTCATTCAGTTTCTATGGTTTAAATCCGTGTGCATTCGTGGCAAGTCGGAGAGTTAGATGGCTGACTTATCAATGCTTCGCAGGAATTTATTTTGTAATCACCACAAATATCAGTCGATATCAAATACAATCCAATTTGTGAACTAGCCGGAGTGGTCTCCTCCAAACCATCTCGCATACTGCCTAAAAAGAGTATTATGCCACAGAATTTTTTGCACCGAGTACAATACTTACAAAATATTAACTTTTGGCATGAATTTAGCCTTTTCCTTGAATCTGCCGTTCTTGGCGATTTCTTGGCTTTATCCCTGGCAGGTGCTTAATAGTATTCTAAAATCGCAATTTGTGTTGCAAAGTTGCTTTTCTCAACCGATTGTAATTAAAACTTGACACAAAACTGCACTTATAGTCACAAAATTCTATACCAAATCAATATATTTGCCATTGCGTTTATTGAGTTTATATGTTTTCGAATGAATAGACCGACAGACGGTCAACTTCTTGTTGGATTTGGCGAAACATTTTATCAGTGTCTGCATATAGATGTATAATCTATGCACTGATTTTATCTATCCTGTTCTCTTCCTTTTGTAATGATCGTGTTAACTTATATTTAAACAGGCGGACAGACAGACTTTTGACAGAATTTCGTTCTATAAATTTGGTGAAGATTGTATACTATATTCAACGTTTTCTATATGCTTTTTTGAGTTTTCCTTGTCATAGATAGACAACTCACTTCAGAACATTTCTATACCCATCCGTGAAATGATAACCAGTCACTCACCATTCCGGAAGCTCCCACCAGACAGCCCATATCTGTCCGTTAGGTTTAGTTTAGTTTAGTTATATTAACGTCCCGTTTGAAGCAACACTAGGGCTATTTTGGGACGGACCTCGTCATTTTGAACTGCGGTCAGATGACGAGGACGACAGCTGAGCTGGCACCCCCCTCTCCACACCACACCAGCGGGAGGATGTTTGGTCAGGACGGATTTAATGCGCAACAGACCCCCTTACACGACGGTTCTTCGGTGGAATCGGGTCTCGAACCTGAAACCCTCCGGTTATCTGTCCGTTAGGAGCCTTTATCAAAGATTTACTATTTAAGCCGAGGTGCAATTGTATTACATATAATAAGAACATCGCACCTTGTACTTTTTGTTGTTCGGAGCAGCATTTTTTAGGTAAACTTTTTAACTATAAACATCATCTTCACTGAAAACGGAAATTTTCTTCGAACATTCAAAATAATTTAATATGCTTAATCAGCACATTTCTAACTTGTACGATATAAAGGCAAGAAATAACCTGGAAAAATTTTAAATAGCCCCTTTTATAAAACAATATATATGCAAAAGACGGTCGTATTCTTCTGAAATTCTATTAACGAGATATCACAAAATCTCTGAATTTCTCCTATATTTTATTCATTTTGACTCATGTAAATTTGAAACTAATAAAACTTTCTCCCGTTTTGAAGTGGCTTCTTCCAATTTTATCTGAGATCCAGATACGGATATATCCTAGCAATTTCGATTTCTTTTTTTTTTTTTATCGCTCGGTTCTCTCAAAAGCAGATGGAATTTATTTTCAAGTTGGTTGATCAGGCATTTTTATTCCTTGAATTTTATAAAAGTGGGATTCATTTTAAATTCATTTCTTTGTGACTTTTTTAACTTTTTGAAGATTTTGTTTCTCATTTTTTTCCCTCTGGAGTGAGATGGGGATTGATATAATAACTTTAAATGCTATGAATGCGAGATTTTTCTTCTCAATTTTCTGCGATTTGCATATTTTAAAATTTTACATTTGAAAATTTTATGTTAGAAAGAAAAAGAAATGTGGATGTTCAATGCCTTAGAAAATATGCTAGCGAATTAAGTAAGATATATGTAAAATAAATCACAATCAGGTAAAAAAATTGAAATTTCTTTGCTAATATGCACTTATGGGGAATTTTTCCTTTCAAAAACTAAATTAAAAAAAATATATTTTTTTTGGTCAAAAGGCACAAGGAAAAGAAATTTTTACAAAACCAAATTTTCATCAATAACACATCCAATTTTAAGGATTAAAAATATGATGAATAAAACTAAATGGCAGAGAAATGATGAATAATGGAATATTCATCATTTCACTTATGATGAATATTATTCCATTATTCATGAAATAGGTTGAAAATTGGAATGGAAGTAAATACTAAAACCATTCCAAAAAGATGTTCCATGCATAATTAACAAGTTGAAATGGTTCCGTGTAAGCATTTTTTCACACGTTATGAACGTGGTTTTACCTTACCCCCCCCCATAAACTCATTGGCCTAGGGCGAAATTTGAAGACCATGAATTTTCATATATATTTATTCCCAAATCCCCCAATTTTGTGACTCATAGTATAATAAATAAATCCGAACGTGCATTTTCAAAAAATCAAAGATTTTGCACAAAATTCGTCAAAATTCTGCAATTTAGATGCGCATTACACTGCTTATCAAATTTAGAAATCTATATAGTTATGTTTTTGACTAATCGGGCTTTTATGCATGCGAAATTGCAGGCGAACAGAATTTAATTAAAATTTGATACAAATTTATACTTTAAATGCTTAATTTAGGTACTAAATTTTATTTATTTATCTCTTTAGGTTTTACAGGTATCGTGATCTCTAGTTCTCTCGCAATCAGACAAATTTTCTGTGAAAGGATTTTGTTCAAAATTTCAGTTACAAAATTGATGCAAAATCCATACTATAAATGTTATTATTGTAGATCAAAGAGATTTTGGGAATGCTCGCCGGCAGGAAACATAATTCCAAAAATCTAATTTTCGAACTTGGAGAGCTCTGAAACTGGAGAGGATTCAACAAAATTTCGTGTTCACGTTTACATTACTTTCTCTTTTTATATTTCACATTAAGAAAGTCGAAATTAAGGGTTGAAAATCTTTTATCATCCCTTAATTTCTAGGCATCTACAGACATCGAAATATTTAAATACAAAAAAATTGCTAGGTATGATGAAGTGGTAATACGAAATGATAAAATATATTTTTACATTCCATAAAATAAATGAATCAAAAATACAAAAATTAAGAAATTTCAATTAAAAAATTATTTCTGAATCAAACAAAAGAAACTAAAGAAACCAAAAAATTAAAAAAAAAGATGCAAATGTAATAAAGGATGGAAAGATGTATGTAATTTCGCTTGGATTTGGAAGTTATAATTTATTGTTTTATTTCAGTGAAACTAGTTTATCTCTAGGGTCTCCATTTCAGTGGATTTTCGGGTCACGAGAGATCAATATTTTTGGACGAAAGTCAGATCCTTCACAGAAAAAAATCCGTTGTTTGAATCCCTGCCTGAGGGTGACCCTAGAGAATATCTTCAGGCCGGATTCATTATTTCTTTTCCTTTTTTGATTCTTTTTGTTTATATTAACTATAAAAAACAATTATGTAGAAATGGACATTTAAGGATTCACCACAACTATCTCCATTTTAACTATTCATTATAAAAAATCATACTATTCATTCTTAATTACAAATACATTATTTAATTTGAAAGAAATATTTAATATCCACCCGCATAAAATCATTGACCTTGGGCTAGCTTTATTCGCCTTTCTTTATATCACCACATAAGTAGCAAGACCCTAATTTGCTTGAATTTCAGAAAATTATGCTTTGTTTAGAAAGAATCAATACTCTTGTGTGTTTTGCCCTCCAGAAAATCAATTCAAGTTGTGATCAAAATGAATCGTTTCTTGTTTAGAAAAATCTATAAAACAAGAAGAAATGTGTAAGAAAGAACGAAAGATCAATATTTCTTACTTCAAAAAATTTATTATTTCTTGGAAAATAATAAGTATTTTTTATCATTTTATCGAAATTCCGTTAAGGTTATAAATAAGATGGATGATTGAGATGATTAAATCAAACTATATTCTGATAAGGTTAAGACAACGAGATACATCGCCCCAAAACTTTCTCGCATAAAGGTATCCCTCTCCTATCGGGAAAAAAGTGCAGATCTTCGGTAAGACAGAGAACATCGTGCGTAGTAGTGGCATATAACGATGAAGAAATATTAATTTTTGGGCTTGCATTTAGCATTTTTACTGAATCTATCGTATGATCGTTGGCTAGTGTTTCGGCAATTAATCCTTGGGATGTGGTTAAAAATATTCGAAAATCGAATGTCTGTTTCAGACACATTGTTTTCAACCGATTTAAAGCAACATATGACAGAAAACTGCATTTGTAGCCATAAAATCACATGTCAAATTTGTTATGTTTAAATAATTACGCTTTTTAGTTTTCGCTGTTGCATGTTTGACAGAAGATCATCGCTTTGGATTTCGTTCAATATTTGATAGATAAAAACAGATCAAATCTGTGTGCCGAATTTTATCTATCTAGCGCTCTTCGTTTCGTAGTTATCGTCTTTACTTATATTTGATCACTTTTGGTGATTAATTAATTTGCTAAGACTATTGATTAATTGCATTTAAATCCCTGATATCCTAGCCGCCTTATATCGGCTGATTTATAAAACAGTGAATATGAAATATTCATTGTTTTATAAATCAGCCGATAACAGTGGATTTATAAAACAGTGAACAGCTGATTTATAAAATATAATGAATAGATAAACTTTCAATTACATTTTTACCGCCACTTGAATCTAATGGAGTGAGAAGCAAACAACTTTTTAACTTCAAATTTAGATAGAAATATGATACAATTAATTTAGAAGCTTTACATCGTACTGATCATTAAACGACGCATTTTCTCTAGTCTATCCAATCTTTATGCATCTTCAAAAAGAGCAATAGTATTTAAAAATAGATGCACTATGAAATCTTTTTACCATCGCTTGATTCTTAAGTTACTTCTTAATTATATTTTTTTAAATTCTATTCAAATATCAATTTATACTGAAACTTATTTAAGAAAAAGAATACAAGAGAAAAATAAACATAACTTCTACATCACGATCAACAATAATGTAAAAAGAATTCAACCAGAAATATTTGTTGTAATAAAAAAAGGGATTCTAGTTTATTTATAACGAAGAAATGTAATGTAAAATATATTTTAAATACAAATAAAAAAGATTTTTTTAACTTTCTCAATTAAATAGGTATTATTAAAAAGGTAACTTTTTGAATTATAAGATGATGTAAAAAAGCGTTCTGTATGATAATAAGTTTATAAGTGATTATAAAAAAACGCCAAACATTTCGTAGCTTTTAATTAAAGTATTTCAAAAAATGAAATTGCTCCAAGGTTCACATTCGTATCTCCGAAAGCGCGTATGTGCCAAAATAAGATTGCGCCCGATTAAATGGTTTGTACATTAAAGGGCTAAATAAACACACACATTCCTCTTTGTGATTTTTCAAGTAGAAATCTAGAAATTCAGATAGACATGTCATCTCTTATCTAAGAAGCTTTATTTTTGGAAAATTGAGAGATAGTAAAATACTTTAATATCTCCCAAGTAATCTACCAATTTATTATTTTTTGTATCTTTCAAACTCTACCATCAACCAAATTAGTATCTTCTCACCCGATAATTAATAAATATACATAATATACATATATGTGATACGGTCCCAATATACATAATACATGAGAAATAACAACTCACACATATCGACATGAAATTTAAAAATATAAATATTTTATCCAGAATCTGAAGATCTTCTACCAGGCAAATAATCGCATAATCAAATCATCACATGTAATGAATCCACAATGAAATATGCAGACCAATAAGTAACCCAAACGGTTTCCTCAGTTGTCTCACTTCAAACTCGGCCGTTCTATACTAATGGACAGTTTTTAGTTTGATTTCTTTTCCAATTAAGTTTTTCATCTTGAATTCCAAGGAATTCAAGATGAAAAATGAAGGCATCCTCCACGATAATTTGCTTTATATTCTACACTTTCGTTTGAAATAGAAATCGTTCCCAAAACAATTCATTAGTATAGAAAATTCACATTAGTTGTAAAAGGTTTAAACCATAAATAAGTTAGGGTTCAAATCTTTAATGGAAAATGAACATATTTTACAGCACCAGGCTATATGCATTATGAAACCTCTCCTTTTAATAAATGATCAATTTATTCAAAATTTTATTAAAAATATTTTTTTTATTATGAATGTCATAAAAAATAACTAATATAATATTCTTGAAAAAGTAAACATAATTGTTTTATTAATTATTTTCTTAGTTATTAATAAAAGCAGTTATTTACAATTAAAGATTAAAAAGAAAGTGGAAGAAATGGAAAAATTAATAAGAAGGAAAAATTAGACTTCAAATAAATATAATATTTAAAAAAATGTATTATACAATCCCTCACAATTAAAATATTTCATAATCAGTTAAAAATAATTAATATCCAATATTTTACAAATAATAAAGTGTTTAATTTATAAAATTATAATATTAATGATTCAATGTAAGTATAAATTTTAATCCTATTAATTTATATTTCCTAGATTTTGTATTTTTTAAAATAAATTTATCTATATACCAACTAGATTAATAACATTTTCAATCGATCTGTTTGCGACCCACGCTGTTTAGTCCACCTAGTCGAAAATCCACCATAGGAATTCTTTCATTTACGGTGTACACACACACTTGAAACTTCGAAAATCGTTCAAAATATGGAATATATATTGTTTTAAAACGTTTCCTGATCCGTTACCTTTCTAACGATACTAAGATGTTGTCAATGTTCGGAATATTTCTCGAGTTATAATTATTTTTCTTGAGGTACTTACAGTAAAAACTCTAGTTTCTGTTTTTTTTTAAACTCATTTTATGAAGAATGATATTTTTCCACTATGTTACTTCATTCAAATAATCATAACTCAACAAGAAATTAACCAAATACAATTATTTATATATCAAAATAGTCGGTATAAAACAGTGGATGTTTTATACCGCATTGAAAGTTATATTTATAGAAATAAATTTTTAATAGCTGTTTAAAAGTTAAAATGACAGAAAAAAATCGCACTTTTTCTATTCATCGTTGATGAAAAAATTGTTAAAAAAACTATATATTTTTATAATTTGATTGAGGCAGACAGCATGAAGACTCATATTAGGCATCATTTCCAACTACAATTGTGTGTCTGTACAAATTAGAATTTAAGATATCATGTTTCAAAAAATATGCTAATTAGTTCATTAAATATTAATTAATTAATTAATAATTAGTGTAATATGGTTTTTTTTGCACTGAAATGAGTTAAAACATATATTAATGACCTACTGTAAAAAAAACTGGATTTTTAAAAAAAATCTTCTAGTGTGTACGTACACCTTAAAGATATTTTATTGAAATCTCAAAATTTATCTAACTTTTTCCAGCTCTTTCCTGAATCTTATTCTTAGAGAATTCTGTAATCAGATAACGCTGTTTGGCTAAATTTTCATCGTTTTCACAATGTTCCACTTTCTAATGAATGATGAAAGCGCAAAAGTCGTGGACTCTCAAGCGTACATCTGAGTTAAGCAAGGCCCACGATTGTAATTAAAAACACATAAACCAAAGATGCTTCAGAAAAGCCATTTCTGCCTTGACATAGAAAATTGAATATCCAGGGAACTATCGTCGACGACACTTCATAAATGTTGCGAAGGGCTAGCTAGTTCAGAACATGCGTTTTAAAATAAATTTAATATACAAATTTATGATGGTAAGATGGAAGACGCTAAAATGGATCTCGAAGATGCCGTTCTTAATTTTGCTTCTGAGTAATAAACATTTAGTGGGGATAAACCGTTTACTATCAAAAGTAAAGTTGTGGAACCACAATGTTCTTGATCTTTTCTTGTTAATAAATTTTAAGATGTCCTTTTTACATAAAGGATATTTCTTCTTATTTTTACTTTCTCGTATACGTAGTATAGAGGAGTTATAGAAATCGAATACTTTGACCAATCTCCATGCGTTAGACATCCCTAAGTTCGATAAATATATTTTCGGGAAATTTCCGTTCGTCTGTCTGTATGTGACAAATATAACTCAAAAAAGCTTTCAGCTATATTGTTGAAATTTGGCATAGGGTCTTTGCACCAAATTTCCGGATTTCAATCAATTTTTTAGTAAAATCTATTCAGAGAAAGTCCGTCTGTTTGAAAAAACGAAAATACCCGTGTAGATAGAATTTGGTACATATATTTAAAATCTATAATGTAGATACCTATCTAGTTTTCAGCCAAATCCTACTATGGATTGACTGTCTGTCGGTCCGTACTTTCAGAAATATGTAAACGAGAAATATGACGAGATGCCAATTTACCAACAAGCGGAGGTATATTCGAATTTCTGTTAATTGAACTAAAAATTTAAAAACTGAAATGAGTTTGGAATTATTACATGCTTTAGAAGAACGAATTCAAGAAAGAAGACAAGTAGAATTAGCAACTCTTTGCTGTATTTGAAAAATCCACAGAATATTGCTAGTTCAGCGAAGAAATCTAGTGTACTTTCTTTAGCTTCAAAAACCGAAATCATTAAGTTATCTGGAAAGATAGTGTCTAGAATATTTCCAAATTCTTATATGAAAACCGATTCTGATGAGTAGCAAATCGACGAAACTACTCAGAGTAATGCTTTTTTAAAAGAAGTCATGGAAAAATCAATTCATAAGTTTCTTGAAGAGCCCGAAGAAAAATTTACAAACCCAAAGACGCTAAAAGCTGAATTTTCATTATTTGAGGCAAGGAATAAAAGAACGAAAAAATTAGATTTGTTATTTCATGCCATAAAAACTATAAAACCAAGCTCAGTAGCTAGTGAACGAGTATTTTCAATTTCAGGCAATATTGTGTCCAAAATAGGAACAAGATTTAGCCACCATTCAGTGGATATTTTGTTTTTTTAAATAATATTTTCTTAGGAGAAATTAAAATATGTGAAAATAATATAAATATTATTTGAAATTTTTATTTGATTGTCGTTATTTTCTGTAAGTAATATGTATATGTAATCCTTAATTTCTTTTATATATTTTGACTTTGATTTTGATATTGATTTCGTTTTTTGTTATTTTGTATAAATTAAATATTATATATCTTTTTTTTTTGACAAAAATTCGAAAATCGGCTAAAACCGGTATTTTGGAAACCGGTTTTCGAATTCAATAAGTCGGTTTTTGTACAAACCATAATCAGGATATTTCAAATAAATAATGTACGTAATTCCCGTTTAGTTATTGAATGGGGTAATTTTAAGCATCTTTATCTCCATGATGTTACAACAAGACGGAACTTGTCGAAACTTGTTCTCTGTAAAATGCGGACACGATTCCTTGTTAATTAAGCATCAACAATGAGGCAATCGACATCTCCAGTGATATATCACTGCGTTTTGTTCTCTATTTTTAATATATTGAATCCAAAAATGAATTAAGAAAATTTTCTCGAGTGATGACAGTAAATTTTTTGATAGCAATTCTTAAAGTGATTTAGATTCTAATAATGAAATTAGAGGGGCCATCAACAACAGACAGTTAGGAGGGATTAGATGCAAAACCTCACATCATGTAACTTGACATTAAAGGAAAACATAACGACCACTTAACGATGTTATAACCGTAAGTTGCCAGTATGAAGAAAAGTGGCAGAAACATCCATCAAATCATCTCCAAAGTGTCCTTTTACCCATCATCTTGGAACAGGCTTGACATTATCTTTGCAACTGGCCATGGCCCTTTCCCTTCATATTTCAAGAGATTCAATATTAAAGGATCGGACCAATGTGGCTGCGGCGAAGGAGGCGATCCTCTTCATTATGTCACTAGCTGCTCTCTCACCACGTCCTTTCATCTCAAAAAACCCACCCACGACTTAGAAAATATATGGTTGACCAACTTTATGAGAAACAAGATGTCCAAGGACAAAATTAGAAATCTTGTGCGGTTCCTACAAGAGAACGAGGAATTGATTTCTCCAGACCCAACCCTAGTATAAACTTTCGTTTCATTTCTCTTCTCCAGAATATATTAACTTCAATAGATTTCATCTACTCATACTCCCCACCGAACACCTCCTTCATCTTTATAATATTGTATATAGTTAATTTTTCTGTGTATTGTATATGTAAACTAATTTTATTTTCTTAATAAATACTCCCACGCATATCCTTTCAACCGACAGGGAATCCTAGAGATTCCAAGTTCGGGGATATTCTGTGGCGAAAGAAAGAAGTATGAAGAAAAGCAACAATATACTTCTTTTAAACCTGGAACATAAAACCTTTCCATCATATTAGAGATTGTTTAAAAAATATCATAAATTAAAAATTTAAATAATTATTTGAAACTTAAAAATTTGTAATATTACTTCAAAAAATAAATTTTCAACAAAAATTTTAATTTTATAATACTGAAAATGTTTTATATAATTCGCATATACTACAACCTAATGAAAATCGCGTATAAAAAAAATTTCGAGTCCGATAAAGATTAAAATTATTTCTTGGCGCATACATGCTCGCATATACTTCAGTTCTCATTCCTCTTAACTCTTGTGGTACGGAGAAGAATTCAAAGTTATTGACATCCTTTTATTTATTATAATTTTTTAAAAAACCGCTTCATAATAAAATGTGTGCAGTGTCAAAACAGGATGTAAATCTCCAAATTTTTGGTATTATTTCGATGAATAAAATTTGGAATTTAGCGTTTATTTGATCATTTATTCAGCATCATATAATACTCGTACTATCTATTATATTTCCGCATAAAAAAGTGGAACTATTGATTTAAATTAGAACTAAATGGAACAAATCTCTCCCATTTCATTCAGAAATATGAATAGAATCTGGGATGACTATTTCTTTCACAAACCAAACGCAAATGTAAGGGATAAAACGTTTGTCATGCTGCTGTGCTTTACATCATTGGTATTATACTAAAAGCTTTTACATGTTACGCAATACTTTTATATATTCACTCCAAATCGCGCTGTCAGTCATCGATTTATTGCAGAAAAGGACGATGGTATGTTTTTTTTTTCACATGTATTTTTTTTTTTTCATTTGAAAGCAGTCTACGCCTTTTTATCGGGAATATATAAATGAATTGCTGGTGATTTGGTTTGATAAAGCTGTTTGCGATAAAATAAGTTAAATAAAAATGAATAATTCATTCGTTTCAGTTCCTCTGAAATAAGCGCATATGAAAAATTCTTTTATTAGATAACCAATTAGTTTGACATTTTAGAGCGGTATGGTCATTTATGATACATATGTTATTCATATATAACACTATTTTATTCTATTATTGTTAGTACGTGGATCAATCAATTAAAACAAGTTCAAGTAACATAGCATCAAAACCAAATTATATAACGGGGAATGTTGCTACTCGGACAGACAAAATGTGATATTAATTGTTGTAGTTTAGTTTCTGACAAATTGCATTGAAATCCAAGCGAATTATTACAATTAGTGTGGCAATGAATGTTGTAAACTGGTTTTTAGTTGAATAGTTTAGTTTAGGTTAGTAATATTCCATTTAAAAGCAACAATAGTGGCTATTTTAAGGCTGTTCTCGAAACATGGAACTCCATCCCGATGATGAGGATGACACCTGAGCTGGCACCCCATCTCCAAATTTCCGCACCACACCTCACAGCTTTATAGTTGGCATTCATACACGATGAATTTAAAGGAATCGAGTTTCGAACTTGGAGTTGTGCTAGTTTGAAACATGTTAATTTTTTAACTTTTTTTTTCTGTTAAGAAGCTGTCCTATGTGTAAAAATATTCTTAATTTCCTTGACTGCAGAATAGTAATGGAAAAGATAATTTTTAATTTTACCACTTATGAACATATTTCCACGTGGTTGTTTTGAAGTTTTAAATGCTCATAAAATAATCGACTTGGCGTAATTTATTGTTCTCATATTAGCTATAGGTGGCAAGCCTGTCATTTAAATTTGTCGAATGTTATGGTATCTGCGAGTTGTAATGGATCAACTTACTATGAGAATATTGCACGTATTTTTTTTTTATTTATTACAACTAAACACTTATTTTAAATAAAAAAATCACTATGACATTATAAACGAATAATTGTGAAGGTCAGAATTTGACATTTCAATTCCAACAATGATTTATTTAAATTCACTTTTGAACATTATCTCCATTATGTCTTCAAATATTAATTATAATAATGTTTAATTAATTTCCCAACGAATTTATGAAAGAATGAACATTTTATATTACTTTAGCTTTGCAATAGTTATCGAACATAACAGTATAAATTCATGTCAGGCAACATGTGCCGCGAAATCTATATATTGTTACGAATCTGCGATGCGGCTTTCCAGAATAGTTGGTTCCATGGGAGGTCCCAGAGATTGGCGATAAACTTGGCGACAATTTGGCGACTTGGCGACGAATTTGGCGACTTGGGTGCCAAAATAGATTATACCCGAAACATCGAGAATTTTCCCGATCCGTCCAGTAGGAACCGAGTTACGCCTCGAACGTTCCTGATTGGTTGAGAGACTTCTAGCCCCGCCTCCTGAGACCTATAAAAGGAAGCAGCCGTAGCTGCCGGGGAGTGGTGAATTGAGTAGTCGTGGAGTCGAAGAGTAGTCGGGATCGACGGTGAGTCGAGTGGTGAACCAGTGGTGAATTGAGTAGTCGGAAGCGACAGAGAAGAGTGGTCGCGGACCAGTGGAGTCGTCGTAGTTATGAATCGACGGTGAATTGAGTCGTGGACCAGTGGAGTCGAAGAGTAGTCGGAAGCGACGGTGAAGAACTCGTCTTCCAGGGACTAGCGGAGCAGCGACGGAGTAGAGCTGCTGTGTATACTGTTGTATGCTGCACGTCTCGGCTGAAGATAATCGTCTTCTGTGCTGTATATAGTTGTCGTCTTTGTGCTGTCCTGTTTGTCTTCGTGTAAATAAACGCCGTTGTTTTATTTTCTACTGCCGCCTGGTGATTGAGTGTTCTTCACACCATATAACCCCCACTATACAAACGAACCCCGGAAATTTCGTAACAATATATATTTCTGTATATAAGTATTTCAAAAGTAACTAATTGGTGTGCACTTTTTATAAATAGTATTTATAGTCCGATTTAAAAAAATAAATAAATAAATACTAAATATTTATTTTTATTTTTATTATATAAGAAATATGAATATTTGAATTAAAGCATTTCACCGGTTTCACATTCCTATTTTCAGTTTCCGCGATTATTCAAAATTGTTGCAAAGCCCAATTTTTTAATAATTTGGAGAAAAAAATTAGAGCAAATATAAATTTTATAAATAATTTTTTAAAAACATTTTAAAACAATACTTGATAACAGGTTTTCTTACTTACATTTTATTTCATCGCTACTTTTCTCTTTGAGTTATAATTTATTTGAGAATATTATAGAATCTTAAAATTATTTTTTCTCAAATCATTTTACTCTTTATTAAGAATCAACAACAAGGTTTTAGTAACAAAATGCAATTACATTAATTGATTAACGAATAACTGTTTTGAAACTACTGATATAGTACATTACCGAAATATGTATATATATGAAATTCAAAAGCTATCATATAGTATGTGAAAGAAAAATGGGCTGCAAAATTTCTTCGTCAAATAGATTTAATTCAATTTAATAGAAAAGTTTCAAATAAGCACTTTTATTAAATTTACAGAAAGTGGAATATTTTTTTTATTATTTTCCAAATTAATATATATTTTATAACCTTTATTTTAGAATGAAATTTTGAAATTTTTTATTCATTTACAAAAGAATCAAAATTTTATTCATCGATTCAGCTTAGGAAATATAAAAATTATGAACTGTTATCCTACTTTTTCGTACTTGAATGTACGAAATTTCAAAAATATGACATTACATATTGATAGTAAGTAGGAAAATTCGATTTTATAAATTCCATCTTCACAAAAACTAACCAAGTCAAATAAAATATAAGTCTTCAATAAAAATTTATTTTCATTCAGAATTCAATGAAAATAGCACGAAATTTTGGGCTATCAAAATACTACCTAAACAAATTTTTATATGCAAAGTTTTTTGTTTTGTTTTGAAGCAACCATAAATAATATTTTTTTCTTCATTTATTTGATGTTTAATCTAAATTAATCTTTATAATGTTTTCTATACATCGGTTTAAAAAAATTAACAGCTTTTGTTGCTAAAAAAAGTTTTAAAAAACGTTGCTAATAAACAAATTCTTGAAACCCAAAACCACAAAACTATTCATTTCATTGAGATCAACATTCGAAAGAATGCTCTTTCTTTGTCGATTAGTCTTCTGAATTTCTTTCATCGTGTCAACAACACCCGTTTTTCTCGAACTGAAAAGATCCACCCCCTCTCGACGTTAAAGATTTGAGGTTCAAGGTTTCAGTAAAAACAGTCACGTGATCAAATTAAAAATAGCTGTCTCCTAATACGCGCACCGAAAAGATTCCACGCTTTCCGCCGACTTTCTTGATATTTTGTTTGACCGAATTTGTTGCCCCACATTGTGAGGGAGAAAAAATGTCGGGAGCTTTGAAGTACGTGTAAACAAATAAACGCAGCGATGACTGCATAGAGTTGTAGGCTTGAGCAATCTTAAATGCTTTTGTAGTGTTATCCAATGCTATCTAACCCTTAACGGACGGCAGTTTTTTTTATATGTGTGTCTCATTAGGTTGTAGCGTATTTCGGTAAATAAGCAAAACATTTTCAGTATTTTATGAATAAAAATCTTGTTAGAAATTATTTTTTTGAATATTCGAATATTTTCATATCATTATTTATGAATTTTTAATCAGTTAAATGGAGAATTTATTTTTTAAAGTCTCTCAAGTCTCCCTTTTTGAAGTTAAGCGATGATGCATATACAGATTGAATGCTATACAAATGATTAAATAATAAATTTTGTAAAAAACGTAATAAAACGAATAAGATTTCATTTTTATTAGATAAAAAATTACATCAACCGCTTCAAAAAGAAGATTTGGATTGAAGCGTATACATGTCGAACGCAATTAACTGGTTAATGTATAATATTTTTTTAACCCTTTAAAGGGCCATTTTTTTCTAGTCATATTATGTTAAAATATTTTAGGCTCAAAATTACAATAAGAAAAGGAATTCATTTAGCTTATTAGATAAATTTAATTTCATTAATTAATTTGGTTAATTAATAATTAAGTAACAAATCAAGACGTATCATTTTGTCTGAGATAAAAGAACTGAAGCATCTAAGTTTCTGACTTACTAAAAAAAATGTGTCAGAACTTATGTAAACCTACATAATTTCATGCAAAGATTGATAAATTTGGTGGGAAGCATACTTCCCACGGCCTAGAAAGGGTTAAACGATTTCCAAGACGAAGGAATGATTTCAATTGCATGTTTCACAGAATAATACTCTTGTTTTTCTTCCTCCAGGCCATTTATGTTTAGAACATTTTAAGCAATCGTTATGTTTTCTGCCATCTGTTCGCCATCAACATGCAAGATAATAAGTCAGTTTTCTATATAATCTCTCCTCACTTTAGGTTGTCGATGAGTTTCCTATATCACGCAGTTTCATCCTCAAATTAAATCCCCAATTAGTCACATAGCTATTTTCCGAAAAAATTTTACATACATTTTTATAATATCACTACTATTCTTATCATGTAGTCCAAATCACTCTCAGAATTGTTTTTAAAATCCTTCACTAACACTATTGAAATTTATAAAATTCTTTATTTTGGATCATTTTAATATTAAAAATTGAGAACAAAAGGCAATGATATATCATATCATTGGCAATGCCAAATGCTTCGTTAATGATGCCTAACCCTTTGACTAAACATTTAGTTGAAACGGCTTTTGTATTTGAAGGGTATTTAATTTTTTGAATACGTCAAGGCAGAAGCTTTTACGTAATCATTTATTTCTTATTATTCAGAATATATACTGCTACATGATATTGATATAACTTAAGCTAATTAGAATTACAAAAAGAAGTGGGAACATAAATTTAAAAAAATAAGGAACGTTTTGATAGTCAAATGTACCAAAAGAGTTAAATGACAAGGCAATTGTGTTCGCATTTCACAGAGAAAAACTTTCAACAGGTTCCGTCTTGTCACCTCCCATGTGACGTGCGACCGCAGCGACAGAAGCACTGTTGTCACATGAGAAGTAACTCTGGACCTTTAAGGGTTAAAAACAAAATATACTATCGCACGATATTGTATGATATAGTTTGGTATATATGTAAAATTTTGTTAAATAGAAATCATAAAATTTTACTTCTTCTGAGGCAAACAAGTTATTATAACTCTAAATACGGCAAAGCTATATGACAACATGCTATTAAAAATTTTTAACAGCACTTGATATGATAATTTGATATCAAAACTGTTTTATAAAAATCGCATTTGATACTCCATTACCCTAATATCGCAAATATATTGTATTATATTAAACAATATTCGCAATATTGTAAGATATTGTTGAACATTAAATGATATAATACAATATCGCACAATATTGTATAATATTCTAAAAGAGGATGTGTTACCTGGTATCACAGTCTGTTCCAATATCGTACAATATTGTGTGATTTATTATATTATTCATTATTTAACTATATTGTACAATATTCGCAATATTGTAAAATATTGTTGAACATTAAATAATATAATATCGCACAATATTTTATAATATTCTAAAAGAGGATGTGTTTGTTACCTGGTATCACAGTCTGTTTCAATATCGTACAATATTGTGTGATTTATTATATTTTTCAATATTTAACTATATTATACAATATTTTGAATATTGTTTAATATTATACAATATTATACAGTATATGTATACAACTGGAGTAACTTTATTGTATTCTTAAGGTACAAGAAGCCTGTTAATCTAAAGAAATTATAATTCATAAATCCCTTCAAACCAAATAGGCATGGCCCATACTAATAGCGAATGTGACTATTTAAATAATATAGATGTTTGCACTAAATGTTTGTTAACAAACTTTTGATCAAAGAAAAATATTCAAAAATATGATTAATGTTTTAAACCTTCAGAAACAAAATGATCAAACTTTCCTAATCATATCTTACAAGAAGATAGCAGCTCGGAGCAAGACAGAAGTGTATCCACCGCTGAATAATTACCGAAAAGTTAATTAATAATATTGAGCAAAGGTTAAGTTTATGAAGTGCTAAGTTTCTGTCATAACACAAACTCGGTTCGGATTACATTAAATAATGATTACCTAAGTTAATTATAAACTGTTATTACTGAATAGATCAGGGTAATTTAAGGGCAGGGAAACAATGTTAATTACATCGTTATACTTTATTCATCTTGAGATTCCGGTTTTACTTTAATGAATATTTGTCCAAAATTAACCGAAGGAGCATTTGGGTAAGCGATTAGGATGGTTCTACTCGGGTATAAACATGCAATAATTAATAGAAAACTTATAATAACAGTTTTGATGTATTAGGTGATTTATTATGAGGTTAAGGTCAGGTGAATGGAAGTGTCGTTTTACCGGGGGATTCAAAAGTCCATTCAGATTTGAAAATTCATTAATTTAACGGAATAATGTAAGTAGAGAGTTAAAAATTGACACACATTCTTGAAATAATATAAGGGTTTATTAAAACCCAAAAAGTGCAAAAAAATTACAAATAGATGGCACTTTATATGATGCCAAAAATAATTAGCGCAACGAATTTCAGCAAAGATTATGTTTCTTATAACAAATTCTCAGCATATCGGACATAATTCACCAACAATACTTTCAGTTTAGGTCAATATTATGACCAGCATTGTACATCATATCTGTGAATATGATGAGAAACAGACTTCAAAAGTTATTTTAGCATCCGTAATGAGATCCGTCGATTGCGGTAAATTTGAGTATCAAGTAACCCCACAACTAATAATCCCTCGGATTAAGAACTGGAAATCTGGGAGGCCAATCATGAAGGAAGTTGCGGCTTAACACGCAATCCTACTCAAGCGTTAAGGATGGTGCAATATAACGGCGCATCCGTCATGTTCGCAGTTTGAAAAGCAGAACCAAGCATTTCCTTGAAGGAAAAGGGTCCAATTACAATAGATGCGATAAATCCACAACACACCGTGACTTTCTCATCATGCAATGGGGGTTTCTAAGACTTTTGGTTGCCGAAATTCTACAGTTTAATTGACAGACCCTTGGAGTGTGAAATGGGCGTCGTCGTTAGAAAATCAGTCGTCGTCTTCCCCCTTTTTTGCAGGTCATTCATTTTCTGCACTTTTTTTCTGGTTTCAATAAAACCTTATGTCATTTCCAGCACGTGTGTCAATTTTTACTTCTCTACTATATTATTCTATCGATTATTGAATTTTCAAATGTTAACGGTTGAATCACTCGATAAGTTAACCTTCAGAATGCCGAAATTTGGAGCTTTAAAGTATTGTATTAAAATAAAGAGAGGGAAGAATCAATGGTAGATTTCGTCATTTTACAGTTCCAAGCAAAATGCATTATAAGATTTCTTTTTTAATAACTGATAAACTTAATTTCATATTTCTATATATTTTATTAACATGCTTATGATTTATTTTAGCTGATTTTTATATTCTTATTATTTCGTTTAAAACATATGATACTATTCATTTATTTTCCAATTATTTTTATTATATCATATGGAAAAAAATTACTCCATTTTTTAAAATAAAATCTAGAAAAAAAAATAATTATTAACTAATGATTTTCTTACAAATGACCACATTTAATTATTATAATAAATTATAAGGAAATGACTTGCTTTAAACAAATAGAGCAGTAAAAATTATTTTTCGAAATTTTTTCAGTTGGAATATAACTAAGTTAATGAATTATTATTTTACAACAAATCATCCATAAATAACGAATTATACTTTAATATATTTTGATATGATTCTAATAACTGAATGCAGAACGCACTGTAATTCTAATATTTCATAACTCACA
The DNA here is from genome assembly GCF_947563725.1 of Argiope bruennichi. NCBI lineage: Eukaryota > Metazoa > Arthropoda > Arachnida > Araneae > Araneidae > Argiope > Argiope bruennichi. The sequence goes on along the minus strand of NC_079156.1, from coordinate 24,912,398 downwards.
AAATTCGTAAATTTTACAAAAATTATTTATCTGATTAGAGTCACTAACTATAAACTTATAGCACTGAAAAAAATATGGAAAAATTTTAATTTATAAACTTCTGAAAATCACAACTTTTAAAAAGGTATTAAAAAAACAATCAAATCAAAAAATTGTTAATATGGATTCAGATGCATTTTTTCTTTACTCTTGAGTAGTATTGGCAATTTTGAGACAAATAATAATTACCATTAAGTTTTTTTAAAGCCAAATCATTTGTATAAATATGAATTACATGGACTAATATCTAATGAATAAAATTGACTAATAAATTGATTGAAGCATATCTCCGAATATAGCTCTAGAACTTTCGGATAGACTCTTGAATCTCAAATATCATATAGAAAAGTATAAATATTAGAGTTTATTAATACTAAAAATTTGTGAATAATGTTACTAATCTGTAATTTCCATTTCCTACATAGCTAATAGTGTAGTAAGAAAGATATTTACAGGTATTCTTAATAGATACCCCATAAATGATTTAACAGCTCCTGGCGCTGATGATAAACTTGGCGAACATTCGATGACTTGGCGATGATTCAATGACTTTATTGGCGACTTTAGTGGAAAATATTCGAATTACAGCTCTACCTTTTATTGGGAATCGATGATGGAGATTCTCTAATGAATTTCCTGAGATACAATGATTATCAAGAAATGAGCATTATTACGACATAACATAACGCCATCCTGTGCCTATAACACTGAGTTATCTAACCAGTTGGATCAGCACAAGATGGAAGGGGGGAAAAAAGAAAGAAAATTGTTGATAGAAAGAGACGATAGACCATCCAGGGTTCTCCAGAGAGAATCCCATTGGTATCGAATCCTACACGACTGCATTTAATTTTTGGTGAAGTAATAACTGGATGGAGGGGACAAGAATACTTAAACAAATGGTGACTTTGGGTTGAACTTACAAGGAAATGAGATTACTAACTGAAAAAATTGATAAATTACATCGTGAACATCTGTATGACATGTATAAGCATATAAATAATCACTGAAGAGTCAAATCTGTAGCGTCTGTCTGGATCCTGTGATTTTGATTTCATTCGTGAGAACTGCGTTTTTGAAGTTATGGTTTCGGCTGATTTTGACAAGTGGCAATTATTACGACAGCTGAATTGCTCATATAGAGTATAATTATTTCTTTTCATTGTTGATCACTAAACGAGCTCTCTAGCTGTGACGCTGAAAGCTACTACTGTTTTCTATTCAACTATTCATTATTTGGCCATGTCCTTAGTATCTACAAATGCTGTTTACTGGAAAAAATGGATAGTCAAATGGATAGAAATCTTTCGAAAAACATCCCATCTTTTTTTGCACCTATTTCTACAAATATCAAATGAGGCACAGAAATATTTATTTCCATACAAAAATCTAGATCAATTAAAACTCATTATGTTATATATCGTAACATGAATAACTCCCAACTAAAATTTTCCAAGAGTAATATATAATTTGTGATTTATCCCCATATAATAATGACATATGAAGCAACTTCATGATAAATCAGTTTCTCTGCCATTGTAATTTGCTTAGACCTCGCGTGAAGCAGAGCATTACTGAAAGATGCCCACTAAGAAATAGATGAACTCCCCTAGCTGATTAGTTAGCCTTTCACCTCCTACTAATGGTCTGTTCCTTTACTGGACGCAGCACAAGATTTCCGTGAAAAATGGGCAGAAGTGTTTGTCCTTGTACTGAGGAATATGACATCTCTTTCCTGGCCTGCCATTCATCAAAAATATGCTCATTTCTGGCCAATGCATTTTCGTTTCATGGGGCTTTATTTGGCTTTTATCTTTTAGTCCCTTGAAGAAATGAAATATTCATAATAATCTCTTTTTGTGAATTTCTTTTACTTTTCAAAATACGAAGTGTGCAAACAGAAAGTTTTTCATTCGCTAAAAATATTAAACTAGAGATTTTGACAAATTTCTACGTTTCAAATCTCCTTAATTTCCTTAAATACAGTTTTGGAATTAAGGTTCTCTGCTGCTTGATCTTTATCACTGTGACTGTGGTAACTCAAAAACGCCATAAGCTAGATGAGAAAATTTATTATATGGAATTACGACAAAATTTGTAAATTGAATTTTGAACGAGATCTCTTCACCGGAAGTCTGTATATCTGGCTACTCGAATAAAGTTGGACACGATAGATACAAAAATTAAAGAGCCAAGTAAAAAAAAAATCAAGTAAGATGTAATACTTATCAAGGATTTATCATCATGATGCAAGACTTAAATCCTATGACATATTGCAAAAGTACACAAACAATGTTTCCATAACTCCACACTGAAAAATTTCTAAGGAATTTAGTACTTATACCAGACGTTTTTCAAAATTAAGTGAAATTTTCTCATTGAATCATTTCCAATCAATACATAGCGGCATCCTTCGGATTCTGAGAAATTACAAAAGTGAGAAATAAAGAGCCCTTTTAGCAATATGTAGCACATAAAAACTATCATTAAGTTAATTAGTTTTTTACATTATCTTGTAATGAGTCCAAGAATTCTTCGATACCCTTTTTTTTAAATGAATGTCTAATGATATTTTAAAATTACACACATATTAAACATATAAATAAGGCTGCATAAAATTTTGTTTTAATACATATTTCGAGCATTAAATGTTAAAATGGAAATTGTAATTTATTATTTGATTTTCGCTTAAATAGCTTTGAATAAGTTATTACTTTTATAAATGGGATGGCAATGGACTAGAGGTGAAGTATTAGTTTCGGAGAGCAGAGTTCAAAGCTCGAAACACCCATCAAACATCCAATATGTGAATTCTGTGTACAATTGAGCATAATAATTAGGAAACGTGAAGAACTAAACAAATATAATTTGGCACACAGTTAAAGCGTCTAAAATGTGTATTCTCTTCAAATTTTGAACCAAATCTATCAAAATATTCATAATCTGTAAGTCGGTTCCTTCGCATAACTCAAAGCGAAATTATTTAAATAAATCAAATTTGATATGCGATTTTGTAACTACAATTATAATTTTATGCCAAATTTTAACTAATAGAATAAAAAGCGAAAAAAGAAAAAGTTAAAAATTTTGAGACTGATTCAGTAAAAATATTAGATTCTTGTCAAAGGAATTCTATTGGACGTCAATGCTTCTTTACTCAAGATCTATTATGTTATGCGTTAGGAAGAGGGAATCACTTTTTGCAAACAATATGAGTTAGTTTAGTTATAACGTCCCGTTATTAATTAAAATCTCGTTTTAAAGCAGCACTAGGGCTATTTTTGGAAGGGTAATTTCAAACTGCGGTCAGATGCCGAGGACGATACCTGATCTGACTCCCCCCTCTAAAAAACTTCCACACCACACCAGAGGGATGACGTTTGACTCAGACGTATTTAGCATGCACTAGACCCCCTTACACGAAGGGTTTTCAGTGGAATTGTATATCAAACCTGAAACCCTCCTGCTCCGAAGCCGAGACCTTACCACTAGGCCATCGCGCCCCCGCAAACAGTATAAGAGAAAGCTTTAGGGAGAAGACTCGTCCTAGTGTCTGAAACGTTGCAAAATTAATTTTTTACTGTAATAATGTTGAAAGTTATAGCAGAAGAACATTAAAATCTCTTATTTTTAATTAATATTAACATTCTAATTAAAAATTCAGAAAAATCCGTCCGAGGTGCACATTCCCATCCACCAAGGTATATATGCAGAAAATCTGGAACTGTTGTCAAATGATCTGACTTGTATAGCATTAACACAAACGCATATTTTTACTAATAGTAGAGATAATGGTTACTTGACATGAAGACTATTAACCCAACGGGAACTGTTGATCACGATTTCGCGCAATTGGTCGAAATTATAGTCTATTAGACGAATGATTAGTTATCTAAGATGACCACTGTACAATTACATGCTAGTATCTTGATTAGATATATATCAACTGGCTCAAATGTTATATGATAAATTTTTAATAAAATATCATTATTAAAATTTTGAAAAACTTACATAATCCATTTTATCTAGAATTTGAGTTACATCCTGATATTTTTAAAGAAATTTGAAAATATTTATACGTTTAAAGACGACGATACAAGATTGCTTCAGAACATTCAAACTTAAAGAATAAATTTGCGTAGTACACTCTACATCCGGATCATTTCGCCATTTTCGGAATCTACTGCACATCTGGCAGAAAAACTGTGATGTGACATCACGACATATTGTATAATATATCGTGAAATATAATGATGTGTGCAGTCAGTCATAAAGCTATGAAAAAAAATTGCCTCATCATAAAGTAGTTGCACAAGAAAACTTTAAAATTATAAAAAATATGCAGATAATTTAATAATCTTTTGATCTTGGGTATTTAAAAAATGTTTACGTCACACGTTTATAAGAGTAAAATTATTTAACAAAAATTTTAATATTTTTCATATTTTTTTTGAATTTATGATATGCTGTGGGAAGACATTCAAAACAAGAAAATAAAATAAAAATTATTTGCAGATTGATATTATGCAGCAAATGTTAAGCTGAAATATTCTATCAGCAGTTTTAAGAAGAAATTGAAGCTAAATCATCATTGGTAATCTTACAATAAAAACCGTCTAAATGAGAATAAGTAAATTTCCTAAATGAGAATACTATAAACCAAGTACATTTATTGAAAAATTAGAAAAAAGCACATATTCTAAAAAAATTAATATTTTTATTTTAATTTTTGTATTAGGTATTCTAATTTCTTTTTCACAAAAAATATTTAATGTGTGGTCTGCTTATTTTGACAATTTTGCTTCTGATAAAAATTCTTAAAGTTCCTGAAAAAAGAATTCGGGGTTTATTTAAGTTTTCTTATCTAACAATTAAAGAGATGCCATTTTTCGCTGGTATTTATCATTACTATGAGAACAACGTATGGATAGATGATAATGTATTTTTCCAAGAATGTTTCACTAAAAAAACCATTACCTAGCATCCTTTAAAGTTTTAATGAGTTCATTTTGTTTAAAAAAAGACTAGTAGAATACAAAATTTCACTAAACTGAAGCAGCTAAAGGAGTATTATATAAAATTTTGACGAGACTATCTTACGCAAAATTTCTTGTGAATACATGAATTATAAATTCAAATCTTGTTTGCTCATTCTACAAACTAAAAATTATACGAAAAAGGAGAATGTATTTTAAATATTAAGATACCCATAAAAATAAACAAGAGCAAGTAGCAAACTGTGCAAAGAAGAATTAGATGAAAAGTTTATCATATGCACATAATTAAATATAATTGCACAAAGAAAAAAAATGTAACTACTTATTTTACTGATGTTATAAGATTTGGAAGATCAAATGTACATTATTCTAATTCTAATTCAAAATAGGTTCTAAAAAAATCTATGCAGTCGTGAATTTAATTCGAAAATGCGATCCGTAATCCATAATGATGCCTGATGGTTCGATTCTTAAAAGTAAAACTTGCCCAATTCAGCGGTTCCGTAAATTGTCAAGCGCAGCTGTTTTACAACAAAAGATTCCGAAAGAATGAAATAATGCGCATATTAACAGAATTTGACTTCAACATAAATAGAAGAGAAAAAAAAATTAAAGAAAGTTGAATATCTATTTCGAAACATCATAGCGTCACAGCGATTTAGGTTTGATTCTTCTATCTTTAGATAACTTCGAAAAGGTTGCTCTTATAGCGTCAATAACGTCAAAAAAATAGCATTTAATATCATTTCAAAATGTGCATAAACGCACTAAAACATTGAAAGGGATTGTCCAAAAGTATACTAAACAATTCTTGGAGAGATTACTATTGAAATAAGAGGAATTATTGAATGCAACTAAAATCTATATATATGCAGGCTACTTTCTCTTATATATGAAAACTTTTCTCTTAGAGCATCGATAACGTACATAAAAATATTTAATATTATTGCAATGTGTAAAAGTGTTGCAATGAGTGTATAAACGCACTAAAACAGTGAAAAGTATTGTCCAAAGATTGCGATTTGGGCTATACATAAATATAAACAATTCTTTGAGACATAACATTTGAAATCAGAGTAAAATTGAACGAAACTAAAATTGACATATACAGAGTATCTAAAAAGAGTAAGAAGCATTTCATATTCTAAAATTTTGAAATTAGACATATACTTCTAGTTGCAAAGCTTCCTCAAATAAGGTACTTAAATGTGCAAAAATACCTTGCTTTCTGTCTAGAAGTGCAATAAAAATTTTTAAAAATTAACTTTTTATATGCCTTTTATAGCGAAAAAGTGTCAGATTAGAATATTTTTCATATTCGGTTTATGAACATACAAAGTTAGTTTGCTTATATTTGTAAAATCTACTGAGGTATAAAATGCAGATTTATTAACTTAGATTGCGTAACCGTGCAAATTTTTTGCCATAATTGATAAATGGGAATGAATAAATAAATTACGGGAATTAATAGGCATTAGAATTATAAACCTTTAAATCAATGGGAAATCCTAGCTAATAAAATAATAAATAACATCTCTTTGTTATGACCAAGTTATTGGTAATATTCGTCATGTTATTTATCTGACATTAACATATAAATTCAAAGATAAAGGCCAACGAAAATACTAACTATCCACTCTTAGAGGGGGAAAAGTAGTGAAACGAACTTGACATTTTGACGATGATTTACTTGCATGATTGATGACGATAATTGATTTTCATCTTGATATCCATTTTTCATTTTGTCATCCTCTGATTCTGATACTTTTGTCGTTTTAATAAGATTTCTTTATATTAATGAAACTCTTGGTTATTTGATTTTAATTTTTTCTTCACAATTTGATCTCTAACATACCAAAGATTTTTTTTATCTTTCAGTTTTTCATTTTGAAATACGTCCAGCTTTTGTATAAAAAGAGACCGAAATCCGATGTTTTTATAAATTCTTTATGCTTTACTTCTAGTAAAAAGTTTAATATGATTCTATTTTCAGAATTTATCTTTCTTGAATGCGGTTTAGCTATAATTTCGAAACTTTATCGATGTTTAATAGTAAACTATTTGGACATAATTCTGAACTGTTTGCACTGCTATGGTACCTCTTTTTTCACCAATATCTAAAACTCGCTAAATTGAAAATAATAAAATAATATAAATTTATTATTAACATAAATGGCATATAATTCAGCTATGTTATAAGAAAGCCTAAATGAATGGAAATTATATCCTATTAGAGAAATTTAAATAAGTTCCGGAATTAATCTCATATCAAACCATTCATTTTCAAAACCATTAACTGATAATTTTTATTGTTTCATCACGGAAAAAAATTGTTTGATAATGGCTCAAACATTTCAATGTGAAATTATTGGAAATGAATTAGCTGGTTTAATTCTCAAACATAATGATTTTTTTAAAATTATATGTCAATATCATTTGATAATGAGGTAGTGACAAGTAAAAAGAAAAAAAATATATATTGAAGAACCAGTACAATTAAATAAAAATAACGTTTTACGAGCAATGCTTCTTACCCTTATATTGGTTAAAGGTATATTTTAACATCAAGTTGTATCAAAACATCAAATATTGTTTATTTCTGAATAGTTTTCTTTACAAACCTTTTTGATTCTATTCCTACGCTCATTCATTGAGACGTTGAGTTGAATTTTGTTTGAATAATTTATGGTTTGATAATACTTATATTTTAAAAATTGCTTTCCCAAATTCTGAGTTTTCGAAAATTTTTCCTATGGTTCATCCAAAGAAGTCCTTTCAATATATAGTCCATACCAATATATAGTTCTGTATTTTATAGTCCAATCAATACCATTTTGTGCCAATTTGGTATGAGAAATTATTAATTCATCAGAACTTAGTAAGTTCATCAGTTCTTGATTCATAGATTAATAATTTTGTTCGTTTAAAAAGTTTTACATTTGTTTTTGTGCTTCATAATGTGAAAAAAACATAATTGGATCTTCCATGCTATATTATTTAACCTTTTATGTTTCTTATTAACTTTCGAACCCTTGTATTTAAAGACTGGATAGAAATACAGTCTATATCTTAATTGAAGAATTAGTTAATATCCTTCTTAAGTTATTTGCAGGAATAGGAACTAATCATTTGATTAACTTCTAAAATGGAAGTATTTTGTTTTTTACCTCTTTTTAATAACGAAAATCCTATTTCTTCGAATTTTTCAAACACTTGATTTTAAAGGGACATTTTTTTTTGTTTCATACATATTTTTTATCTACTTTATTCAAAAAACATTTTTTTTTTAATATTTTTCAAAAAGTATTTTTTGTACCTAATCATTACCATAGTAAGCATTTCTTGTGTTAATATGCCTTAAAAATATTAATAAAACTCAAAGACTCTCACACGTTGTAAATGATTATTCAGCAAAATGAGCTCATTAACAAATAGTTAAAACTAAATTATTTTTTGAAAAAGTTTGCTTTAATAGATTATCGGCATTTGCTTTCACCTTTCCTTATTTATAAGAGAAGAAAATAAGAAATAACCAGTTCTAAACGATGGATTACCAAAAAAAAATGTCAAACAACGATTATAGTTGCATGATGAGAAAAAAGAGGCAAGATTAGTACAAGTGCGAGAGGATTTTTATTTTTACTAATAGATTACTCAGTACTATAGCCACACCCATGAACCTCTCCTCTATTATTTATTGGATCATTTTTAATGCTTATACAAAACAACTTTGGGAACAATGTAAGGTCTTCAAATTTGATAATGAATCTTATCTAGTCAAATATTTTAATTTCTACAGTCGGAGATACCTAATGTAACAGTAAAGTAAAACTTATTATTTTTATTTTCTTGAATATGAAGTATAGAAAAAGTATAATAAAAAAAACCCTCGAGATTGATGGATATTCTCTGTCACCCTCCTTAAGTCTGAAAAACACAATTTTGATATTATGACTGTCTTTCTGTCTTGCATCATCATTCTATTGGATAACTTAAAATACTTTGACCTAGACGGCTGAAATTTGTTATATGGAAGTACGACCAAATTTCTATATTTCTATCAAAATTTAAAGGAATTCCATTTACAGGTAATCTGTTTGGTTGTTCGAGACAATGACTATAAAACACAAAGAGCTAGATATATAAATTTTACAGACGGACATAGCATCTAGAATACAGATATTAATAAACTTTTGAATCAAATCAGTAAAACGATTGATCGTCTGTCGGTCTATAAATTAATTTTCATGCGAAAATAATAATTTATAAACGAAATGGCTGAAATCAATGAAATTTATTATGTTACCTTCCGACTACAACTGTTTGTTTTGCTTCAAATTTTGTTGCCAATCAACCATTCATTCAAAATACATTGTCTTGATACATTCAGTAAAGATCCTAACTTTACATCAAAGATCTATATTTCGTAAATACCATTCACCAATGCCATGTAAGGGCTCACGGCCTTACTCAAGACTTCCAATTTATGCAGAGAAAAATGGGTAAAACCAATGGAGTGTATGCGAGAAATATTCTTTATTTACTGGGAGAGTGATACCGCTGTCTTGTGTTTTCCCATAAAATACTAATTTTGTGCAATTTGTTTATACAGTATATAATAAAAGACAAACAAAATGCATTAATAAAAATAATTAAAAATTGATATAAATAGAAAACAACGAATAGCTTACAGAATATTTTTTTTTCCATCTCATTTATAAAAACAGGTTCGAAAACTATTTCACTAAACAGCACCATTAATTTTATTATATATGGATGAAAAATTGTGAAAATTTTGATAAATTTTCCAATTTTCATGTAAGTCATATTTAACGCATAAGGATATGGTAAATTTATATATGAACCGGCAGTAATTTCATTTTTTTTTCTTTCTTGGAAAACCAATTTCCACTTAAATCGCGAGGTTTTGATATATTTTCAATGTGATATTTCTTTTGTGCGGTCCGATTTCCTCGCACAAAAACAGGTTTGGGTTAGAGGAAAAGTTATAAAGTTGGGGAAAATAAATCCCGGTTGGGTACAATCAAAAGCCCAACAAATTCGATGACGACAATTTTTTCCCGCAAGAAAAAGCAGAACACAGCAGAAACGTAGACTGAAACAACACAGGCAAAATTCAACAATACACACGCAAGCAGCAAATCGCTACTATACAACAGCAACAAAGCATTTAGAGAGAATTTGTTAGAGATAGCTCTCGGAATAGAGAATTCACTTGAATACTATTCACTGAAGCTTTTTTTTATGGTATCCGTGACAAAATATCAAATATCCGAAAACAACTACATGAATCCCTATTGTCGGCAACAATTCTGGCACCAATGTTTTTGGCGTTAAATTTGCGAAATTCATCGCCAAAGCCACGCCTTATTGACCTAACATCCATCCATTCAACATCCGTTATAGTTATCTGTGAAACTCGCTTCAATATTATGAGGCTAATATCGCAGCTAAGCAATATTACAGATTCTAACAGCAGTTTCTCAAATCTATTAAATTGAATTCTATTAGCAATTTTTTTCAGCATTTATAGAAAGTTAAGAATTCAAAATAAACAGCGTTGTCAATTACTAAAAATTGTAATAATTCTAAATAAAATTTTAAAAAATTTTAAAATCCAAGATAAAAACAAGTCTAAATCCAAATTGGGTGCGTTATCATTACTGCTTTGCGATTCGAAAAAGAGATCCCAATGGCTCCTTCCTTCTCAACGACTCATTGCTAACAAACTCCAGACAGATGCCGAGATAACTCGTTTTTTTTTCACATCACCTTTTTTTCTGATTTATGTGATTCATCACAACTAACTCTTATATAAATGTTTACATCAGTAATGAATGTAATAATCACATTTATATAGCTGCATTTTTAACATGCGTGCTGACATTTCAATAAAATATTGCGATCTTCTAAAGAAAAATTAATTTAACTGTATAAATGAAGAAATGACAAAATGCATATTCTCTTACCTTAATAAGAAGCAGAAATTATTGCGATAAATAGTGACTACTTCCTCCAATAATAATTCTCACGGACCATTATAAATCGTGTCTTTTTCACAAACACCATTTTGCCATCTTTTCAGAACTGCTTCCTTCAAAAATTTCATATACGAGGTTCATTGTTTTCTCAGATTCCAATGGACCATTAAAAAGTCAAGGGTAAATAAATTAATTTATTACATTATTAAGTTGTTTCTCTACTTGTAAATTGTTATTATTTTAGTTTAAATACAGTTATTTTTCAGACATAATTACAGTGAAAAGTCAAACATTTGTAATAAAGGCATATCTAGATTTCGATCTTCCTTTCGAAGAATACTGTAATCAATGTGAAATTCTCTTTAATAATATTTAGAAGTTTCTCATTAATTTGGATATTCTAATTTCCATTTAAAAGAAGAATAAGATCTATTAATGTCTAAACTCTCACCTTAAAAATCATAATTTTGTCAAAACTGATCGATCAGTTCGTTTTCATTTTCTTTTGCACAAATTTATCAACTGATTGAATAAGATTTTCTCTTACGATAGTCTTTCGATTTATTTATTCTTCATAGAGAAAGTGATTTAGAGACGATAGTTTTCATCTCTTTTCTGAATTGAAATACCAGATATAATATCAAAATGATAATTCTAGATTAATGAGGTGTTTCAAAGAAACCTACAAACCATTTTATATCACAGGTGGCAGCATTCTTCGAAGAGCAAACTGGAAAGAGAATGTCTAACTCTTCATGGCAATAATATCGAAAAGTTATGTTAAAACATAACATCTAATAAAATCATTTTGTTCTCTGTCTTGCTTTTTAGGATTCATGGGAAGTTAACCCTTTAAAGGGCCATTTTTTTTTCTAGTCATATTATGTTAAAATATTTTTAAGCTTGAAATTAGAATAAGAAAAGAGATTCATTTAGCTTATTATATAAATTTAATTTGATTAATTAATTAATTTGGTTAATTAATAGTCAAGTAACAAATCAAGACACATTTTGTGTGAGATAAAGAACTGAAGCATCTAAGTTTTTGTCTTTCTAAAAAAATTTGTCAGAACTTACACCAACCTACATAATTTAATAAAAAGATTGATACATTTGGTGGGAAGCATACTTCCCACGGCCCTAGAAAGGGTTAAATAAATTAGGGGGAGTGGTCACCTTAAAACTTTCTGGCATACTCTGATGCACTTGATAGGTCAGTGAACGTCTTGCATGGCATTGGCGTACAATAGTAACGAAACGTTAACTTTTGGCGTATATTTAGCATTTGAATTGAATCTATCATGTCATCCTTGGAGAGTTCCTTGTTGATAA